>NW_024524266.1:6706632-7407117 GCF_017590135.1 Pyrgilauda ruficollis
GGGGGGGGGGGAAAGGGGGGAAATCAATATTTGGTATTAAAGTAAGCTCAAGTTCTTGCTTTTTCATTTCAGTCCAGTGTTTTCTACTGTAAAAAATAAATAAATCCCTACCAGACGCTCACAACACAGAGCCTAGGGAACCTCCTTGAATTTTGAAAGAAAAACTGAACAGACCTGTCCCACCAAAGACACCAGAGCTTTCAGCAGTTCAGCAGATAATTATTTAAGATAGTTCTCAAAGCTAATGGAAAAAATTGTCGAGATGAAGTCAAGTAAGCAGTGAAGCAATGACACCAATTTTGCTCTAACAGTGATTCTTCTAGTGCCAATGCATTGCTTCCAGCTGACACCTACCAAGAGAGGCAGCAGCTGGAACAAACTACTTGAATGATGTTATTTCCATGGAGAAAGACAGTGCACATCAGCAGCTACCATGACTAAAGCAACCTTCGATATTATAATCACAGACTCAGACATTTAGGCTGTAGAAGGTACTTGGCACATCAAAACTGAAGACTACAGTTAATATTGGTGCAGCAGATGGTTGGCATCTCAAATACCTATCTGCAAGCACTTCCATTATTATGTAATTAAAACTAATTCTAATGTTCTAATTTCAAGGCTGTTTCAGGCTAAATGTTGATATTTGAAATGCAGTTTACTGGCTCACAACTCAGGACAATCTTACTAATCAATACACCTTCCTGGTGATGTTATTCCCATGATTCTGGTCCTCAGCTGTTTCATCATACAGGACAGCCAACCAGTGCAATGAACTGAAAAGGTCACCTTGGATCAACCAATTTCACTCCGCTTAGGACAGAAGCCTTTTCTAATTTCACCCAAAACGCAAAAAGAATCATTATTATTTTAATATCTGAAGGTCAGCCTATCTTCTATCCTTTCCTTCAGTTTCAGTCACAAATTCAGCCTAGGAGCTTGTACTTTAATTTCAACCAAGTGTTGACTACTTTAAGTTCCAAAACCAGATCTGAAGCTCAAAATTTCTAATAAGCTTACTTCATCCTCTTTCGGCATTCCCTCTTCATTATTTCCATTCCATCAAAGACCACTTCCAGTGCAGCAAAACAAAACAAGCTCAGTAAGAAACCAGACTCTGGCAGGTCCTTGGAGATGTTAATCTTTTAGATAGGAAAAGATCACAGTGCCCAGGTGCTCTGTTCCTCTTTCCACAAGTTTACAGACCTGGGGTAGCTTCTCTGCAGAGTAGCAAGTACAATCAATATGGTGAAGCAAAAATCTATTACTGTTATTGCTAATGAAATAAAACCCTTAAGTCACATGTGAATGAAAGCAGTTTAATGCCTACTTAAACCACTGCTATGAGGAAATGCTCATCAATCCAGGGTGGTGAGATGTGGGTGTGAGTGACTTTGACCCATCACAGGGACCAGGGCCAGTTACACAGGAAAGGGGCAGGAGCCTGTTCCCTCCTGAGCCAGCAATGGAGGGATTGCCCAAAGCAGCTCTCTCTGGAAACCAAAGCCAGATCCCCATAACTCATCATTTAATTAGAAGTACTTTGCAGAGCACACTGCAAGAGCAAAATAGCCTCACAAATCTAAATTGCTGAAGCTGAAAAGAAGAATTTGCATTGTGTACCCTTAGCAATATGTTTTTGTAATTTTAACTTTTTTAATGACTTCATTCCATTCCTGTAAATCTGTATTTTGAATAAACATGCTTTTATCGTTAAATCTCCTCAGTGATAAAGCTGACTCAGAGTAATATGACACACACCAAGACCTCCTTCTTTCCAGGGTACCGACTCATCTTTCCAGGGCAAACCAGTGCTCTCTTTGTTTCCCACTGAATAGCTCAAAGCCTTCCTGAAAGCCTCCCAGCAGTCTGCCACAGCAGCACAAGATTTCAGCTATAGTTTCTCAAAAGCTATGTCTGTACAGTCCCCCTCTCTCAGCAGTGTGAAGTCAGTGGGAGAAAATCCCAGAACTCAAATATCAAAAGAAACCATATTTACACTCAGAAAATAAGACAAATAATGCTGTAACAAATATTCAATAGGTTCCTTAAGAAAACGAGCATAATTCATAACCTTTAGGTACCACCACACCTCAGGGTTCCTGCCTACCCCACCAGTTTGTAAAGAAATAGGAGGAACATCTCAGTTGAGACACAGCCTGAGCCTCAGCAGCTCTGAGCAAAGAGCCTCTTCATTAGGGTGACTCATTAATAGCTGATTAGCACAGACATTCATCATCCCCCAAGCTATCACAGGAGGGGGCCATCCCTGTGGGAAGTCTGTTCTGCCTGCACATCTTTGTAGAAGGCTCTGAATGTAGCAGTTTGGGCAGAGAGGTCCCCATTTGGGGTACCAGCAACTGCACTGGCGTGCATGCCCAGGTGTCAGCAGTTGGGGACACTGGGAGGGATCCAGAGGCAGCTACAGGCTACACTGAGAACATGTATGTGCACACATACACTGTATATTTGTGTACAAAGATCTGCTATATAGATGTCTATATTTGTCTTTCACCCTACACAGCTGGAGAGGAGAAGCCAACCAGGCCATCAGTGGCACTCCTATTTGCGTCACAGCTTTGTATCCTGTCTGTGTTGATCTGTGTGTCTGTGTAACTGTGTTTATACACACAGACACACATATACAGTGTGCACACGTGCCTCTTGGGGATACAACCACACCTGGGGACACAGAGCCACAGCAGCCTCACCTCTCTTAGCCTGTTAAATTCTGCACCCCCTCACTCTGCACATTCTTGAAATGCTACCAGCCCTTCAGAATGTATTTGGAAAATTATTAGTATACCTTAAAATGTAAAGTGCTGTTGGAAAGCATAAAGCAGTTCTTCTGAAGACTGCATCACCAGATACCAGCCTGAATCATAAAATGCTTTTTGCAGCTCTGCATGATATCCCTGGATCCATCTGAAAAAGCCTAATAACTACAGGAGGCTTCAAAAGTCTTTACATAACAATTTGAAATACAAAAATACACTGGCTTACTTTATACTGCTAAAACACTTAAGGTCCTCTCTTTTCGCATCTCTGAAAGCAATAAAAGAATCACCCTTCTTTCAATGCTGGATTCCTGTAAAAACAGTTTCATCACCTTGATCATGTGTATCTGAATGTTGTTTAAGAGTAATATAGATAAAACAAGGAATTGGACTAATTCAATTTTCTTAAGAAATGTATACGTACAGGTAACTAGAAAAAAGTTCAAGAGTCCATCCCTACCAAGAAAATAAGGATATACTACAAATACTTTTGGAAAAGAGTTTCCTGCTCTCTGAGAATTCATTTCAGCTGTGGAGTACAATGAGGACATATTATAGCCAAGACAGCACAGGGCAATTTATTCACTGGCTCAAAGTGATGGGAACAGTCTAGGAAAAATGAAAATCATGAACCAGTCTCCAGTTCCTTGATTCTGAGAGTGGACTGCAGTTAGAAATCAGAGGTTTGCTATAAAGTACTAGGTACTGCTTTACATTGAGGTATAAAAACAGAAACAAAGAACTGGTTCTCCTCTTCTAGGTTCAGTTTGGAGAAGTAGTAAGCTCTAGTTCTCAGTGTTACTCAGGATAAGATAAGCTATACCATGGGAGTGCAATCAGTTGCGAACATGGAGGGTTTTGAGATTGCTCCAATTTCTAGTGGGAATGCAGGTTCTTTGGTGTAGCCTCAGCTACTGGGACAGGGTCTGACACAAAGTTCACTGAAGTCTCTCTCTGACTACAGATAGCTTCACATCAGGTACAGAGGACAATCCCAGGTGATTAACATTTATAGAGCAGCAACATTAGGACCTGATGGGATACAGCTGTAAGAGCAGTCTCCACCACAAGGAAGATCCTAAAGGGATGCCTATGGGCAGAAAGGCTACTTGGCTATGGGCAGAAAAGCAAAACTGGACAGGAATGCTAAAAGAAGACACCAGACCACAGTTTTCACATTCCTGATGCTGAAATTCTGCACCAGTCATTGTAGGTAACACTAGCCACAAATTTCTTCAGAGTTCATGAATTAAAACAAAGAGATACAGACTTATTTGGGACATCAGAAACATACTGGATTGGTACAGTACAAAGCACTGTAACTAGGTACACACATTTCCCATTTAAGGCTGTAGATATTCGGGTACTCCTAAATTTTTAAGCTGTGTCTTAGACTTCATAGCAAACATAGGAAAAGAACTGACTGTGCCTGAGTTCACATAACTTAAGATGTACAGCTGCAATCCAGGTTTATAACCTGTCATCTTGTGGTATATATGTGGCTGCTGCTGCTTCATAAAACCAAAGTAGCAAGAAAACCTCCTATTCTTTCTGAGACTATGCTTAAGAAGTTTAGAAACTTTCTTCCTCAGACACAGACCCTTTACAGGTAATCATGTCTTTCCTGAAGGTAAGGGCTCTCAAAGGTCCTTTGTTAAAGCCACTTACGTTAATGTGAGGATTATGCTTCACCTCCTGCCTAGTGCTATCAACCTGCACCAACATGTCATCCACCTCAGAACAGCAGTGCAGGTACAGCAAGTCCCCCTCAGCAGAAGGATGGCCTGAGATGGACACAAATTTCCCTTGGGATGCTGCAAGTGCTTCCCCAGGGGTGAATGAGCAAGGAAGAGACTGCCACTGAGCTTAGTTTAGTTTGCACCCTGTTAATGTCAATATTAATATAAACAAATCCTTACTTCACTTCAATTTGAGCCAAGGAACAATTTAATTTGTGCTAAGAAACACATACTTAGCATAAAACAGTTACACTGTGCTTTAGTAATACCTCCATTACAGAGAATAAAAACCTGTATGTTTTCTATTAAAATAACAGTGTGCGTTCACGCTGAGGCTAGTTCCCAGCACCAGTTTTCAGTAGTCTAGCTCAGGAGGTTAAAATCCAAAAAGTAAGCTTTTCACCATTTATGGCTCATGTTTTCTTGTTTACGTTGCACTCTGCCTTCAGAGAGACAAGGCCAGTCAATTAGAGTTTCAGTTCTTCAACATCAGAGCTATGTTACAGTGCATGGGTTTCCAACACTAACAAAATTACTTGTATCCAAAATAAAACTATTAAATGAAATTAGGAAAAATATTTCATGTTCATAGGAACAACACAGCTATTCAGAGCAGATTAAATGCCCTGTTTTGCATTTCGAAAAATTAATTTAGAAGACAAACTGCATAAGCCTAATAAAATTGGGACTTGCCATATTAAATCGCACAAATATAAATCACACTTATTGCACTTATCTGGTTATTTTTGATCCTAAAAATGGAATTGTTTGAGGACAAAGTCACCTTGTTGACTGTTATAAAACAGCTGTATACAGGTTTCATTAGGCCATATGGGGATGGGGGCACAATGGGGACATGCACACACAGGCAGGTCACTCTGCAAGATGCTCTTGTGTGCCCCATCACAGCAAAATGTTGAGCACTACTATTTTAGCTTGTTCTGAACACAATTGTTAATGTTAATCAGAAGCTTAACAGCAAAGGAGGGAAAAGATTTCCACGTTTCCTATTAAAAGCTACGAAGAAACCCCCAAATGCTGTGTTCTACCCCATGGGAAAGTTCCTAAGAGGTCCCCAAATGTGCCTCATGCCTTTATACAACAGGAAATCTAGTTAGATTCAAATGCTGACACTCTTGTGTGCTCTGTCCAAGAGGTTTCAGGTCATGAAACAGCCCTCACTCAGCTAAATACTACACTCATGTTCACAGGACAAACCACAGCAATACTTTCAAACCACAGCTAATCCTATCCAAATGGGAATCTAATCTGTTTGAATAAATAAGAAATAAAAGGAAGAGTGAAGCCAAGGAATAATGAGTGTTTCTCAGGGCTGTGTGTCTCGGCTGAGTATTTGAAAGTGGGGTTGCATCATTTGTACTTCATATGCTGAAGAAGACAAACTGTGCCCTGCAAGGCAACACAGACAAATGTCTTGGGACAGAAGACTCCATGTGTTAAACTGTGATTTTCTGCCTGCTGGAGCGTGTTCTTTGAAGTTACTGCAGATGAATTCCTCCTGTAATTGTATTCACACAGGCACACACTTGCATTATGAATTTTTCATCTGCTTCTACAGCACTGAGCATTAGGCACAACCAGTGACAGAACAACTGCTTCCACAGCATAAGGTCTGACTAGTGCAGAGGTTCTTGAGCAGCATGCACTAACTTATAGTGATGTCCAAATAGTGCATTTCCTGATGCTTTTTGCCATAACCATTCAAAATGTTCCAAATGGCTGCAGTGGAGCCCACATTTATATTGCAACTATCCCTACTGCAAAATGATTTTTATTTTCCACACAGAATGGATGGATATTGCAAAACTGAGCTGAAATCAATGAGTTTTATCTCCAGCACAAAAACCTCTCACTGAATAAATTAAAGACAACATATTTGGTATGTATAATGATAAATAAAAGCACAGTGGTATTAAGTGCCTTCCCAAAGATGAGGTATTTGGCCACGTCGCTCTGCCATGCCAGCTGTGCTGACTGCAAAGGTTAGAGCCCTTGGCTTGCCCCACTGCCTGTCATCTCCCCTTCACTGGAGATTAACACCTGCCCTGGACTGCTGGCACAGCTGCCCCCAAGAGAATTCCAGCACCTTTTCAGCAATATCAGTTGCACTGAGAGAGCGCAGTACTGGAAGCTACCCTGGACAACTGAGACTTAACACAATGTAGATCCCAGAAGTGGCTGTGCTGCTCACCTGGAGCATTGCTGTGCAGGAAGGAGCAGCCTGTGAGCAGCTGGATGAGGACTTCTCCATCTCAGGAAGCTGGATAGGCAATGGGATCACAAGCAGGACACAAAACCCTATTTCTTTGTCTGACATCACAAAGTGTCACAGGTTTGCACCTACAGACACGGCACCCCACAGACAAGCACCAAAACTGCTTTCAACACATATCTTTTGAAAGTTCCTAAGAAACTGAAGTGCTGAACACTGCAGGTCTGGCAGATTTCTTTCATTTATGTATCATTTTTAAAGAAACAATCTCTTAATATGTATGAAAGGTGAAATGAGTGTTCCCAATATGTCCTACAATAAATCTCCCTGGAAACACACAAAATCTACCTCCCTCCCTCTAGATGATCCCACCCTCCCCACCAGGATTTCCTCAGAGTTTGCGTCCAGGATGAAGGCATCCTAAGCCTATACCTCCAGTCCTTTACTCAAGTTTTTAGTGTTTCTATTTCTCCTTCCCTGTGAATATTCATGAACTAGCTTTTATAACTATTCTTGTCATCCAGAAGAAATTTAAGTGGAAGCACATGTGACTTTTGCCATTTTCCTTTCTGTCCCAAGGATTGAAATAGCCACAGGGAAACTGCCCAATAAGTTATCAGAATCACTTGTCTGAAGTTTGGCAAAGTTTGTGAACTGGCAAGTTCTGGAGCTGTCTAATGGCAAAATCTGGAAAAGAGCTTTTAGCTCAGCACATTTGGGGGAGAGATCCTTCTGAAACCAAAGAAGTACAGATGTTTTTAGCTGAACTTAAATTCTACTGGAACTGGTAATGCAGGCATCTTACTCCCTCAGCTATAAAGTACAGCCTCACTTTTTTTCTGAAATGATGACCTTGTAACTTTGAAATATCCCTGAATAATATGATCTAAGAAGCATTAGCGTAGCTCATTAATTATATAACCATGTGAAAAGAATAGAGCCTCCCTCTCAACAATAAAGATTCTAAGAAATAATATAAGGACATTGGTAGCACTGTGATCTATATAAGACTCCAAATATGCCTGTAAGCAAAACCTCTTTAAAGTACAGCCTGGGTTAAAGAAACAAAGACTGATCATTGCAAGCAGCAGTGCTCAGCTGAGTTCAGTCACTGCATACCCAAAGGTCCTGCTGGATGAATATTCAAACAATGCATTCAGCCTCATGACCTTGGACTCTGCTAAAGAAAATTCCAGGAGACCATCGAGGTCTGATTCTTCACAATCTCTCTAGGCAGAGAATGTAGAGATTAATGACCTGAAAGTGTAATGTAACAATCTGGAAGAAAATATAAACCATACTGAACCAGAGTTGTGAAAAAGGTAAATAACTGCAAATAGCCATAAAGCCACTTCAACAGATATGAAAACCACAGTAGGGGCAGGGTAGGAAAGGAAGGGAAGAATATAAAACTGCAGTATCAAATGACAGCACAAAATATGCCAAAGGAGAGCTTTGTAGAGAATGGACATAAAACTCTGTGCACATGTTGTGAAATTTTTCTGCTGTAGTCAAACTGGGGACCAAACTACATAAGAAAATAAGCCAAGAGTTGACAGTACTCCCTACTCAGAAGAGCTGTGATGCCTAACACATTGTTCAAGTATATTCATTATCTAGAAGAAACACTAAAAGGAATCTACTATTTTCCTTGGTAGGCAAAAGCACAGATTTTGCAAAGATCTCACTTTGAACAAAAATCAGTCCTCTTTTTCAGTATCAATGCTTACCTTGGACCTAGGCAGTCCAAAAGCAACAGGGGAATTTTTCCTCCACTTTCAGTTGTTGCATATACAGACAAATGCAACCCTGTGCCAGGTGAGCACAAGGACGATGAGTTCATTGACTTGCATTCCACCGGGCACATAGTCTGTGGTCTCATGGGATACGTGGATACTACACAAAAGTTGTACATACACTGCCTGCTTGGCCAGTTCCAGGCTGCGGCTCATGCTCTGCTATGCAAAGTACAAAGCCACAAACCCAAAACCGCTTGTCCCCCCACTGCAGTCCCCGCTAGCCCACGTAGGTACACAGTTTGTGGTAACTGGGAGTGAGGCTGCAGAGGAGTCCCATTCCCAATGGGTACAGCTGGGAAAAGCAGGTGATCAGCACTGAAAACAATGAGCCATGAAGTGCCCAGGTACACTGACCAATCACCAAAGGGAACAGAAGGCACACAGGTGCAATGCATGAGCATGAGGGTATAAAAGGTTGGGTTGATAACAAGAAGGGTATGTACAACCTTCTGAAGTGATATGATGCTACTCTGTACGGGTATGTACTTAAAACCTTCTAATGTGGTGTGATGTTACTCTGTATGGGCGAATGCTTAAAGCCTTCTGATATTATACAGCGATACTTTGTGTATTGTAGCCTCAACTGCAACAAGCCCACAGGGGCGGCTCTGAAAATGCACTAAGGACAGAGCAGTGGGCCACAGCCACAGAAATGCTTCTTACTTCCCAGCACACAGATGCACCGCTCCTTTGCTCTATGTGTCACAGTCCAGTGCCAGCCATCTCAGGAGGACACAGACAGGCCTGAGTATATGAGACAGCCACGCTGATACAACTGGTCACTGGGAGGCAGCAGAGCATGATTTCTCTTCCCACCCATCCCTGCCACTTCTGTGCTTACATCACTGCTGATGTATGAGCAGAGAAGAGTTCATTTTCTCCAAAACTACACCTTAGAAACACAGAATCATGGACTGGTTTAGGGTGGAAGGACCTTAAAGACCATGCTACCCACTACCATAGGCAGGGACACCTTCCACTAGACCAAGTTGCTCCAGGTCTCATTCAACCTGGCCTCAAACACTTCCAGGAATAGGGTACCCACAGCTTCGCTGGATAACTTGTTCTAGTGCCTCATCCCTCTCACAGTGAAAAATTCCTTCCTAACATTTAACCCAAGCCTATCCCCTTTTTAAAGCCATTCACCCTTGTCTTATCACCTTCAGGTACTGGAAGGAGTTATAAGATCTCCCTTCTTTTCCCAGCCTGCTCTCACAGGAGAGGCTGTCCAGTCTTCTGATCATTTTCATGGCCCTTCTATGGACCCACTCCAACAGATACACATCCTTCTTATTCTGGGGGCCTGACAGCTGGATGCAGCACTCCAGATGGGGTTCCACAAGAGCAGAGTAGAGGGGAAGAAGCATCTCCCTTGACCTGCCTAGGGTGCTCCTACCCATGTACTGGAAGAGCCACTCTGAAATAACAGCAAACAAAACAGGTACAAGAAGGGAAAACATGAAAATAAGGAAAATAGACATAAGATGCCTGATTTCTTTGCAACTGTATTCTATATTTATAGTGGAAGGACATTAGCAAAGTAACATCCATACTTACTCTTTCTGAAATACGCTGTTGATAGATGAAGATGTGAAAAAGCAGAAATAATGAGGGCCAGGGATATTTTGCATCCAAGGATTTTGGAGAATAGAAGTATCAGTGACTGATAAAATAGATAACTATTACTGTAGAGATCGCTCCCTTTAAAACATCACATAAGTCGTTATAACTCAGCTACAGACAGTGTATGACATCCTTAACTCAGAAAATATCTCCAAAAAAATATACTTTCAGAGTGCAAGAATTTCATTACTAAAAACTTAAGTTTTCTTATTGTATTAAAGAATTTATATTAAATTGAACAAGTAAATAGCTAGTGATGAAGTTTACAAGGAAGTAAATACCCAACAGGGAAACAAACTTCTAATCACAAACTTTTTTGTTGATAATAAAGTGCATTTTCTTTAGTTCAGCGCAGTTCAAGAACAAGTTTCCTTAAAGCTTGAAAACTGATTTAGAAGGGGAAAAGTCCTTACTTCCAATCTATACATACTTGGCAGAGGCTGACACAGCTCCAAAAAAGAAATGGAGACCAAAACTAGTCTGTTCAGACACCTTCATATTCCTACCTACAGATGCTGTCCAAAATATCTAACAAGCTGCTCTCAGATGTTGAGGCAAAGCACAGTTTGCTTCTTCAGAAATCCTGACTACCTGATCTAGGCTGAGCACACACTGGTGCATCTGGCAGTCTAATTTCATATAAAAACAATTGCACCCACATTCTCCAAGGCTGATCCAGGACGTGAACCCAATCAAGCTCAATGAGTGCAGATAACCAACAGAGTGGTTCAAAACACACACCTGATCCAAATCAAATTGATCATTTTAATGCACACAGAGTGCTGGTTAACTGATTTTCTGATAATTCCCTCCGTTTCAATAACAATGTGGTTTCACACATTTTCCACTTCTTCTATGCAATCAGTTTTATTTAACCAATTCTATAATACTGATTTTCTGCCTCACAAACTGAATTCCAAGACATCATCACAAATAAAACATGACCACATGCTATATATATTATTCACCATTTATAACAAAGAGTATGTATGCAATTTGTCAGTCTGAACAGCAGAAGAAGTACTAAATTAAGGAAAAGATTATATTGCCATGACACTCAATACATGATACAGTTATCAATCAATACATATCATCTTGCAAGAAAAATACCTCTGAAATATAATCCAAAAAGTTTTAAGCCCCTCACTTACTAAATTAAGTGATGAAAATTGATGACTAAATTTAAAATCAGTGATGAAAATCAAACTGCAAACCCAAATATGATTTAAAGGTCTACTAATAAAAACATAACTGAAGACCCAGTCAAGAGACAAAGGGTTATAACTCAGATAATAGACAGCATATGACATCCTTTGCACTTGTGAATTTCTCATAAAAGACCAAATAACAAACTTGGAGAATGCCAAAAGCACCTGAGGACAAAAGACAAATGAATAATTCTTGGTTTTCTAATTTATTGTAATTTTAATGAAATTACAGATGTAAATAATTCACACATTTGTCTTTATTTTTCAGAAAAATTTTACAGGTTTAGTGATAATCCCAGTGACCTCTTTCCTTCTCTTTTCCTTGATTAAAGAAAGTTTTGTTTCTCTAGATATCCACAGCTCATGTCTGCAGTTACATTTATCTTAGCAATGGGATAAGGCAAAGTTTTGATGTTTACCTACTCAAAACACACAAGAAGCTTTGCCAAAGCTTTTTGATGAGAGCCCCCAAATCCCTTCAAATTGGCTGCATTTTCCTTGGGACTCTGTCCCTTATTCCTGAAGGCTGTTTGGCAACTCACAGTTACATTACCCTAAAGAAATTAACCCCATTTCAAAGAGTTAAAGGTGAATGCATTTTCACAAAAATAGCCAATCTACAATTCACCTGAGCTCTGACAAACAACAGGGAAACCATGGACTGGGAACAGGAGACAACACCTCATCTACCCCCGTCATTAGCCAGGGAAGCATCAAACATTTTGGATCATCTTAATGGAGCAGACCCCAATAAAGCAGATCAGAGTATAAAAAAGATAATGAAGACACTGAATGAAGACTGAAAATATTTCAGATTAAAACTAAAAGAGCCCTGGCCTTCTGAAGGCTATGTTTATACAGATTGTGCTGAAGTGGATGGAATTTTAATCATTTCATTGGCAGCTCACCATTAACAAAGCCAAATAAAACAACACCAAAAAAAAAAAAAAATCAACTGCAACAACTCCACATTTCCACACATATACAGAACTGTAACAACGTAACTGTTATTTTTTGAATATTCCCAGAATTCTGATCTGGATAAACTGACTTAGAGAAAGAAAAAAAGAAAAATGGCATCCTTCTCTTTCAGGCTTAGCATTTTGGCAGTCGGTAAATTTAATCCCACATGAGAGGCCACCTCATAAGAAGACGAAGTGTTCAAACCCAGAAACTTTTGATGATAAAATTGCTTGTGTAACTTTGACTCTAAACTCAAGTGGGAAGCAGTCATTAAGTAAGTGCACAATCACCAGAATTTCTCTAGCATGATGGTCTACACATTTTTTCTGTAACTCTAAACATAACAGCATTGTTGTTGGAAAAAGCAGTGGACACATCACGTGAAAAACCAGTCACATGCAAAATCAAAGAGCACTTGTGAAAGTCACATAATAGAAGTCACTAGTTATACAGAGATTTCTCCCTCATACACAGAAAAGCATTAAGAATGTAAAGAGACAGCCAAACTAAATTTTCAGCTAAATTAGCTACGTGGAGTACTTCTTCAGTGACAGACTCGGGAGCCCCTCTGTGCTCTTTGGTCCTGCAGGCTCTTCTCCCTTCCCAGGTGCAGGACCTTGGTTCACACTAGATCTTCTCAGCCCACACCCTTGCCTCTTCACTTCTACGTGAAGGTAAGAGTTAGATACAAGGGAAGCAAGATCCAATCTATTCAGGTGGCTCTTGCATGCCAGCAGGTGGGGATCATCTCCCCATCATGTCCCTGTCCTAACACAACACTTTGGTGGAGATGTGCTACTGCTCAGTTTGCTGGGCAGTATTTGATGAGCCAAAACTCCTCCTCCTATGCTAGAATAGCACTGAACAGGAAGATCTGAAGCTCATTTACTAAATACAAGCCTAAAGAGGACTCTGGAGGAAAATATTATGCTCTAGAGGTTCCTCAGATGGGAGGCCAATAATCAATCTTTATGTTTGTCCAGTTTTCACACATAAAATTCAGCCAACCAGAGCCAAATGTGGGAAACACTTTGTACTTCATTTGAACACACATAAATTATTCATACACATTTATACAGGAATATACAGATGTACAAGAAATATATTTGTAATGATATATAGATATTGTTCTTTCAAATCTTATCTTTTCAGCTGCATATTTGCTTCTGGTCTCAGCATGTATAAGTGAAATTGTATTTACATGGAAACATCAAAATGAGTAATGTCCTTCAATTCAGGGAATACAGAATATAATATTGCTTGTATATATAGAGACAAAATGATACATATCTTGTTGAATGCTATTTCTAACACGAATGACATGTCTGCCTCCAAAGCATGGTAAGACATCTAAGAAAAGCTATGTAATACCCCATACAAGAATGATGAAAAAGATTTTGTCACAAATACTACCCCATTAATTCATTCATGTGTTAACTGACCAGCTGCAAACAGCACAACAGGTAACTTAAAAATCATACATTGGAGCAAGTCAGGAGGAACACACTTTCTAGATGAATGTTGCTTACTCCTCTTGCAATATCAATGAGTGTTTGAAGATGAAGATTGCCTAAGCCATGAAGACTGCCTAAGCCATGATGTACTGAGTTATCTACAGAATAAAGAACAGTGAAGTGAAAGGAGTCTCAAAATTAAATAAACCTGTGCATATATGAAGTCTGGAAGGAGACAGATTGCATCTCATATAAAAGATTATCAAGACACTCATGCAGGGACATACTGGAGTCAGCCACAGCATCGCTTATGGAAGTGAAACACAGCAGTGATTGATGGGACAGCCTAAACGAATATGCCCACAAACCAAAATTTTCAAAATGTTCTTTAAAGACATATGGTAAATATGAAACAGTGTCAAGTAAAAGCAAATCAGGTCCTTATCTCACCACTGCAGTTGACATTGTATTACAGCTTCCCAGCAGGTGTTCAGGTTAGATTAGGCAGGGTAAGATCTAAAAAATACATTCCTCCCTACTATGGGGAGGCAAATTAACTGTAAAAACAAACCCCCATCACAGACAGAAAGAAATACTGTCAAGTGAAGACTGCAACAGAGACCTGACTGACAACATCACACCACAGCTTTTTTTATTGAATAATGCTTTTCATTTTATTAAAATAAACACGTGTTAAAAATGGGCCATGTGTTGTGATTCCCTGACAAAAAGTTATATTGCTTCAGTCCCAAAATAGGAACCAGGATACCCTCTATTTTTTCCAGTAAAAAAGAACATATTTCCTTCATGAGCATTACATGATCAACCCTAACTTTAAAGCTGAGTTATTTGTGATCTTTTCCTGTTAGGAAGGGCAGGGTGTTTACACATCTGTTGAAACACCGTATCATTTGCAAACTAATAGTTAACTGATTCCACAAGGTGTTAAGAAGTGTTTTAAATAAGACCACCACCAAAAGAGAAACCAAGGCAATTAACATCAGCATGCTGCTTGATAAAGCTTCATGTTTCTTTGCCATAGCAATCTTTCTTTAAAAAAAAAAATCAGAATTTGCTACAAAAAATGTCTGATTTTCCGACTAGAAATATTTTTCCTACAGACTAATGCCTTTTTTGCAAAACTTCAAAGCATGGCTATTTGAAGTTGGACACATTCTTCATGTAAGCAACATTCTCCTACTAAGTCTAGCAGCAGAACTGGATCAGAAATCAAACAAAAGCTGATACTCTAGGGAGAGTCAACTGTATTCCTTTAAAACTGAAGTTCTTATTTTTTCAAATAGTATAAAGATTTTCCTCAATTAAGATGAAATACATAATTCAGCTAATTCTAAGATTCAACTTAGTTACTGCCATTTAAGATGAAAAGATTCAAAAATAAAAGTATGCAAAATCGTACATTTAAATATTCACTCAAGATTGTAATTGTTCTTGTCCTGTTAATGGAATTGCACGTGTTTAGGAGAAAGGTATCCCTCAGGTCACGGGGACACACACCCAAGGACAGCCAGGAATGTTCAGCTGTGTCACCAGTGCCACCACGGCTGCAGAGCAACCCTGCAATGGCTGAGCCTGGGCATGCAGAGATGTCCCACGAGCCACAGCTGCTGCACAGGGAAGGCTTCTGCGTATTTGCCTCCAAAACAACAGATTTCGAGCTGGCAGAACAGGCTTCACTGCGTCTGCCACTGGATCCTTTCTGCTCTCTTTTCAGGAGATGTTTGTCCAGAAAAAGGTAAATCAATCATTAGATTGATTCCTCTTGGTAATGGCTAACTACCAGGGCAAGGACTTCTGTAAAAGCCATCAGTGCCCTAACAAGGCAGAAATATTGGAAAGAGGAGCTGCCTGCTCCACTCCAACTTCTCACTCAAAGATCTCCTCAATCAAGGAACTGAAATCCCTGTCTTCAAGGAAAAAAGATAACAATTAATTCTTAACAATTCTCAAGTAACAAGGCACCAATAATTCACGTCACATCCCCGACTATGCATTTCCAAGTAAGATATTTGGCCTCCTAAACGGAGAATGGTCTTCAGGTTGTGGTGGTTTTATTGCATCTTTTTCTCTCTTTTTTTTCCCCCAGTACTACAGTGGCCACTGCAAAACCAATTTTTACTGAATTAAGTTTCCTTCTTATCAAAGCAAGTTCTCACAGAAGCAGTCCCTGGTTAGGGAGGATGACAGTTCTGAAGGGCAGCAGGATTGGGATCAGGAACTGTAGCAAGCATCTTGGCTATAATACTCACCAGCTTCCTTGAGAGACGTAATTACAAGGTGGAAGCTTGACAGTCTGTCCCCAAAAAGGTACTGAATGGAGAACACAGACATCCATCCAAACAAAGACAGTGAGGAGCTTTGGCATGCAGCTCTCCTTGTCAGAGGGCTGAGGTGCTGACAAGGTAAATGCTGTACTTGGCTCTGTGCCCCACAGGCTGCTGTGGTCCAGCACGGGGTATGGGCAGAAATGGGGCTCCAGGGAGTGGAGCACTCCAGACTACTGTGTATGGTTGAAGGCTGGTTTACCTCTCATAGAGAAATAATGAAGAAGGTATTTAGAGAAGAGGATTACTATTACTGCTGCTGACAGAGTAACAGCTCAGAAGTAGTTAAGCGGTCATGACAAACGGGCAAGAAACCCTAAAGTTCATGAATAGCAACACTGGAGGAGGCCCAGCACAACTGTTACACATAAAAAACCAACAGCCACTTTCTTCTACACCCTCTGCACCTTCATTAAAGCACAGGCCTGCAAACTCAATGTTTTCATACCACATTACAGAGCTAAGTTTCAAGGCAAACATATGTAAACACCCATTAGGTAAGCGTTAATAATTCACAGCAAGATGCCAGCTCTCCAGTAAGACATTTAATGGGCAAAGAAACCATTGCAAAAGGTCCTTGGAATAAACTGGATAACTTTCAAACAAAAGGAATAGCTTTCTGTATTAGTATTGTTCATCAAGACTTTATTTTGCTGCTCTTGAATTTTTTTTTAAATAAAAGTGTTTCTGCCTAATGTTTGTATTTGTGTACTTAAAACCACACATACAACCTCTTCCTTTTCTGATTATGATTCCTCTGCCTTTGCCAGCCATAAGGGCAGAATGGGGCTCAAGTGTCAACCAGACACCAGGATTCAGCTGCCTACCACAGGGGGTGGTACCCTGTGGTGGTAGCAAGCAGCTACCACAGTACCTGGGTAACTGGTTCATAAGCAGCACCATCTCACACACTCAGCAGGGTGATGGGGTAACAACAACACTGCCCAGAGGGATCAAAAAAGATTGTATGACACTTCTTGGGAAGAGGAGTAAAACTGTCCCAGGGGAAGAGCTGCCAAAGAGCCAGCCAGTTGGGACAGCAGACAAGTGGGGTGGTGAGCTAGCCCTACATGGGCAGGAGCTGAACTTGGTTTTATGCTTCGTCTCTGGGTAATCTCACACATAAAGGTGTCAAACTCCTTTCATAGCACAAGCATCACCTAACATCACCCAAGTAAGTTGTAACATGTGCTAATCCAAACAGACTTAGTTTTGTAGAAATAAAAGTAGACTAATCCTTAAATACATTTACTTTTAACTTACTATTATTGTGATTTACCACATTAGTAGGTTTTATTATATTTCTTAGCTTAGTCACTGTGGGACTGTGGCTGCACTACTTTGGGACCACAACAGACCTTGTGGCACAGCCATACACTGCATCAGCTTCTCTGTTTAGAAATCTTTACGCTATGCCACACTGTGCATCTACACACAGTCTCCAGGACACTGGGAAAATCTGATGCCTGTGGAAAGGGAAGCAGGAAGGTAACAAAGATCAGCATATGCCATATTCCTCCTATCACTGACCCTTGTCTAGGAGCTAGAGGAAGTTATATTTATATGCAAATTATTAATAGACAGCCTTTTCAATACAAAACACAAGTAGAAATCCTGTGCAGACTGCTTTCTTCTCAGTGGCTCTGGTATTCTCTTCCCTCACTTTTCCAGTACAGTGGTGCTCTGCTTACATTCATCCACAGTGCTCTGCAAAGGCATCTTGGCTTTGATGATGCCACCTTTTTCTTTGTAGCATTCAATTGCATCTCAGCCTGTTATCACATCAAATATTAAGCATTTTCCTTCCTAACTAGTCCTATCACCCCCATCACCTTCATCTACTACCTATGTTCATTCCACCATGTCAGGTCTCTGTCACCCAGCTTTCTGCACTGGGAACTTATCTCCTTCTCCCCTCATTTCTGAAGAAATTACCACTAAATATTATTAGATTATATTCATTATATTTATTATTATATGTATCCATACATTTTTATTATATTTCTTATTATACTTATTATTATAACATTATCCTCATGGTTTAAACTTAGCAAGGCCAAACATTTGCTTGCTGAGTCCACTAAATATCACAAAACAGTCTCTGTAGAAATCTCGGTGCAACTGTACCTATCTATTGTCTCTTACATAAAATTTCTGGAAATAAAAGTCTCGTGGGTTTATACACCTTGTACAGTGATGTCCTAACCCACAAATAGGGTGCCAAGATACTATGGTAATGTACAAATCACCTCTGCAATGCAAGGTGACCTGTGATGCAGGGATGCCCACACAAATTCTCTGGATTCTGTATGGATTTGCACAGTGCTGGATGCCCATTTCTGTCCCTCAACCCCCCACAGTCAGGGCAGAAACAACAGATACTCTTATCACTCACTTTTACTGTCCCATCCCTAATTTGGGCATAATCCCAATTTAAACCAGTTATCTAACATTTAAATATCATTTCTCTAGGCTGTGTGGTTTCCAGAAATAACTAGTGCTGCATCCCCTTCCCCCATCAGGGAAACACACCCAGCAGCAATTGCCAAACCCCACCCAAGCCCCAGTGCCCTACTCTGAGGGCTCTGCGGCACAGAGACCCAGTCCTCACACAGCCCTGCATGGATTAGCCACCAAATCCACAGGCTCATCTGTAGCTCTGGTTTTTCAAGCCTTGTCCCTCCCCAGTGCTTCAGTGAGCCACCCCCAGGCAGCTCCTAAGGACCAAGCAATCACCTGCCCACTGCTCCTGTCCCACTCTTTGGGAGGAAGTCAAAAGATACTCTAAGAAGCATCTGAGCTGTGCATACTGTAAATAAACTATATATTATTATAGAGTGGATGTAGCCCTAATCCATAGCACCAGAGGAGGAAGAAGGAAAATGCAAAAACTTCTTTAGTCCCTGAAGCAAAATCTGTAATTGATCCTTTTCCAAGCTGAGCAAATTAATTTTCCCCTCAATGTGTCTCAACCCTTTTAATTCAAATATTTCCTAAAAAGCTGGGAAGAACAAAAGCAAAATCAGAAACAGAATATTTCCAGTTATCCTAATACAAAGCATGAGAAAAATATTTCTTCATTTCTTTCAAATTCAGTATGTTAGATCCTTTTCTACACATTGATGTTGTGCCAGTTGAGCATAATTCACAAATTCCTCACTCTAAAGTAAAGGCAAAAGCCCTCCAGTTGTCTTTGGAAGCAAGTGACCTCCAGCTATTTGATCTCACAACCACTCCTGCGCCTCATTGTTCTGGAAACTCCTCCACAGGTGGCATCCCAATGTCACCTGAAGCGAGCACGGTGTTCCCTGGTGTGGCGGAGCAGAGCTGTGGAGTTGCTGTGCTGGAATGCAGAGCAATATCCCACGGACTGACCACAGTGAGCAGTCACACACACGTCTGAGGAGCCCTGGCTCTACCCACTACAAACTTCACCCACCCAGCTTTGCAGTGTCTCATCTCCAGGAAACAGCATCTCAGAGCTGGGAGATGTTTCCTGACAAAACTAAAGAGATGGACAATAAAACCTTGACTTACATTATTATGAAATAGTACATTTTGTGCTATTTTTCTTCTCCCTGACATTGTACGTTGCAATTTTGTATAAATAACAGCTTTTAGGTAACCTGGACTCCAGATGTACTTAAAGTATTGTGAAATGGTTAAATTAACATTTTTCCATGTGGTAATCATTCACGTCAGAAAAAAATACAGACACAATGAGTATTTCCCATGCAAAAGTATAACATAGCAAACATAATTTCCAAGTTTAGAAAGAAACAAACAATATATGTATTAAATATAAATATATTTTACAGTCAAAGCGTTTTGTCACAAAGGTTAAATAATTCCCCTGGAGTTCACAATTTCAAGCATCCCAAAGTACCTCTAGTTTCCTTTACCCTTATTGTGCTCCTAAACTCTTCTCCTTTCTCCCATCAAACATTTGCAGCCTGGCTTTCCTGGGCAATTACACCTCACACAGGGTGTGATAATGTAGAGCTGTAATTCCCAATTTCTGTCCTCCAGGGTTCAATTCCAAGCTTCATTAAGGTTTGACAAATAAATTAAGAGTGCTTTGCCACTGCACAAAATAATCTTCACTTCTAAGGCAAGCCCTAGCAATTCAATTGCTTATCCCAAAATATGACACTTTGAGTGCATCAACACTCAAAGCCTTGGAACAACTAACCCAGTTCCATCTCACACCATGCTCACTGATCTACAGATCTCTGTTCAGTCATCCCAGTCTTTCCAAAATCTTTCATGCCTTTCCTCAGTAGGGCTTCTCTGCCAGAAAAGGCTGGATTATAAAATAACCAAAATAGTAAAAAAAAGATTAAAAAATAACCTTTGGACCTGATGGGAGGTCTCATTACACTTCCCACATGCTGCTTTTTTCTGTGTCATCGACAGTTCAGCAGCTGCTTCTGCTGCACCAACAGCCCCAGCACTCAAACTTGGAAGCAAATCCCTTCCCTTGCCCTTCTGACCCTTTATCACTGGCTCCAAGGAACATGCCATGCACACTCCCCTTTGCTCTTCTGTTTTCAGCCTCTTCTAGCTTTAGACTTTCTTTCAAGAGGGGTCAGCAAGCAAGCCCCTCTGTAGCTCCCCCTGCTATGTACCTTCTACAGAAATCCTCACATTCTCCTTGGGAACATCCTAACAAATTGCTCCCTTCCAGCTTTGCTTTGATTTGGTCCAGATGTTGACAACCATATTTTTCCTTTTCCACTGGCTTCCACTCCACCTCCATCTGTCTGAGTCAGATCCAGCACAAGAGGCCAGTCTCCCTCTTGCAGAGCAATATAGTTATTAAATGCCTTCATCTCAACTAAGGGAGTGTATTTCAAAAAACTGTAAGGAAGCCAGAAATAACTAATTCACTGCAGTAATCTTATTCTTTTCAACCATAATTCAAGTTAATTCATCTTAAGCCTGCTATCTTCAGCTCAAAAAAGTTCTATAGTTAAATCTCATGTTGAATGCTAAGTCCAAGTAGCCGGACTTGGTCCAAAAGAAGGGACTTCAAGAGCTCAAACCACTTAGGAAAGGAGTCCTGCCACCTGAGACCATGGCCACTACAACTGCAGTATGGCCATGAAGATAAGCTCATTGCTGCTCCCAGTGTTCCTATTCCCAGGGCACAACAGCTCTTCAGCCTGCCAGGTGATGAAGGTTCTCTCTGTTCCCTACCCCATCATCAGGATTCAGCAGCTTTGGCAGAAAAGCTTGTGTTTGTGGAGCACAGGCAGTAAGGATCATGCCCTGCTATCTCCACCCACTGCTCTGGCAGTGGCACCTCACTGTCTCTGCAGGGCTGCATCCTTCAGCAGCCTGTCAGGATAAGGGAAGGATTTCCCTGGTAGAAAGCAAAATGATATCTAGTTTCCAGCCAGTTTGTCAGACAGATTCCCAAGCTACCAGGCCTTCAAACACCTGAGAGGTTTGCTTAAAAAGGATTTCCAGAGAGGAAGCTCTGACAAATATAGCAGTGCAGCCTAGCTCCCTCTCTGAAAGTCCCCTCCAGGCCAGCTATCACACATGAGTTACCAAAGAACATAAGTTACCAAAGAACAGCAGATATTCTCTTTTTAATTTTGGCACTTATGCCAGACCCCACATTCTACAGCAATCAGAATTTTCATTTATCATCTGATCAGCTAGATGCTCCTGGTTTAAAGAGCTAACGTGAAGACATTTGGACTTCAAAAATGCACTGATACAGCCCCCAGATGTGTTTCTAAAAAAACAAGCAGGTAAGCTATCACAAGCAGAAAACAAGCAACCATAGTAGAGGCAAATATAATTTAGCAAGTTCTGCTAAAGCATGTATCTATCATCATAAAATAAGCACAAACTAAGCATGAATATTTGAAACAGCAACAGCTGAAAGTGGTACTAAAATGAAAAATCGCACAAGAAAACATATCAAAAAGGCTTAAGACCCCTTTACTGCTAAAAAAAATATTCAGTTGTGTGGAAGACAACTCAGCATTACAGTCCTTCTCTGGAAAGGAAGAAGAAAGAAAGAAGGCTCTAATTACAATAACAAAAAGTAACAATACAGAAGATCTAGATTAAGATTTCAAAAACTATCCGAAGAATCTAGGTTCATCTTCAGAAGTGAGTCAAAAGCTTCAGAAAATCTCATTGCAGAGATGATGGTGAGAAGTATTCAGGGAGCACCAAGCACTGTGGCAGCCAGGACAGACCACGCACCGCTGGGTCCAGCAGCAGCCTTTCATCTGACTGCACCACACTGAGGGCCAGGTGGTGTGGCAAGCAGAGCCACAATGTGCTGAGCCACGCCACGCCATGACCTGAGCACCTTGGGCTCAGCACTCCCAGGAGTAAACCAGGACATCACGCCATCAGCAAGACAAGGCAGGGACACCCAAGCAGAAGTCTAAGCTCTCCTCTGCCCGGCGGTGGTGGCACTTCAGTGGCAATCCTGCTTTCCAGACTTGCTGATGTTCACCTAGCCACTCATTTACCACATTGTGTTGTCTTCTGCCCTTCCTTGTCTCCTTCTATTTGAACCACACAGCTGGAATCATCTTTTCCTCTTATGTTCTGGTCCATGAAGGAAAAAAGTACTTACCGAGACTGCAAACACTTATCAGTCCAAGCTATCAAAGCTTTGTTTTACTGTGGGCAAGATCCTTCTGTCAGCCCATTTTCATACTCAATGCTGGAGGCTGCACCTGTTTGACAAAACCTCTGCCAGCTAAATGAAGACTTGCTAAAATAATTTCTCAAGAGCAAAGAAAAGACACACAGGTCTGATATTGATCAACATGCTTCAGAACTCAAAAAAGCCCACTGCTGCATTGTAAACAGCAGCAAATTATGACCTGTGCTCCTTTTAAATAGCAGAATGGAAGCATTTATTTCAGCAAGCCAATTTGGTACCAGCTTTTTCCCAGGCTGTGTGGCCTCATCTGCCTATTCCTGTTCAGTTTAGCTTTGACTGATCCCAGTTACATAACTGTACCCTTAAGCTCATAAATCGCAAGGTCAGTATCAGGTTAAACTCTTGCTGTGTAAGACAATATAGGCAAATCCTGAACAGTTCCATTGCCACACCTATTTTTCTGTGTATCTGATGCAATTCCCAGCTCAAAGCTCAGCAGGAGATTTCCTTTCCTTCTTGCATACCTCTAATTTTTTTTCCTTCTTCCATTTCTCTCACAGGTTATTTTTACTTTTATAATGCAAGATGACAAAAATGAAAGTTGGAAAAGGTAAATTGACAGCAATGCTTCTGTACCATCATTTTATTACAGGCATTGAACCGAAGTGTTTTAGGCAGCACATCATATGGCCTGTCATGAGCACACTGAACTACCATGAAATGGTAGGAAAAGTTAATGGTGCTCTGCCAAATGTTCAGTATGTTAAATGTAAACAAGCCACGAAAAGAGAGAAAGCTCAATGTCAGAACAGGTCTGTCTTAACAACACACTGTCCTAAAGGTGTAAACCCTTCTTAGCCCTGGGCTCCCAGGTGCTGGAAGAAGCAGGCTGGCTTGGTTAAATGAGGCGGCAAGAAACCAACCTGGCAAGTAGTTACTGAAAGTTCCCTGCCAAATCCTGCTGAAGCTAGGGCACTGTCTATCTGCCTCTGCAAAATACTTGAATTTCAGAAAGGTTTGGTTGAGGTTTGTTTTGAATTTTACTGACATCTTTAAAGAGCTACCCTGGCTTTCTTTGCATTTGTGAGACACCAGGAGAGTAGGAGTAAGAGTAAGGACAGGCCTCACAGAGTAGAAACACACAGAGAAGCTATTATCCAATAGCTTTGGAGAATTATTGAATGAAAGAAATTACTTTTCCTACAAGCCTGCTTCCAATGCTGGTGCTGGAGAGCATCATAATTTCTGCAATTCAGCAACTTTTGTCCCATCAAAGGTATGTTGCAGCACAAGGGAGAACAGCAGTTTTCATTCTACTGTGGAAAGAAATGATACTTGGTGTCACAGAATCACAGAAAATATTATGTCATAAGGGACCTCTGCAGGTCATCTGGTCCAATCTTCTACTCAAAGCTGGGCCTCCTCTTCAAAATTTGATTGAATCCTTTGGGCTTTGACCTGTCAAGGGCTGAAAATTTCCAAGAACAGGCATTCCACAGCCTCTCTGGGGAACCCATCTCAATAGTTAACCACTCCTGCTGTGAATGCTTTTTTACTTAGATCTACTCAAAATTCCTCTTGCTGCAACTTGTGACTGTCATTGTGCAACTGACAATATCCAGCTGCACCTTCTCCTTAGTCCCCATGTAGGTAGGTAAAGTGGATTTTCATTCCCCCTTGATTCTTCTCCAGGCTGAAACAAATCTCATCCTTTTCTCGTGCACTAAGCACTCCCATCCCTTAACTGTCCTGATGGTGGCCCTCCACTCCATTTGCTCCAGTTTGTCAACATCCCCCTCGCACAAAGAGTCCAGAAGGGGCCTCACACATGAGGTGGTGTAATTTATCTGCATTTGGGCTAAAAAAAAGGCAGGAGGCTCTGTTACACAATTTAGTCCAAGAAAGAAAAGTATGTTTCTCTGTTACATTCACTCTGCCTCTGTTCAGGAGAGGTTTATAAAACAGAAAGGTTCCATCTGAGCCTTGGCAGGGTGAGGAAATCATCTGTGCTCATACCTCATGAAGAGAAAAGCGCTGAGAAGCATTTTGGACAGTGTGCCAGAGACTTAAAATATGTAAATTTGCCAATGTAAATCTTACTAACTATTATGCTAAAAAGTTTCTTTAAAACTCTCCATATATGTTGGCTGCCAATTACATTGCACTCCTTTAGTGAATACAGAATTAAGGCCCTTTATCTCTGAAATAAGTAAAGCTTCTAATTGTGTCTATTTAAGTAATTGGCTGCCTCATTCTCCTGGCTTGCTATGGTTTGGTACTCCCTGGCAGAGCCCACTCTGTGTAGCATTTCTGAGTCCACTGCCCCCTTCTGAAGACCTAAAAGACATATCCCTGTGCTGCACTGGAACAAAAGCTGTCACTGGATGCAGACACAAATGCATGCTTGAGAAACAGTAGTGAAGCAATGAGCAAGAGGCACACCATATTTTGTCAGTAGGAATGTTATGAAACAGCCACAAGAAAACCATATTTTTCTAATTTATGATAGAGTAGATAGGGTCTTATTTTGGAGCATGAAAATGTAATTTATCCCAATCTCTCTTTCCCCACCACCCCATTTATATAGTAGTCTGCTCTGTCATCAAATTAAATTAACAGTTAAATAGAGCCTGATTTCCAACCAGGACATTACGAGGATTTAACCTTCCTATACACACATACACTTACAAAAGGAATTGTGGTGATGAGATTGAGAGCAAAATATTACCCAGAATCCTTTTAAGACTGAAGACAGGTGAAAAAGAAAAGGGATTGATTATGGTTTAAGAAGGACAAATATGAGATACAAAAAACCAAAATAACAATATCTGAGAAGTGATAGCAGATGTGTCAATTCACATTCTTTAGCTTCCAATTCTCCTATTTCACATAATTGTTAGCTGGCCCCAGAGTCTCATAGCACTGTATAAAGAAACAATTGCACATCTTCTAAAAACAGAAGATGGTGAGATCTCTTAAACAGCTTGCCCAAAGACCCTATTGTGCCAAAATTTTTATGGGTTTATTCAATAAATTAAAAGGAATACCTCCTATGGGAAGCAAAAGACATAACAAAACTGAAAGCATTTCCTGTAGGAGAAGTATTTTTAAATTTTTACAGAGAAAGGCAAATGAAAGCTGAACACAGCACAGCCAACTGGTTTCTCACCACATTAGTCTCAGTAGGGTGCTACTCAACTGAAATTACTCTTCAGAGAAAAAATGAAAAAGCTAGTGCTCAGAAACTATCTTGCCATATTACAACAGTGGCAGAAAACAAAAGGATAAAGTAAATAAACCTGAAAATAGAAATGGAAATTTTGTATTAGTCTTCCTCTTGTAAAATCAGTTGTATGTGCTCAGCGGAGGTACAGTTCCATGACTGAAAATCAAGTCTAGGCTAATTCCAAGGCAACGCAAAAAAAATCTTAATTGCAATAAAAAACTTAAAACTAAATCTTTCCTTTGTTAGCAAGGTCTGTAACATACTCTGTACTTTGCTGAAAACCAGTTTGTCCAATTATGAGGAAAGTACTTATCGTTTGACTTGGCCAATCCAAATAGTAGGCAACAGCTACAGTAAAGCAGCTTTTTTTTCAGCATGAATTTCAGATGATGAAAGCAACAAGACACAGCATCTTCCTTTTTAATTTTTGGCAGGGAGGATAAAGGGAGCTATGCATAACAAGGTGTATTAGAAATGGATACAAGTCCAACTTAAAAAGGTACAAGTGTGTGGAACAGAACTCAGAACCTAACAGGAGAGAAAGAGAAAAGCAAGTTCCCAGCAGTCATGAGGAGAGTTTCTGCATTGGACTGACTGCTCATGTGCATCCTCATAAGTGCAGGGCTCAAAAATCTCTTTCTGACCTCACACACTCAGAGTCCTCGTGGTTAAATGGTGTAAGTCAGAAGGTCTTTTCTTTGAGAGGATACAGAAGAGATGAAGTAGGAAGATCCAGAAAAGACAGTTCTGGTTTCATAACTGGGGATGCTGATGCAAGCTGTTCCCATGGCCAGGACTGTGAGGATGATGACCCAGGGATGACAGCTTTAGGGTGTGAAACTGATGCTTGGTTTTATGAGCCACAGACGCAGTACCTAACCTACTCAGGTCCAAAAACACAAACATGTGGTACCCAGCATCTGGTTCCAGTACAACAATGTGGCAAGCATCAGGCACTGGAAGCTCATCAAATCCTTCAAAAACACTCTCAACTCTCCCAGCGATTTAATAATTCTTAGCTGACAACCGGAGTGGAAAAAACATGTAACTTGAAATAGCCAGTCTGTACACATCTAGGAAAAACTAAAACTCAACCAGAAAGCCTCCACGTACATTTCCATTGACAAGTATTTTTGTAACAGGATAAAAAAAGATTAAAAAAATAAAATTTATTTTGAACAAGCACAGCTTAAAAATTTGTACACAATAATTGATACAAAAGTTTTAAAGTGAGGTGAAGAAAGTAAATTCCTAGGACTGAACAGTAACTGAAGGCTTTGCTTCCTGACTGATACTCTGGTTTGATTAGTAGTCGCCAGCCAAAAGGAAGGTACACATTTGAGTACTCTGTTGAAGTCTGAAAGCTCAGTACATTCCAAAATTGGCCAATGAGTTGCAAAGTCAAATGAAGTCTGAACCTCCTTATTGTTCTCCTTACAGTTTCTACAAGTTGAATGAAATATCTGGCCTCTTTTCCCACAATCCAGACACCTGGTTGAGTTAGCAACCAGTGGAACCCAGGATGCACAAAAGCTGCATTTTAAAAATTAGCTTAATTCCAGTGGTGCTTATACTCTCAAATACTGTGCCATATAACCAGAGGATCAAATATGAGCGGCGTTATATCATGTTTAAGGAGACTAAGACAGGATTGCCATTATAATTTTGATTTTTAGTACCTTTTTTACAGTAAGATTTCAACTCTGCAACTCTGACACTAATAGACTGAAGTTACTACTGTGCCATCATGACTCTTAAGCCCTACTTGCTCAGAACTCCCTGCTAGTTTCAATTATGAAATTTTCAACTGGAAGGAAAAACAAATCCCCCAAAAAGGCTTAATACCTGTACAGCCCTAATACTTATACAGTCAGAACACTGCAGAAGAGACTTCTGAAATGCTCTTCACCTGCAAGCTGTCACAGCTGCAATTCTTTTCATGCGACAGAGTCTGCAAAACTAAATGTGCTTCAACTCCACCATGAAGTCAAGACAGCAGTCTGGGTTGTTAATATTTTAGAGGTTACTCAAAATTACTTTTCAGTCTCATTTCTATTATTTTCGCAAGTTCCTTTCCCATTACTTAAGCAATGCACACTTGAAAAATTCTGTCTGTCCTAACCATCAACCCCCATATTTTCATCCAATGTCTTCAGACATAATTTAGTCGAGAATGGGAAGAGTCCACTTGCCAAAATCGGAAATACTGAATATATTTAGTTACTTTTAATTGCATTCCTGTCATGAGAGACCCACAACATTCCTGCCCACCAAATTTTGTAATTATAGAACACTTACACCATTGAATGGAATGGACTCAGGCTGAGACTAATCTGTACGTCCAGTGGTTTGGAATGTCTTAGGAAAGAAAACAAAGCAGAACAGTGCTTTATATATATATTCTCTCCAGAGTTGAGCAGACCACCGGTAAATACCAGCACATACAGTTTTCAGTTTATAAAAAAAAAAATAAAAATATTAATAAAAATCTTCCAAAGTACAGTTCTCGCACATCTCCTTAAGAAAACCCCTCAACAGAAAAAAACACAAGTTATAGATTTAAACATGCTAGACCCCCATTTTGCTTCCAGGACAGTTAATCAGAGCTCTGTAAGGGAATATATTCCAACATGTCTTCTATCCTATCCATACAGAAAAATCTCTGGGTTAAGGTGTTTAAGGGTAACAGATACTGTGCACACAATTGATGTCCACCTGAACCACCACTGACAGCTTGAGGCCATTTGCTCTTGTCCTATCACTGGCTGCCTGACAGAAGGGAGGACCTTCACTTGCTACAAGGAAAGAGAGGATCTACACTGCCTTCCCAATGGATTTAAACTATTTAAGTACCAAGCCAGTGAATTTACCAAAGCTGACCTCCCAAGCCACCTGTCAGCTGAAATCTGTTCTGTGACCGTTCACTACTTCTGATGGCCATGCTATAAAACACTTCAGCTAAACCAATGTTGTTCTGGTAGTGCAGATTAGCTTCTCCACCATCCTTGCAGCTCATCACAGCTTGGCCAGACAGCAGTGCAGGACAAATCCGGAGGAGGAGGAGGAGGAGGAGGAGGAGGAGGAGGAGGAGGAGGCCCAGGGGCCAGGCATGCAGGGAAGGCTGCAGATGTTATGCTACCATTACTTTAAAATCAGCTCTGTCCCCCAAAAAAGCATACTAGTTGGAGATGGTAATGCTTAACTAGTTAGTAACACAGGTTATGACAGCACAATAATCAGGCCATATAAGTTTAAGTGTGTAGATTTGGTTTCTCACAACAAATAGATTACTCTGATACATTCCCATGATTTGGCATATTTTTTATCCACTTGCTGTGGCTTTCCATTACCATTTTTAAGACAGAAAAATAAGGACAAGAATTAACACAACATGGGACTTCACACAGATCTATTAATCTTGAGCTATTCTGGACCCAGCAAATATATTTCAGTCAGTCAGACAGTGTAAACACTTGCATCCTTAACTTGTGCAGGTCTACTAAGGTATGTTAGCATAAATGTACAATGAATTTTGGCAGAATCAAGGCATTAAGGTATTTCTAGGTATTTCTACCATTTTGTCCATGATATTTACCTTACTTTAGCTTACCTGAGCATATGAAACACTTAATGAAAGCATAATAGACTTAATTTTGCAAGTGAAAGTGAATTTTCTTTAAGGAAAATGGCATAAAAGGACAGCTGAGATCAGATGGTAATTAAAGCTGAATGCTTTTTTTCCCTTACTAAAAATCCCCCTTGGCTTTGTCCTGCTGAAACCACTGGAAATGTGGTTGCTGATTTCAACAGACCCAGGAAAAGGTTTTTTATTTAAGCAGCTTATATACATAAGCAGAAAATAGAAAGCTGAAAGAATGCTTGTCAGAGAAGTTCTGCCAAAAATAATCTTTATAGTTGTATAAATGTTCTTGTGAAGAAAATAACATGTCAATAAAGAACTGCCAGGTCACTGGGCAGTGAGAGACACATCTGTCAGATGATGCTTCACATTCAAAAATCTGTAGACTTAAGAAACACATTTAGGTGTGACCTGCTGCTGAAATTAGAAATCCCCTGTGCATTCAGGCATTCCATTAAAAATTATTTATGAATGGTGGCACGAACTTAGCAGCAACCTTTCTCTCCCTAGGCCAGTAGACAGGCTTGTCATATAAAATGCAGAAGTCAAAGAATTACAATGAAAAAAAGGTAAAATAAGTGATTTTATTTTATGGTCCTGGCATCATAACAAAGCCAATATGGCCACTGCGGCCTCATATACAGAAATCCCAGATCAGTGGGGCATCCTTGCTTTAAAACCTGACTAGAGCTGGGCCAGGTGCCCCTACCCCTGCAGCCCCGACGTACCAGCTGTCTCAAGGTAGGATTCATCCAGCACAGGCTGCAAACCCCACCTTCAACACGTCCCTGTGGATGCCACCACACTGATCCAGCTTGGAACAGGTGCAGGAGGTCTGGCCCAGAAGTTATAATTTGAAGGGGTTCTGAAGGGAACTTCCATGGCATTTTTATTTCTCTTTGCTCCTTTAAAGATTAAGGTAGTGGGGGACAAAATAATTCCCACATTTATCTCCTAGTGCACAATCATGTTGCTTCCACAGTGGCTGTAGAACAATATTTCCTAAAAAGGGCAATTATACTGAAGATGTTGGAATGAAGGTAAAGAAAACTGATTTTGCATTTATTTTATTCCCAACTTACAGGATGGGAATTTTTAAGTACTACAACCAAAACTTTCAATGTTCATTTTCATTAGGCAGTCATTTATTCAGCTGTTTTTTACAGCCAAGTAGAATCATTATTGTGATGTATTTTATTTCCTAAGTTGAACAGAAATGGAACTACAGATATCCTACTGAGAATACAATAATTTGAATTATGGGACCTTTTAAAGTTAAATATTATAAACAGTTACTTCCTTTTCACCCAATAAAATGTGGGTTTTTCCACCTTCTCAAGCACACTTGCTTTGCCACAGTCAGGATGAAGCTGCCGAGACAAAAAAATCCTTCACTTACAAAAAAATGAACCTTTTCAAATAAACACTAAATAGGAAGCAAACAACTGAATCCTTTATTAATAATGCTATTTTATAATGAGACCAGACTGAATGACCATTAGGATGAATCCCTAAAATAATAGGGGGAATAAGATAAAAATTATGTATGAGCAGTTTCTTCTAAAATACAGATTAATATAATTTGTACATGTCTTTGCTGAACAACTAAGCTCATATTTGTATAACATCTTGAAAATAGCAACTCTGAAACTAGCGAGTACCAGGTTAAATGACAACTTAAATGACAACTGACATAAAATGCTACCAATTCACAATGACAACACTGGCTCACTGCAGGAGGCCAGCGCATCCTGCTCCTGACATCACAGCCTCACCACTGTGACTGCTGGGACAATGATATCCCTCCCAAAAAAAAAAAGGGTGAACTATTTAAAAATGCTTGACACACAGCAAATTAAGGAAGAACTCATTACTTTGCAATATGCAGTCTAAAGAGGTGCTGTGTGTTTTGGCACCACAAAGATCTGAAAAAAATGTCCCAAGTGTCCACCACCATAGATTCAGTGAAAAAAGGAAGACTTGCTTAAATTTACATATCAGAAGCCATGCTGTGAGTCTTTGACTCAGTCAGGAAACTCTGCACAGGAAAGTATGTTATACTTTTTGATAGACCTTATAAAATCATAAGTGAATAAGCAGCAAACTTATCCTTAATTAGTGTGATCACCTTTTATCTCACTGTCCACTGGAGGTTTTTATCCTTAATTAGTGTGATCACCTATTTTCTCACTGTTCACTGATGCTACAAATCCCACAAATTTCTTTGACACTATGAATTTTTTACTATCTTAAAATTCAAGCATCAAGATGAACTATTGCTTAGAGTAACTTCTGATTACAAAACTTCATAATAATCCGTTTTTTAAAACTGTTAAGATTCTTCACCACCTCTTTCAACGTTAGCCAGCATCATGCCTGAAGTTGCCACCCACATGTTGACACTCCATCCCAACTGGCAGAGACAAACAACTTTTATACTCCAAGCAAACAGGGAAATATGGGAGCTCAGGGTAAGATGCAGCCTTTGCCCATGAAAACTGCATTTTGTAATCTTGTGCTACCATGATGCCTAGTTTGACTTTGGATCTGATATTGCTGTGTAAGATAACCATTTTACAAGGACTTCCACGTCCCACTGCAACAATGAGGTTGTTTTATTGATGCATCTATTTATTACCAACTGTTTATAATAAGTTCATCTGAAATGGAAATGGAATGGAAATGCTACTTTCTGATCCCAATTCTCCAGAAGGCACAACTAAACAGTTAAGCAGAAAACCTCATCACCATGAACGGGATGGAGAATTTCTCAAAACAAAAAAAATTTCTTCTTCTGCTACAAAGGGCTCAGCATAACCAACTCGATGAGCAATCACTAACAGGAAACAATGCCACATTTTTTGAAAACATTCATCCATGGTATGGTATCTGCAGCCCAACATCGATGGCATCCAAGTTAAATGAATAAATATTTGCATTGCAAAGTTGGATTTGTCTTGGAATACAATTGCTCCTCATGTGGTTCTGACACATGTGCGTTTTCAAATAAATCACAACTCACTGGGTGCGCACTTTAAAAATAATTTGTCTATCTTGTTAGAAGCCATCACATACTTCAGTTTAAGAGGTGTGAAACTGGGAGGACAAGGTTCTACGGGCCTGGGACAACAACACATGGAAGGTTCCCGTCGAGGGAACCTTAAATATCCGGCGCTCCAGCGCCGCAGATGCCAGCTCCCGGCACCAACACCCACCGCGGCCTCGACGGTCCCGCCGCACGTGGCGGACACGGGCCGGGTCCCGCGGAGCCGTGCACCCAGGGCCGGGTGGGCGCTGCTGGAGCCCCGCGGGGCAGCCCCGCCGGGGCGGGCGGGCAAGAGGGGGACGGGGGCGAGGGCGGCGCGGCGGGTGCCCGTCCCTCGGGGGCGGGCGTGCCTACCTCGGATTTCCACACGACGTAGGCGGCGGGGCGAGGTTCGTGCGGCGAGGGTTGCCCCTTCCTTTGCTGCAGCCAGCGCCGGGGCGAGGAGAAGATGCTGTTGGCGGGGCTGGCGGTGCCGCTCAGCGCCAGGGCCGAGGGGGTGCGCGCCAGGAAGGGCAGCTCGTAGCCGGGACTCCGCTTCCCGCGGAGGCTCTCCTCGTCAAAGAGAGCACTGCCCGGCGGCGACCGCTCCAGTGGGGTGCAGGGGGTGGAGAAGGAGGCGCCGTGGGGCGGCGGGGCGCCCCGAGGACCGCGGCGCTCCCCTGAGGGACTGCCGCCGGCCCGCACCCGCGCCGCCCGCCCCGCGCCCTCGCCGTCCTCCCGGCCGCCGCCGATGATGGCGGGGTCGAGGCTGCGCGTCTGGCGGAGCCTCCGCTTGGAGAGGCTCTTGGCTGCGGCGGGGGCGGCGGCGGCCGGGGAGGAGCAGGAGAAGACGCTGCTCAGCAGGCTCTGCGCCGACATCGCGGCGGGCGCTGCCCCGGGCACGGCGGGGCGGCCGGGGGTCCTGCCTGGGCGCTCGCTGCCTCTGCCTCCTGCCCCCGCCAGGGCGGCGCGGAGCGGCCCTGGGGCGTCCCCCACGGCCGGGCTCAGCCCCCGGCAGCGCGGCCCGACGGCGGCACCGCGGGGCTCATGGCGGCGTCCGGCGCTGGGGCTGCTCCGGGGCTGCCGGCTGGAGCGTCACTTTGCTGGGAGGGAGAGGGAGGGAAAAAAAAAAAAAAAAGTTACGAGAGAAAAGGGGAGGGAAAACGGCAGCAGCGGAGCTTTTATCTGGGCTCGCCGCAGGCTGCCAGAGTCACTCCCCCCTCGGCCGCGATGCGCAGGGGAGTCGCGGGCCGCCCCACACACACACCCGGTCGGTCCAGCGGTGGCGGGGCCCGTCTGCCTCCCCACACGGGGCTGCCTCCCCACAAGGGGCTGGAAGAGCCGCTCCCGGTGTCGCCTGCACCTCGCTGTCGCCGCGGGACGCCCACGTCGGGGACACGAGGGAGGCAGCCCCGCCGGGCTGCGCGGGCACCGGCGCTGTCGGTCCCCAGCGCTGCCGCTCCGGGACGGTGCAGTTGCGTTTTGGGGAGGGATCGAGTAGCGGCGGACAGCTGTTCTCCGGAACGATCGTTCGCGAGGTCAGCCAAGCCTCGGTGTGACGCTTCTGAGCCCTGCGCCGCGTCCCACTCCGACCCCGGCTGCTGCTTACGGAACCCCCGTCCGCCCCAGCCCGGTTGTGTCGGGCAGAGATGATGTCTTCAGAAAAACCTTCCAGCAATAAGCAGGATACTCACATTGTGCAGTACACAGGACAGGGTCTTCAACAGAGCTCGACTTGTAACTGTGTTCTGGCCCTCGTCTCTCTTGCCGTCCTCTGAAACACCTACTTTGAGGGCACGTGGACGTGAGCCCCACAGGCAGCATCGGTCACCGAGACTGTAACTCGTCTGCTGAGCACCTCACTGCCGCAGGAAAGGAAAGGAGTGGGACTAGTAAAGCTAAGCCTCCTCAGGACAAGTAACTGAACATGTTTATCTTCCATTGAGACTTTCTCTGTTCCCACTCCAAACATAGGCAAGGAAACATTTACCAGAGAGACAGAATAAACTTGGGGAAAGCAAAATTGTAAAGAAATGCAGAAACGGAATGCACAGAGAGGGACAATATCATGCAGCATCGTGAAGGCAGCCAGCTCCTTCCTCACCTGGAGTGAAGGAAGCAGCCCTTCAGCTGCAGAATCTGACTCCTGTCGCTTCTCCTAGCTGGGATTATTAACAGTCCTCCTCAACTCACTGTGGGAGTTCAGCAGCCATGCTTGTGAGGTTTTTCCTGGATCTCCAACACCATCATTTACGTAGAATTTAAACTTTATTAAGGAACCTTTAGCTTCATGGATGGGTTTGATTCTGTTGCTATTGTGTCAGTGAATGCTACAGCCACTAAATTTTTCAAGTTGGAAAGCAAAACACACAGCACCAAATCCTGTTTTTCTTCCTGACCTATACTTTTATTTATGGAGTAAGTGGACAATGCCCAAGGATAACCCCTGTGCAAATCGCAAACCTTCCAGGTCTCAGATGAGACTTCTGATTCCATGGGGCCTAAGCATCCTTCTTTTGACTTGAAAACTCACCAGCTCCACAAACCCCCAGTCTTCCCAAAACCATTGCAGGCAGCTCTTAGAAAATTTGCCTAGAAAAAGACTGGTTATTTTGTGGGGGGGGAAAAAAAGTGCTTTAGCATGACACAAGGGTTATTTTCTCCTCATGCTGCATTTTCTCCTCAAACCCTAGTGCGGGGTTGTGTTGTCCTCTCTGGGGCCCTGGAGCCAATGCAGGTAAATGCTCTATGGCAGCACTTTCTGGTTTCATCAATAATTCTATTGACAGTTCTCTCCTCTCTGGCTTTATTTAAGGTTCATAAACAGCAACAGCAGACAAGTACATCCACTTTCAAAGGGATTCTGCTTTTAGGTAATGTTTACAAACGAGATTTTTTTTTTTTTTTTTTTGGTCTGCAAAGTAGTTTTCCCCTCTTATTTTCATAAACTGTCCTATTGCCTAATTCCAAGTTCCTCCACAGCTAAGGTTGCAGCTGTTTCTGTTTAAAGCTTCATTTCATTTTGCCTCCTCATTAATGCCTTCAATAAGGTCTCATGCTTGAGTCTAAAAGGAAGGTCTGAAGCATAAAACAATCTGCATTTGTTTTTGCAGTTCTGAGCCTATTCTAGCAACTTAGTTGAGAGACACATCTGCAATACAAATATATGTACGTTTAGCTCCAAGTATTTGCTCTTTTTGTCCTGTACAAACATAATGGGAACATGAAGGGACAGGAAGACATGAGGAAAAAGGCAGAGAGGGAAATTCAGAGCTGTAAGGAACTCATCCCATGAGGAGTAGAGAGGACAATCACATTTGCCTCCAAAATTCACCAGAAACAGTTCCCGCCACTCTCTGTGAGGTGCCCTGCCCACTTTGAAGAGCTGACACTCTTGGCACAGCCGGTTGCCAGCAGGCAAACCCCCAAGTTTGTGATTCAGATCCTTACACGCTGCACACACAGCCTGTGAAAGGAGACTGAAACCATCAGATAAGTGCATAGTTAGGAGCATACGTCAGCTTACAAGTAGCAGCTCTAAATGTAGTGGAGGCAAAGCATTCTTATTTCCACCTGCCTCAGCCCAGGTATTAATTATTGCCCAGCTGGTTTTCTTCATGAAAGACTCCATGAAAAATTGTAGTTTTCATGAGGCAGAGACCTGGAGGATCAGAGCTGCAATTCAAAGAGTAAATGCATCATATGTATAGAGATGCTCCATGTAGAAAACTTTGCTACTGGTCTTAGCTGCTGTCTGCATCTTTCAGGGGTAACAGGAAATTACTGATTATTTTTGAAGTTTCTGTTCATTATCTCTATGAACTGCATTATTGTGAGACCTGGCATCACCATCCTGAAATAGGCTTGAGATCTAGTGGGCATGGTACAAGCACAGGACAAAAACACAGTCCTAATTCCCAAATTTTACTGATAACTTCCAGCCACAAGATACTGTCTGGGCAGCTATATCTGCAGAGGATTAGTGAGATAATACTAGTTGATCTGATGCTGCTAGCCCTTCCTTTCTGAGACAAATCACTAGAACAGGCTGCCCAAGGAAGTGGTGGAGACACTGTCCCTGGAGGTATTTAAAAAGCCTGTAGAAGTGACACAGAATGATTTCTGTTTATGCCTTCATTGACTTGACCTTTACCAACAAAGTCTCCCAACCCTTTGTGCCTCAAGGTGAAAAAAACTGTGAATAGGGGAAAAGGACCAAGTCATGGATCTTTTCTTGAGGAGTCACAGCCCAATCAAGTCTCAGGAATCAGTGGGGATAAATCTGAGAGTGCTCAAAGAGCTGGATAATGTCACTGGAAGGCCACTTTTTATATTTGAAAGGCTATCAAAATTTGGAGAAGTACCTAATGGCTTGGAGAAGGCTAAATGTTGCACCTGTCTTCAAAAAGAGCAAGGACTACCCAAGCTGCTACAGGCTGGTGGCTTCACTTCAGGAAAATCACAAAAGTTCTCTTGGAAGCCATTTCTGGGCACATAGAGGAGAAAAATGTGACTGGAAAGACCCAGCATGGATTTACCAAGGGTAATCATCAGTACTGGAACAGGCTGTGGAATCCCTATCACTGTTAGTTTTCAAGATCTAACGGCAGAAGGCACTAAGCAATCTTGTCATAGTTTAGTTTTTGCCCTTCTGTGACTAGGAGGTTGGAGTATGAACCTCTCGAGGTTCCCTCCAACTTGAATCACTTTCTGATTCTAAACAAATACTAATTTTGAAACAAAGTCAAGGAAACCTTAACCTTCAGAAAATTTTCAGAGACTTTGTGTAAATGCCTATCACCTGACTTAATAACAAGCATTTTACTTGCGTAAGTTTTAGAGAAACTATGGTCTTATTGTTATTTTTAAAATGTCTGGTTTTATCAATGCCCCATTAAACTGAAACTGAAAGGAGATACTGTCACCTGTTTTGGTTGAATTAAAAAAAAAAATTATCAAAATGAGAGTGTATTCATCTCAAGAATTAAATAAAGCCTTTTTGTTCAGACTTGTGAAAAATCCCTGAATGTAAGGGTGATTTGGAAAATAGTAAATTTTTATTACTCTAATTATTTCTTTATGAATGTATTAAGCATTAAAAAAAAAAAAAAGAAAAAAAAAAAAAAAAAAACCCAAAGCCACTCTTTTACCTTACTTTTTTTTCTTACAGAAGAATTCTTAACTTTGTAATTCCTCAGATTTGATTTTTTTGGACAAAAGACTTTTATCTAAAATGTATCTCTTCCAGTCTTTCTGTGAAAATGAAAGAACTGTTGTTTGGGTTTTTTTACAGAACTTTTGTCTTTAGTGCAGTGGAATTGATCTAGAAACATTTCAGCACAGCACTCAGGGCTGCTCCTCCAGAAGAGTGTGCTACATAAGTGTGTGGAGTGGGGTGCAATAAGTCCACACAAGGAGCCAGCACCCAGCTTTTACTCCAGTGGGGTTCAACCTTCACCCAGCTGGTGACCTACTCAGTGCTTAGCTAGGAAAGTGGAATGTGTGTGACAGTCCCCAAAAAAACCAAACCAAACCAAACCAAACCAACCAAAAAAAAGCTATTTTCTGTAAAGAGAAAAAGAGGCTTATTTATACTGGGAGAAGCAATGTAATGCCATTACTCCTCAAAACGTTTGCTATACTGAAGCAATAATAATGGCATCGGGGCGCCTACTGTATATCCTTACAGAAGTTATATATACAGCGTGCAAATCTATTATGTAGCATATGGTATATATAACTAAATGTGGTGTACATATTTGTAAATGCGTGTGCATATACATATGTACCTTTCGATGTACATATATGTATACACACACCGGTGTTGGGGGTTATTTTTGGAGAGAGAGAGCGAGAGTGAGCGTTACGCTCTCTGTGCTCCCATCCAGGCGTTTCAGCGCCGCGCGGACAAACCACCGGAATGTCCCGGGGATCGCCGAGCCGCGGGGGCGGGGCCGGGGCCGCCCGGGGGCGGGGAATCGGCTCGGGCCCCGCCCCGGAGCCGCCGTGCCGATGCCACGTGGGAGGCGGCGGAGCCGCCGCCGCCGCCGGGCCGGAGTCGCGGCCCCGCTAACGCTGGGGACGGCGCTCGCCGGCCGCCGCGAGGAGGGGAGGTCGCGGAGCCCCCGGGACCGCGCCGGGATCGCCGAGACCCGATGGGTGCTCGGCGCGGTGGCGCCCGGCTCGCGGCTCGGCCTCCCGGGCCTAGAGGCGCTGGCGGCGGCGGCCGGGCCTAGGGGCGGCTCCCCGCCCTGGGCTGCGCCCTCGCTGCTGCAGCTCCGGCGGCGGCTCCGGCGGCGGCGGGGCAGGGCGAGGCCGAGGCGGCGGCCACCCCCTACGTGGGGCTGCGGCGGCCGCTTGGCTACAAGTTGGCCAAGGCCACCAAGGAGCGGATCTGGCGGGGGGAGTTCATTGACCTCTTTTCCTTGCTCCACACAGAGCTGGCCCCCGAGCACGGCCCGCGCCCGGGGGACACGCTGGACCAGTGGGTCTCGGCCTTCCTGGTGTACGCCAGCGTGCTGTGCGAGAAGCACCCGGCGCGCTGCGGAGCCATGTTCAAGTACCTGGACACCATCCGCAAGCTGCACGCCACCTACGGGGGCACCTCCTGGATGAACTACGATGAGGACTTCCGGCGGCGGGCGGCCAAGAATCCCTCACTGCCCTGGGGCGACGTCGACTTGGACCTGTGGATGAAGTGGATGGCGCCCCTCAAGTCGCTTGTCCCCAGGCGCCTGCGTGCTGAGAGCGAGACACAGGCCTCGCCGGCCCAGCCACCACCGCCGGGCCAGAGCCCCAAGCAGGAGGAGAAAAGCCAGGTGTGATGGGCCGATGGCCGCGCGTTGCTCTGCTCCGCTGGCTGGGCATGGTGCTCCCTCGGATGGGAAGAGGAGACAGGGCCAGTTGGGGTGCCCTTGTCTTGGTCGGCAGCTCTCATCTCATGGCACTGACCCTTTGCTCGTGTTGACCATAGGGACACGGTATCATGGGTGCCCTTCTGGCCACTGTGAGAGGTGTACACGTGGATGGATGCTCTGAGCAAATGTTTGGGCATTTATTGCTCCAGCCACCAGAAAATAGGAACCCCACTGGTTCCTTCTTTTGGTGTATTTTCGCATTTTCCTGGAGACATTAGAAGAAAGATGTTCTGTGGTTTTGTTCTTTTCCTCCAAGTTTTAAAAAATCAACTTTCTCAGCAATAGTTATCTGTATGTAAGGCAAAGAGTACAGACTCTCCTGTTACTATGGGAGCATGTGGGCAGTTGCAGGCAGCATGGTATGGCAAAAAATTGATATGAATAAAGATAAACTTCAATAAGAATGGCCACAGTGTGCAAATTCACCATGATTTGAAGACTAAACCTGTTTTGGGGCTCACTAAATTTAATCTACAAGTTAGAGCCTGTTAGAGCTGGGAAAAGATGATGAGTGTGATTAGGAGAGGTAGGGAGGATTTTGTGTACTTGGTTTGCTTTCAGTAGAGGTATCACTATATGAATTGGTATAATCTGTGGTGGATGCAGGCAGGTTCTACCCTTTCTTCTGCCTGAGACATGATGCTGAGCTCCACAGCTACAGCAGGCTTCCTGTCTATATTAGGGGTGATGCTGCTTCTCTTACGCTGGTGGCTGCAGTCTGCCAAATCCCCAGCACAGAAAATTCAGCTGAATGGTGACAGATTCTGTTATATTGGCTATGTTTATTTTTAATCAATTTTTTTTACAACTGTAGAAAGAACCTTTGCCTTCCAGAAGAATTGTTGTTTTATCGGATGCTTTGCTTGTCTGGGATTGCCAGCACAGAGGGACTAAGTTCTTTGACTCATGTTAGCCTTGTCCCTTTTCAAGGCATCTGAAAGTGCTTGGTGTATCACACCAAGTCTTGCCTTTGGTACCTATCAAAAGTAACTTCTGTAGGCCAATCTGTGACAAAGAAAGGGAGCAAACACCACGCAGTAAGATAGATAAACCCAGGCCTGTTGGCCTTGTACCTTCCGTGGTTGATGCTCTGTGTTCTGCAACTTTTTCTGATATGTCTGTTTACATTTCTCTATTCTCAAGGTGAACAGCTCAGTTCTTGTTTTCCTACAGATCTTATGTGAGCACCAGATGGGTAATGGCTTATAGCTTTCATCTCATCTCAGACTGGACCTTCAGCTTGTCATGTTAACCACTCTTTTAACTTCTTCAACAGCAGCTGGTCTGTCAGTGCTGAGCTTTGTTCTGTTGTCTGCTGAGGCACCAGGGGGTCTCGATCCATTTGATTTCATGGAAATTTCTTGGTTGATTTTTATCGGTAGCATTGATGTATTTTTCCCCCAGAAAGTGTGTAAAGAAAAAAAATAAACACGTTTATTTTAATTCTTACAAAATATCAGAAGTCTAATGTTTGTAAAATGAGTAGTACTTTAACAGCACAATGAAAAAGTAAAACTTGTGCAATTAGTTGTTGTGGTTTCAGCCACCTTTCTGTTATTAGAGCAGCTTTTAATTGGTAGCATATAGTCTCTTATAACTGTTCAAAAATGTCCTTAAATGATGGTTTAGGCAGCTGTCAAATGTAGATGAGGCCTAGGATAAAGCTTGAGTTTATCATTGGTAAGGCTGCAGCAAGGAAATATTTTCTTGGAGGTGACCTGTGTGTTTCCCCATATCTCCCCAGTTACTTGCAAGCTCTCTTTATGTTGTGTAAAACTACTTCAGCAAAATAAAATGTGACATCACACTTGGGCAAAAGAACTGGAGAATTAAAATGGGAGAGAATAGCCTTTTATGGGCTTAAGAGTTTGGACAGAACCTAAGCTTTTCCACATTCACACTGTCAAGAGAAAGCAGAGGTGTTTTACGAAAACATTTTACCGGGCTGTTGTTTTGAAATTATTTTCTTTTTGTAGTTTCAAAGGATAGGGTTAGGCAGCCTGATTTCGTTCCTCCTTTTAGTCCAAGTCTCCTTGAATTTCAGCATCATTTAGTTTAGTGCCTGTATCTCTAATTCTGCATTTCCACAGATGGTTAAACAGTAAAAATTAAGTCAAAATGTAGAAAGCATTGTGTATGAGCACAGCTGGCCTTTCTAAGGCACTGGTGAAGAGCTGTAACTTTGCATTACGTGGAAAAAACAAAATGAGAAATCCTAGTTTTAGTCTGAGTGTGATAATTGGCACTGTGTGTGTAGGATAGCTGAGAGTCATTCCTGCAAATTTATGTATGTGTGTATAACTTCATACAACTCTTTTTTTTTCCTCAGACTCCATGAAAACAGAAGACCAGTTGGGATGGGAGTCAGACTAAGTGGGTGAGTTTATTTATAAAACTAAATACCTTTGGATCTTAAATATTTTCAGATTTGTTAAATACAGAATTTCTTATTGGTGCCAACAGCCTGACTCCGTTGGTGTTTAAGTGGAGCTCTGGTATTCTAGTGCATTCTTTTACCTCTGCTTCTGTTGCGTTGCAAGCTGTGCTAGAGAAGACGTAGGAAATTCATTTTACCCAATCAGCAATTGTAACAATGGACTACAAACCTGCAGAGCAAGCCAGTTTGCTGGAAAACAGGAATTCCTGCAGCGCAGCACTTGTCACAGACTATCCAAAGAGGGCAAAGATTCAGGAAGGTGAATAAATTGAACACTGGTTGAATGAGGTCAGGAACACTCTCCCGGAGGAGAATCCTGCCCTAAAATACTACTTTGAAAGTAAAAGCCAATTTAATGCGCAGATTAAACCTTCTCATTTGACCAAACTTGTGTGCAATCCTGGATCTTTGCAGATCACAACCGGACACTTCAAAACCCTGTGTATTATATTTGTTTAAAAAAAAATAAATCATAACTTGTCTTGTTACAGCTGTTACTTTTGCCATTTCATTGAGAGTATCTGCAACGTAAATGTGTATTTGACTCAGAAAAGTATCATACACTCGGGATAATAACTCAGGTTGTCAACAGAATTATTCTGTGAGGCTCACTATCCTCTTTCCATTGTTCTGCATTAACCATTGCTGTCATTGTCAGGTAGCCCGATTGTGCATTACAAAATTCTTCATAAATTATAATGATTCACCTAAGTTATAATTTGTTTTTATCCTAGTAGAATGCTTAAAATCTTGACCATCAGACTAGACCTTTGTAGTCTGGTGTTCATGAAAATATTTTTCACTGATTCACAGTTTGCATTCTGCATCTCAGTATTTTGTTTTCTTCTTTTTCCTTGCATACTAAAGGTTATGGTCAAGGTAATACTATGATCCAGTAATGCGCATGATGGTAAGGGTTTGTCTTTAGTTGTTTCAGGAAAAAGCTGCCCTTATGTCCTCTCCCTTTCTCAATATTTCCAATAATATGCATAACATAAAGTGTTTGTAAATTGATATTAAACTGTTTGTGACTTCACCTAAATAAATTTTTATATTTAAATGCTATTCTTAATCTTACCGGGTTTTTTCCTCCCTTGTTCTTGTATTGCCACTTCGCTTTTGTATTCACTTTTTTTATCACCTGACTTTTTACACAAATTCTGGTTTTCAGTTATTAAAGTACAACTGAATTTTAATTAACAAGTGAAAATTAATTAGCCTTTGGAATTTTCTTCCAATATTTTGCATAAAGACTTCATAATGTAGCTGTAGTTGTCGTAGCTTGTTCGTCTGCCAGTTTTTGAGACAGTGATAGCACATATTGGGCCTTGAAAATGAAATAGCTTCTGTACTAAAATACCAGTATCTTAATGGCCTCCAAACTGAAACTGATCTACTGAATGCTGAGATTGCTGTATTTGATACAGTAGGATATAGAGCACTTTGCACATTACAAAAGTAGTTTTTGTTTTCAAGGAGGGCCTTATGCTCAGTCATCTGATCACTCATGCTGTTTTTCCCTTGCCCTCCTGTTTTAAGAAATCAGGACTTGGTTACTCGCTGGTCTGTGCTGTGTTTGTTACCATCATTGCTACATGAACCACATGGCTGCTCCATCACTGCAGGCATCTCTGCCTGAGCAAGTGCTGTAGTGTCAGGATTTAGGGAGAGGTCTGGGAAGAGGTTAATGTGGAGTGAGGAAGAGTGAGCAAAAACTGGTCTCGTCTGTCTCCCTGATGAATTATACAAGAGTGGGTTTTAACCTACAGACTCACAGCAGCAAAGCAGCAAGTTTTGTTTTTTGTGTCCGCTTTGAAAGCAGCATAGCCAGCTGGAGTCTAAAACACTTCCTAATGTTCTTTGCTGAGTCCTTCTGCCAAGAATGTTTGGGGTTTGTTTGTTACTCTCTCCAGCTTTCATACAGTCTGGTGCCCTTCCTGGCACTGTCACCGCCCAGTCTCCTGGTTGTTGCTGGTTCTGGGTTGGACCACCGTGTCTTTCATATCTGCTGTAGAGAATTGCCAGAGCTCTACCTTGCTCTCCAGTGTCAGTGGCTGCTTTAAAGTCACTGCCTGCTTTCATAAAGAAGTTGTGTTTCATGTTATTGGCAGTGATAGTTTTTGCAACATATGGGCCCTCCTCCCCTCTTTGCTGTTTTTCCTCACTCTGAGCTACCCTGTAATTTCTCTGTGGTATTTGTGCATCCTTGCATTAGGGTTTATTGTAGTGTGTGTGCTTTGCCTCTCATTGCTGTTCTGTAAGATGCTGCAGGAAATTTCCTTCTACACTAGTTTCTCATTCCAATGTTGGACTTGAAGGGGTTTCTTCAAATTTCAGCAGTTAAGTTACTGTATGGGTTTGCCTCTATCCTTGGCACTGGGGATAGCCCTTTAACTAAGTGCTGCGTGAGGATAGGGCACACACTTGGAGAGAGGCTTGGGATTGAACCATGATTCTGTTACTCTCAGAGTAACTGTGGTCTGCAGTGGAAACCAGTTTTAAATAAGGAGTTATTTTTCTACAAATACTATTTCTCTAAGTCCTATTTCATAGATGGGGGATGTCTTTGGTATAGGTGCAATTTCTTATGCTTTGCTCAAAAGATTTTGAGCATTTCAAAGGTGCTGCAAAGCTTTTCACTAAGACTTTTGGAATTTCCAGTTGGAAATATTTGTGAAGTGTGTGGGAATTGATTTGTATGGGAGGACCAGCAGCTTATGGAAAAACAGTTTTTTCTCAGTTAACTAGAATTAAGGAACATACTTTTGAGGAGTAATTTCAAGTAAGTTTATTTTTAGGGATTTCTAGCAGGATAGCTTTTTTTTTCCTCACAGATATGCTTTTTCATGTGCTGGATTTATATGCATTGTTATGGCAAAGAACAAATAGAAACTGTCAGTATTATTCTGACAGCACAAAAGTGGCAATGTAGAGATAAGACTAAAATACATAGTTCTTCCAGTAAGTTGACATGCTTGGGGAGTTCAGAGTTGAGCTGTAGCAGAAGTGGAGTCAAATGGGATTTCTAACTCCCACCTGTGTGCAGCAGTTCAGTTTGAGGTATTTGAAGCATCTGAAAAGACAAGGCTGTTACTACTCTTCTGACCTTATTAGTACAATGATGTGTCTTTAAAGATAAGATGACAGCAGAATGTTTTGCATGTGAGGTAGGCTGTTGCACCTGCAGCTGAGCAAAATTACTTCCGATCTCTGATGAGATCTTCTCAGTGTGACTTCCAATTTAAGCTTCAAACATTACTTTTCCATCTCCTGCTGTCTTGAATCATCTTACCATCTTGGTTATCTTCTTTATAAAAATCTGGTGAGCACAGCAGACATCTGAGGGCAGCGTCTGATCAGCCTGTCCGTATGTACGGAGCCTTTTGCTCCCTGTGGGTAGTTCTGCCAGGTTGCGTGGTCTAGCATGGAGTCAGACAGTGTCTAAGTGTGGCTGAGTGCAGAGCACACAGGAGGCTCCCCAGCTACCTGCAAGGCTTGTGTGGTTTTGAGAAGTCAGTGGCATTGGCAGCATTTTTTTCTGTCCACTCCTCTGATAAAATCAAACCCAAAAGCCCCAGAGACTGTTGTAACCACTGGGGGAAGGGATGTGACTCACTTCTAACAGCCTTGGTGTTGGTGGAAATTTGTTGCCTGGTGAAGTTAGCAAACTTCTTTTCAGGTCATAGGCTTAACAGGGACTGCAACTGTTGATAGTGTCTGTGGGAGTGCTTTTGGCAACTCTTCCCAAGAAGAGATTGTCTCTGAAAACTTGGCTGGAGAAACGATAAAGATCTTATTTTCCCCTCTTGCTTTGGTATCCAGGTTTGGTTTTTACTCTATCATGAAGTTTAGCATGCCTCAGCCAAACCCAATAAAGGACACTTTGATCCATAAAATCTTCTGGGTCCAAGATTTTTTTTTTCTTCACCTGGGAATTGTCATCAAAACCACTTGGTATTAGTGCAGTTTACTGGAAAATCAGCTAAAGAGCAGCAGAGATTTGAATAGCAGGAACATGTTTACAATATCTTACTATTTGTAAACTTGAAATAATCAATAATTACTTTTACCTTTATTGGTGGTCTGTAGCTCTTTCTTTACTTTAAAGAATACTTTATTTTCTGCAACATCTCAGTGCACTGTTGCTGTGTCAGTATTTCCAAGGCAGCAGGGGAATGTTTACATAAAAACACCGAAGTGTTTTCTTTAAATTTTTATTTGCAAACATTTGCGACCATAAAATCCTTTGCACAAAACTTAGGTAGCTTTTTATTTATTCTGTTCAAAGCTAAACCTGGATCATATTCAGTTTCCAGATTTTTTTTTTAATTTTCTGAACCATGCAATGTGAACATTTTATCTGAACCTGCATCAGCAGATGTAGAAGTTTCCACCTGCCACTTCAAATGGCAGTCCTAATGATCTGAAGTCAGGAGCAGTTGTTTAAAAACAGCTACATTGCTTACACTGGCTGCAGTGTAAGTGCTTTTAATATAAGCACCATCTGCATTGCTGATACTCAGTGTCCATAAATGCCTTCTGTTACCCCCAAATTTGAGGTTACATGAGGGTAGTGGGCAGTAAAGTGTGCTGATACTGGGTGGTGGGCTGCTTAGTTGATAACCTGCAAGACAACATAGTGGCAGAGGACCTGGACTGTGTGTCCAGGAGTAGATGTTGCTGGCACAAACAGGGACAAGGCACGTCCTTGAAATGTGTAACATGAGCTAAGAGTTCAAACCTCCTCTGCCTAAACTTCCCACCTTGCACTTGGGCATTCTGGTATGTGTCTTCCACCATACTTGCTTAGTCTCAGCTCCTGGGTTTTTTCACTTTGTAACAGTGAAATGTCATTGATGGTGTTCGGAACAAAGAAATACCACCAGGGCAGGCAGATGGTTCCCTGCTGGGTGCATCTCCCTGGCATGGTATATGCAGTGCTAAGGGAAAAGATTGTTTTCTTCATCTTTTAGCTGTGGAATGACAATTACACAAGTACTTAACAGAGGTGCTGGGATTATAAATGTTACCAAGTCCACACTGGCAATAATAAAGTAAGTGTGATTTGAGGTGGGGAAATCTCTGAAGGTGTCTTTGCTCAGGGCATGCAGGTGTGTGTCTTGCACTTGGTGTGACTGAGTGGACTTGAAGCAGTAGAGTCCTTGAAGTGGTATTGGACTGGGAGAAGCATTTAGTTTTCCTGTGTCATTTTCCTTGTCCTTTCTCCCTCACCAGAACTCTCCCAAGCGGGATATGTGACCTTGTTATTGAGTATTGGTGGATAACAGGGGAAATTTCACTACCATTACATGGGATTGCTGGGAGAAATGAGTGAGTTTACACCTGTAAGATCATGAAATTTTTCAAGGAGCAGCACAAAAAATTTGGTGGTATTCAAAGGCAAAAATAGTGACTTTGAGGGTACCCAGTCTGTCACTTACTTACCCACTGAGGAAAAGAAGATACAGCATTGTGGCTTAGTGTGGCCAGTGGAAAAGCTTTGGGCAGAATATCTTAATGGGGTTTGGTTGCAGAAAGTAAATTACATGTGCATCAGTATTGCTCCAGGTGCTCTGTGGACCAGTATGTGAACAGGAAAGGGAGCCCTGGACAGTAGGGGAAGCTGACCAGGCTGTCAGTGATGCTGATCCACCAAGCTTGAGGACATTTCATTGGAACTGATTACAGAGTTATGGAGCCCAAGGAGAGACCTTAAAAGACCACTCTTCTTGTTCCTTAGTATGCTTTAAAAAAAACCCAAAACAACAGAAAACCACACAGCCACAAAGTACTTTCATTGTAAGACTGGAATATAGTTGCTAATGCTTTCTGAGAGGACAGTGGGTGGTACCTGATATACTCCATTTCCTACCATGCATTTTCTGTTTTAAATATTTTGATTACCTGCAAATGAAATGGAGTAAAATTTAATCTTTCAGTGATATTAGAAAACAATACAATTTACCTGTGTGTTAAGACAAAATGTTCTTTACTTTTGTTAGCAAGCATTTAAAAACATGTTTGATTTGTTTGGAGTTTTTTGTCAGTGCTCAAAGCATTGAAAACAAACTTTAGCATGTTGCAACACTGTTGCACTGCTGAGAACAGCGCAAGTTGTTCACAGGCCTGTGTTGCACAGAGGTAGAAATAATCTCGGTTGTTCCCTGTCAGATGCGGAGGAATGGATAAGCACATCTGTAGCCATGATATTATGAAAAATCCTTTGCTGGGATTTTTCCTCTCCTGAGAAGCTGAGGAGCCTCAGGAGAGAAATGTAAACAATTACTATCTGCTGCTGTGGAATGCAACAGGTGCATCCGTGATTGGTCCATGTGGATTGTTTTCCATTGATGACCAATCACAGCCACCTGTGCCAAGGCTGTGAGCAGTCACAGGATTTTGTTATTCTATTCTGTTCTATTCTTGTTGTAGCCTTCTGATCTCTCTGTTCTTTTAGTATAGTCTTAATGTAGTATTTTAATATAATATTTAACATAATAAATCAGCCTTCTGAAATGGAGTCAAGCCTCGTGTCTCCACACACGGAGAGTCCTCAACACACATCCTTTACCTGCCTCTTGTATGAGGAAACTGTTAATACAGAGTGCTTCCCCAAATGGAGAAGCTGAGAAGTAGACCTTGGATCACCTACATGACTGCATCAGAGCTTGCTGGGCTGGGATAAACAGTACCTTTTTGCTTCTCTTGATCTCTCCAGCCCAGTCCCTGAATGAGCAGTTTCTGCAGAGCATGGAAACAAAGAAACTCTTCCTTTTGTTTCTTCCCCCCACCATTGTTCTGCAGCTTCAGTCTTGACACCTTGTTCTCTGAAGGTCCTGCAAGAAGTGCTGTAACTGAGAAACGACTGAGATGTTTACTGTTGAGTGTAAGAAAAGTGCAATGCTACTTAGCTTTCCTAAGTCTGGCAATCATTTGTTATAGCCTGGTTAATATCTCCCAGTGGTAGAGGACCAGAAAAATACCACACTGTATTTATTACTGTGGTAATACCAGACCATATTTATTACTCCTGGCTTGTGTTGCCCAGGAGAATACCACAGCATGCCCTGTATATTGAATGGCATGAGCATGGGAAGATTTGGCTGTGGTAACAGGTAAAAATTACTCGACAGATGTGTTCTGGTAAGATGGCTTACTCTGTGGCTTAACCTGCCAAGCCACAGGAAAGTAAAACATGTCTTAATTCTCTTTCAAAATGTAGAAGTTATTTTCTTGAGAGGATGTTGTTGCCTTGAGCATGTGTGCCTTTTTGATGTAGAGTGTTTTAAAAGTAATGATGCAGGCCCTGTCAAGCAAGAATTGAAAGCTTTGAAATGTATGCTGTAGATGCTTCATCTGTGAGTGTGCTCTGCTCAAGACTACTGGCAATTAAATTAACTGATGTATTCATATTTTAATGCCTGTGAAGTTGCACCACAGGTTTACAGTGTCATTATTGATTAATTATTTTATGCACAGCAATCAAAGGGCCTAATCTTCTGATTTGTCATCTTCCCTCCTTCCCTGTTCTCCCCATCCCAGTCTGTGGGAGAGATGCCAGTGTGAAAAGGAGAGCAATTTCAGGCATTGAGGTGAAGGCTGGACTGACTTAGGGGGCTTTGAGAGTGCCATTTACCTGATGTTCTCTCTGTTGCTGCACCCCTTGAAAACAGGCAGGACTAGAGGCAAAGAGTCAGCAGCAGCTGAGTGGATCAGTGAGGAGGAGTGAGCCCTTTGAGATAGGTAAGGATGGGAATGTTGCCAATATTTAATAACTTTCATTTATGGTGTCCGTTCTAAGGATTTGGTGAAGTAGGAAATGCACCCACCCCACACACTAGTACTTACATAGAGCTCCAGAAAAGAGGTGAAGTTTGGGGTTGGCTTTAATTCCCTCCTTGTCTCTTTGCTGTGCTTGCTGCAGAGGCTTTGACAGGAGAAAGGGGTCAGTTCACACCCCTGTTCCTTATGATGCCTGGGTTTGTGAAGTTCCACAAGCTGGAATAGTTGGTGCTGCTGGGAGAGGTGGGTGAGCTGTGGCTGAGGGCTGGTGGGAGCAGTACAGGAAATCACATTGTGCTGTGTCAGGGCTGCACAACGACTGCATGAGCTCATCATGCTCTAGGAGCTCGTGGTGGAAGCAGAAATTTAGTTGATGTCTAGAAGAGATGAGTTTGGCAAATTTGTATGTAAGTACTGGAAATTATAACTACAGAGCCACAGGAGGCTGGAGAAAACATAGTCTAATAGGAGAAAACAGTAAACTAGAGAAATACTCTATTTGGAGGCCTCTTTCAAGTAAGGAAATAGCAGAGTCTGTAAGACTTTGTTGTGTGTCATGTGAAGGACAGTCAATACTGAGTCATAAATTATAGCGATGCATTGTGAAGATTGAATTGTTGAGGGTGGCATATGAATATTTGTTCCCTGTGTTGTTTCCTATTGTAATTTCTACTCCAATTTTTGTCCTGGAATTTCTTCTTCTTTATTTTTTTTTTTTTTACTAGGAGTTCCCAGGGCCAGTCAGTGTCAATCATCTGAGTAGAAACTCTTTAGAGCTCTCCTAGATTACACTCATGGTTTACTTTCCATGTGTGCTCCTTTGCTTTTATGTAGGCTGGATTTTACCTCCTGTTGTTCAGTGTAGTTTTCTAGGGCCCTTGGCAATTTCTCAGTTTCCTTTAAATATGATGATTCAGTCCATAAATTTCCAAATATCCTAGTGTTCCTTCTAATTTCTTCTGAATGAAGGTGCTTCCAATATCTCTAAATACCTCTGCTAGATAGTGGGTAGGAGAAGCTCAACTTCTGTGTGTGTCTTTGAGTTTATTTTGTTTGTCATGTCTCTTTGTCCTCTGACACACTGTGCTGTTCTTTACAGTGCAAGCTTTTACTGCTCATGTTCTTAAAGCAGAGCTTAGTCACCTGACCTAGGATGTAGCATTATGTCAAAAAAATATAATTCATTCCATTTTGTTCAAAGTGAAGCTGCTCCTACTGCAGCTATATAAAAATGACTCAATTTTTTCTCAACAGATGAGCCTCTTATGTTCAGCACACTTATATACATTTACTTATTTCTAATTTTCCAATTGAGTGTTTTCATTGTTGAAGATGTTATTTTAACAGGTTGTGGTATCAGAAAAGTTATTTGTTTCTTCCAGAGAAAAGTAATTCCTATAAAACAAAAAAGGTCATGAAAACCCATCTCAATTATTCTAAGATGTTTTCTTCCTTTTTACACCCTGCAAGGAAAACTAATTGATCTAGGAATTTGCACAGAAATTTCTCTCACTTTATTGCAAACATTATAACAATCTTTTCATGCACTTTTTACTGCATAAAGGTGTGTGTGGTAACAAAACATGAGTCTTGGCTTTTACATTAATGAAGATGGCTTGCAATAAAAGTAGGATGTTTCAAAACTTTTAAAACAGAATTATAAAGTAGTTTCTCTCTTTACTTAGAAAATAAACAAATTATGTGAACCAATTTCTGAGACTATATTTGTAGCACTGTATTTAGTTTCTATTTTGGTGGTCTGGCTTGGAGCCACACTTTTTTTTTGTTAACTTGGAGTTTTTCTGGCACAATGCAAAAATGGCTCTCTTTTATTATTCTGAACATTTTGCAAAATCTCCTTTCTTATTAGACTTTTCTAAGTTAACCAACACTTGTGCAGTTATTTTCTACTTCTTAGAAAACCACAGCTGAAAGGAGCAATTAAAAACTTGATTGCTGCTTTAAACTTGGAATTTAATCTGTATTTAACACAAATAAGCTCTCATTTCAAGATTGTTTAAAGCAGCTGTTTCCCCTGTCATTGTTAATCATACTTTTGGGTATGTGCAGTCTGTAGGATCTGGCACTTAGGGATTTAGAAATCATGGGCTCTCATACAAGTGATTCCAGATGGGTGGATTTTTCCTTTGGAGACTCCTTCCCAAGACATGACTTGTAGCAGCCAGTCCGCACTTGCAACACGATGCCTCTCGAGAGTCATTTGGTGTAGCTGGGCTGTATTGTGCTTGGTAAAGCTGCGCTGAATTTCTCTCATCCAGACTTGCAAGCAGATTAATACTAGGTTTTACCAATATCAATATAAAAAGAAGCACATGAAAAATCCCTGGAGGTGACTCTCTGCATGCTCCCTGACTTTCACTGCCACTGCAGGAGCAGGGAAGTGCTCTGTGCAGAGACAGCTGAGCTGATCCTGGCATCAGGTGCCACAGAGCTGTGGCAGCATCCTGGGGATGTGGGTCCTGGCGAGTCCCAGCGCCTGCTTGCTATAAACAGCATCCCAGCAGGAACACAAAGGAGGTGAACTGCTGCTCTTCTGTGGCTTTTGGGCAAGGCAGTTGTGCACCTCTGTAGTGTGAGGTACAGAGATAGGATGTACTGATAAAGCAGTCTGAGCATAGGAGAGCCCTGGACCCAAGTCACACCAGTCCCAACTATGGCAATGACTAAACCTGCATGTGACTGAGCTGTGAGTTACTGTACAGGATGCCAAAGCATTGTGCCTGCCTACCTTTGCTCTCCTTTTCCCCAAAATATAAAGCTAAGTTTATATAAATGTAAAACTCTCATATGCAAATACCAAGTGGATTTCATTCTCAAGTTTTAAATAAATGTCAATGGTGTAACCATAATAAATAAATAAATAAATAAATGGCTATGTGTGTCTGTTTTATTCAAAGCTGCATTTGCAATTCAGAAATGTTTGTTGGAGCCATCAGATTTCCCCCAGCTCTCAAGCAGAGAGACAATCATCTGTTGGGAAGTCAGCTGCCTCAGGTGATGCACTACTCAAGGGTGTGTTGCACCTATTAACTGCAGCAGCAGTCCCTGTCTGAAATTAGGGGTGTTTGGTGGGCTCAGCTACCATCTCACAAGCATATCACAAGGCTTGTCACTTAAAATCAAGGCACCTCCAGTTGGACCAACTTGGGCAGGCAGCATGAGGACAGAAAATCTGATCATGAACAGTTGTAAGACAGTGTCTTTTGGCTGCTCTTTTGGTGTTCATCATTCCTATATCCCAGGAAATGTTCCCACCATCAAAAAAAAAAGTCTTTTTTTTAAAACAGGATGAAACTTCACATGCACAGGCTTGATATCCACAAAGCTTCAATGTAAACTTTTATTTCCTGGGCAATAAGAGTTTTCACTATCCTCCTGAGGCATGGATAGTCTTTTCATTTTCATTCTTTCAGCAGACTATAGAGCCAAAAACAAATGAGTACTTTGATTTTTACCAACTCCTAGTAGTGGCCTGTTTTCATAATGCAGAAATTATTACACAGATTGTTGTTTTGGCTGGAGGAAAAAGTTCTAACATATTGCAGATATTTAGTAGGGAGAAATTGTTCTGGAGACAACCATGTGTCCTGGGAAAGAGATGAGAAAAGATAAACAAAATAAATGGACATTTGGAATTGAAATGGTGAGGTAGTAGCTGCCCAAAGTGGAAAGCAAGAATTCAAGTGTATTTCTTCTCATGCACATGCAGTAGTTTGGTATCGAATCAAAAGTAAGAGCACACAGAATCCGCCCATTCTTTCCAGTAACTGCCTGCATGTTCACATCCAGCTAACATTTGCATTTTCAGTTTAAGCAGGAATACTGTAACAAGTCCTAGCGAACCAACAGACAATATATTGCATTGGTTATTTATGTATTGTTAGTCTTTTTTGTTCCCACTACATTTAGATACTCATTTGTTTTCAGCTTGAAAATTTTGAAGGTGTGAGCTCTGCGTTTGATTAGCTACATAGACCCATCCCGCAGTGCATCACTAATTGGTAAGATTTTAATGTCATAAAACTAGACAGAGTTACAGCATTAGCAATGGATCCATCCTCCTTTGTGTTGGTTACAGGTCAGCTGAGGATTTCAGTGGTGTGGGAAGATGTATGGCTGATGTGAATCAGCAAAGCTGGCCCTGCACTGCACTTATCTGGCCCCCTGCCAGCATCAGAGCAGTGCCTGCTTGAAAGCAAGAGGTCACACTCAGTGCACTGCTGAAATATGCCTGTTGTTGGCAGGAGGGTCCCTACTGCAGAGCAGTGAAATTCAACACAGACCTCGGGATCAGCCTGGCAGCAGCTCATGGGTATGAAGGCACTTTGTCATTCTCCTCAGGACGTGCTGAACAAATCCTTAGCCAAGCAATGGAAATGAGGCATGTTTCCAAGTCATGTCAGTGAGTTCCAGGGAAGTGCTTGTCAGTAACTCTGTGTGTGCTCCCACTCTGCCTTGCTAAGAGATGTGTTTCAGCTTCTCCTGGAGAGGGATTAACTTTTTCAGCTTGCAAAGTACTTGTAACTGCTCTGACTGAGCCTCAGACTGATTTTTCAGCTTCTTAAACAAACCAAGAGATTAAAAGAAAAAGCACTCTCAGTCTTTTAAGCTGAAATTTTGTTCTGAAAAAATAAAGATTTCTTTTTAAGCAAAAAAATTCTAGAGAACATTGTAGGGGGTAAAAACACAGACCTATTTCTTACTGATGAGGAAAAGACAATTTGAGAAAGCACGTTTCAAGGACCCAATTTGCTCTTTGTCAATACATACCTACAAAACAGATTTAATTATTAAATCCGAACTATTCCGTTCCTAAAGTTTCCTCTGAGCTTTCTCTTTACACATAGTCACGATGTTGTTTGTTTCTTTCTGCCTCTGTCATTAATCCCTTCTTGAATATTTAAAAATTCTTTTTACTGTTAATTTGATTAAAAACAGCACTGTGAAGGTTTTTCTTCCCTGCCTTACCACTGGGACCTTCACCATGCACCCAGTTTCCCACGACTGTTTCCTTATCTTGTATGCCAGAGCTACACCCCATCTCCCCATACCACCATCCTCTGGTTCTCTTGCTTTGCCCGAGGCTCTGCATGTCCTCCCACCTGATCTTTCTTCACACTTCAGTGTGCCATCAGTGTGCCTCTCAATCTCAGTTGGTCCTCATGCTTGCCCACACTGAGTCCCTCCCCAGGCCCACACCCCAGTCCCCGCTGGCTTCCCTGACACCTGCATTTGCTCTCCCAAATCAGCTCTCAGATTAGGAGAATCTCCTGTTCCTCCTGATGCTTTATTTTCCATCTCACCCACTGACATTCCTAAGCAGCGTGGGATCTGGGTGAAAACAGGGCATTGGTTTTGCAATAAATAAATAAATAAATACGGCTTTTCATGCCTCTAATCAGAAAAGAAAAACAGAAAAATACTCTTGTCCTAATAGAAATCACAGAGGTAAAATGGCACACAGTGGGAGTAAGGAGGACAGATGAAGCAAATCACAGAACCACATAATTGGTAGGGTTGGAAGGAACCACAGTGGGTCACCAGCTCCAGCCCCTCTGCTCAAGCAGGATCATGTGGAACACATGGCTCAGGACTGAGTCCAGACAGTTCTGGAATATTTCCAGTGAGGAAGACTCCACAGCCTCTCTGAGCAATCCAGTGCTCAGTTACATGCACAGCAGGACAGTTCTTTACCAGGTGGGACTTTGTGTACATCAGTTTCTGCCCATTATCTCTTGTCCTGTTGCTCAGCACCACTGAGCAGAGCCTGGCTCTGTCCTTTGGACACCCTCCCTGCAGATACTAACAGACATTAATGAGATCCTCTCAGTAATCTCTTCTCCAGGCTGAACAGGTCCAGCTTCCCCAGCTCTTCCTCCCAAGAAAGATGCTCCAGTCCCTTAGTCATCTTTGTTGCCCTCCAGTGGATCCAAGTCCAGGAGCTCCATGTCCATCTTGTATTGAGGAGCCCAGAGCTGGACACAGCACTCCAGCTGTGCCCTCACCAGGGCTGAGCAGAGGAGCAGGATCACCTCCCTCGACCTGCTGGCAATGCTCTTCCTAATGGCCCCCAGGATCCCATTGGCCTTCTTGGCCACCAGGACACACTGCTGGCTCATGGACAGATGGTTGTCCACCAGCACCCCCAGGTCCTTCTCCACAGAGTGCTTTCCAGCAGGTCAGCCCCCTGTTGCTCAGCACCACTGAGCAGAGCCTGGCTCTGTCCTTTGGACACCCTCCCTGCAGATACTAACAGACATTAATGAGATCCTCTCAGTAATCTCTTCTCCAGGCTGAACAGGTCCAGCTTCCCCAGCTCTTCCTCCCAAGAAAGATGCTCCAGTCCCTTAGTCATCTTTGTTGCCCTCCAGTGGATCCAAGTCCAGGAGCTCCATGTCCATCTTGTATTGAGGAGCCCAGAGCTGGACACAGCACTCCAGCTGTGCCCTCACCAGGGCTGAGCAGAGGAGCAGGATCACCTCCCTCGACCTGCTGGCAATGCTCTTCCTAATGGCCCCCAGGATCCCATTGGCCTTCTTGGCCACCAGGACACACTGCTGGCTCATGGACAGATGGTTGTCCACCAGCACCCCCAGGTCCTTCTCCACAGAGTGCTTTCCAGCAGGTCAGCCCCCCAGCCTGTTCTGGTGCAGGGGGTTATCATAAATTTTGTAGCCAATTTTTTGTTAATTGGTACTGCTATCACTCAATAATCTCCTTTTTCAGTGTGTCCTATATGCCCATAATACTACCTACATTGGCTTAATTGCTCCCCTTCCACTTCCAAGCCTTCAGGTCTATGGCTGCCATGTTCCAGGGAAGCAGAGAATGCAGGAACTCAAAGGAAATGCCACAAATGCCTGTTGACTGTTTTTTCCAACTATTCCCACAACAACCTACAGCCCTTTTTTGTGGCTTCAGCGCATCACACTGTGCGTCTGCAGCCAGCAGCATGTGTGTGTAAGCAGGTGAATGATTATCTGGAGAGATGAAGCAATGTGGTTTCACTGTGATGCGAAACCTCCCCGACTCCATGAGCTCCTTGATAAGACCGACCCCACTTGGCATGGCAGGTGCACTCCTTTTGGAAGACAAGGCAGAGAAACGTATCTTGGGAATATTTTACAGGTCTGGAAAGGTCTGAGGCGCAGCTTTGTGAGCAGCTTTTATTTTTTACTCCAGTCACATGCCTTATCATGGGTATGACTTCAGGAAAGGGTTGTGGTCCAAAGAACTAGGCGTGCATTCAGGTTTGCTACTAGGAAAAGAAACCAGCAGCAGCCTGTGGTAACAGAGCATTGTAATTAAGCCAGGTGAAAACTAAAATCACATTGAAACTCTCCCATAATCTGAGATCTTTGAAATCCCAAACTACACCTAATTTCTGTACCTTAAGCAGATACTGCTGTTAGACTCCTTAGCTATCTGTCTTAGGCTGAGTCAGGGCTCAGTCATGATCTCATGACATGTGGTATGATACCACATGTTCCTTCCCTGCTCTCCCCAGGACTAATGTATGAGCAAGTCAATAACTACACTGAAGATTACTTTCAAGAACTCCATAAATACATCATTTAAAAAAATAGCTAAGATATTCCACTGTTAAATATAAAATTTACTGCTCCTCATTTGTGGCAAATTCACTTTTATAGCATTTTACTAAATGACCTTAAGGCAAAATTATTCTCTTGAAAAATGAAGCATTCTTTTAAAACCTGTTAAGGTCCCCAGTCAGTTTCAACCTGGAGGAAGCAAGGCAAATAAGAAACTGACTTGATCCAAAGCCATCTGACTTCAGAGAGAGTTTTGCTCTTTTTGGATTAGGTTCTCCCATTAAAAGTGATGTAAGTCATGGTAATGGATACAGAACTTGTATTGCTGGATCACCCGGTGGCACAAATCTGGTATCAGATGTGAACACCTCTGCATTATGCTGAATCAGAGTGAAAAATATGTTAGGTATGTTGATTTCTTACCAGGTACAGGAGAACAAACAATACCACAGCCAAAAGAAAGTGTTATAATACCTCATGTAATATCTTACATATAACTTATGTAATAATAATTCAAATAGCCTGTGTAAGTCTAGGATAAGACATACCTCCTACATACATTTTTTTGAACCAGTATCAACCAGCAGAGTGAGTTTGCTCAGCACCTTGCAATTTTTGTCTGTTAGATAGGGTATGAAACACTCTAAATAATCATGTCAAACCACAGCCTGAGCACATAACAAGCTATTTCAAACAAAATTTCAATCTTACAAGCATGGTCATGTAGCTGAAAACAGAAAACACATACATGGTCAAGGGAATCCCTCATACTCAGAATTAAGTAATTAGCTGAGAAGTTGCACAAAAGGGACGTTAATCCATGATTTCCACATTTCAGTTTGGCCATAAACCTGGCAATGTTTAGCTAATACCCCAGAGATCATTCCAGGCTGGAAGGATATCTTTCCACCCTCAGCTAGAAATGTTAAACAAGTTTTCTGCGTGGCAGGATCCAAACAGTGCTGCTATAACACATTTGTGCAATCTCCGCAGTTGGGGCTCTCAAGAGGTTTATGTACCAGAGGTTCAGAGGCTCTCAGTGGTATCAGAGGCACACGTTGCACCTGAAAGTATGAAAAGGGCACATCCTAGAAGAGTGTTTCCCTGCTGTTAAAGTATGGAGTGCTGTTCATTCCCTTACGTGGCTCTTTAATAGAAGAGGTCAAATATCAGGAAGAACGTTTGCATTTGCCTCCACAAGAACCAAGGATGCCTTTGCAAAATATTTGCACCAAAAATAATCTATTTGAAAAATTCTGTCCTATATCATGAAAAAAACCAATCCGAAGTCCTGGAAATACAACAGCATGCTTAAATGACACCGCTGACAACACAGAACCATGCCAGGCTGAGGATGAATATTCTGGAAGTTGTGCTTTTGGCTCTGTTCAGCCTTATTAATTAAGAGTGTTGCAGAAAGTTTTACTATCTTCCCAAACTCCTTTGAGATCACTACTAAAGGAAATATAGGCAGTGATGTAACCACAGCAAGTCTCTCAAAAGATCACATACTCCATTTTGCTTAAACAGAAAACACATCCTGAGGAAGAGGAGATTTATTTTCATAATAGGGTGGAAAACATAATCATCTGTCTCCAGAGAGGCTATAAACTGTAGGCAGTAAACATTTAAAAAATAAAATGTAATCTGGTAATCAGTTTAGTGCTGTGCCTTTACAATGAAATTGTCTGTATGAACTCAGAGCAGAACACCATTAACACATGGCACCCAAGCTAAGGCCAGGCAATACCAAGGTGGAGTGAAGGCATTTTCATACATGCTACTGCATCCATGCCAAGAGTACACAGAGCTCTCCTGAAATGCTGAAAACTAACCACTGCACAAGGAAAAAACCAGTGCCACCAGTTTCCAGAAAGGTGAGGACAAAGCTGTAGTTATCCATCATGCTCTGTTTCCCTGCATAAGAAGGGGCTTGGCAGTGGCCACTTGCTGGGAGTGCCACAGTGCTCACAGTCAGTGACAGCATCCCCAGCAGGGTGAAAGATTACAGTACCCTCAGCTGGCCTGCCAGGAGATGAATCAGTTCCTCCCTGGCAGTAAACGACAACAATTCATAGTGTCTTTTAAGTTGGAAAGAGTCTCTGTATTCTTTTGTAGCTTGCCCACATTTAGATTTCACTTCAAGACATCGTTAACGTGTGGGAGATGGCCATAAAGCAATCAGATGAAGTGTTTTCCTTTCCTCAGACTGTGTTTAGCATTGGAATGACAGGTTACATTACTGTGGAGTAAGGACTGTATTTGTTTACTTACTGAAATATAGTCACAATTTAAGAGTATTTGAGTTCCTTTTCCAGGCTTTAAATAACCATTTTCACATCTGTTAGGTTTTGCTGGAACTCAATCAGTAAAATGTCTTTCAGTTTTCATTTTTAAGTTCATGTTCTATATATAGACCATATGTTTCTTAACATTTTATGCTCTGACTATATGATCCTCTATAGGCATAAGTCAGTTTTCTTGTGTTTCCTTTTCAAAAGATATTTAAAAACTTTCTCAGAAACTATTTTCTAGTCCTTGATATTCTCAGATATGTATGAAATATAAATCTATGCCACTTTCTGTAGCCAAGGCTATTCTTAGTATACATGATCCAAAGAAGTTTGGACATTTCATGAGTAGCCTGATATAAACAATTGCATTCAATAAATAAATTAAGCAGAAATATAAAACAACAGTGTAATGTAATGTCACTTAGTTTACACAGAAATCTAAGTGCAAAATGTTATACTTTGGATGCCAAATACTGTATTAATATTGGATAAAATTTAGCCACTTACTCCAAGTAGCTTCTCTATAATCCAAACATCATGTCTTTCCAATATCAATACTGGAAAGAACAATATTCTAGGCTGTTGGAGTGATCCACCTCATAGCTTATTCAGCCTTTTTCAGCTCTCCTCAGAGAGAGGCTGAGCTCTCCTCAGCTCTCAGGTCATGCACAATCTGAGAAGACCCCAAGACTCATCTCAGTCAGCACCAGCTCTGCAGGTTTGTCATGAACTCCCAAAACAGCCCTTGTCTGATGCTTGATGAAGATGAATCCCACAGCCCTCCCCAGGACCTCTGAGCACTGAGGTGCTGGGCATCGCAGGAGCAGAGCTGGACCAGGGCTGAGGGCCTCTGCTCCTCTGGGGCTTGAAGGCCTCTGGTTTGCCAGCCACCTTTAGTCACTCTTAACTGGCACATGCAAGGAAAATAAGCATAACACAACTTATAGTCTTGCTGGCTGACTCCAAGATATCTGATACATTTCTTTTTTCCTAGTAGGCTGTCAAGAAGATCATCATTAAAGATTTTCACATTTTCTCCAGACTTGGGTCCTGGAGTTTCATCTGGCCTTGGGCTACTGACTGTATACTGACTGTAATTCCCCTTTCATCCCATCACAGTACGGTAGGTACCTACCAAATATAGCTTTGTTGAAGGGGTAAACTACTTGTGATTGATTTAATTAGGACATTAACTTGTCCTTTAATGTCCTGTCCTCCCTACAGTTGGGGCATCACCCTCAAGTCTGTTCTTCTGCCCTCAGAAGCCCAAGTGGGTCCCTGCAGAAATCATATATATAAACAGGGATGGTGTTCACCTCTTGACTTGGGATGTGACAAAGCAGGGACCTTCAGTGTTGTCACGCTGAAGTAGCTACTAATATTTCACCATGTTTTAATAGTCTTTGCTGAATAGGAACGGAGTTCAGCTTGTGCTTAATTTCCAACAAAACAGAGACTTTCAAACATGGGCTAATCATGTGTTTTGCTGAATTTTCAGCCTCCAGCAAAACAACCAAAGAACAGAGGCGAGCCCACCATCTGAGAAGCCTTCCTTCTTCCTCTTTCCAGGGTGCATTACCTCTGTTTACTTGTATTTGCAAATGGTAAAAATAAAATAAATTGCACTGTGTGTTCTTTAGTTGAACCATTCTTCCCTGGGAAAGGCTGGTTAGTCCAGAGCACACCAAGTAATACTAGAAGGCAGAAATGACAAGAAAGAACAAAGACACATTCATTTAGCATAAAATAAATATGTTGAGAAAGGAATTACTCAAGGCTTGAAAGAAAATAAACCCACATTTTTAATTCTTTATGTAACAGTGACAGCAGCCTGAGTAATCAACAAGAGGAAGTAATTGCTTTAAATTAGCATAAACTACATGCTCAGTTTTACTAATAAAACATAGTGGGAACATTTCTATTACCAGATTTTTAATAATAAATCTTATCTCTAAAATTGAGTGAAAGAAAAAAAATTAAAAACTCACATTAACTGGGAAAACAATATAAATATTAGGTATTAGATAGGTTTGATAAGGGAAAAAAATCACAGAACTATCAGAGGGAAAGAGCTGTTATTTTCAGTTAATTGAAGAGAATTCACTGGAGGTGGGGTAGACCAGACTATGGTAGTTTCTCTACCTTAGATATTCAAATCCTCCTCTACTCATATCTGAGGAATTGCTGTGGTCACCAGCTGCTGGTCTAGGCTAGACTGACAGTTTTAACTCTTGACATTATTCAGTCTCTGTGAATAAGCCTTGCCTGGAGCAAGGGCAGGTCCAGGTCCTGCCTCCTGGAGGAAAGACCCAGCCACTGGCCTGAGCAGTCAGTCTCCATCATTGAGTCTTTTTTCACAGCAGTATTTATACACAGTGAAAAAAATATTAAGGGAAGCCTGAAGAAAGCTCATTGTGAACAACTTTGCGAATTGAATGTTGGGTGGTATTCTAAGAAATGGGAGAAAATCTCTGGCAATAAGGGTGTGGGGAAAACAAAAGCTTTATTTTTTCCATTCTCATTTTCAGACTGGTTTGTGTAGCCTTTCTTATAAATTAATTAGGATGGACTGGGTGGGAAAGAGGGATGGAGAACTTGTACACTTTATTTCTGAAATGGTTTCCAAGTCACTCAGAGCTTGGAAGCAAAGGAAGGACTGAAAGGGTGGGATTTCACACCACAAAGACAATTCACAGAGATCAATTTAGCTTCTCAAATTTTTTCCCACACCATCTGCTGCTCACCACTCCTAGTCCTTGACTCGTAAACCCATCTCTGACCTCTACCTCATGCCAAATATCCTTCATTTTATAATTGTAGACAGGGCTATTGTCTGTCCACAATAATTCATCTCAGCTTGGGAAGAGATGAAGAAAATATGGGAAGACACTTAACTGCTTCCAGAGCCACACTCCTTTCTATACTTATTTTTCTAAGAGCCATCAGTCAGATCCTCACTCTGAGGATAGCAAAGGCCATTCATGGTTATTTCCCATGAAACCAGGACTGCCACTCTAAAGTACTCTTTTGCAAATACGTGTCATGTGGGGAAGAGCATGGAGGGCTTCACTGTTTCAGAGGGAATTTTCTTTTTGCATGCTCAGAAAAATGACATTCTGTTCCAAAGCAACTGCATGCCAAGTTTGTAGCTAAAGTCATTCTGGAGCTATCCAAGCAGGGAAGAAAAGGAAATACACATCCAAAAAATGTTTTGCTCATGGAAATTTATGTTCAGGGTCTAAATAACGTAAGATATGCTTAAAAAACTTTTGTGAATTCTGAAAAGAAAAAAATCACTTAAAAGCATAGGGGCCAAATAAAGTATTGAAAATATCAAACTACTGGGCAGATTATAAGCACATGAAATGTTCATTTAAAGCTTTAAAATTGGTCCTACCTCCACCATTATTTCTTTAAGGAAAAAAGTAAAAGTAGGTTAAGTTGAGAAACAATTTCTCCCATGTGGATTTTTCCTTTTAATTTCATTTAGAAATAATTCAGAAGTGCTCTTGTCATCTCAAATGAAAAACTGTTAAGAATGCTTCAAGGAAATATATCTTCATTATAGCAAACTTGTTATTTGGGTCTTCCAAAGGTTACCTTGGTAACTTTTTGCATTGATCTTCCACAAGTATAGTCCACATCCTGTTGTATTAGAAACAGCTAAACATTTCAAGAAGGCTAAATCATATTTCAATATCACACTGTACTTTGACTTTTTAAATTGCTTTGGCTGACTAGTTCAATGTGCAGGTAAAGAAGCAAAGGGAAGAACAGAAGGTGTTGACTGAGTGATTTTACAGAATGAAAGACCACATTGTATCTTGTTATCTCAGGTATTTATTTTTTAAAGTCTCTCCCCTTTATACTTTGGAATAAGGTGACCATGAAAAATAGAGCTTAGCAAAAGAATGGGCATATGAAAAGAAAGACTTTACTGTACCAGTACATCAGTTGAAACTATGCAGTATGTTTGGCAGCATGAGGACATGCCTTTCTTTGGAAAAGGTAATTTCACAGATTAAGCAGGGAAGGTGTAATTTGCTTACCTGTACTTTACAACAATTCTTCTGCCTCTTTGAATAAATGCACAATGTCAGTTTTGGGTTGGTTGTTTGGGTTTTTTTTTATCAACCACCATTTATTTTCATTAATTGCCTGTTTATACTCTTACACCACATGAGGAAAAATCTTGAACTTGTGCATATTCTCACCCTTCCCTTTCTGAGTCACGAAAAAACCCATTACATCCAAAGACTGTTCCTGGAAACATGCACTCCAACCAAGCTAGTGTGAAGTCAGAGGAGCTGAAGGCTATGAGAGACCAGAAGCTGTGGCATGGGCAAGTTTCTTTTGTTGGGATTCTTTCCTGAGCACTACTAGAAACCTTCAGGGAGGTGCTCTCAAGAGACTTTTTTTTTTTCTTAAAAAAAAAAAAAAAAAAAAAGGGAATGAAAAAAAGTGCTTAGGTGAAAAAGCAGATGCAAATTTTGTCACAGATCTTCCATGCCAGGTAGAAATAGCAGTCCATTTTGTTATGGAACAAAGTGTCAGTTCATCTCTCCCCACCCTACAAAAACGATAAGTGGGTGAGAAAAACACTTCAGAAAAACCAAATGGTTGGGTGGGATCACAAGTGATACAATGAAAGGGGGAAATGTAAACAGTGTTGAAATAGAAAATGGAGGTGGTAAAAAGCAGGACTGCTGGGGTTACAGAGGTTACACTAAAGAGGAAAACAAGAGCCATGTGTGCATCCCAAGACCCCTCCAAAAGTAAAGAATTTCACCTCAGCCTGTGCAACTGCCTGAATTGAGGATTTCTCTGCAGACCACATCAAGGCACTGCCTGCAACTTCTAGGGGCTCTAGAGCAACACAAGCATCAATACACAATACAGAAAAGAAGAAAGAAAAAAACACTTCTGTGCTATGGGACTGCAGAATGGAAAAGGCTGACTTCTAAGGCTGTGTTCCTGAGAGCCTCGGTGATCCAGGCTGACAGCTGGGACATGCATGCTGCTGCACAGCCTGGCCATGCTCCACAAATCCAGAAAGCAGCTTCTTCTGCCCTCAGTCTTGGGGCATTGGGGTGCCCTCTGCTCTCTCTGGCACTGCTGTATGTGGTGAGCCACACAACACCCACCTAACCCTCCTGCAGTGGCCCCAGCTGTTCTCTCCTGACTTGAACTGCACATGCCCTCCTACGCCCTGCCTTGCTCAGCACTTCTCTGGTCACCAAGGCAGACACAAGGTCTGTATCTTTTTCTTCCTTTCCAAGCTCCTGACTTTGGGGCAGCAGCTTGCTCTATTATTTACGATGTCACAGTGCGAAGGCCAGGAATGAGGGAGGTTTGCATTCCAAGAGAGCCACTTCTTTCCCATGAAAAGTATGCACAATCCTAACACCCGGATCATGTTTTCTACTACAGAGAAAGAATTTCCATGATACGTGGTATGTATAAATGCCTTATTTCTACCTCTTCTCCTATAACTTTTGCCCTCCATAGCAACATAAAATAATGACAGACCTTAAAGGAAAACAGCAAAATGTTGTCCATTTTCCTTGTAACTATTCTATGCAGATGGGGATGAGCATTTATAAAGCCTCAATGCTCACCCTTTGAATTACTTGTGATTATGATTATTTTATCCTTTTTTTCTCCCCTGAAGTACTTCTGCAGCTTCATTGACCCCACTCTGCTACTGTGGTCAAGTCTCTCTCACAATAAGTGTGTTCAATACATTCTCTCCTAAAGGTCTTGGGCCACCAATAACCTGAAGATAAAACTGGAAATACAGCTGAAGGCCTGAAGATTGTACAGCCTGCTGCCTGGATGCCTGCAGGCCCCATGCCTTGATGCCAGCACCATTTCACACTGCATGATTCCTTCACAGTCCAATTAAACCAAAAAGATAGAAAAGTTTTAGCTTTAGCTCTCTGCTAGATTGAAGTTTTATTGTTATTTCAAAGAGAGGAACCAAGGGAAAAATACTGAAGTCAAATGTAATGTGTATTTGTAATTACTCCACCTGGAGTTATTAAAATATTGATTAGTTTCTAAGAATATTTGTCACTATATGTTGTTTGTACTTCAGCCCAAGCTTCTGCTCAACTTTGCCATAGCTATATTTGCTCAACCTATATTCCAACAAGGCTCCTTATTGCACACACAGGCATTCCAGGACAGCTGGTGATGGAGGGGGAAAACAGCCAGCAGCCGAAACTTCTTAAGCTTCTTCAAGGAATCCTGGCCTGAGACCTTCTAAAATAAAATAAATTTCTACCAGTCACATGCAGTATAATGTGGGGTGGTTTTTTTGCCCAAAGGACTCTAAAGTTATGACCACAGCACCAGAAAAAATGGGGCCTGGAAATGAGCTTAAGCACTGGACTGCTAATTGCCCATTATGCTTAACTGCAAGCATGTGTCCTGGAAAAGGTTTGGCTCATGTCAGCTTACACTGTCCCAGACAGAATCCAGACCAGGAGATGGAGAGTGTGCAGCCCATTCCAGCAAGCAGCATGCACCAGGCAAACACCAGATCAGCCTCCTCCTCTTTTCCCTCTTCCTGTGCCTAGCATGACCTTTTTTCACTGCCTTCAGACTCTCCAGAGCATAGGACACGTGTTGTCAGCTTCATATTATGAAGATGTCACTCCAATTTTTTTTTTTTAATGAAAAGAAAGAGCCAATTAAAAAAGCACAAACATGCTAACAGTTGTATCGTAGGTCCATGGAAAGGAAGCAATTGGTTTGTAAAATGGATCTGGTCACATCTTGGTACTTGGGCAAACAGCCAAGTGCCTTCACTTGTTTTATTTGGTGTTATAAACATAGTTCAGCCGCAAGAATCTGGTCTTACATTCACAGGGATGGCAGGAGGCACCTGTGACACTAAGGTCGCCATCATTTGGACAATGCTGTCAGGCACAGCGTGGATGGAGCTGCAAAGGGCCAGGAGCTGCATTCAGTGATCCTTGTGGGACCCTTCCAACTCAGCATATTCCGTGATTTTTGTGATCCTGCTGAAACCCTTGAGGGCATTAGAACCAGGAAAGACTTTTTTTTTCTTGTGCAGAACAAATGTTAGTTTTGATCCTAGAAACAGCAGTTGCTTTGGCTGAAACCCCTCTGTTTAAACAGACACCCAAATAAGAACATCAGGAGGAATGTCCTTCATAGGTAAGAGTAATCTTGCCACCCGTAGTTCTTTTTTATCCTTGAGATGTCTGTAGCTTTAGAGTAAATTAGGGTGGTTTTTTTCTTCTCTTTGTTTTTATTTTTAAGATCTCAGAATTTAATTATGTTGAAACAGGAAGCATGCTTCATTTAAGTGATGTCAGAATTTCTTTCTTGAGATGTTTCATGGGAAGAATCCTTACTTCTTTTTCTCTGTTTACACTGAAGGTTCATGAAGCCAATGTAAACAGCAAAATGAGTGTAAACACCAGGGATTAACTTTAGGAGATTTGAAAGCAACAGGGTTTGCCTTAATAAAATCAAGCAAATAATTAAGCAGCAGAGTTTGCCTTAATAAAATTAAGCAGATAGTTTAGTATTTCTATATATCTCTATATATAGTTTAGAGGTCATGAAGAAGTATGTTCCCCTTATTAAACATCCACCATTTGAGCTTTTTGAGGATTTCCTTAAATAATGAAGGATAGCATTATGTTGGTGTTAAGCTAATTTTTTATGAACTTCAGGGAGAGGACAAGTGAGTTATTGCTTCATTAAATGTGCAGACACTCACTGAAGTTGTATTCTCTGCACTGCAATACAGCAAGATTTTTATACAATACAATATTCTTAAAGGATTGTTGTCTCTTTCTTGTGAGCTGTGCTTTGACTCTAACTGCCTTCTCCTCCTGCTTATTGTGGATGTGCTCTGCTTCCTCTGAGTGTCCTGTAATATTATTGGGGAAATTTCCATGATCCTAGTACTAAAACTCCTTGTTATAATTACTTTTAAAAAACGAGGGGGCAAAAAATAAGAATGTCACTCTGCCAAAAAAAAAAAAAAAATTATCTTGCTCTAATCAATGCCAGAACAAATAATTTTGCTTTCTAACAATCAAAACATAGAAGAGAACATGCAGGTGATGGCTGTTGAATAAACGAGAAAGTTACACAGTTTTAAGAGATTCCAATGTGGCTAATGTGATGAGAGCCTCATAAAGCCAAAATACTCTCAGAATGCTTACAAGTGTCTGCTTGCCGTTTCCAGGCTGAAAAAAAATCAAGGAGAGATTTTAAAGAACTCAGTGCGGGGCTAAAAGCATTATTGATTGCTTAGGTGTAACTGAAATCTCACCGGGATTTACTAGAAGCAGTGACAGCGTGGGTGCTGGAGTTCATGGAAATGAGAAGAATAGCGGATTTGTCTTTACAAACAAGCTGTGGGTCTGCTGGTAGATAAAACTAGCACTGGGAGATGAAAGAAACAATAGAAAGCATTCCACTGATTGATGAATGGAAAAATATATTTGCTTTTAGAAATAAACTTTAGGTTTGCTAATAAATGAAATTAGACATTGAAAGATGAAATAAACAATGGAATAGAAAAACCCCTAAATTCCATAAGGATTAAAAATTAAAAGGGAGGGTTATACATTTGAGGGAAATCTTCGGTATCAGGCGTATCGGGAAGTCTGTGCCTCTCAGGTACCTCAGTCAATGGGGAAAGAGAGAAGCGAAATGCGGCCGGGAAATTAGGATAAAAATGAGGTAGCGTGCTCCAAAAATTCAAGCCATCCCAGGGAATGCCCCATGGCCTCTCCCTTTATCCGAATAAAGTAAAAAAGGAACTTTAGGTTTGCTAATAAATGAAATTAGACATTGAAAGATGAAATAAACAATGGAATAGAAAAACCCCTAAATTCCATAAGGATTAAAAATTAAAAGGGAGGGTTATACATTTGCGGGAAATCTTCGGTATCAGGCGTATCGGGAAGTCTGTGCCTCTCAGGTACCTCAGTCAACGGGGAAAGAGAGAAGCGAAATGCGGCCGGGAAATTAGGATAAAAATGAGGTAGCGTGCTCCAAAAATTCAAGCCATCCCAGGGAATGCCCCATGGCCTCTCCCTTTATCCGAATAAAGTAAAAAAGGACACCTCTGTCTCCTTTTTGGACATAAGCCTCTGGTGTTTGTGGATTAATTTTCCCAACAGAAGCACCCCTTGTCCCTACTGCCCTCGGCTGACGCGTCTTCCCTTCAGCACCGCACCAATCCACGTGAGCCAGGTAAATACACACCTGGCGCCCGAACGGCGATCCCAGGAGAAACAATGAAAAGCAGGGCAGATTCACACAACAGCAACTAACAGTATGCATATTGCCTCTTGCCAGACTATCTGGGTGTGTCTTTAGGCTGCTATCGCCTTTGTGTTTGCCTGCGGACGTACAGCGAGAAGCCCGGCACCAGCAGACGCGCGGCTGAAGCTGAGCTCGCACGCAGCGTAACCGCGGCAGTGGAGGCTCCGCACACAGCAGATCATGGGCGGGCCGCAGGCACCCTTGTTCCCCGCACAGCCCAAGCCTCGGTGTTCCCAGTGCGCTGCGCAGGAAGGATCGAGGCAGGGAATTTTCTTCAGGGGACCCCGCCGCCTCTTCACTGCGGGGCCAGGGCTCCGCCTGCGCCCGCCGCAGGACTACAGCTCCCAGCGAGCCTTGCGCCGCCTCCATCTTCCCCCTCAGAAATACCGCGGGTAGCGCGGTTGAAACACAGCGCCTTGTTGGAACAAAACCTGTCCTTGAACAAAACTTTCTCAGAGTGTGCTTTGAGCCTGCGGGGAGGCGCGCAGCTGAAATACATCCTCGAATTAGCCCTCATGATCTCGTTGGGTTCACTTTGGCAAGAGGCCGGAGTATCCACTCCCGGGTTGCTCTGTCTCCCAGAGGAGCTGTAAATCTGCTTTTCTTTCCTGGTGGCGATGTAGTGTCCTGGGAATGTCCTCAAAATACGTGGTGGGTCAGCTCATCTCCTGCTTCAGCAATATTTAGCAAACCCTGCCGCTGGCCTCTCCCACCACCCACCCCCTTCACTGTTCCTCAGTGTCTGTGATGGCGCTCCTGAGGACGCTGCCTGACCTTGCTCTGCTGCCTGTGCTTTCTCCTTGCTGTGGACTTGCTGCCTATGATAGAGGAGCTGTAGTTCAAGCTTTGCTAAATCTCGTATATCTACACCGGGCCTTTTGTTTATGTGCTGTATGTGGCAGGAACAACTCACAGCAGGTGCTACACGGGCAGTATGTACATACACACACAAACACCTTTTTCCAAGTGGCTGTTGCTCTATATTTTTGATTTTGGGCAGCCATTTGGCAGTCTTCACTATGGAAACCCAGTACCTTTGAAAAGTCCATGTTCTGTATTTTATCTAGAAGTAGGCATTGCCTGGGTAGCACTATCACGGGTTTTTCATAAACACACCAGCATTTCTTCTCTTCCATCTCCCTTTGGCTGGATCTTAGTTAAGCACAGCTCACATTCAGGATTTTGAAAGCCCTGCTAGAGGAGGAGCCGTGGTAGGAGATCTGACAAGGCTGGAGATCTGCAGGCAAGGATTATCTACAGCAAGGTGGCTCAGGGAGATAAGGATGGATGTACATGTGCATCTATCCCAGAATGGGAGCAGGGAGAGAGTAGACAGGGCAACAACTGGATCTCAAATGCTATGGCAGAGAGCTGTATGTAAGTATTAGGAGACCCAAGTAGAAAGAAATTAGAATCAAAAGATTTGAGGAGTAGATTGGGTGGGAGCCATAAAAGTGAGCTGGGGTGAACTAGGAGAAGCTGAGACAAACATGAAGCAGAGTCTGCAAGTGGACACCAGTGAGGAGGAAGGAAAAGGAGGAATTTAGAAGGCAGTGTGGAAATACATAAGCTGTTTATGCAGAAGTGGTGTGAAGCTTCTCTTCTGTGTTGGAGGCAGGGACACAAGCAGAAGTTGGTGATTCTCCTTTCCTTGTTTTTTTTTTGGTTTTTTTTTTTTTTGGTTTTTTTTTTGGGGTTTTTTTGGTTGGTTTTTTTTTTTTTTTGTTTGTTTTTGTTTTTTGTTGCTGTTTCCCCCCATTTTTAAAGCATGGTAGTCCCTTGGAAGCAGCTTTGTTCTCTAAATGTCCAACATCATTTGCTCTATCTTCCAAAGGAAAAAAAAAAAAAAAGTAACTTAAGTAACACTTCCTGCAATTGGCATTGCATCCATGCGCTTTTGGAGCCTGTTTCCCAACTTTAGCATCAATGGGCTCTGAACAATTTCAGGAATGCTTCCTTAATTTCTCTCACTCTTTTCCATCAATTGGCTTTTCTCACTCCACCCAGTCTTAGCAGAAGGTTTACAGGCTTTTCTTACAATTTCCACTATAAAAATATGTATGTTTTGAATCAAAAGAAATTGAGTACTCAGTCCATCCTATCCCAAGGAGCAGTCACCTTCTCAGAATCTTGTTTTCTGAGTACTCCCTATCACTTTTTACCTTCAGAAACTTTCTGGTAATGCACTAGAACTACACGTTCTTTCCCATGGCATTCCTTACAGCTTCCAGCTTTGCTATCAGTGACTGGAAAAAAGATATGAGGATTCAAAATCCTTTTCCCCTTAGCACCAAACTAGTGTATGCACAGTTGCACAGTTTAGAGTCATCCATCTCCTGAACAGCTTCCGCAGAAAAACAACTTCAGAAACGTGAAATAATCACAAATTAACTGGTCTTTCCACAAGGCTGGCTAAGCCCAGGCCTCCCAGCCCTATTATGGTCTTGTGTAAATCAGAAATCTAGAACTGGCATAAAAACTGCAACAGCCTGAGGGAGCATCTAATAGCATCGTGTGGGAAACTGCAGCATTCCCCTGGCTGAACCCCATGAGGTCCCTTCCAGGCATCACTCAGCATAAACTGGCAAGAAAGCTGTGTATTGATTTTGATTATCTGCACTATATGTGTGCTTGTAGAATCTGAAATTAAACAGCAGATTGGGTTTCTAATCCAAACACCCTATTTATTTCTGGTTTTATTTTCCTGAAGGAAGGCTGAAAGAACGACAGAGAGCAAAACAAACCTCGCGGGAGGTTACAATGTACACAAAGCCATCTTGGGAATAGGGGCGGTTCTTCGCTCAGCAGAGAACGCGGGAAAGAGGGTGAGGAATGGGAGTATCTGCTGATGTTTAGGGGAAGCAGCAGCAGAGAGAAGGGCAGCTGTTCTTCTCGGGGTGCACTTAACCCTGACCCGCACGCCGCTCCGCTGGCGGACACAGGCCCAGCGCACGCCCCGGCTCCCATGGCGCTGAGGCACCGCCGCCACGGCCGGGAGCTCTCGGCTCCTCCAGGGACTCCCCTGGCCCAGGGCAGGCGGCCGCCCCTCCGCCCGGCGGGACACGTCCCCCACGCCGCCGCCCCTCCCGCCGCCGGCTCCCGCATCCCGTGCCGCGCACCCCGCGTGACCGGCGGGGCGGGCACGGGCAGGCACAGGCGGGCGGCCCGTCCCCGCAGCGCCCGGGACCGAACGCCGCTCCCCCACCGAGGGCAGAGGAAGCCGGGCGCTGTATCCCCGCTCCGTCCCGGCCGCCCGCCCCCGCCGGAGGAGCCGGGGGCGGGGCGGGGCCGCGCCGTCCTCGGCACCTCCCCGCGGGAGCGGGCGGGGCTCGTCTCCTTTGCGCCATGATGAACAAATGACCTCGCGGGGAATGAAATTTAAGTTCCACCGGGGAGAGAGAGTTCTCTGCTTCGAGCCCGACCCCACCAAAGCCAAAGTGCTCTATGATGCCAAGGTGACCGGCCGGGCGCGCTCCTGCCTCCCCCTCCCGCGTCTTCCCGGGCGGGAGGGCGCGGGGCGGGGCCGGCGCGCGGCCCGCCCGCTCCCGTTACGGCTCCTGCTCTCCCGTTACCGCTCCCGCCGGGCGCGTCCCTGGGCGGGAGGTGGCGTGGGAAGCGGCTGTGGGCCCGGCCGGGAAGGCGGCTCCGCCGGCAGCTGCACTTGTTGCGGGAAACGGGTGCTGGCCCGGGGAGGGGGGAGCAGGCGGGGAGGCCGCGGTGCGGGGGCCGCCACGGGACAGGGAGACGAAGCGAGGCGGTGCCGTCCCCGCCGGGCCTGGCCTTCCTCCGTTGTTGCTCCCCGTGGGCGGCTCAGGCCGGTGCCCCGGTGGCGCTCAGCTCTCTCCCCAAGCCACGGGAGCCCCGGGGTGGGGGGTGCGCGTCGCAGCTGTTTGCGAGCCTCTGGGCCTTGCCCGCGCTGGGGAGCAGAGGCGATGGGGCCTGCCTGTCGCGGCAGGTAGACTGCGGGGCCGCCGAGCGCCTCTGGAAGCGTCTGCCGCGCTTCGCGCCTTCCGTTCTCGGCTGAACACCTGCAAAGTAATTCTGAAGTCTTACTGCCACCCCTGCAGTTTTGTAGTGTAGCTGGATTTATTTCCCCCCACGCTTTCCCAAGCCTACTGCCCGGCCTTCCTCGTTTCAGAAAGGTGTAAGTGGTACCGCTGGTGAAGGGGAGCATACGGAAATAGGAGAGTAAGCAGTGCGCGGTGGGCCATAGGTGTTGCAGTAAGAGGTGACTGCTTCAATTAGGGCCTAACCTTAAGAGTAGTGAGAGTAATGATAGAGCTTTATGTAAGTAATGTTGTTTTAGGGTATCACTGGTACACAAGATTATTTTTCAATCCTAAACCATCTGTGTCCGACTTAGAAACAGAGTTCTGCGTGGTTTTTTGTTACAGAGAGGGATAAAAAAAGGAAGTGTTGTAACTGGATTCTTGATGAATTTAGTACTTTATGTTTGTGAGTTGTGCTTCTCTTTTCTCAAACAACCTTGATTAGGAATGCCACTGTCCCATAATATTTTGGGCTGCCCTTTTGCTTGTACATTTACTCCTATGTCCTGACAACCTGGCAGCTGTAGTTGCTATCCCTATAAACCTATAACCTGAGTACAAAAATGCACAGTACCTTTTCTTCTTTACCCTAAACAGCATAACTGTCTGTGAATCCATCAATAGTTCTTAAATTCTGGACACCCAAATTAAAACATCACTGTAGCCTAAGTACTGATAATGATCTACTGAAAGTCTCTCAAGTGCAGGCACCATATCTTTTTCTTCTGAGGTGCAGGCCCTTTCAGACTGGCCATTGCACGTTTGTGAAAATGGAAAAAAAAAAGGGTTGAGATATTCCCAAAGCCTTTTAGTTTTTTGTGGCTGAGAGTCTGTGGTGTTCAACAGAGCAGTATTTCTGAGGTTTATGTATAGAGAACTGTGTTTCCTGCTTAGGGGGCTTGAGCAGACAGCACAGGGGAGAAAGTGTAAGCAGCCCAAATCTGCATATCTGTTTGATGTCTCCCTTTGTCTTGAAGGCATGAGACCTTTGAGGATAGGACAAAGAGAGTGAGCAGTCTGCAATGTTAGGAGTAGCTAACAAGAAAACTAGGTTTTCTAATCATATAATCCTTATCTTCTGTTCATGTCAATATTAACTGGCAAAATAGCAAGTCTATTTAATTTTCGTTTCTTTCTTTCTTTGTGCATAAACTTTCTAAATACCCAAAGGCTTACTTTCTCTCAAGCTTTTTAATATGTAGCATTCAATATTTGTTTCAGATTGTTGATATTGTTGTTGGAAAAGATGAGAAAGGCAGAAAGATTCCAGAATATCTGATCCATTTTAACGGTTGGAACAGAAGGTAAGAACCTATATGTGTGGTTTCTGTTCTTTCATTTCTTCTGTTTTATTCTGCAAGGTCAGGCTCTGCATAGAATATCAGAGGACCAATGTTTGCAGGAGTATTTTTGTTCTTGTGAATGCCTTTAACGTACTTGCTCATGTTGACATTGGTCTGTATCCATAAATTTCAGTGAATCAGTTTGATAGAGATGAGTTTAAACCTTATGGGATATCTGTCTGTGGCATATACTTATGACACCTAAGTTTCCATTAATAAAAGGTTTATGCTTTGTTAAATCTAGCTCTGGATTGTTTGATTATCAGGGTCAGTACATGAGTGTAGTGTGTTGACTGTGATTGATAGTATGTGTCAGTGCTAGAAATGCTGTTTTGGGTTAAGTCAAGGCTTGAGAGATTTTAGATGGCAACGTGAGAGCTGAAGCCATGGGAACAGAGAAGAGGCCAGACCTTGTGATGCAGATGTTCTGAATGACACTACACAAGTCCTTTGTAGACTTAAAGTATGTTAATTCATTGGTAATCATGAGTGGCATATATTCATAGTAATTTTTTACTTTCTTTTGACCTGTCATTAGCTGGGATAGATGGGCAGCTGAAGATCATGTTCTTCGGGATACAGACGAAAACCGCAGATTACAGCGTAAATTGGCACGGAAGGCTGTGGCTCGCATGTAAGAAATCCTTTTGGCTTCAAAATAAATGAGATTCATTTTCAGATTCAGATAAATACATCCAGGTGTCTACATTTGAGCTTGGCGTCTGAGCTCGTGCTGTAGGTGATAGATATATGTATAACACAGTCAGTGCATTCTAGAGAGCTACTCTAAGCTAGAGACCTGTGGATTGTTATTAACAGTCTAAAAGACTAACAGCTCAATAGCTATGTTATTCTTAACTATTGCTGTGAAATGCCTGTGTATTGGATCTGCATCTTCCCAAAGAAATGTACTTGCAAAATACTTAAGGAAAACCTGAAGTATTTTTGAGCCAAAGGCAATAATCTAATATTGGTTAGCCATGGCTAGAGGATCTGCTTGAGTACATGAATGCGAGGTAGTGTACAGAGGTTGGGGAATCCACTCTCGAATAAGCATCGTCTGAATGTTTTCAACTTTAATAAATGAAAATAACGCAAACATAGTTTTCCTGTGCATTTACACATAATCAAATTAGTTAGGATAAACGAATGAAATAGTATTACCCAAATGTCAGTGAACCATTTTATGTTCTGTAGGAGAAGAAAGGGAAGAAAGAAGAGACGCTGCAGGTTGCCTGGTGTTGACTCTGTGTTAAAAAGCCTTCCTGCTGAAGAAAATGATGAGAGTAGCGAAAACTGTGAGTTTGTTGTCATCCTTTGGTAACTGGTGGAATGCCTTGACCTGGGGATAAGTGTGTGGTGTCACTTGCCATGGGAGTGTAATGGAGCTACCTGAAATATACAAAGGCCGTCTTATGAAGAGTGAGAACTACTTTTATGCTAAGCATCTCTAAATATCTATTTTCTTCCTGTAATCCAGATGCTTCTCCTTGAATTTCTTCTACTCAACTGTTCTAATCAGCAATTTCAGAGCTTAATGCTGTTATCTTTAGTGTAGTATTAATAGGTGTGAGAAGCCCTCACATTTCTTTGTTTGATGTTAGGAAACACAACATTTGCCTGCTAGTGTTTGTGTGTGTTTGAGGGCAATAAGATTATTTTTTTCCCCAGTCTACCTCACACAAAGGTCTGTTTCTTGTCAGCTGACTGGCTGATTTCGCTTTCAAGCCAGATTTTTAATTTCCTGCATTTTCCTTTGTGTCTAGAAAGCCAGCAGGAACATTGGCTGGCACTTAACTGATGTTCTGGGAACTGCTGCTGCACAGATTCGTGCCTTTTGATGGAATGATTAATATGTTAATCCCCTGTGCAGAACTAAAGTCCAATGAAAATGTGGGTGCACAGGAATGTAGAGAGCTTTTAAAAGTGAGTGTTTTTCAATTAGAGAAGAGGCAAGAATACTTCCTATTAACTCATTTTATGTGTTTAAAATATTTGTAGTGGGCTGTAAATAATGTATGTTTAATTCAATTAGAATTACTCATCCTCATTAAATATAACAAGATAATTACGTTTTTTTAGTGGGTTGGGTTTTTTGGTTTTTGGTTTTTTGTGTTGAGGCCTCAAACCAATTGGTCATAAGCTCTGTAATGTAATAATAAATATGTGAAATCTCTTTTATGCAGCTATAAGTAGTTCTTCTTCTGATGACAGTGATGAAGGAACAGATGAAGAAATAAAAAGTGAAGAAAGTGACATAGATGAGAGGACAGAAATGGTATTTTTGTGTGTTCCTTAAGTTAATATAATTTAAACATCTGCACTTGAAACTCTGGAAAAATTGAAGTAGATGAAATGTAGGCCACAACTGGTAATTTAGCTGGAATTAAAAGCATAATTTTCTTATTTTTGGTGTTTACTGTGATTGTGATTTTGAAAATTATACAATGTAATTTTCTTATAGAACTGTATGATATAATGCTAAAAATACACATTTGTTTCTTTTCCTCTCATTTGACACAAAAGGCTTAAGTGGAGAAAATGTAGCAGAATAGATTTTCCACTTTTGTGGGTGGTGTAAAAATTTGCTTGTCTATGCAGGTTAGACAAACCCTAATAGCAGCAGGATGTTTGTCTTGTATTTTACTGTGAGACAGGCACGTCAACCCTGGTCTTAAGTTAAAACGTAGAGAGGATTGTTTTCAAGAAAAAAAAACATTTATTTTTCTACAATAAACAGTTGATCTGAAGATGTGTAAACTTTAACTACTACAGTGTGGGTTATCTGAATGAGCAACCCCTAACAAATTTCTGGGGTTTTTTTTAGTTAAATACTTAAGAGAACACTAAATTAAAAAAAAAAAAAAGTTAAAAAAAATGAATTTGCAGATGTTTTCAAGAGCAGTATTGTTAAATAGTTTAAGGCTGTTATCCACTTGTATCTTTACTATTGAAGTTCTTTTTTCACAACCCATATGTTGTTTTCTTTCACTGATCTGTTGTAGAAAGAAGAACAAGATACTCATACAAAAAGGGACATGGAAGAAAGAGCAATAAGCATAGAAATTCCTGAAGTCTTGAAAAAGAAGCTTGAGGAAGACTGCTACTATATTAATAGAAGAAAAAGGGTATAAAATAAAAGTTGGTGCTCTAATGTGCATGGGGGTGTGAGGAGGGTGTCAAAAGTAGTTTTTGTTTATACAACTCCTGGAGGTTTTTAACTTCACCTTTTTAGCTTCATGTTGAGCTCAGACAGGTCAAGGAAGAATACAGAGAGGTAGGGAGTAGAGTTCTCTATAGCTGTAGCAGTGGCTTGTCATATTTAGCAGTGTACTGTTGCGGTTCCTGACTGTGCTTTAGAATACAGTTTGCTTTTGACAGCTGAAAATGCAGCAGACTTGTTAATCTGACCATGTTTCTTGTTTCTCCTGATGTTGATAAAAAATGCAGTTTAAGGTTGAAATTATGCAGTCCTGAATTTGCTTTATGCAGTAGATATTTACTAAATAAGTTACAACTAATAACTAATAATTAAATTAATTACAACTTACTGTTTTTATAAGACATTAATTTGTTGTTTCTTTTTCAGCTAGTGAAGCTTCCTTGCCAGACAAATATAATAACCATCTTGGAGTCATATGTAAAACACTTCGCAATTAATGCTGCTTTTTCAGCCAATGAAAGGTCTCGGCACCATCAGATGACTCCACATGCTAATATGAATCTTCATTATGTGCCACCAGAGAAGAAGTGAGTAATCTTTAGTCTACTGCTGTTGTCACAAGAAGAATGACCTTACATTCTGTGTTGTTTTATGGTTGTTCACTTCTGTGAGCTTATACCATAATGAATATCTATTTACAGGGCTCAAAGTATTTGACAGCTAACTACAGCAGAGTAACACTGATAATTTGTTTATCAGTGAGAGAGTCCCTATACACTAGAAAGTCATTATGCAAAAGTATCAATATCCTGTTCTATCATATAAGTTCTTACAAATATTGAGATCCGTTTGGAAGAATGTTTTGCTGTTGTCAGTGTGGAGAATTTCATATCTGATATAAGAATACCCTGCTTAGATAAACTTGAACAGGTTCACGTTTTAAAAAGGATAAAAATACAAACACTTAAAAAGAATTCCAAGTGCAAGTTGTTTATTTGTTTTAAATGGATATATGATCTTAAATCCTAGAGTTAGTATGTAGAGAAACCGTGGTAACACAAATCCTGATTTGTGGAAATTCGTGTTGTAGTCTGTTTTCTCAGCTGACCTGTATGTTCTTCTACCACGTTACAAATGCATTGACCATGCATGTTTGCAGTGTGGTGGTTTTTGATTGTTTTGGCAATTTTCCCCCTTATGTTAAAGATTTTTGATATTAGATGAGACTGCTTCTATCTAAGTAAAATGGGGCGAAATCTTGTTATTTTATTGAGAAATCCTGACTTGTGTCAGTGTTCTATTTTGATGAGTTGTTCTATTTTGAATAGTTGTGCTATTCCTTGCAATATTTTAGCCTGAGTGTCTTCTTTTATGTTGGTGTCATTCATTCCTTGACAGATTGACACTTTTCCTTCTTTGTAGTATAATCTCCCAAACAAAAGCTTAGATAAAATATCAGAAATATGAACAGAAGGTTTTACACACATTATGATTTTTACAGGTTTATGCTCAAGTCACTTCCTCAATAAAAACAGTGCTTTAGTAAAAAAATAGGTATAGTTTCAGTGATCATTAAGTAGGAGAGATTCAGTTGACATCTTCATTGTATTTGCCTTAATGCTCTAACACTGAAGGTTATTGACCTTCTTGGATTTATAGAATTTCTACACATGATGGTCTCCTGACCCAATTCATGTGTAGTAGTTTTAGTAGACGATATGAAATATTGGAAGTTTGGAATTTCAAACATAGATCATTTTGGCAGAATCAAATTCTGTTACCATACACATATATGCACTTGAAATAATGAGAGGGGAAGACCTTCACAAAGGTGAGAGATGTTGCAGGTGTGCTGCACTCTGTGTTCTTGGTTCTTGTAATAGCTCTTGTACTCATCACCTAACCTTGTAAGTCTTTCACACAGACCTGAAACTGGAATTCCTGGTAGCCTCCAAGTGTAGTGCTCTGATTACCAGAGCAGACCATTGGAAACTGCTCTCCCATGCAAATGTATCTGGTTTTGTTGGTTCACTGGATATCTCTTGAGCACAAGATGGATATCTCTTAACTGCAGCTTAATGGCTATAGGTCAAATTCTGCTTATGCCTTTTAGACAGAGATTCAGTGTGTTCAGTACTTATTTTTCTGGCAGGTGCCTCTTTTTTCAGTGTAGTGAACTTGAAAAACCAAAATAATGTTTATATGAAAAACATCTAACTAACTTTATTTACTCTACAGTAGATTTTATTAGTTTAGTGAATAGTGTAATACAACAGTTGTGTGATTTTGTTTGAGGTTATAAAGCAGACCTTTTAAAAAGACTTGTATTTCTGAAGTTAACAAGAGCAATCACCATCTTTTTAAGTGTGTTTTTAATCACTTATCATTATTTAGTGATTGAATCATCGTATTTAGTTATGATGTTAATGGATTGTATTAAAGAGCAATTTTGTGCAACTATGCTGAAAAATAGTGGCATGCAACTTAGAAATTCATAATTTTTTTCCCCTCTAGTGTCGAGCTATGTAAAGAGATGGTGGATGGGCTGAGAATAACCTTTGACTTCACACTTCCTTTAATTTTGCTGTATCCTTATGAACAAGCTCAATTTAAGAAGGTGACTTCATCAAAATTCTTTCTTCCTATCAAAGAAAACTCAACAAATACTAACAGGTAGGTTAGATATAAGAAGTTTAATACTCCTTATCTCAGAAGGTAGGAGAATGTGGTATTTATGGTTTTTAACTTTAATTTGAAGAGAGGTATTCTTCTGGAAAATAGAATTTAATAGAAGAGCTCTTAACTTTAATAGTTATTGGGAGGAGACTGTCTTGTCTGATTAAGTGTTTCAATAAGACCTGTGAAACTAGAAGAATTTCTTTTGTGGCTAGAGCCCTAACCTCTTCAATTCTGTAAACCTGCCCTAATTTCCTAGAAATCAGGAGGAACTTTCCCCAAGCCCTCCTCTGCTGAATCCACCCACGCCTCAGTCGACTGACAGCCAGCCCACCACAGGGGAGCCAGCCACGCCGAAGAGGCGAAAAGCCGAACCCGAAATCCTGCAGTCGCTGAGGCGTTCGACGCGCCACAGCTCCAACTGTGACAGGTTGTCAGAGAGCAGCGCGTCCCCGCAGCCCAAACGGCGGCACCTCGAGACCCCCGCTTCTATGCCAAAGCTCTTCTTGCACCTGGAAAAAAGTAGGTTTTTCTTTTTACATTGTGGGTCTAAACAAGGCAGAAAGTTCTGTTCTTTTAGTGCTGAATGGGCTGTAAACTCAGTGAAAGAAATGGAAGTCATTAAATTTTTGTATCAATTCTTTAACTCTGAGGCCTTATTACCAAAGAGAGAAATACAAAGCCATATTGTCTGTACTTTGGTATATTTTTCCACAGAATGCAAGAAGCTGCTTTTCTTAAAGTCTATTTTAGGATAACTTTTATTGAATTTCAGTGTTTAAGACTTCAAACATTTTAGCAGCAGGCCTTAGATGCATTTAATGGCTTATAGTTCCAAGTAGTAGTTTACAAGTAGTAAAATTTTCCTTATTTCTTTTCTTTTGTTTTTCCTTTTGTTTTGCAGAAACCCCTGTCCATAGCGGGTCATCTTCACCGATAACTTTGACTCCTAGCAAAGAAGGGAGCACGGTGTTTACTGGCTTTGAAGGAAGAAGAAACAACGAATTGAATGAGGTAACAGATTTGGATGTTACTGTCCTAGATTCAAGGATTAAAAGTTTTGTGGACCTCAGAGTAGGGCTATGTAAGAAAAGATTTTGTTGGCATTACTTATTTCATCTTTGAATTTGAAGTTCTGTATAGTCTAAATTATTTATGATGTCATGAAGTTTTCATAACCAGTATTTTTGTATTTTATCTGTAGGTTTTGTCCTGGAAATTGATGCCAGAGAATTATCCACCAAGTGATCAACCCCCACCTCCCTCATATATCTATGGATCTCAACATTTGCTGAGGATGTTTGGTAAACTAATGCAAAATTCTCTGCTCAATCAAAGTTGCTTTATATTTTTTTTCCAGTCCTGATATCAGTGTGATTTTTCTGTTTGCTTTATTAAATTTATTTTTATTCTTGGAGGAATGTACATTTTAATCTGTTTAGAACTTTTAGGCTATTCATAAGTTCAGTTATCTTTTATTGGCTCTGTAAACCTTCATTTAAGAAAGGCAAAGCAATGTTACTTCCAGTGCACTGTCAAGCATCATTAAACCCAGCAGCATTCACCTTCTCAGCGTTTCTATTTAGTAAGGCTTTGAAAGATCAAAAGTAGCTTGCAAGGAAAAGTGGGGTTTGTGGTGAGAAGTTTTTATATTCTTTTCTGTGTAGTGGATAAAAGTAATTTGAAGTTGCATGTACAAGAAGAGGTATAAACATTATTTCTTTTATTCACAGTAAAACTACCAGAAATACTGGGGAAGATGTGCTTTCCTGACAAAAACCTAAAGGCTTTAGTAAAACACTTCGAGATGTTTCTGAGGTAATGTGACACAATGTACCACAGCAGTATTTCTATTGTTACATAGATCTAAATAACCTGGAATGGCAAAGAGGGTTTAAAATAAGATACTAATTTTCTATAACCACAACATTATGATAAAATTAGTATGCCATTTAAACAATAGCAATTTGAGTAAAGATGAATATAAGATTTTTTATTTTTTAATTCCATTTGAAGGGAATCACAATTTTCTACTTTGAATTTTGATAACACGTTGATACAGACCTGAAGTATGAAAGTTTTTTGATATGTATAGAATGTTCAGTCTGACTTGGTTAAGTAGCATGTTTAATGAAGAAATGCAGAGTCTGCATTGGTATTTTTTATCAATATTAGCAGGGGGAGAAATTTGTGCTTTAAAATGTGTTTTTAATTATAGTGATTTCTTAAATGTCTGTCTTAACTGAGCTTTGAACAGAAAGGTTTCTCTGACGCAGTGCAGTGGTTTGTAGGGATACACCACTCTGTGACCACGCTGGCTCCACCACTGGAGTCAGTGAGGTCATACCTGCACCATTGGTCTGTCAGGTACTGTCATTAGTATTTCTGCATGACATTGAGGATGTGGTTAGATATCTTGTGTTGGCACTGTGTTGTGCCCCATCAGTACACTGGAAAACAAAATTATCAAGGAAAACTTTCAGGAGAAGGTGTTGTAGATGGTAATGGAACAGATATGGAAGTTGTAACTTAGATTTGGTCAGGGACTTCAGTAGCCACTTAGGGAAAGGTAACACAACACCAGCATAAAAAAAAAACTTGCATTAGATATCAGGGAGATGAAAGCTTTAAAATGCTTTTACGTTAATTGCTTATTGAAAATAAAAGATATTTCCAATGTCAAAGTTTCTACAATACACAGTTTTTCTATGGGAGCAGTTAGTTGTCAAGTTTTACTGATTCCATTTTGCATCTCTTTTGTCAGATCCTTGTTGGCATTCAAAATACCTTTAAATTAAACAGGACAGAATTAGAGCTCAATGTTGGAAGATTGTTTTTGCTTGAAGTGAATATTTTTTAGGGAGCTTAACTCACCGTGGATCAGATCAGTTTTTATCAGACTTTTGCCTGTTCAAATTCTTCTGTGTTGATCAGAGCAGATCTCTGTTCTTTAGTGTCTTTAATACCGTGTTTTTATATCTATTCTATGGATAAGCTTTAATGGATTAGAATAGATGAAAGGAGAAACATGCCCCCTGCATCTCATAAAATAAAGGTTGCTTATTGGCAAAGGGTTGTTAAAGGGAACTGAAATTTCTAGTGATAGTATCTGTATGTGTTGTACTTTTCCTTCTGAGCATTTCATTAAAATGTGTAGTCATCTATAAATAGAAATAAAATAAATAATGTTTCCACGTCAGCATTTTTAGGGGAGATAGAACTGTGCTTTTGAAGCAAATCTCTCAGTAGTTCCCCCTTTCCATACTTTGTGTCATGGTGGAGAGTCCTCCAAATACACAACCTGCATTCCTTTCAGAAAACACTTAACCAGAGATGTGCTTCAGTCCTTGAGGCCAGGCTACAACAAAACCAAAATGAGCCCCACAAGGCAAGCATAATGTGGCTATCATGTATCTGTTACAGCAAAATATTTGAAGGCTGTGTTTTTTCAAGCAGTTTCTTTTTTGACAGTGTCAAGAAAGCTTCAAAGTTACAGTTACTGCTGTGGAGGAAGCATTTGATCTTAGGTAGCTTTGTAATAAATACTTAGTTTACTTTCCTTGTCAGCTATGCTACTGGGCAACAGAAACCAGTGCAAATTATTAGATACTTTTTTCTCAAAATGTATCCACATGGTGCTTTGGAAAGATTTTCATTTTGGTATTTATTTCTTCATGCCGCTTGTCATTGAAAGTCATCAAACAATTATTTTCTAGACAATTGTTTGTGCATGATTTTTATCACAGAAATAGTTCTGCATTATCTGTTTCTAATCACAAGACAACTTGAGTTTGAGGTGACATCTTTTACCGAGGTCTGGAAAATAGAATAGATGTTCCCAACAATGTTAGAGTGAATATAAAAGCAAACCTCTACTTGAAAGCTTTCAGGTACACAATATGGTGAAAATTGCACGTGATATAGTAATTCCACAATTTTTATGAAGTCAGTTAATTAGTATACTTACCATATACTGTTCAATTAAAAGGTTAGTTGGTTAGGTAATAATCCCTGGGGTCCTGCCCCACTGAAGGCAGAGGTTTCTTTTGCCCCACTTTTTTTATGTCTGGTCTAGATTCTGGTTGGAAAACAGAATGTCTGTGTAATTGGTTCTTTTCTTGGAGTAAGACTAAACACTATAAGGTTGGCTTATAGTTTCTAAATGTAGGGAAGAAAGGTAGGAAAATTACTAGAAATAACAGCCATGCTTTAGCAATCTACAAAGTTACAAATACATGAAAGATACAAAAAGCTAAAAATCTTTAGGCATCAGTACTAGTTCTTAAATTTTCACATTCTGTCTTTTCCTTTTTGGGAATTAAAGGATTAATGGATGATTATTATAAATATTTTATATCAGTTCTGTTCTGGCTTAACTTTTGAACAGTAAGATCTTCCCTACAACATCAGTATGAATTAGGTACTAGCAGCCAGTTTACTTAGGACTGCTTAATTTTTTTTTTTTGGTTTTTTTTTTTTTTTTAGTGAACTGCACTTGAGTGAGAAGTTGAAGTACTCTCCTTTTCTTTATTGCTCTAATAGCAGACAAAGGATTGATGGGTCTGCTTGCATTAATTAAACTACTCCTGAATCTTCTTTGATGTCTAGTAGAGTAGTCCAAGCATTAGTAGTTTATGTATTCTTAAATAAAACTTTCCTGCAGTACACAACTGATTTAGTTCTTGCACAGATACTGATATAATTTTGAATTATTATATTGTGGCTAAAATTTATAGTTTACTGTTTATACTATTAATCTCCTGTGGGCTGAGAAACTGAGATTTATGTAATGTAATACTTTTTCTGGGAGCTTGTTGTCTTGAGTTTACTTAGTTCATGATAGATGCGTTAAATTAGCTTTGAGATGCTACATGGATAATATTTTCCAGTCATGCCCTCAGACTGCTGCTAGACAAGATTTTTCTCAATTTCCCAGACAACATATATTTTTAAGGAATGTATGACATGCATCTTTTTGACTTTCTTGTTAAGTAGAAACTCTACTCTCTGTGCTTAGTCCAGCTTTCTACAAGTGTGCAAAATGAAAATTTCTTCATGGAGAACAGGAAAGTTTATTTCTCAATAATAGAATTTGCAGAAGAAAATCAGATTCTCAAATTAAGTATAAAACTCTGAATCTTCAGTTATTTAATTCTGAAATGATTCATAGTACTTGCAGTCTAAAATACACATACCAGTTGGTTTCACTGAATTTCACTTAGTGCACATTTAGTCTTTAGGACCAAGCAGTGGGAGCTAATGCTTTAGCTGGTGCTAACTGGTAATTGGACTAGTGAAAGACCCCTGATTAAATCTTCTTGCCTGTTAACAGCTTTAGAGTAAGAGGAAGTATTAGCTTTAAACTAATTCCATTATTTCAGCCACTTTTGAAATATAATGCTGCATATGCTCTATTTTACAATTTCCTGGCATTGTAAGGTGTCAACAAGCCTCCAAAGGTTGCCTCAGTGGTGAGAAATGACTGGCAGGAAGGTGCCTGTTTCTGTTTTGCTGTTTCCATTAATTTGCACACGGCCTTGGCTTGGAAAACTGTTTTGGAATCACAGGCCCCCTCCCAAGTCCATTAACTAATAAAAGCTTCTTGAGAGTTAGGAGGAGGATACTGTATGTCTGTTTTTACAAGAGCAAGACCCATCTTCACTGAGGTAATTTCAGAGAATGTCATTTGCATTTTGGGAAAAAAGGCAAAATGAAGTGGTACAAAAAGGCATAGACAGATATTTTGACTTTGATGAAATACAAAGAAATAAATAAGTGACGAAATACTTCTAAAATATTGCTTCTAAAATTTCTAATAAATCTCTTTTTAGATGAGGCCAGTGTACTAGTTCAGATTATGGAGAGCTAATAGTCAAATATTTTAGTTTTGTTAAACACCCACAGGTATTTCAAACTCAGTATTTCCTTTAAGCTTAGATCTCTTTTTTTTTTCCCCTGATGCTCTGAAATCCGCTTGTATCTGTTGTGCCACTTTGCTCCATGGGTAGAAAAATATTTTGATACTGTTGAGTTTTTCTGCGAAGGAAGCCAAATCAGAGGACTGTAATAACAAAATGTGTATATACAAAGATGACAAGTTGTTTCGAGTAACCTTAAGAAATAGATCTCTGGTGCTGACAGCATTTTTTTAGTGTAGTATTTTTATTATATATAACTGCAGTGGTGAATTATCACCACTAGTCTGTGCTAATGTACAATTATGAGAGGTTATTTGTGTCTGAGAATGAAAAAATTAGGCAGTGCAAATGGTGAATGGATTAGAAGACATCTTTAGTTAGGCAAAGTTGCTTTGTGATAGAGTTCCTGTTCATTGTGAGTCATTGTGGCTTCAGTTGCAAAAGGGCAAGTAATTAAAAGTCACATTCTGAAAGATGGAAAAGAATGCAGTTGTGCCAGTGTTTCTTACATTGTATTATTAACTGATTAATATTGTTGAATTATACTGGGTTTTTTTCTCTCAATTTTTTGGATTAACCAGTTACTTGGTGGTAACACACTAGAAAACTTAATGGAATTGGAACCTAAATGTGAGAAAATCAAGTTTCTGAGTGTAAATGAAGATGTGGGTTTAGAGTGCACAAACATGTAAAGCAACATTTTTTTCCAAGTTTTGAAATACTTTGAACTGAAGGAATTATCTTTGCGCAGTTGGGTAGAAAGGTAATTGTCATTTTGGGCCCTCTCTTTTGGCACCTTTAGGTAGAATGTTTAGTGAATACCTAGTGAATACCTGGTATTGTGCAGGTCCTTGCTTTCAGTGGGCTTTGTTGGCTGCTTGGTCTGCAGAATGTGCTCATTGGGGCTTATTGTCCTTGACTAAGGTTTTGTTGCATTGCCAGAAACTGTTCCTGAAACTCTCCATGTGGATTGCTTCTCTTCCTTCTGCTTTCCAAATCACCAGGTGCCTTGGAATTTAAATGAGCATATTGCTAGTCAATAGCTGAGGTTTGGATCATGTATCTACATGTAGAGGTTGCCCCAAGTACTTTAAATGTGTCATGGTAGCTTTTTTACAAGGCAGCTCTAGGGATCTGTGCTGGCCTGGTCACAGGGTTTTCATCCTCAAGACAAACCAAGGACTCCGGTATTGAGCTCTTGTAGGACTGTTTTCCCACAAGGTCTTTGGGAAAACCATTGGGTAGTAGAACAAACATCTAAAACCTGAATTCACTTCTTCTGTTGACTGCAGTGGGGTTATGATGGCCTTTGTCATCTTTTGCCCTGAACAGCTTTCCAGATGGAGACATAAATTATGTCTATAATTATGGAGCCTATAAATTGGGAAGGGGTGAGGGTCAGATGGTTGCATATGTTTTTTTGTGAACCTGAAGCCTTTTAGTTTTCAAATACTGCATTTGAGTAGTAGTGTCAGAGATGAGGTAACTTCTTAATCTGCAAGTGACATTTCTTTTGATGAGGTGACTCATAGAGTTCGGAATCATAATGGTTTTCTAGCAAATAGATAGATCATTACAGTAGCCTTTCAAACAGGTCACCGATCTCATCAAAGCATCTGCTTACCTTTTAAAATTCTGTAGCAGAAGTGTGTAAGGTCACCTTCCTGGAAACTTTTCCTTTGGACACTGTCTTCTTGTACATTAATGGCTGAGGATGTCTTTCGAAAAACTAAGGTTTTCTTTTCTTTGTAATTTTCACACTTTCTGGGCTGTCCCTAAGTTTATTCATGTGATGGTAGCTGACATTTAAAAGAATTCTTTTTCTTCATTCAGAGACTTGCAGTAATAAATTTTGTTGGGGGTGTCAAGGCAAGGCCCACCAGAGTATGCTCTTAAAAAAAACTCATACTAATTCATTGACTCTTGTTGAGATATGTTCATGACGTGTGTCAAATGGCCTTCTAATGTGAACAGTGATAATTCAGTTGTTCTTTTTGGTAAATCTGCCTGTATAAGTCACTCAGATGGTAGTGTATTTGTGAGGCTATTGCTTGCTTAAAAACACCCACACTTGAAGATCAGAACGTAACTTGAAGAATTCCTAAGTTGCCTACATCTTTTTCCCTTGTCTCCATCGCTTCTAGACCTTTCTGAAGTGTTGCCCTTCTAGGAACCTGTGGTAGGGAGGAAAATAACTGCGTTGTGCCATGTTACCTCTGTTCTCTAAGCATGAGTATAAAACATGGGTTTGTTTTTGCGCACATTCATGATGGAAAATGCGTGCTGTCTCAAATCAGTGTGGACTGTGCATCCCAGAACTTGGCTGCTCATCAGCAGTCTCACTGTGTAGATGTATGCGTATGAACTCTGTAAAAAGTATAAAAATGAAAAAGGCAATAATGCAACAGGTGACTGAATGGATCAGATTTGTAAGTTAAAAATAATGAAAAAATTTCTGAATAGCTTGATAGCAATATGCTTTCTATCTGTTGCTGAACATTCTCTGTCTGCTAATTACAGCTCCCTGTGTCTTTAAATCTTGCTCATGACTTTCAGGTAACAGTGTAATTGATCTTGGTGCTGTTTTAGCTTGTCCAAGAGCAAAGCAATAGTAAAATATCTGGTAGACAAAAGTCTTAGGAGACTCCTAATATTTCTGTGCCAGTGTTCTGCACTGTGATATCTTTTGAATAGCAGCTTCAGAAGGCCCCTGCTCTTTGTATGCAGGTATAGAAGGGATTGGGAAAGAGGCTGACTGTGTTCCTTCAGTAGTTTTCTCCTACTTCTCTGCAGAAAATAATTTCTGTTTGCTAGCTCTGGGGTATTTTGCTTTTCACAACTGTTACATAAAGAACAGGGAGATGTATGTTTGACTGTGTGCATTCTGCCCTTTTTTTGAGTTGTAGCTGTGGTACACCATCTCAGCTAAATTTCTCATCTGTACCAGCTGTCACTTTAACATGCACCAAACTGGCATGTATGACTGATGATTTCAGCAAAAGTCAGGAAATTTGTAAGAGAAAGTGAACCTGTTTCCCATTACTTGCCATTAAAATTCTTGGAACTGTCAGCTACCCAAATGCCCTCTGAAAGTTCTTTTAAAACATATTCCCTTGTATGATCTAGCTCTTAGTACTGTGTTTTACTGAATGTTATGCAAAGATGCTAAGATTTTCATCAGCCCCTGTAATTTTTTAATGTCTTGGAGTCACTAATGTGTGTTAATGAAGAATTATTAATTAAATACCACTTGTGACTCGTCTTAACTGTATACAATCTAAATGCATTCAAAGTTAGGTTCACTGCTGTTAAGTTTGAGACTTTTCCACACTTGCTTCATATCAACTCCTCATCCTAGAAAGTGATTTGTAGCTAAATGAAATCAGAGGTCATAGCAGTTGGTGATTTGGGTATTTTATTAGCTTCTAAATTGTTATAATTTGAAATATTTTACAGAATGTAACCAGAAACCATTTAGGACCCTCATATACTCTATATATGTTAATTGCAGAGCTGCTGTGAAATAAGGAAGTATGGAAGAAGCTGATTGATTTCTTCTAAAATTAACGGTGACACTATGAAGGATTGATTTCTTCTAAGAGTTTCTATTTCTCACTGCTTTTTCTAGAATTAGTAGAATGTAACTAGTTATTCCTCCAGTTTAGTAATTGATACCTGTGTTCAAGTGCAAGGATTGAGCGAAAATCAACCCCTTTTCATTTATCTGCAATTTTGTACTGTCTCCGTTTTCTATGAGCTCTGAGCAATTAATATATTTCTTACTAAATTTAAAGTGCTTCATTTAGAGGATCTTGCCAGTGTTCTTTGATGCTTTGGCTCTCTGGAGATCAAAGGACATGCCTAGTTCAGGCAGTGCAACAGTGAGTGTGTTGGAAAAGGCCTGTAGTTTTTATGCCATTCACATGAAAATTTTTTTTAATTTGGACTTTCTGTGTCCAAAGTGTTGGCTACGCAAAACTGATATTTTCAGCTTCCAATAGTGAAATCGTCACCCCAGCCACTGTTTCTTGAGATAACACAGATTCTGTAAATGATACTGTTTTCTGTTGTTTCTTTTGTTTCCTACTATTAAAATATGTAGCTAGAACTTTGCCGTGTTTATTGATGCTGATCTTTAATATCCAGGTATTTTTGAAGGTCTGTGTTTTCTTCTGAAGTACAGCTTAAATGTAATCTTGAGTTTAATAACCATTTTGCCCTTTTGCCTCCATTTATATACTCAGTGTCTTTGAAATCAAAGGAAGGAGCAGAGAGCTTATAGTCATTTTAGGTGTTTGTTACTGGTGTTCATAGCAGCACTGTTTATTTTCATTTTCAGTCCTAAATCAAAGAAACTGTTGTGTGTTAGCAGAGCAGGAAAGCATTATAAAATATTGTGTGCTTGGTGGTTTGAATAGTATTTGCAGACCATTTTGCAGAAATAGGAAATAAAGAAACTGAATTTGCAAAGGATGTGTTTTGTCATTGAAACCCATATTTATATCAGGTACTCCTGGAAGATGGAGACCCTAAAGGCACATGAAACATATGAAAAATCATAGCTTTACTTGCCTTAAAAGATACAGTTTGACTTAATGGCTCCTGGCTATTTGTATAAGATACCGACAAAGTGATACCTGAAAATACTGGTTTGGGCATAAATGAAAGGAGTGTGTTGAACAGGTAACTTAGAGAAGTTGCAGAAAGATATCTTAACTTTTTCCTTCTGTGCTAGTTCTTTGAATTCTTTTTCCAAGTATAGGTTTAACTTTCAGGTTTTTTTTTTTTTTTGTTATTGAGCTTGAGGGGTTTTTTTTTTAGTGTTTGTTGGATTTCGGAATGCTAGAGGAAGGCTGTTTCTCACTATATGAAACTTGTAAAAAATAGGGCAAATTCTTTGTATGCCAAATTTCAAAGAGTAATAATTCTTAATTCCCATGCTGTGTTTTTGCTGAGCTTAAAAATCAATTTGAAAAAATCTTTTCTCTTAAATGTTTCATATTCTGTTCTTTTTTATGGTGTGCTTTCTTCTCAGGTTTTTAGCAGAATACCATGATGATTTCTTCCCAGAATCTGCTTATGTAGCTGCATGTGAAGCCTACTACAGTACTAAAAATCCTCGGGCCATCTACTGAAGCTATTAATAAGGATTAAATCCTACTATACATAGCCCATGACAATGCTATTCTGCTACATGGCTACAAGATGAGAAAGAAAATAAAACAACTTCTGGAGTTGAAGACATTGGAAAATATCTTTATGATGGTTGGATTACTTAGGAATTGAGAACTGCTTTTCAGAGACGTGTACAGACAGTGGTGTGAGTCACTTAGAGGGCTGGATATAAATCTGACTCCAGATGAATGAAGAAGCTTTGTTCTGACTTTACTGCACAGGACTACTTGGAGTAATAAAAAGCAAAGGAGGCAAAAGCAGATGCATTGGCAACAGGACATTCTCATGAAGATAAATCACCATGCTGTGTTTCATTGTAGCTCAGCCTCTCCTGCCTGAGAAATAAGACTTGACTAAATAGTTACATGAAGAGAATTTGTGACTGGTACCTTATGGATTGTTTTCCTCAAAAATTACATTTCATCTGTGGAACTGTCATGATAGAAAGGATTGCTTAATGTAAAGGTGGCTTTGCTCTTTGGCTAGTGTGACATCTGCCTCAAAAATGACTTTGTTGCTTGAATGAAAGATGTGTTGCTGACTTTGCATTTTGCAAAGGTGTATATAGACCTTTCGTGGTAAAGCTGACAGGGTTCTGAGCAGACCATACACAGCCAGGGATTCGGCATTTACCTGGCAATAAATGATTTCCAGAGCCGTTATGAAAGAACTGATTTTCTACAAGTAAATGGGAAAGTCAGTGAAGTCATTGCAGTTTAATTGGCAAACACTTATTTTCTTAATAAAGTTCACAGTGGCTGCTGTGTGGATGTGTGATTTTGACTGTCTAAAACATCTTGTTTGTGCTCAATTAGTATTTTTGAGGGTGCTAAGTGTGTGTATAATGAGAGGTGGGAGCACTGACAACATATGGAGAGGAGCCCTTTCTGTGTCATTGGATGTTCTTCTGCAGACTTGAAGGATGTCTCTTTAGACTTTTTTAGACACTTTGGCTCTGGAAATAGCAGTTCAGTGAGAACTGAGTTCCTACAAATGTGACAACACATTCAGTAGAAATTAATTGAAACATAATTCTTGTTATGGAAACTGCATGCAAGACTTAGAACACTGGCCTTCAAAATCCTTGGCTGTATCAAGACAGACACAGATTTTAAAAGCACTGAGAGAAAACAGGACTCTGGTTTACAGACTGCATTAATCACTCTTGGTTCAGAAAACTTCCACCTATAATGTAGAGCTCAAGTTTCCTCACATTTGTAGAAACTAGTAATTTGAAGGCATCATCTTTCAAACATAAATGGCAAGCTTAGGCTAAGAGGCCAAAAGAAATGTAAAATCTGCTGTTGATATTCATTGCCACTTTTCAGAGTTCTGAAGTGTGCTCAAGCTTATGAACTCAAAAGATTAGGATTACTTGGGTTTTAGTAGTTTAGGTTCTCCTTTTTAGAAAAACTTTGATTAAGAGTCTGCTGAACTCAGTTGTTGTTAAACCAGTGGCATGGATGCATGCAGATTTGGTGATTGTTAATTCTAAAAATTGCCATTTAGCAGCACTACTCTTTTTTAAACAGGTTTCTCTTGTACCAAGAAAACCCCATATTTGTAAGCTTTCAGCATTCTCAAATGACGGAAGTTTTGAATCTCTAGCAGAATCCATGTACATCAAAATTTTGCAACACGTTTCATTCTAGGTTTAGATGCTGTTTCTCTAAAAGACAATTCAGCAAAATACAAACAAACTGTCTAACACGAGATTAGTCTAGGAATGCTGCCTGAAACTTCAAAATTAATCCTTTCTCTTTGAAGAGTGCTTATGTATAATAGGATAGATCTGGTTTTGTTCCATTTTTTGCACCTGTGAGTATAAGACACGTTACGAACTGAGTCTTGTTGTGTGACTGTATTTAACTGTTGAAATGAAAATTTCTACATCAAGGGGTCAGGAGTACTGGTGGTGTTGCCTTGTGGAGATGCTCAAAAGATGTGAGGGGAAAAAAAATTCTGATGGTCCAGTTATAGTGTAGTCTTTGTGAACAGAGTTTTTCATAAAATTCTCTTGAGGCTGCTGTTGGATATAGTATTACAAAATATCTTACTCTCATAAAACCCAGAAGCTTTTCTCCAAAGTTGTACCTCTTTGTGCTCCTTGACACTTCTAATTGCTATAACTTTCATATTTGAATATATATTTGAATTTTAAAAGTTTAGGTTTATAAATTCAATTACAGTAATATGCAACTTTGACATCCCTCTTTACTGTCACTCTTCATTTATGACATTCAAAATTTTAATACCTGATTTTTAATTTTTTTTTTTTTAAGCTGCAGCAGTGGGAGACACTTGCAAATACTTGAAGCTTAATGAGCTTCTTGGCTCATGTAGTTATACAGCCAGTGTGAATCTGAAGGAACTTTTTGAATATCCTTGGCTGATCAGGTGCTTGATGGGATCCACATCCATCTGAGGTGATGAAAGATGCGCTTAACTATTTGTCATTATTTAGTTGCTCTCTGTAGAGTTACTCATACTGTGTTTTCTAACCTGATTGAGTCAAAATGGCGTGGACTAGCTGGAGGAATATGAAAGCCTGACTGAAGCAGGCTACAGGAGCCTTCAGAGGAGCAAGTCTACCAGCAGACTTCAGAGACAGTCCCCTGCAGCAGAGGAGCTGAGCAGAGGAGGCAGGTTAATGGGCAGTGATAGTTCATACCAACATACCTGTTTGTGCAAGTCACATGTGCTCTGTTTCCAAGGGAAGGCAATTTTGTTTGTGTATGTCAGGAAATTATCCCACTGTAATTACAGTGCATACTTACACTGGTAAGTCTCTATGCTGGAGGTGAGTCCTGCACTTCCCTTTGGGGGTGGGGTGCTCCCATAGTGGGTGTGATGTTGGGTTTTGGATGTGACTGTTCTTGGGAAAAGGCGGAGGAGAACAATTGCAGCCTAGGTTCAGAAGCAGGTGGTGCAGCTGATGAAGAGAGCTGCCCCCTGCGTGCCCAAGGTGCTTGGGCTGCACTCGTAGGACTCATTTCAGTACCTGCTCTGACTTGGCACAGGAAGGTGCCTGAGGAACTTTACATGGTGCCACAGGACTATGAAAATGACCTTATGTTAAGTGCTTTACATAGACAGTAAAGTTTACCAAAGAAGAATAAACAAAATATAACTTTAATATTCTTCTGTTTTATGCCTGATTTTAAGCTTGATTCTGTACCTATCATCCTTCAGGAAAAAAATAAGAAAATCAATACTGTTCTTTCAAGTGCACTGTCTAGAAATTGCCATGTTGCCTTTCATTTTGCTATTGTATTTTTCAAGCTCCTATTTTAAAGCTCAGGCTTTCATGGGGATCCTTTTCAACTGAGATGACGAATGTAAATGTGACCAAGTACTAATTAAGAATGTTCCATGTCCCATTCTGAAAGCTTATGCACATGTTAGGGTTTCCCTTGGCACTTGGTGTGGGCTAACAGCAAATGTGTCGTCACCCCTTACGTCAGGAATGTTTGATAGGAACTTGTCAAACACTAGTGTAGGATAACCTTGCTTGGGATTATGCTGAGAGAAATGTCTGCAGTCAAGGAGGAAATAAAAAGCTGGTTGGAAGTAAAAAGCTGTTACTGCTTTTCATGTTTATATCATCAAAAATGTTATCAACACATTTGGGAGGAATGCCGGGGTGATTGTTATTGGAGTTAAAATGTATATGTGCATATTAAATCCTTCATTTTGTAAAAATTACACATTTTCTCCACTGGCATCTTTAGCACATCTTCCAAAAATATGTATACTAGGGTGGAAATAAGCTGCTCAAGGCAGGGGGAAGGAAGGAATATTTATTATCCTTCACCAAGTCTCAAGTCAAGCCTTTATTGTGCTGTTGCATGTTTGATCACTTTCAGCTTCTTGACCAATCACAGAGGGGTAAAGCAAGATTGCACTTCAGAGCACACAAAGGCTAGTCTAAATTCAAGGATCAAATGCCAAAGGGCCACAGCACAAGCATGCTTTGGCTAAATGTGTTATGTTTTTGTCCTGTGTATTGTAGAATCTTTGTGATAGCACTTAATCACATTAACAAGTCAAGATATCTGTTCCGTTTTATACATTAATACATCTCAGTGTCTCAAGGTTCCCAGGAACAACAGTTCTAGATGGTATGTTACATTTGTTGTTCCTTTGACCATAGTCAGTACAACCTTGATGTGTTTACATAGTCAGCTTTTTCACTTGGTTATGAAACAATGAATTTGGAAGGATTTTCTGCTTTTTGTATAGCTGCATGCTTTTTCTGTATGAAATTAGTGAATACAGGTACTACACTGCTAGAGGTAGAAACACTACAGTATTTCTGTCTCAGTTTTTGGTGGTTTTAACTTCAGTGACAGCACCCCCTCCCCCCAGCTCCTAAACCAAAGTTTGGAATATATATGGCTTCAAGAAAATGCTATCAGCAATGACTGAGTGGCAGATGTAGATGCTTACTAAGATCTAACTCAGTGCATTCTCTCTGTTGCATGCATAATGTATTCTCCCCATTTAACTCACATAGCAGATGACTTTTTTGCATTAAGGGTAAAGATTATAGTAAGCTGAATAAAATCAGTGAAGTATAAACTTGTGCTCAAAGATGAAAAGAAGTCTGTCTTAAAAAAGAGAATTAGGGGGAAAATGAAGTGCACATTGTTCCTGCTGTCTGTCAGTTGGGAGTGGTTGCTTAGATCATGTGAGCTGGGCAACAGTGTGAAGAGAATGAACAAAGCTCAGATGAAAACTGATAAATCCCATCACAAATACTGACCTTTAATAATGCATTCCATGGAACAGAGTAATTTCTCTGCCATTCTGTTTCTAGAAATGGTGGGAAGTTATTATTAAAAATTACTTTCTTAACCAATACAAGGTATTGGATATAATTCTGGGGAAGGCAACCCGGGTATTAAAGCATTGAATCATAGAAATGTGTTCTTAGGGATATTTCAGTGTGATGCCAGAAAACAAAGTATATTTGTACGTAGCAAGAAATGTAGAGATAAATGTGTTTAGTTCCTGGCAAAATGAGCAACAGCACTTCCATTACAGTGGTAGTGTGCAGGTTGGGCTTCTAATAGATAATGTCAAGTAGATGTAGAATTTTAAACATTTTTTAGTCTTTAATTACAAGCTATTAATAATTGCTAATCTGATAATTAAGTTAATAATCTTTAAAGTCCTTGAAACAAAAATATCTCCCAAGTATTTTCTTTACTCCCTTCTTTTCTTGCTTATACTTTTTTCTATTAGTCTAGAAAGTTGTAGAAAATATGCTTATGAGGCTCATGGAGAGAAGAACAGTTCTGACTCAGACTAAGCAAGTCTGAGCACATATATTGCTTAATTGCATTTATATGGTTCTGATTCATTCTGAGGTATAATCATTATATCTGTACAACATATACTAGGTTTTAATTTGTAGGCTTGAAAGTAGAGCCAAAATTAAACAGTTGAACTGAATGGTGTAAATATCTAATTGAGTTAATGGACAACTTAAATATGCCTGAAATTAGTCCCACTGTATGTATTTATGTGGTGGGGTCTTTTTGTTGTGTGTGTGTGGCTTTCAGATTCTGGTTACTTGGTGCCAAGCATTATAAATGAGGGTCTTTCTCTAAAGTGTAAAACTGATTAAATGTTAGCATGAGTAATCAAAACATCAAATTTTGCCATAAATTTGAATTCAAACATATAAATGCTACTATCTCATGTTATAAACAAATATTCTGCCCTTCTTTTTGCAGAAACTTCTTAGAAAGGGAATATATGACCAATCTGCTGCCAGGTGGCTGGCCTGGTGAAGGTTGTTCAGTTTGTTCTCAGCAGCAGGACTAAGGTAACCTGCAGCTCTCCCCAAAGTCCTCCAGCCCTTGCAGGGTTCTTCCACTGGTGGGCTGGGGGCACTGGTCAGCACACAGAGTCTTTAGATGGAACATTCACAAGTTGTCTCTTGTGTTTATATTTCAATGACAGCAGTACAGCAAATGCTTGCGTAGTTGATATTTAGTAAGAGTTTTCATGGCTTACCTTCTGTTTTGTAGGCTGCTGAGTTAAGAAATCAAAAGTAGTTCTGTTTAGGTTTCACATGCATATTTGAGTAGGAGGTAGATTTTACTAATTGTTTTTAATCAGATTAATGAGGAATTTATTTTCTGTTGCTGTTAGTGACTACTGCAGTGATATAACTTCTTTGGCACCAGAGATTTAAATATTATTTTAAAAAATCATTTATTATAAACAAGGTGAGTAATAACTAATTGGACATTTCCTAAAGATTTTGTTTACTGGCATATGGATGATATGACACATATAATGTATATGCAGTATTGCCAACTGTAGGCATTAGAAATCATGAGTCAGACCCTTAAAACTCTTGGAAGTGGTTAAGAAAATGTGACAATTATCTTCTGTTCTTTGGGCCCCTAGGGTAACATGAGTCAAGCTTGCGACAAGGCTGGCTTGAGTCTTTAGGAAGGAAAACTGAGGGTTTCGACTAATCATGTGTCTTTTAGGGTTGGAGCTTTAGGAAAAAAAAAAAAAAAAACCAAACAAAAAACCTTGCAAGATTGGCAATAAAAGGATGATTTGGCAATGCTCTAATAGAGCAGGATGCCATTAATCTGAAAATAATTGTAGACTGAATTTGTTTGTGAACATCTGTGTGAACATAACACAAGCCTTGGATAGTGAGGTTTTCTGGGTAGGAAAGTTAAATCTGCTGATCTACAAAACAGGCTGCCTTTGCCAAAGGCATAAACCTAAATTTGTAGATTCAATTTTTTAATTGTTTGGAATTACTATTAATAAAATGAGAGATACAAATTTTTTACCATAGTAACAGAATTATGCTGTGCATGATGATGAAGTTGATGAAATCATGCATGAGAAGAAAATAAGAAGTTAAATGTGCTGTTTCTATGTGGTATGTGCAAACTTCTTATGTTGTTTATGCTCTTAAACCCACTCATTGAATTAATTGTCCGTCTCTTGCTGTGACAAGAGAAAAAGTTGTTGCTGTTACCTTAGGCCCAGTTCTGGCAAGGGTAGAAGGTATCTAAAGAAAAATATAGGCTGAGATCAGATGAGCTAAAGAGAGCAATCCACAAATCCTTTCTTTTTCTAAATCTAGCACAGCAGTCTGTATGGCTGTAGTTGCCTAGGTTTTCTGCAGTAAAGTTATTTAGATGTTAAAAAGACAAACTGGGCTTTTAGCACCCCTGGCAGGCTTGCAAGGCCATGTGGGATGTACAGATTGAGCACCAGTTTTGCACTTGGATCTGCTGGAGGACATGTGCCTTTTGCCAATGGCAGTGCAACCCATGTTACAGCAAGAGCAACTGCTGTGGCAGGAGGAGCAGGCTGGAAATGCTGTGGCAAGTCCTTTAGATGCAGTGGTTTAAAGGTGGATTAGACAATGGGAGATCTGGGTTTGGTACTCCACCTCAGAAGTTTGGCTATGTGCTTTTAGATTGCTCCTAACAATGTCACTTTACAGAAAGGGCCCTGAGAGCTACAGGAAGGAAGGATTTTCTTTCTCCTTGAGCTAGAGAGTGATACTTCCACTTGCGTGTTCTGATTTCCCCATACAGCACTTGGTTTCCTTTTTATTTTTTGCACACCTTGAGGACAGCCTTGCCACCAGCCTGCTAGGAGATGCTGAAGTAATTTATCTGAGAAATATCAGGCCCAAGTTGTGGGCGTTTGGAGTGGGCCAAAGTCCCAGTGCAAATCTGAAATCTGGGTTCTTCTGGTAAAGAGCCAGAAAAAGCCCCCAACCTACCTGTCCCTCCAAACTTGTTTTTTCTGTTGCTGCTCAAGCATGTAGGGGTGGATTCAGCCCAGCAAATAGGGATGATGAATCTTGTCTGAACAACTTCCACAGTCCTTGGAAAGAAGTAGTATTTCACGGTGTGGCTGATCTTGCCCTGAAGTGGATGTGGAGCACAGGATCTTGAGCCACACCACCTACTCTGCTTAAAGAATCTAGAGTCAAGAGCTTGGCACAGGTGCTTAGACATACATTTATATGAGAGGGTCCCTCCATGTACTATTAATTATAAATTTAAACTGATTGGAGCATTTTAGAGCTTTTACTTCTTGGTTTTACTCTCCTTTGTTTAGGGTGTTTTTGTGAATGTAAATCACATTCACTCCAATCCCAGGAGAGGTTGGCTGTTATTCTATCTAGTTATTACAAGAGCATTCAGAGACTTGTGGCATGAGAGGCAAGATAGAAACTTGGAAAAAATAAAACACAGAACACATGAAGAATAATTGTTTGTTGTGGAGGAAGAGAGCTGGCAAATAACTGGCTGATATGTGTGCAATGTGCAGTTGAAAGCAGGCAAACAACAAGCACAGAGTAGGTAGGATCAATACCATGGTTTTACCTGCCTCTGCTGCAACATTTAGCCCATGGTTGCTGGGGTCATGTTGGCAGGTGCAGGCAGTCAGTGAAACCTGGGCTTTCTCAGATCCTGCAGCAGAGACCCTATGCAGAACACCCCACAGCAGTTCTTGTTAAAGCACTCTGTAAGATAGTGCTGCTGAGGGAGAAATAAACCCCAGCTCAAACATCCTTCTTGTGGTAGGACTGCATTCTTCAGTCCCATACCAATCACAAATTTTAATTGCTCACATCAATCATTGCTTTTCTGCTCAGGAGCCTGTGATGCAAAACCAGTGGAGTGTGCAACCTGGGTTCAGTTTTGCCATTTTCCTTGCCTAGTCTGTTGCATCAGTGTGAGAGCAGCCGTGCTTTTTGTACTTCATGGATTTAAGTAGTCAATGACACCTTAAGGATAGGTAGCAACACACAGACTGCCTTGTTGTGAGACTGCCCTTGCCTACCTACACCTGGCTTGGAGGCAAATTGCCCCTGGGGTGGTGGCTAGAAGAGACATACTGTAAGGCAGTGTTTAGATTTGGGAGAATAGCTGGTGAATGAGGTGGGTGTGTGGTCCATACGGGATTGAGTGCAGGTAAACTGTGGGCCATCATGTGGAATTAAGGACTGGATGCAGCATGGGGTTTTATGTGGCTTTCCTTAGGATTAGCAGTAGGTTGGTTTGTGAGCCATTTATGAAGCTCTGATGAAAAGACTGCAGGGCATTGAAAGGAGCTCTTTCTGAATATACATTTTGCTAAATACTTTATTTCTGTCCTTAAGCTTAAGGCCATGCAAATTTTAGCCTGTTTGACACTGTGTTTGTCATATGCACAGACATTTGGGTGAAAAACATAACACTACGTTTTCAAGCAGTGTTTTGATTCTCCCTGTTATGTGCTTTTTAAAAAGTATGCAAACAATTTTAAAGTCAATTTATCCTAAGGCTATGTTAAAAAAATGAAAAAGATGCAGCAGCACTTACATTTGGAATCAGTTGAACCATAACTTAGTTGTTCAAGTGTTTGGTTACTTTAAGAAATAGACTTGTGAGTAGTCATCAGAGCTAACAAATCTCAAAATCCCAAGTATGCTTCCTTAAGTCCATATGGGTCACCTGTGTACTGAGCATAGATGAAAGGAAATGGTAACAAACTGGGCTTCCTACATTGAAGAAATTTGATGAAGACTTGCTTGTCCAGAGTAGAGCACTCAATGCCTTGGCAAACAAGTGCCGAGGGTTTCATTGTAGGGCTGATGATGGAAGTCAGTGTTATGGGCCAAGGAGGTATAGAAGTGCAGAGAAACAGGGTGAACAAGTGGAGTTTGTGGACATGTAGTACATGCTTTCCAAACTGTGATGGATGTAGGCTTCTCTCTCACTACAGATGAAATAATGAGAAATTCATAAGCACAAGAAACTCATTTTCTGGGACAGCAGAGGTGCAATGAGATTAATATTCAGAAGATTGTAGTCCCCACCTGGGATTTGAACTCTGGATTAGAAGATTAAAACTGGATCACCATATGCTGCTCAATCTCTGTGTGTAATTTGGTAGTTGTTCCTCTAAATAATTAATTAGATAATACTCCCTGTCAAGTAATCAGTTTGGGGTTCACTCGAGGAGAAGTAATATAAAGTCCATCAAACCAGTGAGGATTTTATTAGGACAACCATGATTAAAGTTTCAAACTCTAAATGAGGACTTCTTAATTATGCTGTTCAACTGCAGAGGGAGAAAAATTTAGTGTATTGAAAGATTACAGAAGTCACCTCTATTTTCTTTGATTTTGTCTCAGAGCAGAACAAGAAGAAAATTCACATCTTTCTCTTGGAAAAGTGAGTTTGACAAGCCTCGTGGAGTTATGAGTGGCAGACCTGAAAGCACAGGAGGCAAATCAGTCAAAATATTAAAAAAAAAAACTCTCCTAGTTTTGATGACACCATTTCCTTGAATGCAGGATGTGTTAGGTATTTTTCCAGTCATAGCATTTATTGTGCTTCAGCTGAAATGATACAGAGCAAAGTGAAGTCAGCATCTTTGTCTCTGATAAAGAACTTTCTGCAAAAATCTGAGACTTTCAACAAAGGAAATCCAATCTAAACAATTTCTTTATAAAGACCCCAGTACTAATTGCAGTTTTAATTTAAAAATGAGTGAAAAACCAGAAACCAAAGCAACTATGAGGGGTAAAATAGCAAAGTGGAGCTCACTGGGGGTTAGTGTTGAGCCTAATACTTACTTCTGTATAAATGACCTAAAATAATAAGAGAAGAAAACTTACACATCAATCAAATTCACAGATGGTATCTAGAGGCTTCAAAGAAAGCAGAGACAGATAAGCCACCAAATAAACTAGAGAGTTTAGAGAAAAAAAGAGCATTCAAGGACAGGATGCAACTTTGAAACATGTAAAGTTCTTTTGTGGCTTAAGAGAAGGCTAAAAATGCAAATGTATTCACAGAAGAACACGGACACTGATTTCATCAGGAGACAGGGACAGTTTTATGTAACTGCACCTCACATCCTGTGACCAGGGGCAATTAGTTTAAATTCTCTTTCACAGCAGTTTTTGGTGTTACGAGCTCTTGTGCCTGAGGTCTGCAGAGGAGCTGCAGGATTTTGTTTTCAGATGCTGCTGGATCAAGAGAGCAAAACTTTTTGCATCTCTTGTTCCTAGTTTTGTCAGTACTTGTATTTTAAAAGGATGAGGTTTGGCTGATGTTATGTTTTGACATTGGTTGGAGACTCATCCTTTACCAAAAGGCTGAACAAAATCAACTTGCCAGTGAAACTTGTTGACTTTGCATGCACGTTTGGTGTGGTGGGTCTGTGTGTAGCTAAATGTATCTTTGTCGACTATGTCTAATGTTTGCTTCCATATCTGCAGTGTAACCTCCTTGTTTTGATTTGGCACACATAGGGATTGGAAAAGCTCTGGTATTTAGCGCTGGGCTGTAAAACTGTATGAGTTTGTTATCCTTGGATAAAGGACAAGCAAATAATCCTCTGCCAGATGAGCAAGTAGCCAAGAAATAGATGACCAGACTGAATTCTGGGTAGCAATGGGCATTGTCTGTAAAAGGGCACTAGCACTTATAAAAGGAAAGAGATAATTTTACAAGCAGCCTTTCTTTGATTACCAGAGAAAGACAGATGTAACTTGGCTGCAGGGACCAGAAGAGATGGGGCTTCAGCAAAACCCTAGAGTTTCCGTGACCACCAAACATATCAAAAAAAGTGATGGAAAAACTGAGGCAGTGATTCAGATGTTGCTATTTTTTAAATTTGGTTTTCTGTATGACTTTGTCTCATGCACTGACTGAATAATGTGATTTTTTTCTTTTTAGACAAAAGTTGGCAAAATTTTATGTGCTTCTATTTCTGTGGATCCCTGAAAAATGAAACAATAAACAAATCTGTAAAGGTAGTTGCATGTATCAGAAACTTGAGAAGTATTTTAGTGGGAATATGGAGGAAATCAGACTGTGAAGTGAAGCTGCTCATGGTCTAAGATTATTGTTATCCTCCCAGGTAAGGGTGTGCACATTATTACATGACAATGTCTAAGGCTGTGGGCAGCCACTGCAGTGGCCATGTTGAGTAGTTATATAGGAAATAAAATACAGGGTTATTATTATTATTAGTTGTTATAGTAATAGTATTAGTAGTAGTAGTATTACTATAATTATTCATTTTTATTATCGTTTTTTATAGTTTGACAAATAGTCAAAGCACTGTTGCTACAGGAATGAATACACCTTTGCATTTAACATGGTTATCTCAGGGCAAGACTGGTAACAGTCTGAAGGGCCCGTGGTTCAAGTCTGCCATTATTAGTCCAAATTCATAAAGGTTTGAGGATCCCTAAATGGGACTGAGTAGTTTTACATATTAAGCCCTAAATTTTGATCCTTACTTGCCACTCCTTAAGCTATCTCTTTATACACACAGGTTTTCATACTTCTGTTCACCAAATATTAAATATTTTATTTCTGTGCACACAAATAGCTGTTAGAGCAGTGGTTAGAAACCAAGCCTCTATACTTCTGATCAAATTTCCCAGTCACTGGTTAAAAGATCAGGCAGCTTCTCTCTAGTCCACTGATTTTTTTAATCACTTTCTGCCCAGGAATATGACTGCAACAGGAAGGGAGAGGAACATCCTGAGCATAAAACCTGCAGCAGGATGGTTGGGATAGCAAGTGAGACCTGTACACAATTTAGTAATTTGGCTAAAGTGGAAGTCTCCTGCTTCCCTGTCACACAGGCAATGACTTTTCCCTGTGTTACACAGGCCTGAGTACAATGTACAGCTGCAGTGCAGGAGAGGACTCCAGGCTAGAAGTTCCAACCTGATGCTAATCACAAAATCCTCAAGGTTAGAAAAGACCTTTAAGATCAAAGCAAGCCGTAAGCCTAGCACTGCCAAGTCCACCATAAACCCTGTCCCTGAGTGCCACATCTACACGTTTTTTCCAATATCTTCAGGGCTGGTGACTCAACTACTTCCCTGGGCAGACTGTTCTGGGGCTTGACAAACCTTTTAGTGAAGCAATTTTTTCTAATATCCAATCTAAACATCCCCTGGCATGACTTGAAGCTAATTTAACTGTGATTCAGGTGTGGCCACACGAGCAGTGGGCTCTCAGGTGGGTACCTCTCTGAGGTGTCTCTCAGCAAGCCCTGGAGCATCCTTGCTCCCAGCTCTGCCTGTTACAAATCCAATGGAGGTGGCACTCAGCAGCCAGGCACCAGGAAGGCAGACACTGCAATGGCTGCTGCCACAAAACCTGAATCCCTTAATGCATCTAACCCACGGCTCTCCGATTGCAGTGCAGATAACAATGTAGGAGGGATGCTAAAAACCAACAAGTTACTCAGGCAATGCAGTAGCAGAAGGAAGGTGAGCATGGCACACCTCTCTACAATTGCATTTTACTTGCTTTTCATTCTTCACAAGGGGACATCTGTACAGTGGGATGGAAATTTTCCCCATTTCCAGGATGGCACTTTTTCCAATGCAAATTTTTGTTGTTTTCCTCCTCAAACCTCTTCTCTTGTTCCATGTCTTCTGGGTGATCTGTGCACCATGCAGATCTGGCTGTGAGATGTCCATGCTCATCTCCCTCCTGCTGGGGGGGAAGGAATGTAGGCTGCTCCTCCCCAGAGGAGTGGGGCTGGTAGGGTGGATGTGGCCCAACAAACCTTGTGCTCAGTCCCTGCATTTTTGAAGCAGAGGTTATGAAAACACACGCCTTTCGTGTGTTTTCTGGAAATGGCTGCTGTGAGATTCCCAGTTCATCACAGCAGTAGCAGGTCAGAGCATAGACTTGGTGTACTCTTGCTTCTGCACAGCATGAGCTCCTGCACGATGAACCTCATTTCTGCAAACCTCAATAAATGTTTGGTTGTTGGTTTTGAAATGTAATTAATTTTTTAATGACTATAATTCTATAATTTTATGACTATAATTCTATTTATTTTATAACTTTATTATAATTTATAATTTTATTATAATTCTATAATATTTATTTATTATTTTATTTATATGTTATTCTATAACATATTTATAATATGTTATAGAAGGAGTTTGACCACTAGCTAGCTATTTGAATACAGCTTTAATGGCTGAACTGTTGTTGAAATTATAGTTTCACCTTTAGTGATAAAGGACCTCTGGATCTGCCAGCCTGAGTGATTTCATGTGCTTTTTTGGCCTACAGCTGTTAATAGATTTCAAAATCACCATTTTGATAAAATGTCTCAAGGAAGATTTTTTTTTTATTGCAGATTAATTTTTCGCATTTTGTTTTTCACTGGTAATTATAGCAAATCTAGCTGGTTTCAATTTAATTAAAATAGCTTGGCAGGGCAACATAATCATAAAATATGGGAGTTTTCAAATATAAAAATTGCAAATGTTGTGAAAAAAAATCTTATTTATTTTAAGTGAAATGACTGACTTTTCTCATATATTTAGCCTAAGTTTTAAATCACTAACTAAGGACTAACTATTTTGCATAATTAAACAAATCCTAGAAGGTTCCAATTGTTTTACTGGAACTTGAAATGTATTTCATGCTTTCTAAAATGTTTTCTCAATATATTGTTTCTTCTTCTAAAATAGCAGTTGGGACTAGAGAGCAGTGAACCCATATTAAATCTGAGTTGAACTATATTCTTCAGAGATGTACTGCATTATTTTTAAATGATGCATTCATGGAAACGCTATAATCTCACCAGAGCTACTGGATCATGTTTTTCTAGGGCTTTCTGTGTTTTCTGAAGTCACTGACTCTCAGTCTAAGTGCATCACTCTTTTTGTTGATCTCCATATAAAAGCTGTCCATATTTTTAGAGTTACAGCTATAAGCACCCTGACATAGAAGGATATACTCTGCTTGTTTCAGAAAAATTGTCTCCTTTTCTGAATATTTTGCCAGAACCTCTTGCAAAGAGTGAACACAGAGTCAGCAGAAACTCCATCAAATGATGATGTCTTTGCCCTCCCAGTGGGTGATGTGCTCAGGAGTGAGAGATTTTCAAAACGTTTCATGCTATGTCAGTGTCTGAAAGTTCAGGTTCACAAAAGTATTTCTCATTGGTCTAGAAATCTCAGACAATGTCTTGGTTTTATCTGCTACATGATCTCCAGCCCTGCTGAAACATCCTGAACATAAGGTAGTTGGATATTTCTGGTTTTGAACTCTAAAGATGAGGTCTCCAAGAAGTATCAGATAATGAAAGAGAAGTAATTTCACCTTTGGAAATGAAGAGGTTTTTTGTGTTTCTTTCAAAGTTGAAGTATTTTTCAAGCTTTGAGTAACAAGTGCTGTATTTTATATATATCTATATCACACTTCTTTACTGTGCATGTGTCCAAGCACTGGAACAGGTTGCCCAGAGAGGTTGTGGAGTCTCCATCACTAGAGATATCCCAGAACTGTCCGGATGCATTCTGTGCTCTGGGATGATCCTGCTTGAGCAGAGAGGTTGGACGTGATGACCCACTGTGGTCCCTTCTAACCCGACCCATTCTGTGATTTCTGACTTGTAATGCTTGCTCAGTGCCATAAATATATTGAGCAACTCAGCTGAGCAAGGCAGAGCCACCTCAGAAAGATTCCTAAAATAACGACATAAAACCAATTTTATGTGCTGGATATTTTGAGGGATTAGTTTGGTTAGCTTAACATAAGACAAGTTTAAAAATTACAAAGAATAAATAGTCAGACTTCAGCATAAATTTAAAATTAACAGAAATCTCTGTCTGTGCTTTGTCAGTGACACTCCAGCTGGGACACTGCAGCTGCATGCAAATATCAAATATCTTCTTAGGGTGAGTTGTGAAAAACTGGCCAGAAAAAACAGTAGACTGGCACTGGTAGGCTTGATCTTTAAATTTTTGTTTTTCAAATTACTGCTGAATCTAGAGGGCCATCATAAAGGGTCATCATTGCTGAATCTTTATCTTTACAATAAATTTAGATTTTATTCCAGAGGATGCTGTAGCAAAAATTTTGCCATAATTACAATTGAAGAGTTCTAATTTCCAGTAATAATATTAAATGCAGAACAAAAAGAGAAACTCATATTGTGCTTGAAAGTGCTTTATCAGCACAAGACATTCAAGACAAGAAAATATTGATTTGAAAAATGGGAATTGATTTACCCATTCAGTAAAAAGTCTTGGAAAACTGAAAACTACAGCTCATAGAGAAAGAGAGAGCAGCCATTCAGTGCCCTCTGTCCCTTTTCTTAACAAAAGGGTTTGGGGCACCCTTCCTCCCACTACAACAGTGCTTGGTGCTGTACAAATTTGGGGTTTTGGGCTTTGTTTTTTTGTTGTTAACTTGGGGTGTTTTTTTGGTGTTTTTTTTGGTACTGCATGGAGATGGCTAAGCAATATTCCTGTCTTGAGATATCTGGGCTTATACATTTTTATGCCTGGAATATTGTCTTGACATCCTTGCCTTTATGCAAAGTGAAGTGAAGCATTGGCTCAAATCTAACTTAGCTGCAAGAAAGGCAGTTTTATTTGTAATTGAAATTAAGTTAATATATGCACTCTGACATGTCTCAAGGCAAGTGAAATTCTTTGTGTTAGACATATTTACATAATTTTAATGCCTTTTGCATCTTGTTGTCATTCCACCTTATATTTATACATTTCCTGTATCTCAGAGAAGACAAAAATGGAAAATGAAGCTAAAAAGCTTTAAAGAAAAGCTTTAAAAATCTTATATTTGCATTCTGGAAAATGGCTCATTAATTACAGCTGGAAACATGAAATGTGAAAGGCTGCCAGCAGAGTCAACTCAGGTTTGTGACAACGATCCTTTTATGACTTGCATCATGTCAGTGTCCCAGAAGATTCCCTCCTGTTCACAGAATGAGTGAATAGTGAGTAAATGACTTCTTACAGTTGCCAGGTAGCTTGGAGCCCAGTGTTGTGTACTACAATTATGTTTATTTCCATATTCTTGGATCTAGTCTTAGTTTGCCTGCCTGGCATCAAAACTGTGAGAAGAGTGACCTCACATTCCTGCTCCTTTTTTTTGTGTTTGAGTATGATGTGGCTGAAGCAGGTGGGCATTGCAGCTCCCATCTATCACATGGTAAGTACCATTTTCACAAGTCTTATTTGGGCAGACTGAAGGGACTAGGGGTTTGGAAAGTAAAGTTCCCACTAGTGCTGACAACATTCCCACTTCTCTTAATGTAGGCAGGAACCTGTTAGAATGGAAGACAAGCCAACCTTATTCATGAGTAAGGTGGCTGAGTGGCAGGATGGAGTAACCAAAATAAGAGGGTAAGACAAACCCCAACCCCTGAAGACCAAATGGAGACATATTCTGGGCTTAGGCAGATAATGAGTATTGAGGACCAAAAAAGTAGTAGAGGAAAAAATTAATGATGTTTCATCTAGTAGAAATAAATAATTGCATCAATAAAAGATAAATCTTTTATTCCAGTCTATACAGGTTGTCAATACCAACATATTCTCTCATTTTTATTGCTATTATTTAATAACTCTTAAGTAGGAGTAGCTGCAGATGAGAGCAGTGGTTCCTTCTATGGCTGCATTTTGTTATTTTGATTTTCTTTAGTTAAAAATGTGAAATGTGAATTGATCTGACACTATAATACATTGCTACATCATGCTAGTAACTCCCTCATGGCAGGGCTGGGACCTGCAGAGTGTGCAGAAGTGTAAAGTCTCGATTTAGATAAATGAAGTACTTATATGCAACAGTGCTTGCAACAATAATGTTATCTGACAATGATAGCTAATGAATATGGTACAATTTTTATTAAATGTATGAATCATCTGTCTTTGGGGAACTCATTGTAACTTCCTTCTCCTGATTCTGTGTCAATGTAGCAAAATAATTTCTGTTTCTCACACATTTTTCTCAATGGAAAAAAAGAGCAGCAAACACCAGCATTTAATAATGATAGCCTTCAGAATGCAACACGAACTACAAAAGCACAGAAATAGGCTGGGAGCATGCAGAGTTATGGAGGAAAGAACAGCGTGTTCCTCAAAATTTGCAAGCACCCATTTGGAGGAGCGCTGTGAAGGAGAACTGCCATGGAGTTGGCACCAGTCCGTGTGCCAAGGCTTGCTGTGGATTATTCTGGACCAATGGCTTCCCCAGCAGTAGATGCTATTGAGATTTCTCACACAGCTTTCATGTTCCATCCTTTGGAAAGATCCCTGGAACGTGTTCTGGCTATCAGGGAGTGAAATTTTTGGGTGGGCTGCTTGCCTGGTGCATAACAATCTGGGCAGAATGGATACCCTTGGATTGCTACAGTTCAGCTAGCAATTGATTTTCTCTGGAGACAGGATTAGGGTTGCCAAGACAGTTTCTTGGCCCAGTTACCATTTACACTGTGGACTCCCCCAAAAGCCATGCAGGCCTATCTGGGGATGTCTGCAGGTAGCACAGGGTGGGTGACCATATTGTCTGATCAGGGGTGTGTGTGTGTGATTGTGTGTGTCTTTTATTTGTTTATGCCTGCAAATAGACCATATAGCCAGTTCCAGATTAAAACCTTATTGAAAAACTATGATTACTTTTTTCTAGGGAAAGTATAAAAATTATGAATAACACCTGTTACATTTTCTTTGTCTGAAGGATATTTACTAATGCTTTGTCCAGATTGAACGAGGAAAACCTACTCATTTTAATTTCCTATTCCACATCTACTAAGGTAATGGCTACCAAAGTAGAACAAGAGTGGCATAACCCAGGAATGCTTGGCATTGCAAAATCCTGAGAGGGTTGAAATCTCAGCAACCTTTTCCCATAAAAAAAAATAGCCTGAATTTAAAATTAAATGAAGCATATTGTAACAAATAGTAAGTGTGGCCAAAAAGGAATTGATAGTGCTTACTGTGGTGTAACATTTTCTAGATTGAACTGATTCCGATTTCAGAAAACACTGAATGTAATTTGGGCATTTATACTGTGAACTGCAAAGCCTGTGAAATCAGTCCAGTCCTTCTGTCATCCCAGTGGTCTGTGAATTAGGGACTTGCTGGAGATCTGGATTAGCCTGGCTGCATGCAGAAAACATTCTTGCATGTTCAAATCCTATTTCATCTTTCTCATGTCTCATTGTCCCCTAAGCCCCACTGCCTGCTTAATAATCATAATGACAAGAACTGCAAATAAGCCATGTTTCTCATGTCATTTAATTTTTTATATGTGGAAAACACAGGGGTTTTCACTAAATCACTAAGGGGTTTTCCCTTTAATCACTAAAAGGGTAGTGATTAAAGTCTCAGGTTGAACGTAACCAAGTTTCCCTGATCTGTAGTTAGACTAATCAGAGAGACTTCCTTTTTGTTTGGCACCTTTAATTGCTTGACTTTAGTGATGTATCTCTGCCATGCCACTACTTCTTGAAAGCAGATTTAGTTTCACTTTGGTGAGGAGATTCAGTGTGCCTAACATTGGTGCTGAAATCCTTCATGCTGTCAAAGACTGGAAAATAATCTCCTCCCTATGCCTTCTGCCACATACACAGATGTAGAAACACATCCTGGGGCAAAATCATGAGCATGCTAAATCCAGCAGGGCCATTAAGGTCAGGATGGAATAACATATACATGTGTCATATATATCTATATTTATATATCTCCAGTACAGGTAGGGTTTATAGTAAGAAGAAAAAAAAAACCAAAACCACAACTGGTAATTTGATTAATTTATGTTTTTGAATGAAGAATAACTAGTTATCCAGAGGATAAGCTAAATGGTCTGCTTATCACTTTGATATATTTGATTTCTTCAAACTAAATTAGTTCTATTTTTTTCATAAATAATACCTCTTTTTTTATAAAGATTTTTTCAAAGCTTCCAAGTGAGGTGAGATTCATTAAACATATCCAAGGATGTTGATTCTCACACTGGTCAGGACTTGAAATAGGTGGATATGTTAACTCTAGAGCTGATTCCTGTCCCAGCCATTGACCCATGGCAGAAGGTGATACTTATCCACTTTTCACTTCTTCCAAATTCCATTCTTGCACACAATGAATCTGTACTGGTTTTATTTGGGATGGAGGCAGCTTTCTTCATATGAGCTGGTATGGGTTATGTTTTGGATTTGTGCTGGTGAGAGAGGTGTTGGTAAAACACCAACATCTCAATTATTGCTGAACAGCACTTAAAACAGAGCTGAGGCCTCTTCTGCTCCTCACCCCCACCAGTGAGGAGGCTGGGGGTGCCTGAATAGCTGGCAGAACTGTGTGACACAACATGACAGGAAAGGATACCATCAACTTAAAGGAAACACCAGATTCCCTCAGCTGAATCTTTTCACAAAGAAAAACTGGTACTCCAACTCCTGTCAGCTACTTATTAAAAGTCAAGTATTCAAGGTTGTCTATTAAAATGCTATTATGAAGTGTTGCCTTCTGTTCTATGCCTCCACACTAATAAGCAAGATATTTAGTAAATCAACTGCTTTCAATGAACAAAAGCCAGGTAATTAATACAAAACCTCTTTTGCAGCACTGTAAAAATTATTCAAAACAGTGCATGCATCTAGAGAACAACAGAACATAGTTGTTTACTGTAGCATTTCACTTACACAGCTGCAGTTGGCAATTATTTAGAAATTGTTAAAGTTTTAGAAATATTTATAGTATAGTATAGTGAATATTGTAAATTTTTTAAAATGTGCATGATATAATTTGCAATGTGCTTTCCGGAGGAATTCTTTACAGCAAAGCTAATGCCTTCTTCATAAATATCTTTATAGACATTGGTAGACAAAGGTACAAAGAAAATTATGAAACAAGCATGATGATGATCTGAGATTGTCACAGTGGTGGCATTTGGTCTTTGTGTCTATTTGCATTATCAGATATTTCAAATCTAAGGGCCATTTTTATGATTTTCCTTTTTGCAGTACCTTGCAGAACAGACTGTGGTTCACACACCTTCTTGATGGAGTACAGCCCAGAGAACAAGCAAAAGGGGGCGTGCTTCTGGCTCTGCATTTCTTGTATCCACCCCAAGACTGCTGTTGTCTGTCAGCTTTGCTCTAGGATCAATTAAACCTCAGACATCTCTTCTGCTTCTGGAGATCTTAATATTGAGTGTTTTCAAAAGATACTGGTAATCAAGCTGGGACCCTCATCCAGCCAAGAGTAAGTAAGCCAAGAGGAAGTAAGAAGGTTTACCCATTTGAGAGAGAAGAGAGAAAGATACTGGTAATCAAGCTGGGACCCTCATCCAGCCAAGAGTGTGCCAGGAAGTAAGAAGGTTTACCCTTTTGAGAGAGAAGAGAAGCTTAGGAGATAGGCATACCACATGACTGATTAAATATAAAATGAAATGTCCCATTTGGCTGTGACAGGCACGCTTACGTGCTAACTTCAGTGGCACTACAGACATGAAGATGTTGTGAGCATGTGTTCAGGAGTGCCACATACTGCAGGTCAAATCAGTCACCTAGAATAAGAAGATGACTGCAGCAAAGCCAGCCCTAGCCTGTAGTGAGGTCACGTAAGCTCAGGGGTGAGTGCCACTGAGGCAGGAAGCACTGTCCAGCTGCAAGGCCTGCAGGCTTTCACGCAGTGTCATGTGGATGGCAGATCCCCACCAGTTTTACACATCAACCTGCTGCAGGAAAGGGCAAAATCTTTGTGGAGGGACCTTCTGCCTGGCCAGGCTTCACCCATGTGTTAGTGCTGCAAGGCTGTTGTACCTGTGGCACAGGGCTTGGGCAAAGGGCTCTCTCTGAGCACCAAGCACAAGGCTGCCTGTTCCAGTGTCATGGGTTGTGTGGGGACAAGCCTTCTCTGACCAAGCTCCAGGGTTTTCCAGGAGCTCCTGCCTGACTTGCAATGCAATTGGATAAATACAGAAGCTTCACACACTGTGAATGTCCACCCTTCAGCTAAAGTTACTGTGGGAGGCACTATTATTATTATTAGGATTAAAAGTAATGCTTTCTCTTTTATTACTTTTTATGGGTGGTGAGGTGACTCTTTACAATGTCTACATCTGAGTTATTCATTTGGGGCACCATTGCAGCACCAGGAGAGGAAGATATGTGTTAAAGTATGATTTATCTTCATCATAAGTTGGTGATTCAGATAAATGCATAGGATGACGATGGTATTGGGCAACCAACTCAAATTCATACATTTACAGATTTTGTAAAATCTGAACTTGGGTGAAAGGGAGGAAAGCAATTTTCTGTGTGCAGTGACCCTTGCTTACCTCATTATTTTCTAATGCCCCACTGCTGTGTACATACCTGCTGCTTGTTCTCCACTTCCCATCCACTTCCCATCTCTCTCTATGCCAATCATTTGTTTCACTCACCCATACTTTGACTGTGTAATTCAGAGAGCAGAGAAACTGATGCTCCAATTCTTATGCTATGCCAAACACACTGGGTCTCAGGCCTGTAAATGACTCCAATACAAATTACTGTAATAAGCCTCATTAACAACATATTCCCATCAGGATGGCACTTAAACACATTTATAAAACTAAGGATGTGCTTATGTTCCACTGAAGATAATGTTACTGAGGTGTACATTTAGAATTCAATGTGCTTTTTTCACTCAGCCAGAGTTTGTAATTCAGTTGTCTGAAGCTGTTGATCTAAAACTCTGCATCAGCCCCAAGGAAAGAGGAGCCTAGATTACAAGTTGTAATCAGGAAAATTACTGTTTGACTGCTATTGACATTTCCTTGGCACTTCATCACCAGGCTGTGAGTGCCCACAATCATTCTTTGCCTTTCTACTGCATCTCATTCCAGTCAAGGATCTCAGTACGTGTTACAAATGGCACCAGATTTGGTGAGAAGCTGAGTGTCGGTAATTGATTGATTAGCTGTCTTTTTAATAACATCTACCCTTTTTATAAAATCTGGGCTTTGACATTAATGCTCAAGTTTGATTTGGCAGCAGATTTCAGATTTGTACTCTTCATGCAGCCGACAGCAACTGTTGTTAAGTTTGGAAAACAGAGTTACATGATTTTAAATCCTTATGTTTCATGTATAATGCTCAGGTTTGGACCCCTCTGCATTATGTGTGGTTCCCATTTTCACTGGCTTTGACAGAGTTGAGCCAAAAAATAGCAAGTCCACCCAATGCCTGCAGGTTTATGATGCAGGATGTAAAGTAGTAACAAGGCCTTTAGCACTGTAGTGGTTTAGATTAGTTTTATCAGCTGTTATTGTTTCTAAATGGCTTCAATTTTTAGGCAACTGTAGGTAGGGCTTGTTGGTTGTGCACTTTCAATGATGCAAGGAGATCTTACAATCCAATTAAACAGAGTTCCCAGCAGCGTCTCTGGGAATTTTTATGCAAACCGTTACATTTACAATATGAGAACAAGCTGCATTATTGGTTCTTCTCAAACTGTCAAAACATTTAGCAATCCTATCCAGGCTGCAGCTGCAATCTTGCCTGCTCACAAGAACAAAACATCACACGTGCAGAGGGAACAGAAGTGTGAACAGTCTGTACTAGAGCTCCTTCTTTTGCCCTGAGGTGGTGAGTGCTGGGATGGAAGAACTACCATGTCTGGGCGAGTCTACTTTCTAAATTAATTTCTTTGTATAATTTATTCAGAGTAAAACATGCTTTTAATATTCCTTGCTGTGGTCCAGGAAAGACAGGTGCATAGAGGATGAGAGAAACAGTTTGGGAGATGGTGGGTTAAAACATTGTCCCCTTCTTCTGTTGATTGTTAGCAGTATCAGAGGCAATATGTTTTGAGGCTCTTTCAAAGCTTTAATAATAATTTGTCTGCTGTTCACACATGTAGATGTTACAAAAAGGGAAAAAGATGCTTAATAATGTTCCTTACATAAAGTTTTTTTTAAAAATGTTCTAAGAGAAGGTTAAAAATCAATGCGAATAAAAGGAAGAGTCTAATGATCATACAACTAGTCTTTGAAAAAATCTTATTAATCTTTCTCTTATTTTAGACTATAGAGAAAGCAGAGCTTTTGATAGACTAATTACAAGCTGAAATGTGTTTATTACCTTCTTTTTCGTATCTTCTCATTTTCTGTTATCAGGCTGACTTGATCCATTCATCTCATCTTTGAGCTCATTTCATCATGAACTGATGAAGTTCTTAAAAGAACCTGTGATGCCTGATAAAACCATTTTTCTAAAACTTTGTTTAGAACTCCAACTCCAGATGCTTCTTTTTGACTTGGAAGAGGGGAAGGCTTAGATAAGAGAACTGTTTTCTGCATGCCAAATTTTGTCCCCATTCCTGTAGCTTGACTCACCCATCCAGTGAAAAGAGCAAAAGATTAAATCAACAAAAGTAGCCAAATCTGTCCTTCATCGGGATAATTTTCTGAATACAATAATGCTGTTGTTTAGGAATTCATCTCCTGTTCTCTCACTTTAAATCAGCTTTGTATATATGACAGAACTATAGTCTCAGGAGCAAAATAGAATATTGTGGCAGAAGTACTTGGTAAACACTGAAACAGCTACCTAGTCACAAGGAAAGTGTCACATTTATGAGGCACAAGAAGGTACATAAAATTCAGTGTATAAAGGGCCAGTTGCTGTGTCATCACCATCCAGGAAGCTCAAAGGGCTCTCTCTGTCTTTCAGAGGTATAAAAGAAGCCAATTGAATGAGATAATGAATAGAATATGAATAATAATGAATAGAATATGCAAGAGAATATGGGTTTACAAAATATGCAGAATCATGTTTTCTAGCAATTCTTCAGAGGTAGAATGAGTAGGGCACTTCTGAGAGGCCTGGCTTGAGGTTCACTCTTGTTCCCTGTCCCACCACAACCCATGGACAAAGTGGAGCTCTCCCAGACCAGGTACTGGGCTGGTGGGAGGGCACAGACACTGTCCTGCTGCAGGGCCTGCATTTCCATTTATTCTCTTTCCATCAACTTTACAGGGGAGTCAGAGTCACACCACAGTGTCTGTGTGGTTTTCTCTCTTTTGGTCTTGAAAAAAGATGGGATTTTTCTGAACAGACCCTCCTCTCCCCCAGCATGGCCACATTATGGGTACAGACAGTGACCATGTGGAGGATAAATCTGCTTTGAAAGGAAGGGCAAAGCAACATTTTTGGTGCTGCTCTTTCCCCCAGCCTGGAACCTGTAAGAGACAGCCCACACAGGACTTGGGAGAGCCAGTGGCCCAGAAGCACAGGAGGGTGCTGGCTGTCCCCAGAGCTGCCGATGTCCACAGGCCACCATCTCACTGTCAGCTTTGGTGCACAGCACACACATGCTGGCAGCACCGAGGCTGAGTTTGCGTGTGACACAAACAAGCTATGCCTGGTGTGCTGTTGTTCTTTTAATCACAGTTGTTGAGTTTTAATGATAAAAGTCAGCTGCATTTTCTCTTTTTTCCTTTCCAGCTAACAAGACTCAAAATAGGGGAAGGATTAAAAAGCAGTAATGAGACTTGATGTAATTTTGCCCGTATAGATCAATGAAAGAAATAAAAGCTCAGCTTCACTTCAGCTGTATGTAAAATTTGTGAGAAGCTCAAGTGCAGCTATGATAATAATATAATCAACAATACCAATGATTTACTCCTTTATTCCTGGCTTTTCTCTATTAGATTTCTTTTATCAGAGATAATGAGGAACCCAGAAAGTGTTTCAAGTCAGAGAACTGCTTTGCTTTTATGGAGCTATCGTTTGATGTTGGAAGTAAAATGTTATAAATGATAAAAAATTGAGGTATGTTTTTGATTAAAAGGTAAAATCCAATTCTGTCTATAGGATATTGACTGGCTCTTTGCTGTTGTGTGGCTTCAGGCAAATTGTGTCTCTTTCAGTCTTGTTTCTGTTTCCACCTCCCATCTATCTATATTGCAGTCTTTTGTGGTTATTGACTAACTCTTACTGTTGTATAGTGCCCAGCATAGGGCAGTCTCAATTCCAGCATTGTGCTTCAAACTCTAAAAGAAAGAAAATTGAGTAAGCAGTGACCAATTTTCTGCTCTCTGACACCAACTGGGTTAAAATGGCTAGAACTGAAAAGCTGTAGAAGCTCCAAGGGAGCTCTCTGAATCGAATTATGGTTTGCTATTGCGCTGGTGACACTTCCTGGTTAAAAACACTTGCCCATGGACAGTAGGGTCCCCATCTAAAGGTGACATCCAGTGGAGCCTGTCAGTACCTTCAGGAGGCACTCTGTGTCCAAGAATCCCTGCAGACATAGCACCCAGGCACTTTCATCCCCTGACAGGGCCTGCGTTCTTCTTCCAAATTATGGGTTGCACCTTTGCTGGTGCCTGAATGATCACCAGAGACTGATGCTGAGCACTAACTAGTATGTGCCATCTCCAAAATACTTTTCCATTTAATGTAATGAGAACAAAAAAGTTATTGTGACGTGCCTTCCTCAAAAAGTCAGACTCAATACAAGTTCTTAAAGTTCCTAATGTCAATTAAATGTATTTTTGAAGGCTACCTGTGAATGAAAATATCATTAAATTTGCTGTGACCTTCTAGATACTGAAGAGCCTTGCAGCTCTAAAAAGCCTTGCAGTAGATGATGGTAATTTCTTTAGAAATATTCCTCATTTGATATATGTTCTAGAAAGGAAAAGTGCAAAACCAATTTGACTAATTACAAAGAGATTTCCTTTTCTTCTTTATCTGCGAAGAGAGATAAGGTTTCAAAAGAAAAAAACTCCCTTGTTTTTGATCATCCTTTTCACACAGTGAAAATTAACCAAGTTATTTTGATATGCCTGATACACAACAATTTTTCTTTTCCTTTTTAATATACAAACTTATTTACTCCCCAAAAGATAACAGGGAGGCTACAGGAATGTCTTTGGTGAGAAGCTGCCAGAAGTTTCCTCCATGAATGGCAGAGCCAATGCCAGGCAGCTCCAAGCAGTGCTAAACCCTGTCAGCTCCCTGATGGGGTTTAGGAAGGTAGGACTGGGCTACATGAAGGATGGAAACATAATTTTCCTCAGTAATTCTCCTACCTGGACTGCATAGGTGGGTTTGCAATCAGAGATGCTCTCTGGTAGGAGCGTGGTTGAGCAGCAGAGACTCTGCTATTAGATATTCTCTAGGGCACTTTATTTTACCAGGTTCTAGGACAGGGAGTAGGTAACAGAGAATGATCAGGGCTGGTGAAGCTATTTAAAATGCCTTTGGATCGGGTGTTTTTCTTTTTAAAATGGAAAAGAAAAAATTAATTTGAATATTTCTAAAGGCTTATAACAGCCAAGCTGTTTGTTTGGCCTGTTTGTCTTTTCCTTCCTTTGTTTAACCATTCTTTCATTTTTTAAAACTATCTTTTAACTATCTAACTGAGTTTGAGATAATGAGGTTGTGTAGAAAATGCTTGGTGAATGGCTGTGCAGCATGGGACTCATTAACACACAGAGCCTGCCTGTGTGACTGCACTGTACACCACGCTCCTGCTTGCAAACCCAGCTGCAGAAGGGGTTTCCAAAGAAAGATCACAGGTCAGCAAACATTCAGGTCTGTAAAAGTCATGGGATGTAGAGCAAGCCATTGCCATGAGAGCTTGCATATCCTGTAACTCTGTTTATATGAGCAGTTCCATGTGTTTCCATGGAATCGCTCTTGGAAGTCAAATTAAGTATACGAAGGCATCTCCCTGAGCTGTGTTTCACTTTCCTTAATTGTTATGACCAAGTTATGAAAGTTACTCCAACACAGTCATATACTCTGTTGGGGTATACTGCAAGGGGATATTTTCTCATGTATAAGACAAAATAAGGTCAATTTTCTTCCTTTCCCTTCTGAATATCTTCTCCTAAAGAGTCTGAAGGAGATCACTTGCATTTCTGGGCAGGGATAGTGAGGGGAACAGCCAGCTCTGGTGAGTGAGTTAGTGGGGGACTGCAGCTGTGCCTGAATTGGGCCAAAGCATCCCAGAAAGGGGCCTGTACAGGTAAGGTGTTTCCTCTAAATTCAGTGGTCAGTGTAAACTTTCTGGAATAAAGCCATCATAATACTTCTGAATTCATATTTACTTTAGAAAATAGGTTTCAAAGGAGAGAAACCATTGTGGTGTTTTCTCCCCTACTGCTGCAGTCTTACCTGCAGTAAGTTGCTTAAAGGCACAGAGCCCCTGGGAGTGAGTGGTGACAAGCATTTCTCAGGGAGACAGGAGTGTCTTGCATTTCCTAACTTTTAATACATGCAGGCAAGAGCAGATATATTGTCTTGACCCTGAGATTCACCAGTCATCTGGTAAAGACTCCAAATACTCCTGAAGTGAGAATTTTATTTGATGAAGTGCTCCTAAATCTCCACTGACTGTTGATTTGGATACATGAAAAATGAAGCAGCAGCAACAAGTCTGGTAGAGTATCTTAACTGGGAGTGTGGGTCCTGCACACTCAGGGCTCAGGGAAGCCATCTGGTCTCCCACTGATCACCTACAAATTTATCTGTGTCATTTGCATCGGTGCCAGCCATGCCAGGATTTTCAGACTAAAATCAAACATGAAGTAAAATGCTTCTAGAGCCATCATTAAAAGAAACAGAGGAGTTGGATATTTTCAGTAATAATTGCAAAGTACCCTGCAGACTATACTGTCTGCTCCAGGGAAGGTTTTCTCTCTTCCCTGGCAGGATTACCAATGCACCCTCTGCTGCAGCAGCGAGTGGAGCAAACAGATCTCAGAGGGTGGGTGTGGAGCTCCATGGCATGTTAGGTGTCTCAAAAATAGGCTCAAATGTTTTATTCTCTTTCTGCTGCCATTTGATGCTATTTGTGTTAAAACAAAACTGGATGTATAATATTGTCATAAATAACTGAAGAGCCACAGCCCCTTAAAGTGTTTCCTGCATTGCACTCACAGCCATTTGGAATTTCAATATGAGAATTGTCAAAATGGCTGCAGTATCCTTATTTTAGATGTGGTAGGAAGAGAGAACACTAAGCACAGTCCAGCTAAAGAGGGAAATAGAAATGCTGTCAGATTAAAACAGTGCTGTCTGAGATGTGTATTGTCAGAAATACCTTAGGCACCTCCCTAAGGTAACTAAGGAAAGGAGGCCCAGACAGAGGGGATAAGTAACTATATCATTAATTCATACCTGTTTTTTGTGGCTCAGAATAAGAACTACTTCCAAGATACCTGGTAGCAGTCCTGGAGTTGCTGTGTCATATAGCACTCCCATCCTCCCTGAGCCTCTGCAACACCTCTGGTGCAGGGCAGCAGTACCCCAGCCCAAAGTCTTCTCATCCTTTTAAATGCTGTTTGCACCATGGTTTTACCTAGGAGCCTTGGCTGTGTGTCATAGACTCACAGTACCAAATGGTGGTGAAACTAAAATAGAGAGTTCTATTTCCAGGCTTGCTGTTTTTATATACACCAAGAGACAGTCAGGAGGAGGTGGAGAGGCAGAAGTGGGCAATGCCCAGCTGGACTAGCACCATAATTTCTGCCACAGTTTGAGTGCAGTGGGAAGCTCTTGCTCCTGGGCATCTACTTGTGAAGGCTGTGAGAAGAAGATTGTGTGAAGACTCAGTGAGCTGGTTTACCCTGAGAAGGCTGACAGTGATTTCCAGCTCAGCTTGCTCACAGTAGATGTGAAAGATATAGTTGCCTTGCACAAGCAGCAAGCAGGGCATGGATGAACCCCTTTTCTCAGACCTTGGTTCTCCCAAGGCTGTGACCAAGAGGTGGGTGCTCTTCCTCTCCTGGGATCTTTGCCTCCCTCCCATCCACACTGTCCCCCTCACTCTGCGTTTTCTATCGAGTGTGCAATGTAGCCCTCCCTCATTAAGCACAGTGTACTTGAATTACTTGTGGTGGCTCAAGCACAAGATCTTGTTGCAGCATAAAGGTCTTGTCTAGCTTTTTTTTTTTTTTTTTGCCTGTGTGGTGTGGCTGGTGTGAAAGGATTCTGCACATTTTCCCCATTAGGACCAGAACACATCTAAGAGCCATGGAGCGGTATTCAGCCCCAGGAGGTACTGAGGCCACTGCAGATTTTTAAAAGACCTTGCTCTGACAAAAAAGTCCTTTTTTTTTGTGCCAAAGGTTTCCTGCATTTTTTACCAAATTTGAACTTGTTTTCTCTAAGAAAAATCTCTAGCCTCTTTAAATTCAGTGTGTGCTTAAAAGAGAGGTGTGAAACATATTAGGCAGATGAGAGAAGCTAAACCAATGTAGGGATAGACTGTTCAAGGGACTGAAGTTCTAACTATAAATTATTTAAAACACTGAATTTGAATTTACACTATCCCTTTAAATCATCCTCTGTATTCCATAATTGGAGGTAAGACTTCCAGAGATATTCAGCCTGCTGCCTGATGCCTGATGTGCTCAGCATCTTTCTTTCTTTCCTTTCCTTGCTGGCTAAGTACCTGACAGCTTTCACTTCCTCTCTGATCATGCTGCATTTTAAGTTCCTTTTAGGTGGACTTTAAACACTTGAAATTTGAGTTCATAATATTCTTCTGTAAGACCCTCTTCCAGTTTTTACAAGCATTATATGGTTATACCATCCAGGCAAAGATACACGAGGAAAGGTATGTGCTTTATTCACTGTGTTGTGTAAGACTCTCCTGCCAGCATCCTGGCTTGACTCAACACTGAGTGGAGGACTGCTGCTGTGCCCCTCATTTTTCACTTGAAAGGGGAATGTGGATACACAGAGAGCCATGTTCACAGTGTCATCTTCCTTATCCCTGTAGTAAATTGGGCTGGCTCAGAAAAAGAGGCTATTTTTCCTTATCGAATATGAGTGCTAGGATCCAAGGCTCTGCTTGCTGCCTTGGAGAGGCTTTCAGTCTGCTACTGAAAGTGCTAAATCCTACACTTCTGCTAGCTGGTTGGAGGAAGCACCATCCCCCAACTGTGTGGGTTTCAACAGTGATTTAATATATTTTTAAGTGCTTTAACACTTTCCCTTATATGTGATGGGCAATCTCTAAGCCTGGATGTTGGACAAATTACCAATAAAAGCCACTGCTTCTGTTGAAAAGAAAACCTCATGCGGCTTCTTGTGCAGATGCTGTGTTTGTAAATCACTCAGGGCACATGACCTCTTAGCCGTATCTTGTTTCCAACTTGCAAAATGATGTAAAGTGATTGGGCTCCATGCACTCACCACCACTCTCCCCCTTTTCTCATCTGTGTGATTTTCCTTCCCCTGAGTTGCTCTGGCAGAGTAAGCCCAGCTTGCACCAGCCTTTTCCAGCTGAGGGGCAGCAGGTGCAGGGTGGCTTCATGTGCTCCTTGCTCCCGCCAAGGGCAGGGTTGGTGATAGATTCCTGCCTCCATCATGGAGAGAGACTTTGGCAGTGGGAAAAAGAAAACCCCTTGCATTCCCTGGGACATCAGTGAAGTCATGGATGGAGTGGAAGAGGAGCAGTTTTGCCCGTGAGTAACAACACTTAATTTGGTAGCGGCTTTCCGTGCTGGCAGAGGGTTGATCCATGGTGCTGAGAGCTGCTGCTGCATTACCTGGGGACAGACTGAGGTCCGTGTGTCCCTCAGCATGGCAGGGGTGCCTGCAGCAGCTGCCCCCCAGTGCCTCAGAGGGTGACCTGGGCAGAGGACAGCTACAGGGTGGGCACCCCTTGTGTGTGAGAGGTGTCACAGGGGGCTATGAATTTTTGGGAGCAATTGAAAGAAGAAAAAAATTTGACCTGGGTGAATTTCTGAAAGAGAAGACAACTCCAGGCTAGCTGACATGCTAATGCATGTAATTTTTAAAATGCCAGTGGGAGAATCTGTTTCTTTCTTCTCTTAAGAGGTTATAAGTCCTGTCCAGAATAAGAGGGCAAAAGAATATTTGTTTCTACCTATATACTGTGTCTTTTGCTGTTGAAGATCTAGATACGCAGATGCCAAAACTGCAGGAAAGGGGATGGGTTTGGAGAGGTGAGAGAAGGATTGGCATAGAAAAATATATGTTGACTGGATTTTAGGCTAGCATAGTGACAGTGCCAAAATTTGCTTCAGTTTTAATCTTTGATAAGATGAACAATCCTGGCTGAATTTCAGTGCTAATTGAGGGTGTCCCTTTTGATCATCATACACACACCAGACTTCAGCACAATCTTTAGAACTACTTAACAATGTACAAAGATATTCAGATATCCTTCAGAATCAGTAATATGGACATATAAACAACCAGATTTTTTAATTGGAAAGGATGTTTTTCTGGTACAAAAGCTGTCAGGTGAAAACCTGAATCTCACAACACTTACAGACCACTAATTCCCATCTGCCTGACCTCATTCCTAATGAGAGCTAGGGTACAGTACGGATCCACCTGCTCCTTGATTCCTTGATCTTTGTAGATTAAAAAGGATTTAATGGGGAGGAAGTTCTGGGTTTAGGAAGAAGGAGGGGGAAGGACTTCTTTTGGAAGGCTGTGTGTTGGCTGATGTGCTGCTGTACAATCAGCCATGGTCTTGGTCTTTCAGCTGTGGCTGTATTAACTGCTCTACAATGTTTCTGTTTCTTTCTTTCTTTCAAGGGAATGGGGAGAATTAAATACTATTTTCTCATCCAAGTTATTCCTCTGAGCCAAGATCATGTACTCAGTTTTGGCAGATGCACTTGGACATGTGCCCCTGTCTCTTTGTTTGTAAGGCATCCTATGCTTTCCTGGTTTGGGGAACGTGGAGTGTATCTTTGTCTCCCAGGAGTAAGTAAAGAACTGTAAACTATACCAGCATATTATTATTTTCTTAGGGGCTAATTATGAGCATGTAGCCCAGACACTGCAAGGGCACTGGTCACAACTTCCTTTCTTATCACACTGTACTGCAGGACAGATATATATATATATATACATAAATATATAAAATTTATTATCTATTTTATATATTTATATACATAAATATATAAAATTTATTATCTATTTTATATATATATATATACACACACACATATAAGAATGTATGCCAACTTAGATCTGGGATAAATTACCCCATTAATCAGCCCCTCTGTCAAGGCTTGTGGGAACAGGAGTCTTGGGAGCTATCCCACACTCCCCCTGGTGCCAGGGCTTAAGCTTTCCCATGGGCACAAGTGAGAGCTGCCATGGTTGCTGCCATCCCCCTCATCTAAGCTTAGTGCTTTGCTGGTGCACAAAAAAGAAAAAGCTGCATTTTTGAGAGAAAAAAAAAAATTACTACCAGACAGCCTGTTCTTTCATTTGCGTTAAGAATCAATGGGAAAAGGAATAAGATAGCACAAACCACATCAGCTTCCAGCAAGAATAATTACACTTCTCCTGCTGTTGTAAAGGGCAAAATAAAACCTGTAAAGGGCACCATATAAAGGAAGACAACAAATTAAGGGAGTGTGGATACAAGTCTTTAGGACTGTGAACAGTGTCCATTTCTTACCATAATATTGTCTCTTTATTATTGTTTTCACTTTAGTCTCAGCCAAAAGAAATCTTGAAGTATCATTTATACTTCTATATGTGGCTTCCACCCTCCCTCCATAACACAACATTCAGTCTCCATTTAGATGGAATAGCCATTCAACCATTTTCAAGCATTAGTAGCCATTGGATGGCTACTAATGGTTGAAAATAGTTGGCCCTAATGAAGTACATAATAAACCATTGTACAAATGCCATTTTCTCTTGCAATCATGTAGATACCGAACCTGAGGTCATCTCCACTTTGTGAAACAAACACGGGGAGTGAAGGTATAGGGGATCCAGTAAACTTTGCAAACTCTTTCTATAGCTTTCCTTACCGTCATTTATATCACATACTGAAGTAACATGAGATAGAGTTACTTTTGACTCCTGTTCTGCAGTGCCTACACCTTTCAGGATAAAACATATTAAGATGCTGAAGTGACTTTAATCTTCCACATCATTCAGTTTCATATTTTTTTTCAAGCTGGAGATAAGTATTTTTGTACTAATCAGTCTAACCCTCATTGAGGTCACTGCTAGGTAGGATGAACTTTGACAGTGACATGGCTTGTTCTGTCAGTTCTAGGATAAGTGTTATTCATTTAACATGTGAATAGAAACACAGCAGCTGCCTGACCTTCACATTAGGAGGTGTATGATTTGTTAGCTGTCTGTGAAGCCTTTGATTCACTGAGAACCTTGCTCCACTTGCAGTGAAAGCTTCCAGCAGATGTTTTTTGATGGATTTCAGGGTGGTGGATAAGCAGTTCAGTGAACAGTGGGACCAGTCTTATGCTTTGATTCCCTGAAGATTTATGTCTTGAGGCTGAGCCACCTTGCATACACTGGTTCAGCCTGGGTGGCTGTCATTTCTCTACCTCACTTCCTCTTTCCATTAATCCTGTTCAAACTAAACTCCCTTGATTCTCCTGCTACTCTGTCAAATAACCTTGAAATTGCCCAGCAGCTTCATAAACTATTAAGAATGGCAGGTAGACACATAGATAGCAATATCAGGTAAACATAGTAGAATACAGTAGGTCTGTACATATATCTCTAAAACAGGTAACTTTCAGTTTCAGCATTTTACATTGGAGGGGAAGAATATGTTGTGTCCAGGCCAAGCCCTAAGAAGTGCTATGTACCTTCAATTCCTATTAAATTCCACATAAGCTTTCAGGCTCTGATCAGAGGTTTGCATCTGGTTCTGACTTTCTCCAGAATTGAGGCAGGTACTCTAATAGCTAATAATATTATAATATGATAAATTTATCTGAGGGAGAAAAAACCAGCAACTCCACTTGATTCTGCACCTCAGAACTGTAGTGATCCCAGCTGTATTTTAAATGCTGTGCAGACTTGCATAGCAAGAATTTCTTGAGCTTATTCAACCAATTTCTTTCTCATTTTGGGGCAGATGCTATAAAATGCCTAGAGCAGAAAGAGCTTCACCTTGCAATATTCTGTCACAAGTATGACAGACTTGTGATCACAGCTGCCGGATGAGCACCATTGTATTTGAGGAGGTAGAATGTGCATTCCTGAACCCTTCCAGTAATAGTCCCTCACCTATCAGCAGTAATTAGCTGCTGCACAGCTAGCTTGAAGCAGAGTTTCTTGTGCAATTGTGTAGGGCCCTCGAGTTTGGGGTCAGGTGCCCAACCTTGGCTGATGGACACCAGGAGGTCAGGAAAGAAGGTGGGAGAGACGGGGGCTTGTGGTGAAAGGGTCTGTGCCCACACAAGGGGCTGTGGGGCTGTTTCTGTGCTGGCAGAAGGGGTGGCTGGGGCTCAGGCAGCAGCTCTTGGAGGAAAGAGAGACATTTTGGCTCAGTTGTGCTTGGGACTGGAGGGAAGGAGGCTGAGAGGCAGCAAGGAGCATTTAATGTTTTGATGTGCAGTATGTTGCTCTGCAAGTTCTGCTCATCTAAAGCTGAAGGTCACCTTAGACTCAAGAGTGCTTTGGATTTGGGTCAATACAGGAATTGTCTCATCTTTCCGCAGAGCATTGATGGTTACATTAACCAGCTGGGGTTTTGTCTGAGAGGCTGCATTTTGCTGCAAGCCCAGCTTGTGCCGCAGAGATATTGAGCCTGGTTTGGAAGCTGCAGGAATGAGGGTTACTCAGAACTTGTGGCATTTCGGGTTCTGCTGTCACAGTTAGTGTGCTGATGCCCTCTTCAATTCCAGGCAATAGTATTTTCTTTTTAAAGAACTGCTTGTGAGTTTATTGAGGTAGGCAGGGTGCAGTTACAAGATGGTAGAAACAGGACCTGACATCCTTCCCTATGGTCAGGTAGGGTTACTATGGTGTTTAAGACTAAAATGAAACATGGAAGGAGGAGTAGCTCTAAGGCTGCAAACTTTTATTGTTTAAAATCACCTTAATAGCATAGACAGCTCTACACAAGCCCTGGTGTTCATGACTTACTATGTTTCTCTAAGTCAGATATTATTAGCTTTTCAGAAAATAAAGGCCTGGGGTGCTCCTGGTAGCCTCTATGCTGAATGTGTACGAGCAAGAGATTATTTTGCTCTTTTAGCTGGAGAAAAATTCTAATTACTTTTACCTCTACTGTTAATTCAGAATTCACTGAGAAGCTTTTGATGAACTAAAATTTTTCATTTATTAAACAAATTAGAGCCATTCAAGAAGCACATGAGAAATTTGTAAATCCACTATTAGAAGTAACTTACTGATGATTTTACTGTAAGAAGTCAATTTTCCAGGAAGAAGAGACCATTTATGTTTCAGTGGGACCAGGCATACTCAGAGGTGTAACATCACATCAGAAAAAATGAAGATAAGCAGTGAAGATAAGCAGCTGCACTGATCAGGATGTTCTTAATTGTTTGTTTCCTGTATGAAAAATCTGCTTCTTGTATGTTAACACTCAGAAATGTTAAAATATGAGTTAAGAGTAAATAAGCTGAACTGCATTTAGTCACTGCACCAGCATTCTCAATAAGAGTTGACCTTAACTCAATTAAGCAGAAATTATTTTCAAAGTGATAGAAACTAAGTGGTGCAGTAGAAGCTATTAGGTTGCAAATTATTATGTATGAGGGATCTGCAGTAATTGTCAATGGTTCTTAATATATAGCAAAAATGAAGTCATTCAAGCCAGAGTGGCACTAGGGCAGGGAGCACACGCAGATGCTTATGTGGGAGCTGGCATGCAATAACATGTTACCTCAAAGCTTGTAGTCTAAGCACTAAATTATTCAGAGACTTTTAAAAGTATAAATGAGGGCATCTGCAGGATGCCCTCATTTATAGTTTATAGTTATAGTTTATATTGTAGTTTATAGTTTATATTTATAGTTTACCTGCACTGCCTTAAAAATGGGCTAGGATTAACTGTGCTGGCTGCTGTCCATAAGCAGGTTATGGAATGGGAGCGGGATTCTGGAAGCAGCCAAGGAAAGCTGAAATCTGTTCTGCTAGTTGTCTTAGGGAAGTGGTGAGGTGCAGGGGATTCAAGTCTCCCCTGGGAAGGGAACTGAAGATGTGACTGAGCAGGGAATGCCCCCTGGATGAAGAAACGGCATGAAGAAATGACATTAAAAGTGCCTCTGCTGTTGAACTTGGTGTGAGGGAGCCAGAGACTGCCAGCACTGGTGCAAGGTGGCAGCTCATAACACCTGTCAGGGTGCAAACCGCAACACCACCCAAATCAGGCTGCTTTCTGCATCTCATTGCAGAGAAAGGTGCCACCTTGTCCAGCTCCAGGTCTAATCTGGCAGTGCGGCTTTAACTCATGCATTACATTTTCTGTGAGCAGCACAAAGGGCCCAGAAATATTGTCTGAATCTCCCACTGTCTCCTTCATACAATTCCTACTTTTCCTGTCTCATTTGGCATTTCTGCGCTTTCTCATAATGAGCATTCACAGAACAACAATAAAGAGGAAATTTGGTGAAGAATAAAGGTAAATTTATTAAATCTAGCAAGCGAGGAGAAAGATGATGTGTGCTGCATCTATAATTTTGCCAATAACACTGTGACAGAAATAGCGGTTTAGGGTTTGCATTCAATTTATGCATCTGCATTTATTCTCTGCTGCTTTGCAATCAGACTAACAGCCACTGCAGAGACCATCAGTGGCAGCGATTACATTATGACCTTTTAAAGCTTACTTTCAGAGTAAAGATTTTTATCCCATATTACCAATAATTGCTGACTGAGTTTAATACAATCCTCCCAGTGCACTGAAACTGCAGCGTTTGTGATTTCCATGATTTAATAGATCAAGTGTCATGGCTTTGGGAGAGACAAACTGTTGTAACAGCATCTCTGCCATTTGGTGATTTCAAATATCCTACCAAGAGGCTCTGTATTTGCTGTATGACTCTGCTGCCCACATCTTGCAAACCACATCACCCTGCTGTAGAGTTATAGCAATGTAAGGAATGTAACCAGAGATGAACTTCAAGGGTTTGTCAAAGCTTTGTGATAGTGAGGCTCCTGTTTAGTTTTATCTTCAGCCAATCCACAGGAGTTGAAAGTAAAAAGGTGGTACCCATACTTCAGCCTGCTGTGGCATGTCCATCCCTGGCAGCTGTTTACTGCATGTGGCCCAATGTGGTATTCACATGCCCTCTGAACAGAGAGAAATTGTGAGACAAGCAGAGAAGAAGGAAACCACAATTCTTATCTTGCTTGCTGTGCCAAAGTAGAATGCAATATGGAGATTGTTTACCCAAAGTGGGGATGTTGGCCTATCAAGGCCAAGTGTGTGTGTGTCAGACTGTCACGAGACAGTCATGAGAGAATCAGAAATGAGTGCAGTTCTGTGAGCAAGGGTGAGTGCAAGGCAGATTCACTTTAGATATAATGTATCTAATATAGCATAATAAAGTAATTATTTAGCCTTCTGATGATGGAGTCAGATACATCATTCTCTCCCCTTCCTCAGGAGTCGCTCGTGGTTTGATAGCCCAGCAGATGTTTCATGTGACACCTGTAAAAGCCAAGACACAGTGGTCTGTGTCTCTGTGCAAAAATGCTTTGGCGCACATCTTGGTCATTTGTGTGCCTGACTTCAGTCACATGTAGTGTGTTCGTTTGGAATTGTGACATATGTGTATGCCAGACAAAATCTGGCACAAAATAAAAGCACAATCAGGTCACCAGCTCAGTATAAACCAAACAATTCCAGCACAGCATTTTGGAACAGTCTAGAGGGACTGAATTGAGATATAGACTGTGTCTTACATATTTCTTGCTTCTTGTAATAAGGACCACTATCATTAATAGAGTCCTAATGAACAATTTGCTTATAAACAATTAAAGGTGGCACAGGAATTGCTAGATCATTTTCCCTGGAGAAATACTGCTATCCTGAAAACACTCGGTAAGGCTGGTCTTATACAGTTCCTGGGGCATTTTGTGGCTACTGAATCAGACCAATAGACATTTTGGCTCCTTCAGCAATAGTCTTGTCCAGGGCTGCAGCTTAAAGAGCCTGTCTTCCAACACACACGTGTGTGGGGGCACATGCCTGCATGCACGGGTGTGTGCACACATTCCCATGACCATTCCCCCTCCCCCAGCCAGTCCTCTTTTTGGGACAGAGGAAACTGCAGTATGGTGGAGTGGTCATTCCTGGTATATATCCCTGGGGCAGGCTCACTTTGCTTTTCCCATGAGCTGAACTTGAACAGGTTACGAAAGCCCTCTACAGCCAGGGGCAACCAAACCCACCTGGAAAAGGTGCTGTGGTCATGCTAATACCATCAGAAAATGGGATGAGCCAATTTGTGTGAATTACGAAACAGACCTTCAGGGAAGACTGAGAATGATTCCAATGATTTTTAAATTAAGGTCAAATTTGGAAAAGTTTGTTTTTTTAATTTTGGTTTTGCATCCCCCGAATGCGGGTCAAGATCAGTTGACTGGGAATGACTGATTTGCAAAGTCACTGTGGGTGGTTTTAGTGCTCAGTGCAACAAAAGGTGCTCTGAACCCTCACTCTGCTGCTTATCTTTTAGATAAAGATGTCCATGCTTACTTATGGCTGATGGCAATTTGAAGAAGTAGCATATCAAACCTATGCCAGAACAACCACTTTTAGAAGCCTCTTGGAGATGTGCTTTTACACCTACTTAATTCTTGGTATTGGTTGAGGGGACAGCTGATGCATTGCCAAACATGCCAGTGGTATACTGAGTGAGAACATATTCACTCGGTTCTGGATGAGACTCCTGAGCTGAATCATGGGTTCACTAATAGTAACAACTCCTCTTCACTGTAATTCCTGCTTTTGGCATCAGGGCAATGGCTCTATATCAACAACCTGAAAGAAAAAGCCTCTATAGTCCATTCCTTACTGGTTTGTCAAACTAACCAGATTCTACAAATGAAATTAATATCCCCTAGTGTGTAATTTCCTCATTAAACAGAGAACCAAATATTTTTCCAGACCTCCGCTTTATAGAATCCTGTATAAACAAGCTGAGAAGGTTCATCTCTTAATTTTTTTAATACAAGAAGCCTTTATCATTTTTTAAAACACGAAATTGAGATCTGACTCTTATCTATAACAATTTTAATGCTTTTATTAAGCAGCTCTGACATCCATCCTTTCCATGTATTGTCTAAAAGAGCATTGCACGGGAGTTATGAAACTAGTCAGCTAACATTCGAACAAACATTTTAGCAGCACGCCCCCACAGTTTTTAGAGGCTGAACTTTTGTTTCAGCTGTGATGTTATACAATCCTATTTCCATGGCAAACTTACAGATACACACTTGTCAAAATTCATGGTTTATTTAGCAAAACTGTCGAGGCACATATGTTCCATATGCATTCCCCCATTCTTTACATACGTGCTTTTTAAACAGCAATTTCCTGCTGCAATTAAGTCTGTTGCTTGGTCTTCAATAGATATGTGTGGCATTGAAAGGGAATCTGGCTTGGACTCTTATCAGTAAAAAGAACACCTGTCAAGAAACCCTATGTGTCTTTCTACTGTTCCATCTCCTGCCTATTAAAGACTTTTAAACATCCTGTTTTATTTGATTTTTATCAATATTTATCCTGCATTCAGAAGGCATTCTTTCCTTCAATAAAACTGCACTTGCACACACCTTAAGATCAGATATTTTGGGCACTGTCTATCCATGAATCTCAAAGATCAGTGAATGTTATCTGTTGTGGCATCTTCTTCGTACAGCCCAGGATAGGTACACAGGCAGTCTGAGGACAAAGCAAAGGAGGTGCTCCTTCCAGCACAGATGTGTTGTAGGCAGGCAGCCAGAGGCAGGATTTTGTGAGCCCTTACCTTCCCCTGTAGACAGAAGTGTCACCTCTGTGCTACGTCTGGAGCAGTGGAAAAGAGCAACACACAATGGAAATGGAATGCTCAGGCCTTGACTTTCAGCTGAGTAGAATCTAAAAATTTGGTCAAAACATAGAAAACTTCTAAGATCACTGATTTTTTTTTCTTCACTACATATATAGTTTGAAAATATTTTCAGTGCAGAGAAAATTCCCCCTTCTGCATTTGTGTCCCTCCTGTGTCCTTTTCCTAATTCCCAACCATCACCACTAGCTCCTGGCACTGTGCTCTGGTTGTAGTCTCTGCACCCATCTGGGATGCATCCCTCCCCATCCCCAGTGCCCCTGTCCCAGTTCACTCATACCTTTGCTCCCAGTTGTCTCCCACACCACTTTGTGCCTTGCCTTCTCCCATTCTGCTGCCCCAGTTTCTGACCTAGTATCAGCCACCCCTCCTCTCATCTTGGCACCTCTACCCCTCTTTCTCCCAGGGTCTTCACACTCTTCACTATTAATTCTAATCATAACCATTCCTGGGCTCCAGGATCAAATGCATCTTGCTTCCTTTGCACATGGTGCCCTGAGACAAGATGATAGTTGCCAAAATATGATAAATACAGTCAAAGATCCCTGCTTCCCATCCTAGTGCCTGTGTCCACGACACTGGGCAACACTGCACCATGGAGCCCCTTAAAGGTGTCCTTCACACAGCTGGGTTCAGCTGCCTAGAAAGACAGCAGTGAGCCAGTGCAAATGGAAACCCAGCTCCAACATGAGAAAGCACATTCTTGTAAAGGATGATGTAAGGCTGCTTATTTGGGGATTATCAGACCTGTCTATAACAAGGAAACCCAAGCAGCAAACCAGGAAAAAAACAGGAAAAGAACTAAGGAATCCAGATCTAATTTTCCTTGCTCTGATCACCAAGATGACATAATCTCAGTTGATTGTGTAAAATATAATTGTGTGGTGACCTCTCCCTTTGCTGATCACTCTTCCACCCCCAGCACAGATGCAGTGCATGCTGTCGAGCCATGACTTAACTCTGAGCCAGCTCAAAGCATAACCACAAAAGAATCAAAATAAATTTCTGTGCTTGAAGAAGAGAACCAAAATCCCTTTCCTGTCCTTGTCTGAGGTGTGGGGAGGCTGCTTCTCACAGTGGCAGGGACATTTGTATTGGGATTGGAATGGGAGAGAGGAGTGACTGGAAGAGTTGGCTGTGCTTAGCTGTGCATGAGGAACCACTGGCCAGAGGTGAGGGAGGGCAGATGGGAGCATACAGGGGGATGCACGGGCCAGTTTTATTTTTTCCCTGTCAAATAACACTCACTAGCACAGTTTTCCCCTTCCCTATTCTAGCTCATTCACCTCTTACAGGTGTCAAACTGCTGTTCCTCACAAGAAGTCCTTCTCTGTACATCGAGCAACACTCAGTCCTTAAGCTTCCCAGTTTTGCCATGTGAGAGACACCTGGGATGGTGTAAGAGAAGGAGACGGTCTGGGAAGGAAACCCTGGCCAACTGGACTTTGACTTTTTTTCTTGAAATAAAAAATAAATACTAGCTAGCTATGGTGATAGTGTGCAGGAGGCTGTGGTTGGAGGGAAGCCCCAAAGGGAGCCTTTGAAGCCTTATTAGATCAGTCCATATAATTTGATATAAATGCCTCACTGCACGTTGTAGCTGTGCTTTACCTTTAGTATCACCAGGCTGCCAGCTCAGAGTACTGAGCTTAGACTGCAGGCCTAGGAAATGAGAGAGCAGATCCTTAATTTGCTGGACTAATACACAGGAAAATGGAGAGCCCTACCTGATTTAGACAGATTGCAGCTTTTTGCTGTACCACAGGTAATAATAATGGTATGATATATTTAAAGAAGTCAGTCTTAGCGCCAGCAGTTCTCTATGTAGTATCTTTGAACCTTCCATATGCCATCAGCAGCTATATACATAGCAACCTTCAAGCAACTTTAGTTTAGTGTCCTTTTCAAGGCTTAAAGGCTTTTTTCTAGCTTATTTGTTTTGCTTTGTTTTTGGAGAGAGGGAAGAGAAGAAAAGGAACCAAAAGTTAGTGAGATCATGTGGAAGTGAATGAAATGTGCAGTTGTGAAGGTTACCTGTGGCAGAAAGGCTCCCTGAAAGGGCAAGCTGTTACAGCATTTCAGTAATTTGCCTGTTCTGTGAGGTTGTTAAATAGCCAAATCCTTCAGCTGAAATTGCTCTGTCCCCATTCTTGTCTGTACCATGGCACAAACAGATATAGCTGTTGTGGTCGTAGGTAGTTGAAGGTTCTTATTTGACACAGCTGGAGCTTGATGCACTTACTAGTAACAAATATTCAAGGATAAGCAGAAGTGAAGCTGGATAGAAGCCAAGTGAAGTTCCTTAGTTTGTCCCAGAATAAATCAAAGGGTCTTCTGAGACAACTATCAGAGGTTCAGAATTAGACCTCTCCTTCTAGTGAAATGAACACAATTGTTTCATAGATTTCCCCTTGCTTTAAAAGGAATGACAGCAGCATCGAGGACACACAGTCAGTAACAATAGTGCCATTATCCCTTCATGGCTCTCTAGGGGAACAGGCACATTTATTATTTTGTTTCCACCCACACCAGCACCCTCATACTGCATCATCCTCCCTTGTTTCTAGGAGTGCTATGTGTCACCTATGGAGGCATACAGCTCAAACAAGGTTTTATCTCTCTGGTTAGCTTTCCTGCATTGTCTGACTAGTATTAGATGTCCACAAACGTAAAGCTGCATTAACACATAACAAGGCTTAGGCAATTTGCTTGAATTATTCATACAAAATACTGTCTAATTCCTTTTTGAGTTGATTTAATTTATTCCTCCCCTTGCTAAATGTAGAAAAAAAAATACATGTTTTCTACAGCCACTATTATTAAGTAGATCAGGCTATTCCCTCTCTTTGTGATTGCCTGAACATCAGACTTTTTTCTTTGGGAATTAGTTATAAGTTAGATGTGTTTGGTCCAAGTGTTCACTGTTCTGCCCTACACAAAGGACAAAAAGAGATGTAGAGATAATAGCCTTATTGCCTGTTGTTTTAAGCACATGTGTGATTCTACTCCCTGGAAGCACGCTCCCAGTTTGTGAGCAATCTGTTCATCCAGTCTTTCAAACACAGTACTTTTCTTCCAATGCCAAAATTTGAAATAAAAGAACTGTCTCCTCTTTTAGTCTTTTGTGCACATAGTCACCTATGTAATTATTAATTAACAAGAACCACTTTCCAGATAATGCATTGTGCTTCCTCACCTAAAAAATGGATTGGAATTTCCTTCATTCCTGTCACAAGGGGAGTAACTGGAAATACCTGCGTAAGTTTTAGCCTGGAATATGTCCATGGACAAGTTTTAATAATTGTTTTTCATGTCCAAGTTGTTGTGAGTGACCAGTGCCCTTTACTGCAGCAATTGGCAGGTTCACAAGAGCATTATACCAGATTTTTAGTTTCTTTACCAAATGAGCCCTTACAGGTCATCAAAACACCAGCAATCACTTAATTAGCCTTAAAAACTTCCATCCTCAAAGTGCTTACCATGTACAAACCTGAGAGCAGGACAGAGAACTGTGGCAGAGAAACAGTCATGGAGGAAATCTGAGCGGTGAAGCCAGATTTGTTGCATGATTAAATACATATTAAATTATAACTGAATACAAGCTGAAATGAAAGCAATTATCCTGAACAAGAAATACATACCTTATTCCTTTTCTTCCTTTTTCAAAGCAGCCATTTATTCATGTTAAGCATGAGTGTGTAGGCAAGGTAACTAAAAGAAAATGATAGGACCATTGAAAATACACACTTGCATTTTTGAAATGATGTAAGTAAAAGTACCAGGATGTTGAATCAAATACAGATAACTGAGTTCATAGTTACTGACAGTTACCATGGGTATCTTTTGATATATTTATAATTAACTAGTATATATATCCAACAATAATTTACATCACTCTTAAAATAAAAGGTTAAAGTAACTACTGATCTATAAGAAATAGGTATCATCAGTGAGTCTTCTCCAGTACTGCTGAATTTGCAGCTGTATGTGGTGATCAGTTTAATATTGCCATACCCATGTGCACTTGCAAACAAGAAATTTAAGATTTGTGGATGTTTATTATATGAGTTCAGCAGAAATGTTTTCTTGGTGATCTTTTGTTTTAATAAATAAACTGGCTTTCTTTTGTAGGATATTTTAGGTGGGTTTTTTCCTCCAAAGCTTGAAAATTTCTTTTCCCAAAATGTCTTTTAGGAGAGCATTTAAAATGGGTTTCCGTTGGCTGCTAAGGATATAAAAAATGCTTAAGTTCCTCTTAGGAATTTGTAATGTTCTTTGAGGCAAGAGAGTCAGAAGAAGGAGTTAAAAAACATAAGTGCCATAAGCAGAAATAGATTTTACAGTCCTTCTACTGGAACGCAGTATTATCCCAGTGGAAGTCATTAGACGTTTTTTTTCTCCATATATAATGAAGGGCTGCAGTGACTCATTCCTGAGTTGTAAATGAATTTTTAAAACCTTTCAGAGCCATGGTCAGGGACATTGTAAAAATGAACAGCTCAGACTATTATTCCAGCCCATAATTTGTTAGCAAGGAGATGATACAGGTCAACTGCAGAGTAAACCCTGTTTATGGACATTGAACTTCAGGTCAAGTGTATTGCTAAGAAGTATAATGCTGATGAATGAAAATCAAAATCAACTATAAACAATTGTACCTGTATAAATCTAAACATGTATTTTTGCTTTTGCTGTTTTAAAATATTAGTGACCAGAAATCATCAGAGACAAATCAAACTAATTTCTATGAACTTCTCATCAAGGTGCCTTCTATCTCTGTTTTTGTCTCATGTCTGTGGGATCAAAAATGACATAATGTCATTCTTTCTCACATAATTACATTATTGCCTTACTAGAAGTAGGAAATCTTGTTTCAAACTATTGTCAAGCATTTTCTTTTCTAGTCTGTTCTCACTTAGCCTCTACTTTTCAAAGTAATTGTTTTTTCTAGTGTGATTTTATCTCTTTTTCCATTATCTGGCCTAGTAACCTGGAGAACAGTGGGCAGAGGAACACAGGTTGGCCAAAGCATGGCATCCCTTTCCCCACATCCTGTTGTAACTTAATTTTCTTTTTGTGTGTCACAGGGATGTATCTCATATATCTCGCCAGTAGACTGAAAAGTAGGTATCACTGCTGACAGTCAAGTGTCTGGTCACTTAATTAGCCTTAAAAACTTCCATCCTCAAAGTGCTTACCAAAGGCTGGAAGTGGTTCAGAGGAATGACAGGAAAACGATATTTTTATTTTTTTTTCTGTGGCTCTTGGAAAATTAGTTTTGTGTTGTGTGCCTCAATTTTTACATCTGTAGGAAGCACATGGTTACTCATCTCCAAGGACTGCTAAAACTTAGTTTATCAATAGCTGAAAAGCACCATGTACTCCCAGATAGAAAATACACATATTTTAGAAGATTAAATTTAATACTTGTGGAATTCAGAGGTTATAAAAATGCTGTTTCATCCACTTGGAACATCAACTCCAACCTACACAAAGCAATCCCTAAAATACCCCCAGTCCTTTCATGAAAATCATGGCAAGTCCAAGCACTTTCGTTCAATACTGTGTTCAGAAAATATTCAGAGTAAAATTCTATCCCTGACAAAGTGAGTGGCTAGGATTTTGTTTCCAATCTAGATTTAGAGTCTCCAGACAATAGAATGCTGTTTATGTCCTTTGGAATCATATTCCAATGGCTTAGTGCCCTTATGGCTAAATGTCTTGGGAGATGGCATTTCCGAAAGGAGTCTACCCATCCTTACATTTGATTTGAACCATGTCTTCTGCCTTTTAATTGAATATTAAATATATTCAGAAAAGCATTTAATAACATCTTGTGGCTGCTGGCCTTTTCAAAAACAATAATGTAACTATTTTCTAATAATCTGAAAGGATATTGCCTTTACAAACATCTTGATTTATATGAAGAAAAGAGCTCAGGCAGTGGGGAAAAAAAAAAAGAACATTCTCATTCAGAGAAATATTAAAGTGTTTTTCAAAGGCTGATACTGAGAAAGTAGAGGCAGTGGAAAAATGAAAAAAAGAGTTTATTAGGAGATATATATCCCTTCTGTACAATTTAATTCTTGAGTAGAAGAAAGTACATAGCAAGTGTTTCACTCTTATTAAAAGAAAATGAAGTCTGGATGCATGGTTTCACATCCAATATGATAACACTGGTATTAGGTCAGCAAGCACTATAGGAATATAATTTTTTCCCCTTTCATAACAGTTGGATTGCAATTTCTGCTACAGGCATGTGGAGACACGGGAAGGAAAGAAATCTTACAATACTTCAGACATTATCACTTTGAACTACTCAAAGGATCCTGGATTTTAATGACAATAGGTGATTGGTGTTACAATGTTTTAGTTAAATGCCTGGTTTGTTATGCTGTGAGAATTCCTGTCAGCCATAGCTGCATTGTTGCTCTGAGCAGAGCTGCAGTGAATTTCACTCCCCATTAATAAGGTGAACTAGAACAACTATTATCTCCATGCTGTAGAAATGAGGTCACAACAATAATGTGTCACTAAAATTTGCTTTAAACCATGGAAATTTTATCCCAACTGGCCTGAGGACTAGACCAGATCTTCAGTGAATGTTGCTTCCTTTTATAATTCTGTTGCATCTGTGGTGTACTATCCACATCTTCCCACCTGTTTGGAGTTTAGATCCTTAGACAAACGGAAAGGGAATGAAGCCCATAATGTTTACATTTTTCAGGATGGACACTGCCTAGAGTAAACTTGTTAATTACGCAGCCTACAAAAGGGACACTAAGAAAGGGGACTGGCAGCTAGTGAAAAAAGGTTAAGAAGTCTTGCAGGTTGCCTCCTGTCAGAGGACCCATATACGGGATGGACAGCTCATCCTCATGAGGAGAAGGAATCTTGTGGCAGTGCAAAAAGGAGGTCACTCACACCGCCAAGAGGTAGTCTCAACAGGACAGGTGATCCACTCTCTCTTCTCTGCCTGCATCCCTGAGGTGTTCTGAGGCCAAACTCTCAAAGTCGTGTTTTATAGCCCAGTACAATTGTTCAAGTTGGTACGGCTTCATGTTTAATGATTTCCATTTAATGAAAGTCAGGAAACGTTAAATGTCTGGTTACAGTGCTGTACCTGTGTCTCTTAAGCAATGAAATCAGCATGGACAACTGAGTTCAGCAAATGCTAAAACATGCTGGATCCACATGGATTTTACTGCTATATTTTAAATCATTCAACAGAAAATGCAATTCTCCTGTCTAAATGCATGTCTCAGTCCCTTTGAATCCAGTAATAGGTCTCAAGAAAGTTTTGCTGATCCTGTGATTTCAAAGGTGAGCGTGACTCTACCTCCTGTCCCAATTATCAGCCAGTTTCTTTAATAATTCAAAATCCTTGCTAAAATACTGACCTTCGAGATTAGTAAAATGATCCTTTATAGCCTTTCCAAGTTAGGCCGATTAAACACAGATTTGGCACAGACAACCTGAGGAACTTCAGTAATGTTATTCATTTAGCTAACAGAGTTACCTCCCCTGCTGACGCACTCCCAATTAATGCCAAGAAAGGCATCTGATCCGGTGGAAGGGGACCGCTTGTTCCGTGCTCTCCATTACCTTGGACTTGGTCCCAATTTAATGATAACATCACTGTGTTTTTTCTTGAGAATTGTAATTATTTTATGGAAGTGAGTAGTGTTCTGTCCAGCTCACAAGTCTTCCCAAGAGGACAGCAGGACCCAAGCCTGGGTGGCAGCAGGTGTTTGGGAGGGAAGCATTCATTAGCTCCCCCAAAAGCACATGAAGAAAGGCGTGGCAATGGGTGCTTAATTTATACTCTGCAGCACAAAGATACCTGAGCTGAAGTACTTTATAATTGTAACTGATGGTCTTGCATCTGCTCATCAGCTTTTCCAGACCTAGGCTCTGCTGCAACCAAGCAGAGCCAGTTTAGCTTAACTCTGCCTGGAAGCAGCTCCAATGAAACTGATGCAACTGTACACACAATGACTGATTTAAAATTAGTTTTTTGTTACACTAGTGTTTATGAATGCCAGCTGAGTCACTGCAGGCTGAATTTAAAGCAGTTTACTGGAGTTCATACCCAAAATTATCGGGGTTTAGCCAAACCTGTTTAAAACTTAGCAGCAGGGCTGGCGCTGGCTGAGCAAGTCTTGCTGCAAGGCTGCCAGGGAGGAGGGCCATGCTGAAGGACAGAGGATGCTCTGGCCACAGCCAAGATGCTCATTGCCTCTGACACATCCCCAGGGGTAGAGGTGACATGGGTGATGGCTGTGCCTGTCCCTCGGAAGAGGAGGAGAGCAGGAGGTCTGACCCCAGGAGGAGTTGAAGAAATAGAATCATACAAACGTTTAGGTTGGAGAAGATCTCTATGGTCGTTGAGTCCAATTGCTAACCCAGCACTGCCAATTTCAACACTAAACCATGTCCTTAAAAGCCACATCCACTTGCCTTTTAAATACCTTCAGGGACAGGGACTCTTACTGGAGTCCTGCCAGTCAGCACCAACTGGGAACTTGTCCCAGCACAGAGCTAAGATGTTATTCCCCTTGCCCAAAGACTAACATAAGATCAGCAGACAAAAGTTCTATCTCTTGGCCTATTTCAGGCAGTTTTTACTGCCCAAACCTTAGTAACTCTGCTTTCAGGATCCAGCCCACATTGGAGAAGGGAGAGAGATCAACATCTAACAATGACTGATTTTACAATTTCCAGAATATAAGGTAATATAAAATGATGCCATGCAGAATGAAGTCTGGTTTATGCTCTTTCAAATGCTGAACTGGAGGCTTTGTGTAAGATCTCATAAGGAGATGTTGAGAGGCCCTTCCCAAGCCCCAAGAGGAGGGTCCAGGTGGGTGCTGTGGGGCACGTCGGGTCTCCCATGGCAGGGAAAATGGAGGTTTCCAACTCCTGGAAAAGGCAGGGGCTGTGCCTCCATCCAGAGGCCTGCAAGAAGTGTCAGTGCCCCATGGCAGGTGGGGACAGAAAGCTGTGCCGGGGGAGGCATCCCAGACTCATGGCAGCACCAGGAGGAGGCACAGAGGCATGGCAGAGGGAGATCCCCCTTCCACAGGGACAGAGGCCCGTGACTCCTGGCCTGGCCTGCTGATGGGGGCTTGGGCAGATCCTGGGACCGCTGCTCTGCACCGGCACCTCTGCCAAGGCCAGAAGAGGTCCTGGTGCTTTTCTCCTGGATCCTGCCACTTTGGGGAAGGGGCTTTAGCTGTCTGCATACTGTTGTCAGCAGGGGATTTGGCTTTTACCACCACAGGCCCCACTTCAAGAACTGAGGAGGGCCTTGTGGGCCCCTGAGAGACACCTCACAGCACCTACAAGCAGGAGATGGAGTCAGGCTCCCCGCTGCAGTGCAGTGCAGGGTAGGAGGACAAGTGGCATCAGGTATAAGTTGAAATGGGAGTTTCAGGCTGTGGAAAACCAGAAACTGTCGTCCTATGAGGGAGGCAGTGGAGAAGATCACCCTGCGTATCTGTGCCATCTCCATCCTCAGAGGGTTTCATGCCCCAGCTGGTCCAGGCCATGAGCAGCCTGCTCTGGCTCCAGCACTGGCCCTGGAGGACACCTCCCAAGGTAGCTCCCAGCCTGAATTATACCCTCATCCTATGATAACCAATATGTGTTTTTAAACCAAGACAACTTTGCATGTACAGCACATTATACTTGGCCTTAATCTCAATAAGGTCTTGTGGAAGTAAATTATATAAATTATATAGATGAATCAGTTAACCATCATTTCAGTCAGTGTTATTTTCACCCTGACTTTGATTTAAGGAAACAAGACATTTTCATTTTTGCAATCCCCTGCACTTGAGGGAAACTTTCCAACATACACGTCTAAGTAAGTAACCTCTTTTTGACAGTGCTGAGCTCTCATCAGCTGTCTCTTGAAGGGAAATTATTGCCAACTGAGCACTTTGGAAAACTTCTTCCTTTGTTTACCAGCCCACATAAGACTTTTGGACCCTAATTTTTGGCACACCTCCTAAAGTGTCTCTACCACAGTAGCTTCTATGTGTTCTGAAAAGGTAAATTCTATTCTTACAAGAAAGGAGCATTATTACCACAGTCACAGAGTATGCTGAGTTGGAAGGGACCCACAAAGACTATCTAAGTCCTTGCCCACCACAGGACAATGCCAAGAGTCACACTTGTCTCTGAAAGCATTATCCAAGCACGTTTTGAACTCTGCCAGGCTGGTGCTGAGATCACCTTTCTGGGGAGCCTGTTCCAGTGCCCAACCATCACACCTGTGTTATCATCCTCCCAAGATCAGAGAGTGGCTGACCAGCAAAAGTCTCATAGTGAGTGAAAATTGATATTTCAAGCACAACCACCCATCTGTTAGTCATAGATTTCATTAGCAGAGAAGCAAGATCCACCATCCTTATCCAATCAGGTACAAGTTCTGCTAAAATATAAAAGAATTCATATTAAATATGAGCCTTACTATGTTTATCTAAAATGCAATATTTTGTGTATGTACTATTTTTAGTCATATCTGTAAAAGAAAAAGCATTTTTTGTTTCCAGCTTTTATTTATATATCTGTTTTCTTCTCTTTTTGCAGTAAATTAGTCACTAATTTAATCATCTCTAAGATCCATATGCTCGCCCACACCATCCTTCATATGAGCACAATGAGATAAAGATTCTTATTTGCTGCACTGGGGTATAATTAAACTTTCTAAATTTCAATTATTTCAATTTCTTACCATGAGCAATCACATGGCCTCCTGCAATAAAAGGAGATATTGTTTGCATTTTAAGTATTTCAGAATTTTTTACACTCATATTTTAATTTAGCTTCCAGTCTTTGATAACATGGTTTACTTACATCCAATTAGTAATACACCCCACTGACATGGTTTCTTTTGTTTTGGTTTGGGGTTTTTTCCCTCCTATGGCCATACTGGCAAGTTTCACAGCTGAGCAGTATGACAAATACCATATGTTCACCTTCAGGCCACTATGTTATTTGCTGGTAACTGAAATTCCTGCTGCTGTAGTTGCTCTGTGAAATTAGGAATGACTATGACACTTTCCTTCTATTACCTTAAGTCATCTTCTGTATCTAGGCAACTTTCTAGAGTCACTGCTCCATGAAATGAATTGAAATATGTGTAGATTCACATTTCACTTTGGTAAAACACAAGCAACATTTGAATTCTGAACAGAAATGAAAAACATTCCGATTGGAAAGTTGCCTGCAAAAAATTCAATACTTTTCTGCCTTTATTCATTTATTTCAGCCTATATTGCTTATGAATCTAATGAAATGCTAGGCTAGAGCTCCATTTTGGTATGAAATGACTCAAAGGAATAGCATAAATGCCCAACTTCATGAACAATATAAGACAAATTCGTAGAGCAAATCCTTTGATTAGTTTATCTAGTGGTTTATAACTTTGCTTTTGAATAAACAGGGATTATCAGACTGAGGTGGCAGGAGAGATTGCTACGAAAATTCATGCAAACATGCCTGTCCTAAGTCTTGCACAGTTTAATGGAGCTATACCTCTGCCTTGCTTTAACAACTTTTTAAATGAATTTTTGTTCATTTTTGTTTGAAGTTCCAAAGAAAGAGGGCACAGAAGAGCAACTGACCAAATTGCCATTCCCTGAAAATCAAAACAATGGTCAATAGGAACAAAGAGTTCAATAGAAAGGCAGGATTGAGCATTGTATTTCCTAGTCTTTTTTGAGTCCTGCTTCCCACAGGAGAAGGGCTAAGTAAGAGATTTCATGTTTCTTGGAATTTTCAATCTTCTAACAATCGGTGCAGTCCACCCAGATAAAACTTTTCTTTACTCATTTCTAGGCTAGTCCTGGGCCAAAGGGTTTCATCCCTTGCTGTGCTACCTCTAAAGAAACTCCTGCTGGTCCTTCTCCATCCAGATCACCAGCTTTCTCTTCTCCACTGACTGCAGAAATCCTCCTTTGTGCTTTGGGCTGACCCTTCCTCCTCATGCTTAAATCCTTCATCATTGCAGCTGCTCACCTGCAGACATGAAGCAGATCTCTAGTTGGCAGCCGCACTGGAAGTTTACAAAACTTTATTATACACACAGTCTCCCAAGTTAGCAACAGTGCTAATGCTGTAAGGTGAAGAAAGGGGGGGAAATAGACATCAAATTCCAAGTTAGCAAAAGTGTTATTGCCTTAAGAAAATCATTGGCAGGTTTACTGTGGGATCTTGCCAGGACTTTGCAGGAGCGAGGGGAGAGAGCTAAAGATACAGTTGGATGAAATCTATATGCTTACACAGTAATAAATAGTTCAGCCTGCAGTCATAAGGAGGATTTACAAGGTGTTCTTTCACCCAGTGAGACTTTCATTAAGGAGGTGGATCTGCTCTTTCTACAATGTGTGAGGAAAATTAGCACCCTAGAGCAGACCCTGTAAAGGCGAAAACAAGAGCTGTCTAGGTAGCAAGAGAGACTTAAGGAGCTCTAGATCTGCTTCCCTCCAGGCAGTGTTATTTTAGGCTGACTGGAGATGCCTTCACACTTGTGAGCCCCCTCCTGCAGTAAGCTTTCAGAGAAGCCAGGACAGCTTGTTCTCAAAACAGCAAGCAGGTGTTCTCCTTTCGTGGAAGTGTCCAAGAAAAAATCAGGCACTCAGAAGCAGTGGTGGCACCAACTCTTCCTTGTGGCTTTGTTTGCTTCCTCAGGTACTCCAGATTCCAGTGAGAAGCATGACAATTGGAGATGTGGAGGTTTCAGTTAAAGTGGGTATTTTGATGAAATCTAGACTCCTTGATTCACAGTTGTTGTCCTGAAAACCTCTGGCTTAACTGTTACATATTATTAGTAAAAACTTGGTCAACCTATGTTTTGGGTTAGTGTATAGAAAAATGTAAAATATATAGAACATGGGAAAATTAGAAAGGGTTTGCCTACAAACAGTGTTCTTCGATGACGATAATTAAATTGTGGTCATTTTGTTTCTTGGTATTGCCAAAATCCAAAGACACTGATTTGCATATTTTGGGACCATCTAGTCCTTGAATCAAGGGCACAGATCAGGAATTTGAATCTAGATTTATCTTTTCCCTCTCTCCCAGACATACCTACGTTCCTTGAACATCATAAAGGAGGTAGATGAAGTCTTCAAATAAAATTTTCTTGTGTTCCTTTTGAATACGGAAAATACTGTTAATATCAGTTTTCCAGCTAATAAAGCTGAAACCTTGTGAGACTAAGGTGTCAAAAGAAGAGATGTTAGAACAAGCTGGTGCAATTAAGCAGCAGCTTATGTAAAAGAAAACTTGGCTGCAGTTTCACCAAGTATTCTGTGGAAACACAAGAACAAAATGGTTTTGTTGTTAGCAAATGCAGTGTTATTTTAGAAGAGACCTTAGCATAGCAAACTTCAGCCCTATGTCTAACAAAGACTCTGTGACAACTGTGGAAATGATAAACAATTTTGTCTAGTGTCACTATTGAGTAAGACAATGAAACAGTAATTAAAGGAAGTTGTTAGAAAGCAATAGGAAAAGGAAGAGCTGCAATACTCACAGATCAACATTGATGCTGTAAGAGAAACTGGTGTTTTCAATCTAGTGACGCTTTATTGTAAGTGCTAGCATAGCCATATCTAAAGTAAAATAACCTGAAACAATTTATTTGTCTTAAAAAACTAAAATTTTTTGTCAAAATTCCTGAAGTGGGGCCTGTTACTGAAATTAGGTATCATGAGATGAGGGAATTATGATTAGGGAATAACAAGCCATAGAAAAGCAAGGATTAGAGGTAAATACCAAGGTACCATGCTGACAAAAGGCCAGTCAAGTGATGACTGCAGAGCTGCACTATGAATGCTGCCAAATACATTTCAAATTATGGTAAAGCTCACCTGAAGTGCAATAGAGTGTGAAAAACACTTGAAAAAGAGACCTCACAATACTAGGTAAACTGGCAGTGGAATGATAGATGGAATATGTCAACAAAAGTGTATCATGGACAATATTGCTAGTTTAAAAATGCAAAAGAAATGCATCCCTAATGCATTCTTAATGTATCCCTAAGAATGGAATACCTAAGGAAACACCCCTAAGGGATGGAAATGGCCTTCAAAAAATTCACTGAAGTCCTCTTTATCTGCAGCAATGGTCAAAGTGTGCCTGGATGTCTAAATGAGAATATAAGCAATAATAAAATTAATTCTACATTGTAGATGGGGCATACTGTATTACACATGCGTAAGGTTTCTTGAAGCATAATGTGTGGGTGCATGGGTGGGAGTGCAGAAGTACATATATGCACTGACATAAAATATTCACCTATCTACAGAGCTGAATTTTTAGAAGCAATAATATTTAATACAATAATCCTATGATTCAGATGTTCTGTGCAGTCTTGGGGTGTCATTCCCCTGAAGTGCCAATGCTTCAGCTATTCTGTCTGTACACATATGCTCACAGAAACATGTACATGCAAATTTTTGATATACGTATAAAAATATTCTCCCCTGTTTCACTGTTTTTTATAACATTTTTCCATTATGGACTCCTTACAGAAATGATTAGAAGTAATGAAAGTTTTTCATAGGAGTATAAACTGAATAGGCAGGGACACCTTGTTTCACAGAGAAGTTGAAGAAGTGTATGAAAGATGTGAAATCAGGGTACAGAGAAAGGCAGTCAGGTGATTTGTTTAAGGAGATGCTTGATGCACCTAAAATACAAAAAAAACCCCCAAAACTGAAACAACAAAACAAGAAAAAAACAAAACAAAACAAAACAAATCATACAAAGGTACTCTTATATTTATCACTGGCAGAGTAAATTTACTATCATATGTGGAACCAACTGCCATATGATAACCACTGAGCCCAAGATTCTCTGGCAGTGAGGCGTATCAATGACAAAAATATTGAACCATCAAGTAAAAAAGAAATTAATGGAGACAACGAAGCTTAAAATTATAAACCCTGTAGCAACCAGGCTTTCTACAGTTTTTGGAGTGATTTGAGGCACCTGAAAATACAAGTAAGCATTGGATTGATGGGTAGCTGTGATTTAGTAAGGCAAAGCCACAGATCCCAGTTTGTTGCATTCCTGTAACTTAAGGTGATCTCAGTAACTTTGATGACTGCATTTCCATTGCTCTTTGATAGCAATAGCTCATGTTATGTCCCAAAGAGTGATCTTTTAGCCTCCAGTAAACCACAAAACCTACTTTTCCATTAAGAATTATAGCTTTTTTTGGTGCCTTAAAGTAGAAGCTGAGCTCAATGTGAGATTGTGTCCTGCAAGATTGCTAACAGTTAGCAATGATGGAGTTAATTCAGGATAAGTAGGAATCCCAAGTGCTCTTTCTGTTGCCCTAAAATTGAAAATCATTCAATCTGACCAAAGACAAGTGAATATCCATTTTTTCCTGATTCCTGAAACGTGTTGAGTTATATGATTTCTTTTAATGCAGGGTTTTTGTTTTTTTTTTTTTTTTTTAGCTCATCTATATTTTAGCTCAATTTTAATATTCAAATAAAATCACAGTGAAGTGATTTGTTATGTATAGAATTTTAAACTGAGGCACAAATCTATGAAGGCCATTTAAGTATTTGCTATAATGCTATACCAGGAACAGGATTTTTCCTTAGAAAATTCCCCCCCCACCCTTGATAAAAAGAAAAATAATGTCTCTTGTGTGTCTCTATAGTCTTTTGTCATACTAGTTTTTACTACAATTGTTACTAAATTTGCAAATGCTAAAATGTTGAAACTGGGCATTCACAAACAAATTCTCTTCACTTATTTGTAACCCTTGGGTATGAAATAAATAAAATCTCTTGAGGTGTCCAACACACTCAGTAACTGCAAGCAGCAAAAATGGAGGAAAGTCCTCTGGCCAGACAGGCCTTTCTAAGTAATTAATTTTTTTTCTCATTTTGTGTGTTAAAACTGTAATCCAGACTGGCTGATTTAGGGGTGGTTACCTCTTTTCAGCATGTCTGATTAAGTAACTTGATGTTCCTCTGCCTGGGCAGTATGGAGACTGACAGTGCCTGCTGTGTCCTGTGTGAACAGTTCTTAGGACCAGGTAAGCCTGGCAGTGACAGCTTTCATTAGGAGGAGAGAAATGCTTGGGAGAGGGCTGGTGGCTTTGATCCAGTGGTATGTGTGGTGGGATTGTTGGCTTTTCTTCCCTCTTCCACTCTTGAACTTGCTGGGCAATTTTGCCTGTAGCTGTCTAAAGAAATGAGAAACAGAGATGGTGAAAATTAGTGGCCTAATAGAGGACAAATAGCTTGCAAGTATCTTCATATAACCAAAAGCCTGGTGTTTCTGGTTTGGGTGTTATTTCAGTTTCAGTAGAAAATAGGCAATCCTCTCAGGGAAAACTAAAATTGGAGCTCAAGTTTAGACACTGAAGTCAAACAGCTACACTTCACAGACAAACAAGAAAACAGCCTGCATTTGCTCACTTCTCATAGCACTTTTCCCTTTCCCTTTCCCTTTCCCTCCCTGGTTTGAATAAAAGAGGCTAAGAGCAGCTTTATCTGATTCTACTCCAAAGTATTTTGCATAAATTGCTCAGAAAAGAAGGCAGAACTTTGCTTTCTCTGTACCTAATCCCTTGGTAGGTTGTTTTTTTCTCATCTGGAGTGAAATAATTGATGTCAGGGGCATTCTCTCTACCAAAATCCTTGCCTCCCTCCTACTGCCCCATTCCAATTGCCCCAGCCATAGCACAGGCTGCTGCCAAGACGAGAGAAGAACCAGAACCAACCAGAAGAGAAGCTTTGAAGTATGTTGGGCATATTTTTTCCCGTTCAGTAGCATGTTCACCTCCTCCCTACATCTCTGCTCAGGGTCCCTTTCCAAAAGTAGCACTAATACCTTTGCATCCTGAAAATCCAATATTAATTCAGAAAAATCCAAAATGATCAAACAATCAAATCATTCCATGAGGAGTTTCCATGAGGAAAGTTCTTACAAGCACAAGTGTCAGCATACACAAGGCTGGAGGCAGGAGATCCCCATTCCCATCCATTTCCTCCTGGGCACAACAAGCAGGGCTGTTCCTGAGAACAGCTTCTGATTTCAAGAACTGGAAGTGATCAGATCCTCATAACAACCATGCTGTTTATACACACAATGCTTAATTTTCTTTCTTAACTGAACCAAAGCTACTTTTGCATAGTGCAGTGTTTCATTGTAAAAGGTTCAAGTTGTTCCTGAATTGTTTCCCTGTGTGTTACAGCTTTGCTGCAATCACCGGAGATTGCCCCAGAGAAGGAGCAGGGTGAGCTCAGCCAGTGTGGTACATAGGAAACAGCACACTAATTTATCCTTGTTCTTTTCATATTAGATATTCTGGGCTGTAGAAATAAGATCCAAGGACTTCAAAAACATGCCTGTAAAACCTTTTGCCAGGTAAATTAAATCAGTAAATTAAATGGCTGCTCTCTACAGGTGCATGAGGGCACTGAAGGGAGAACCATGTTAATTTTCTTTGTACTTGTTTGAGGACTACTTCATATTCACTAAGGGATCCTTAACATTGTGTTCTTTTATTTTTCTACATTTGAGTATATATCTTAATATTGCCTTAGAGTTTTGTTCCTAATTCTAAAAGCGGGCTAACTGGTATGCTATTTGCCATTTTGGTTCCTATTTTCATTGTGAATCAGCAGCAGATATCTATATTTACAGGCTGAAAGTGAGTTATAACTCCCTCCATTATTGTAAAATAGACTTTTACCTTTTTTTTTTTGTTTCCTCCCAGCAGCAGTAAGCTTTTTAAAACAGACCTTCTTTTTCACCATCAAAATAACACACTGTGTACACTGCAGTTATTAATCACAGCCTATCACTGAAAATATTATTTGGAGGGTGAGACAGGTGTTCTGTGTCATGTAGATATTCAGATTTCCCCCCCTTCTTATGAGTAAATACTCAGTTTCAGGAAAACGCTCCAAAATGTTAATATCTGTTGTGCGAGCCTCAGAGAGGCTTTAGCAGCCTCTGAGTTGAGCAAGCTGGGTAAGCAGCAGGAGAGATTGTTCTTCTCCTTACTCTTGGATCAGAATCCATTCCTAAGAGAGAGTGGCTTTCTGGCAGCCTGGCTTGTGTGACCATGGAGAGCTGTCCAGAGCGTTTGACCTTTCTTTCAGAAGTGTGCTTACAGACAAATAAAACAAGGGTTGCCTAGAATCTGCAGATCTGGGGACATTGATTTCTCCTTCAGTGGTTGTCAGCTCTGCTGGGGTTGATCGTTGGGGTTGCTCCCCTCTGGTGTCAGTGTGGGAAGCAGGGGTGACAGAGATGTTCACCAAAGGGCGAAAATACATTTTAGCTCATTTAGGTCTGTGAAAAGCACTGGGCAATTTGTTCCCTTCTTGCCACTCTGCCCTTTCTTTCTATGAGTGCTAATTACTAATGTATGCTGCCATAAATATTATTTACTCTTCTTCTCTCAGGGCAATTTGTAATTCATAGAGGGTTGGGAACAGCTGGAAGGCAAAGCAGTGATCCTGAAATTTTTTGAGACTAAAGACAATGATATTTTTATGGTCATCTAATTTTCCTGGGAGTATCCTGTGTTACATTAAGTGGTTGTTATGCACTGATGAGCATGCCGAGTAAATGTAGCCACTTCCCTCTGATAAATTATGGGAACAAATTTGAATGCTCATTAACGTGTATATATTAACCCTGTGTGAGCATTGTAAAGAGTTCTGCAGGGTACAAAATTATCACTGTGACTTACCCTACTGTCTGGATCTAGGTTTACCACTTGGTAGGAGATCAGCCTGAATGGAAATAAATAAATTACTTCTAATAAGGGAAACTGTATTAATATAAAACTAATTTAAAAGCCCATACCCATGGGCAGTTCCTCTCCTTCAGTATTACCACTGAGAAGATATTGAAAGAAATGACTGCACGAATCAGTATAGTAGTGAGAGGAGAGGTAGGGAGGGCCCTCTGAGCCAGCGGCAAACTGAACCAAGTGGAAGCTTCACCTTGCTTTATTTCAAAGGAGGCTGGGATCTTTGGGAACAGCAACCTGCTCCGGACTTTTACAAGGCCATCACTTATGTTTGCTTCTTTAATATAAACCTATTTTTCCATAGCTGCATACAGAGGTTTTTATTGTTGCCGTAAGATGAGGTACAGTTTCTTTTGGGCAAAGGAGTATTTTTCTTCTAGGAAAATTCATCGGGTAATAGGTTTCAAATCATAATATGCAAAATAAGGAGTAATTTTAAAAAGTAACTTTTGATCCAGTATAGCTTTTCCCCAGGAGCTTAGATCAGATAGTTAGGCTGCATTAATTGATACTCAGTGTAGGAAGAGATGCTAAATACTTCTGCCTGTCAATTCACCCAGATGTACAGAATAATCCAAAAAAGTGCATGCAGTAACTGACAGGAATGAATTCTGAAAAAGCTGGCAATCATGAATAATGCAGCAAGGTAAAAAAAAAATTGTGGTTGAGAGGTAGTTCAGAGGCTCCTCTACTAACACCTCCTTTAAATGTATTGTTTATAAATGGAACTTTTCCTACGAGTTTCACTAAATTAGACACCAAATTATGAAGGTAAGCCTACAAAAGAGTGGTATCACGTCTGTAATGTTTGAAATATAAAAACCTGGGGCCTGGGAAGGAAGATTTGCTAAAATTATGTGTTTGAAATTGTAAAACAAATATTATCTCTGCTGTCTTTATGCATAAGAGAGAGAGATTTCCACTGATTGGGATACAGACATAGTAAAAAAGATGCTCCTGCATAGATTACTTTGCTTGATGAACAACAAACTGAGGTCCAATAGAAAGCATCCCAATGGCCTCAGTGGATGCTCATGAGGGAATATTTTCATATTCCTTGTTTTAAGCATGCAATTTGAATATGTAGGTGATGCCAGAATTCCCTGAAGCTTCAATCAACACATCATTCTCTCTTGTTTGACTATAGTTTTGGTAGAGTTCTATTTTTGTCTGCATACATTTCCTTTTCACCTTTGTCAGCTTAATGCAAGACTACAAGAATAGAGGTACTGAGTGTTGCTAAATGCCCCCCAGCAATGACCACAAGAAGAAAAGTAAAAGTGAAATACAGGAGTAGTTCAAGGAAATTGTGCTACCTTCCCAGTGTGGTCTCTTAGCCTCTGACAACTTACAGCTCTGAAACCAAGCTCAGAATTGGTGACCCTGTTTCAGATGCACTCAGCGGGTGTTTCTTCATAATGTACCCAACTGTACCAGGCATCACTGTCACCCATATCAGAATGACCTCCACAGTTTATTGTGAAAAATGTGCTTTTGCTCTAATACTTTTGACCAGTTTCATGAGTTTGGTGGGGGTTGTTTGTTTGGCTGGTTGGTTTGTTTTGTTGTTTCCCAGTCCATATGGAGATTTATCCAGTAGCTGCATAGTTTCCCTAAGAACTGTCAGTGCCTGAAGATGTCCAGTTAAAAGCCTAGTGAGTGCTATTCGGGTGCTTTCTGTCTTGTTCAGGAGTTTGTGAGGCAGGAATTCCCTCACATAGTCCATGCTGAATCTTTCTTGATGCCCCAAAACTGTCCAGGTGTCACATTCTTTTCTTTATTATGGGTAGGCGATTTCACCAGAAAAGCAGTTTAAATTTTGCATTTATATTTCCTCTAGGTGCTTTGATTCCTACAGAATAGTTTTGGTTTTGTTTTTTTTTAAATATATCTTTTCCACTCTCCAGTTCAGAGAGTCATCAAGGATACATGTTGGACTACAACAAAATACAGTAGTCATTTCCCATAATGGAGTTTTCATAGTATGGGAAAAGAAGTGCCAGACTGCCACGTCCTGCCCACTATAGGAAGAAGATGAATATGTAGGTCAATCTTTAGCAAAGAAAGGTACGCATACAAAAAAATGAAGCAAACATAGTAGCATGTACCAAGGCTCTGTGAAACACCAGCATTCATAAAGAGCAGCCCTCAGGAATGACGTGAGGTGTGGTTTTTACACAAACAAAGTGTTTCTGGAGTTCTTGCATTGCGTTTCAGAGCTATATCTACCCTGCCAAATAAAAGATGACATGGTTTCAAACCAAGTCCAAGTGACAGAGAGAGGGTTTGTGTGTATGCTGTGAAACTGTAGCCTCTTGCAGATCATGGCTGTCTTGCAGGCAGCTGTTTGGAGAAATCCATACTGGAACCAAGGGCTTAGAGAACAATTATGCTGTGTGGGCAATCAATAATCGAGCTTGACCTTGTTTTATTTAGGGGTATAGAGGCACTGAGTGTGATCCTTCTAATAAAGAGGGACAGCTTGTAAAAGGATAAGAGAAACAGAGTGATTTCTGAGTAAATAATCTGATCTGGGGAATGATGTAAATGACGAGCAGAGGCACTTCCGTGCAGCGTGAAATCATTAATGTTATGTAAGAGCTGAAAGCATTCATGTAAGGCTGGTGCACTTGTATCAGGACATGGAGAGTGCTCTTACTCACATTTAGCATCCTTTTATTCCTGGATCTGGGGTCATTTGGGAAGATCCATCTACATAAACTGTATTTAGACTGTAATATTTTGATGTTAACTAAGCTGAAAAGGGCTCTCCTGATGAGCTCCTTCATGAAAAAAACAGGCAAATCTGAATTTTAGAAGGAATGACTGCACTTCTTTTTGATACTATACAGTGTCATGAAGTTGTATCTGAAATGTGACCTGAATAAAAATGAAATCAAAATGGGTGAGAGGGTTTCTGCTTCCTCCCCTGGTGTAAAAAGAAGATGGTGGTTTCAGTGGCTGAGAGCTCAAAGTAAAAGCAGTGCTAAGGAGGTAGGTAGTGTGAGTGCCTTTCAGGCCAGCCCTTCAGATGCTGAAATAAGCTGTATTTAACATTGACTGCTTTTCAGGCTGAGATTTCTTCCCATGGTTGTTTTTTTCTTGAAGGTTAATTAACAATGATGTTTTCATAATAAAGTTCCTATTTCCTGATACAAAATCTTCACTCTTCCTGGACTAAATAGTTAAGCATAAGTTAAATAATACAAGCAAATTTGCTACTAGCTTTTAAAAGCATAGTAGACATGCCTTGTTAACTAATTGAAGAATTTCAGAGATATAAAGCACATGATTGGCACATAATGTGCAGTCAAGGGAAATACTATCCTGAGAAGCTTTCAGCAATGAGACACCGAAAGCTGCACTGTGCAAAGTTCACATAAAAGAGCTAATGGGCTTCACTAGAAGAATCCAGAGCACGCTGATCCATCGCTGATGAAAACCCAGCTAGGAAAATGGTGGTTATTTTGTTTCTTTCCTAGTGCAAAATATTTTGTCTTTTAGGCCTCAGAGCGCAGTCTACACAACATACGAGTAAGAAGGTGTTAGAAGGTGTTACCTTGACAAAGCTGAGGTTTGCACAGCCCAGGTCATTGTAGATTCATGGAATCACAGACTCACAGAACAGCTGGGGTTGGAAGGGGCCTTTAAGGGTCATAAATCCAACTAGGATCTTGCCCTCCATTACAACCACGCTAAAAGCCTTTTTCTCCATGTCATGGTGCACAGGGGCACTCTCTCCCAGCGGGACACAGCCCTGGAGCAGAGGATCTGGGCAGAGAACTGAGCTAGGGAAAGGTGCTGCCTGTCTGATTAGAAATCAGCACCCTTTTGATAATGGTACTCAATATAATTATTTGTGTGCAGTTTTAATTTCCTCAGCATCTCAAAAACTGTCCATATTTTGACTCTTTTATGTGCTTCAATTTTTTTTTTTTTTTGGGGGGGGACCCCCTAATTAATAGAATTATTTAGGTTGGAAAAAACCTGTAAGCTGATTGAGCTGAACCAAGTCTGAGAGTATCACGGATTTTTTTTAATATAGACTTACAGTCTTTTCTGAACACACCTGAGTGAAAACTGTGTAAACAAAAGGGAACACAACCAGATAGGATACCTAGAACAGTGTTTATCTCAATGTAATTTTCAATCAGTGGAGCTACAGTTTCATTTCAGGGAGACAGAGAAATTGTTATTTTGAATAGCTACAAATTTAGGCAAATGGAAATTGCACATGCGGTTCTGCAGATTCAGACATCTTCAAGAGACAGGCTAAGATTGTTTTCATGAATACCATTCCCTTTCAAAACAGTTGCAGTAGTTATCTGCAAAGAACCCCTTGGGTACTTTGATTTCATTTTTTTCAGAACACAAATCAGGTATATTTAGCTAATCTTCTAAAATTCAGCTGCATTATATTATTTTATTAGCCTCTCTAAAATGCATTTTTACTGTTACATTTTAAGGAGGATTAATATCCCTGGTATAAATCACAGTAGTCTCTTTAGTTATGGTGCATCTTAAAGTTTACAGATTCTAAATTATTTAAATGTTGTTTTATGTTGCTTAATTTATTCTGTTAGAGCTGTTGAGAGTGTAAGACTGTCATTAAGATTATTTTACTGCTTGAAGTATCAGATACAAATCTTTTTGAATCTGTTTCTTTCTTAATTATTATCCAAAATCTCAACCAGTCCTTATCTTTTTGTTAAATGTTTGAGAACAACTGTAGACAGATGTAAAATACTGAAAAAAATTAGGTTGTTATAAAAATTTATTTGATAATAACCACCAGCAAGTGCATTCTCTGTATGCCACTGATAAATTGGAAATGCTAGCAAGCCCTATTCTGCCTTCTAAGAACCTGAATGTGAGCTGTCACATGAACACATCTGGAATTCCTAGATATCTTTCCTCCATGCTGTCATTCTGCTACATACATTTTTCTACAATTTTTTTTCTCACCTGATGTGGATTACACGGGACATTCTCACTTCCAGAAAAAAACTATTAAGGTAACTCTGCAGGTGTTACCTTCTTCTGTAAAATACCATTGGGGTTGATCTGTGAAACTCTCAGCAGAGGTCTCCTCTCTCCCACATGTGCCCTGTTTACTCTGAATCACAACTTCCACTCAGAGTGAGCTGCAGAGGCTTGGCACAGAAAACCGCCAGGAGACCAGTGAGCTGCCGTTTCCTGGGGCAAAATGAGGACATGTATGTTTTCTTTTAGATGGGGATTTTAAAGCCATTGCAAGTGGCTTACATATAATTCCTTGGATTTATTTAAAAAGTTGGTTTTAATAGGTGAGTGGGGTTACAGCAAGAATGAGGAATCTAGTCACAGTTTAGCCACTGATCTTCTGGATGATCTCTTAACAGTCACATGACAGGACTTTCAGAAAGGGACTGGAATTTGGGTGTCCCAGTTTAGAGTCCCATTTCTGATTTTTATTTAATTTATTTTTCATTTATTTAGGAGGAACATTTAAAAATGCTGCCTGGTTATTTTAGGTGGAAACAAAAAAATAATTCCTTTGAAACAAGCTAAGTGCATTGTAGCCCAGGCTTTTGATGTAGGAAAGTACTTTTACAAATTGCCTTTCTGTTGTTTTCTTATCCATATTATGGATCCAGCAATATTAATCACATAAAACTTTTGCATCTCTATTAAGGATATTTAGCTCTGCTCCATCTGAAATCACCATAAAGCTGTGAAAGCTAGAAATCAGGCGTTCCTATCTTTTGAGCCTACAGTCAAGTGTTTGTACATGAATTTGCATTTTGAACCCATCCATGTTTCAAGCTGGTTTGCAGCGTGCTGAGAGTGGGGGCAGATATGAGAGTTGTCTTAAGGACAGTTTCTCAGTGTGCCAACGGGATGCTCTTCCAAAGAGATTGCTCATGTGCACCCATTTGACTGCACTTTTCTGGCAGGAGAAGGGAAAGGAACATCACAAACCTTTCATCTCACGTGTGGGCCAGTGCTGAGCATTCAAGGATGTGCCCATGAAAGAGAGAGAGTGGGATGTAATCACTGCACCTGTGTTTCTTTGCCAGCCTCACGTTCCCACCATCTCTCCCGGGGAAACGATTCACTTCTGACCACTCTAGCACAGCCTGGCAGGGCAGTGCAGCAGTAACTCCTCAGGGCATGTCAGCCTCACGGGGACATGAACATCAGGAATGGCAGAGTTCAGTTTCACTGACCTCCTGGGTGCATCCTCATATTTGTTTTCAAAAACTTCAGCAGAAATTCAATCAAACAGGCAGGGACTTTATTTTTATTTTAAACTGCAGTAGAGAAAAGGAGAAAACTCCACCAAGAGCTTAATGCAGGATTATTTCCTGTAGCCATCTAACCTACACATTATACATATATATATATATTCCTTGTGAATAATTGCAGTCTAAAGAAGGATTGAGAACTCTGTGATGGGTTTGTTAATTCTCAAATTCAGAGACCCCTTACCTGTTTGGGGGGGATGGACTTTACCCATAAAAAAATCTGTGAAGGCAGCTGTGCAACAGTGAAAAGTGGAAACCTAAGACTGGGATTTGCTGTTTGAAGTAAGATTTAGAAAGTATCAAGGAATGTAGGGTATTTGGGATCCTTGCTGGAATGTGGATGGAAGCAGAGGCAGCTGAGGGCAAAAGCAGGGAGCCCAAGTGACCTGACAGATAAGTAGCTCTCCATGACAGGCTTTTACATTTCTTTGTACTGCCACCTGCTACTCACCATCAGAGAGATGCTCCTCATCAGATCAACAGTCTACCTGCAAACCAGCTCTGCTGGCTAGACAGGCAAATCTGCCCAGTCTCTGGCACCTTCCAGCAGTCCCTTCAGTAGGACTGATGCTGTTTAATTCAGATTCCAATGAAATGCAATTTGTATGTGAATGTGTATGCATGAGGATATAAAATCAGACACAAATTACTGAGTTCACTTGCTCTCCACCATAGAAGAAGATATTTGAAAAGGTGTGAGGAAAACAGCCATATTTATAGTACAATATTGTAACACTGTATAAAGTAATTAATTAGAACAATTGAGAGATCTTACAATTTTTGTGGTTTTTTTCTTTTTTAAACTGACAAGCAGAAATCAGAAAGGAGCTGATGTGAGTTAATTGAATGAAAATGAATTTTACAAAAGGCAGTAACAACCTGCTTAATTGTTACCATAACTTTTGATATTTAAATATATGATCCTTATCAGACAACTTTGATTAGCCTTTAAGCAAAACTAAATTTTGTTTTAATCAAAGTTATAAGGTTAACTGCTTATTTCACAGTTTGTGGTGTATTAGCAGTAATTTTTTATGTATTGTAAAAAAAAGATAGATTAAATGCTTTCTAGAAGGATGATTATTTTAGAATTATTTATAATTTTATATAAATGGTATATGATGGATAATATTATTTATTTATAATTATTAAATATTATCTAGTTTAATATAGATAGATTAATTATTATATAATTACCTCCCTTCTTGCAAACTGTAGCTTCAATGGTGAGGTTCACTAATTCAATATTTAAAATGGTTTAATGCAACTTCTCATATAAGGGCTTTTTTTTTCCCCCTCTTCTCTTGCTTCCCAGCCACATATTTAGTGGAGTTTTATATTTGATACAACTTTGTCAATGAAGGCAAAGTCAAGAATGATTTAGTTATAAAAGCAGTTTGTGGTTATCTGTGGGTGTGTGTTTGACACTTTGGATTCATCTTTTCCTGTCTTCTGAGAAACTTCTCAGATCTTTATCTTTGCAGTGGGTAATTTACCTGGATTTGAGGGCCAGACATATAGGTATATTCCTTATCATATAATATTAGGAATGTTAGAGATATTTTCAATTCAAGCCTTGTAGGTAAAGACAGATATCTTGCAACCTGAGCCTTTTTTTTCCTGGGAAGCCAACACAGAAATTGGAAGATAAGATATGATGTTCCTGGGGTAACCACATTAATTCTTGCAGCACTGCATGAAACACAGAGTTACACATTACACAGGAGTACAGTCTCAGGACAGTACATGACAGAGACTTGTACCAGGGGAGCTCCAAAGACAAGGGCAAGGGCAAAATAGCCACCAGTAGGGAATGATGGCCATTTTCTCATTTTCTCTGCCAGCAGGTGGAGAACTGTCCCCTTACTTTAGGGGACAGAGGATGCTGGCTGGCTGCATCTTTTGACAAGTCAACAGCTACAAATTGTATACTGGTCTGACCAGTATGGATTATGCATGTATTAGAAGAAAAACAGGGCTTCCATCCAGCTAAAAACTGTCTTTATTTTTTTCTTCCCTTGGGGCATCAATGTGTTTATCCAAATGTTGATTAAATTATCTGTTGTCTAAATAAGAGCAAGTTAAGGATGTCCACTAAGGGCAATGAAACCATCACCCCTTTTCCAAATAGCAAGCAGTCTGCTGTTCACTGAATGCTCTTAAATCCATGCCATCATTTCATGGCTTCATTGAGGTGTGGGATTCCACCAGGACTAGCTCTGAATGCCTGCTTTGCAAATGAGGAAGCCTGGACCTTGGTGTCATCTCCCACCATGGATCTGTTGTGTCTCCTTTGGAAAGTCTTAAGCAACTGCAATGCATTCCCTGTACTCCTGTAAACTCCTTTAGTTTATTATCTCTTATAACTTGTCAGTCATGGCTAATGATGTAGTAGATGCAGTGGAAAATGGATGTCAGTCCTCGGAAGAGCATCATTAAGCCATTAAATCAGGGGTGTGTCTCCTTTACATTCCCTATGAATCTATATTAGAAATATAGAAATCTATTGTAGATGGGTAAGCATGAAAAGAGCTAGTACCAGGATTTTTATAATTGCACTCAGAATTTATAATAAATGTGCCTTTTTAAAGAAAAGCTTGTGGAACAATTTCAGTTTTGAGGTAAAGGGGCAGGATGAGGGTGAGCTATGAAGGTGTGTGTGTGTATGTTTTACCACAAATGATTTAATCCCAAACAGATCAGTAGATCATATTGCTCTGTAAGTACATAAAGGGGTGAAGGAGTGAACTCTAGAACACCATTTTCAGAGCAGTTATTTCCCAATACCCTGCTAGGGGTGAGTGAGGGGGAAGCAGGTATGTGTTGGTTGGATTTGGAGGAATTCTTTCTAATGAAGATAAGTGACATGATAGGTTAAGTACAATGAAATGACATGACATTCACCCTTTCTCTTAATAAATAATCATTAATAAATGACAAGATAATTTAAATGCTGTTGTCATACAATAGGAGTTAACATGGTTCGAGGTTGGTCATAAGAAGGAACAATTAATTTCCCATTATTTTTTACTAGTTTACATGAAGTTTACATATTTCTGTGATTTCAGGTAGGTAAAAGCCAAGCACTTTAAAGGAGTTCCTTTACTGAGCAAAAGTTTTGATACTTTTTTTTTTTTGAACCCTTAAAATGACTATTTCAGGTTTTCTTAACCTGTCTCCACACCAGCCCCCATTAAATCACTGTTAGATCTTCTATTTATTCTCACAGATTAAAAAGTTATGCTAAATTAAGGTGAAGATGGAGTTATGCTGCACTTGTTAAAATCTGCTGGACTACAATGTAAACTGACACAATGAAATGACTACTTTAGGCTTCATATTTTTTTAAACTCTTTTACAAGAAACCATAATTGGCTGAGATGATTGCTGCCTTTTTTTTTTTTTTTTTTTTTTTTTTTTTTTTCAGTCTGTAGAAAGAAACAGTGATGTTTCAGAAGTGCTGACTGAAAATAATACAGGGTTTCTCTTGTCTACTACTTTGTATCCTTGGTTTTTGTAGTCCTTCTCCTTGTAACTTGCGCAGCATGGTGTGTTTTGAGGCAATTACAACACCAGTTCTAGAACAGCTTTCTCTCCTTGACTGGGCATAATGCTGGAAACAGGGAAACAGATAATTCCTTTAACCTGAAGAAAATTAAGGTCCTTTTTTAAGAAAGCAACGAAACATACACAACATATGTTTGTGGTTGAGAAAGAGCGACATAGCTGAGACCTGTGAAATATTTAGGCATTTGAATGTATTCAGATTTAAATAGGCAACTATTTGTGTGTTACATTAATAAAGAAGAAGACATTCCAGTGGATTGTCAGTATAGTCAGCCAATGTAAGGCATAGCACAGCAGTAAAACACATGCATGAAACACCTTTGGAGAAAGCAACCTTTTTACTCTCATCCTTGACACTTCCCAAAATTGGTCAATTTAGATTAGGGATAAGGAAGAAAAGGAGAATGGTCAAACAGTGGAATAGGTTGCCCACAGGGACAGTAGATGCCCCATTCCTGGAAGTGTTGAATGTTGAAGGAACATCAAACCCTAAGATGCACACTCTGCAAGTTCCGCATCAATTCAGATTCAGACAGAACAGGTGCAAGGGTCTCTCTTGTAGAAAGTCCTTGCATAGATAGCATTAAACTTGGCTAAGGATAAAAATTATAGTCAGTATCTATGGAGAACAGACAAAAATTGAAACTGCCATGATAATTTTTGGCAAGAACAGACTAAGATGGGGAATTTTCATCTACATGGGCACAAATGTGGATGATGAAATATGAATCTGCCAGGAAGAGATTCTGCCTCTGAAATAAGAGTAGAACAATTTAAAAAAGCAGTGGAATTACCTTCTGCATATGTTTACCTCTGTTTTATCTCTACCTCTGGTTTAGAATTTGTAAAGACCTAAATTAATTGCACTTTACTTCATTGTTTATACAAAGTTTACACATTGCTTACACTTGTTTCAGTTGAGTCAGAATAATCTGAAAACAGTCTTGAGGGCAGAGTGAGTGTTCAGCAAATACCAGCGTTCACCAAATGCTGCCATCTCTTTTTGCCACCTTAATGCAAAGACTGAACTTCACCCAACCTGTCAGACCAGCTTTATTCTCTTTGCTTGGCTGGAGTCAGTACAGCTTTACTGAGTTTTAGGGAATAAAACAATCCAGACTTTCTTCTGGAAGCCGTCAGCTATGCCCAGAAAATTTGCAGGTGTTCCCGGTAAACTGTGTATAATGCTGTAGACTGAGGGATGCCATCTTTCAGGCATTCTTCCTCCCAGTTACACCAATATGAGAACTCTGCAAGAAATTGCCATTCTTCACTCCCACATTTCTCAAAATGATTGCAAGAAGTCTGTGATACCCAATTATTCTCACATAGTGCCTTTTTTTTCATCTCTTCTTTAGACCTTTTGACCTCCCTCTCCTGCAGGAAATTTTACAATCAACTTCCTAATGTTCTTGACCAATCTATTATTAAATAGACACTAATCAAATTGCAAATTACAAAAAGATGATATTATGTTCTATTAGTGGTTTCTAATGGAAATAAAAGCTACAATATAAAACTAATAAAGGTCAGTTGACATACCAAGTATGGCAATTAAAACCATAATCAATCAGCAACTGTTACCATTTTCAGTTTGCAGATCCATTGCAATGAGCGCTACACATCAATGCAATATTCCAGATTGTTTTTTCTCTTTTTCACACCAAATATGCCACCAGAATATTCTATACACCCCCTGACATTTTGCAGAGCAGTTTCTGGTACCAATTCAATTACATTTTTTAACAAGGCATTTGATGTTTTTGGAATCTGGAAGACCTGCTTGACCTGTGACATTTCAGTTCAGAGTAGGTGCTTGCTTTCCAACAGAGTAATCATCCACTTAGTCCTGTACTCGGGCTGAGTGCACCCTCGGTGGGCTTGCAGCCTGAAGGGTGGGATACCATCCTGTGGGACCTCAGCAGGCTTAAGGGGTGGGCCCATGGGACCTTCATGAAGTTCAACAAGGTCAAGTGCAAGATCCTACAACTAAGTTGGGGAAAACCCTGTATCCATACAGGCTAAGGGATAAAGAATTGATAAAGGCCCCCCAGAGAAGGACTTAGGGGTAGTAGCAAAAGAAAAATTGGACATGAGCTGGCAATGTGTGCTTGCAGCCCAGAAAGCCAACCACACCCTGGGCTGCATGGCCAGCAGGCTGAGGGAGGGGCTGTGTCCCTCTGCTCTGCTCTTTTGAGACCCCACCTGGAGCTGTGTGTCCAGCTCTGGGGTGCCCAGCACAGGAACGACATCAGTCTGTGGGAGCAGGTCCAGAGGAAGACCATGAAGATGTCTCTTCTCTGTACAGAAGTGCTGAGAGAGTTGGGGTTACCTGGAAAAGAGAAGATCTGGGGAGATTTTTTGCAGTATACTAATATATAAAGAGAGGTTATAAGAATGTAGGGACTTTTTATCAAGGCCTGTATTATCAGGACAAAGGTTTTAAACTGGAAGAGGGTAGATTTAGAAAACTTGTGTCCAGAAAAACTGTGGATGTTTTATCACATCCACAAATGTTACAGGCCAGGGAGAATGCAGCTTAGAGCAATCTTGTAAAAAAAAGTCTGTACCCATGGAAATAGAATGGACTAAATGATTTTTAAACATCCTTTCCAACCCAAACTTTTCTCTGTTTCTATGACTCTAGACTTTCCACATGTGTTTGTACCTATCACTAAGGAGTAGGTATCATTTTAGGATCAAGGTAGCTGAATTAAAAAGCATTCTGGGACTGCTGTACAGCAATAAAAATTATCTGAAAGACATAAACCCCTTTTATTTCCATGAATATTGAATGTCAACATAGGTTAAAGTAAGCAACACAGCTAAAGACTTAACAGTTTAAAACGTATGTTCATAATCATAAATAAATGAATTATTACTGATATTTTAAAAAGTGTTGTTATGCCAAAAGAAGAAATTACTTTTTCAAAACTTGGGAATTCTTTCTCAACTATGCATTACTTTGTAACTTCATGCCAACAACATAATTAAGATTTATTCTTCCAGATGTAATGAGGTGGAATAAGTTTCTTTTGCCGTACGGACAGACTCAAACATGTTTAATTTCAGTGAGCTTTGACTGTTTCTTGCTGTTGTGTAAGAGCATGGCAATCTGTTACACCTATGCTTCACAGCTTGATGGAGCTCACAAGAACCAAACACAACTCCTGTATTGATGCGGTTCGTTTTGGGGTGGGGGCTCCCTGGGGTGTCCCCGGAGGGTCCCCTAGGCTGTGAGTTGGCTGGCAGCAGTGGGCAGGCAAGGAGACTCCACACGGCTTCTGAGGGTGCTGATCAGATGAAGGTTTATTGGGGGTCCCATCCCCGGGAACAGCATGGCTACTGAGGGAAAAGGGGGGCAGGGGGAAGGAGGGGGAGCCTAGGGGAAGGAAGAGAGGGGAAAGGCTAAGAGAGCGGAAGGGCTAAGAGGATGACTGATTTCGCTAGCACAGCTTAAGAGGGGAATTGAAGTGGGCGCGGAATCACACTTGGGCCAGTGGGATGACAGATACAGGATGGTTCAGGGCAGGACCACAGGCTTAGAACATACCATACATTTTGGAGGGGTGAGACAGAGCATACCATTTAAACAAAATGGAATACGACACTGTATTTTGATGATGACAGTTCAGTCCTTTATGCTGAAAGTGCACCAGATACCTGTCTGCACAGCACAGGGACATTCTTTAGCAGTTGTGCTATCAGTGCCTCTGGGGTGCTCATAAAGAGTAAATCACTGAGAGAGTGAATAATGGCATATGAGCAAATGAGTTACACTTGAATTGGAGTTCTAAAACTAATGCAGATTATGTCTTAAAAAACTGTACACAAAAATAATCATGTCCATGAATCTTTACAACAGATACTTCTTGTGTTTCAATCAAGCATGTATGACTCTTTGAGTCACAAAGATCTTTCCCGTCCTTGAGGATACCTAGAATGGTTTGATCTAAGGCAAGCAGAGAGGGTTATGTTGGTCTGCAATCTTGCTGTAAAATCAACAAAGACAAGTTGCAAGCCGCTAATGCATCCTCTACCTGAGGAGAGACAGGCTTACTGGAAAATGTGCTTCAACTGGGAGAAAGCACAAATATATAAGCATGGAATAAATGTGTAAGTTACTGATGTTTGAGTTCTTTGTAGAGCTCTGTTAACAACTTCCAGTAGTGGCTACTCTGCACATGTGAAAACTTTACTGTTTATACTTTATGAAATTTGCACATCTTCATTTTAATCAAAACATGAAGCAGAGAGGGGATCCATGCTGCAACACAATGCAGCTGCAGCCCACTTCTACTTTGGAGGAAAGGATAGGAAAAAAGAAGAAAAGTAGTGATCAGTTTTTTGTTGGCAGGTCTTTGTGAGAGTTTCAATGGGAAACAGACCTCTGGGCAACCACATTATTTTGCCTAAATTCGTCCTTGTGGTTTCAGTCAGTCAGAATTGATATTGCTGTGCGCTGCCGTTGAAGTGCACAGCTGAGCAGCTGCTCCCTCTCAACACAAAGTAGGCTGCACTTCAGGACGTGTTCAAGTGATTTCTGATTTTAAAGCTTTTTGGGTTTCTTCAGACTAAAAGGCATTTTTACCACTTCTGCAGCTACTGGTATACAGGGAACAGACAAAAAGTTCCTTGGAGTTGGTACAGATGAAACTTGAACTTAAATAGAACTTCGGTAGCTCTGGAGGTTTTTCATTCTTCTTTTAATCTGTGTTTAATCTATAGTCTGTAATGGCCAGGCTTATACATAATTCTCCTTAGGGCCTGCTCCTAGTGTAATTAGTGACAAAACCTGACTTTAATTAATGAATAGGATAAGGCTTCAGGGATGGCCATGCCGAAGAACTTTTCAGCCTAATGAATTGATTTCTATTGAATTTGCTATAAATATAATATCATTAATAATGAATTGGTTCATTGCAAGGATACCAGAAGACACTATAAATGAGCAGATATTACTTTTTTGCCTCAGAAGCAAGTTCAAAGGAAAATAACTCTTATATTGCCCATTATGAATTCTGCCAACATTGTTAGAGAACATACTGGGGAAATAACCCCAGTATGCTCTCTAACAATGTTGGCAGAATTTATAATGGACAATGTAGGCCTGTCTTGTGCAGAGATAAGGAGGCAGTGGTTTATAGCTGTGTGTAGGAATGTGCCCCCTAATGACAGAGTGGCAAAACTAACCTTTGTCCCCCAAAAAAGGAAAGAAGCCCAGAAGTTTCTCTCAACTATTAGGTGAAAAGCCACCTCATAAGGCCTCAGGGACTTCACCAAACACTAGAGAACATCTAATTGGATAGAAGCCAAAGAGTCCCGCCTGATCAATCAAGTTGAAAAGAACAGAACAAAAGAGAAGAGGGGCTTTTGTGAAGTGTTTCTACCAGGAGCAAACCTCTGTACCTGGCTCGAGTTTTTCTGTTTGTTATTTTGCCTTTTATTAAAACTTTTTTGTTCCTAACACCGCAGCAGAAGCCATCCTGCTTATTTTATGCCCCCAAAGTAATAGCTGAGCTATCCTTGGGTGTATTAAGTGTTTTTCGAGGGCTTATAAGAACTGGCCCGGGAAAAACAATTTAATAGCTGTGATGCCTCCAGGTACAGTTAAAGCAAAGGTCCTGAAAATTGATCACTTGTGCCACAGAAGAAACAGCTGAAGGATCTTCAGATATCCTTGCAGACACTGCATCCTCCTGAAAATCATCCCTGCAAAGCTAAGGAGTAGGTAAATGATGAAGAGATCATCAAAAGAAACAGCATTAAAAATTTTTGGTGACCAAAAGTATTTTTTTGCTGAAGAGGCTGGAGCTGGCACCAAGCAGATAATTTCAACACTTCCATTGCCTTGTAGACTCCACTGCTCTACACTGGGAAAGGGATTAAAAAAATGCCACACTGCCACCAGTGTGGCAGTTCCCTTTTGGGAAATGAATATCCTTAATGCATTGTTTTTTAGAGTCATGATTTTTCATACCTTAGTTTTCTTGTTTTATACACTATGTTCTTTCGAATCACACCCAAAAATCTGTAGATGTCTTCATTTGTGTACAGTTTTCTAATGAGGAATAGAGAAGACCACAAAACAATTAGATGGGAAAAAGTAAAAATTACCATTTTGATTCTCATACATATTCTGTGAGCAGCACCCAAACCTGATTCATCATGTATTCTCTTGCAAATGAGCTATGGTTGAAAAGCTCAAGCCTCAGGAAGTTCAGAGGGCTGGAGCTTCCTGTTCATACCCAGAGATGACAGAAACTTTGTTTTACGTTTGCACAGCTCAAGGAATGCTCCAGTTACAGATGGGGAAGGATTATTTCCAGCCACTCTTATGAACTTTGTTTTCCAGATTAATAGGAAGCCCAAGATACTTTACATAAGTGCTGATGTGGAGGTGTTTGCATATAAGCTTATTTTACAGAAATTATGAACTGGTGTTGTGCTACCCCAGTGTAACACACCCATTGCCACAGCAGTCCAGTAATGCTCTCTTGGCTTCCTCCTTCATTACAAGTCTCAAAACAGATGATCTTAGAATTGCATGTCCATATTCCTGATATCTTCCACATTTTCAAGCCTAAATACTGGCCGCTTGTGCGGAAAGAACTAATTCTCTGAACTGCAGAAAAATGCACAACCTCAGTGAATTCCTCTGAATATGGTAAGTAACTAACATTCATGAAAATCAGAACACCTCATTCAGATGTTTTAAAAATAACCTAACTATTTAATATCTAAGCATGCTTGTTCAAAAATGTCATTTAAATGTGTCTCTTTGTAAGCGTTTTTGAGAAAAAAAACAGAGTTTGATTTTTCAAACATGGTTTCCAAGTGAACCTATCTAAGCTGAGTCTGCAGTTCTGTACCAGAAAGAAATGCATAAAGGTTTAGCAAAGGTGAAAAAATATGCCTTTAAATATGGAAGTCCAATTAAATTCCCTGGGCTCCAGTTGCTTTTAGCAACTGAGAAAAATAAGGAAGAAAAATAGGTTGATTTTCACGTATTTGTTTAGATTTAGGGAACAAAAAAGAGGCATCCATCCAAGGCTCTACATTTTTGCTATCATTAACCACACAATAAACACATTCTCACTACATTAAATAATCACTTCAACAGGAACTAAGCTGGCCAGCCAGCTACCTACAGGGAGTCCTGGGGGACAGATGAAGGAAAAATAAATACCTGTGAATACTCTGGGAAAACAGTAAATCTTCACTTTTCAGTAGCACAGCACTCCTGCTTCCAGCCAACATGAAGGGCAAAAAGCACAGTCAGTCTTATAAACTCATTATGATACAACATGGAATATTCCCTGGCCTGATTATTTTGCCAAGTTAAGTGGACAGTGTTATTTTGGGTGGCAAAGAGGACTTTCTGCTTTGGAAGGAAAAAGAGAGCCTGGCTGATGATGCTAACAGATCAAAGGTGGGGGATGTGTGGATTCACTGAGCTGTGGAAAAAAACGCCAGTAGCAGAACCAAGGGTGTTTAGCAGACATCTGCTTCAGGACCCAAGAAGAGGATGTACACAAGCAATGGGTTGCATTTTTAATTCACTTTTTGCATATGTGAGTAGGACCTCAGGCATTATATAGTGTACTGAATGTATCCGTAATACCATACATAACAATGCAAATTAAATGTTTAGCTTACCAAAATGTGTCAATGATCTAAGGGTACAATCTAATGTGTCTGGAACTAATTAGTGCTGAACGCTGCAGCAGGAAGGCAGAAATGCCATGCAGAGTTAAGTATGCAACTCCACACTGCGGGGGAAAACTCTGCCTCGTCACAGAGCATGATCAATACATGTCAAAGGCACCAAGAGTGATGAGGTTTTGTGCAGCTGCAAAATACATCCTCACATTCTTCAATTTTTTGCTACTGAGATTGGCACGCCAAGGTACGTGGTGTCAGGGAAATGCACCTTCAGTCTTCTGTGCGATAAAGACACAAATCTATGGATTTGTTTTTCTTTCTGGTCACAGTATTTTGAAACGGAAGATATTCACAAATAAACCTCTTAGTTTAGAAAGGAAATAATTACAAATGTAGGAACAATTCTTAGCCTTATGATAGAATTCTTCAAAGATTCTATAGTAACAAAAGAAAAATCCCAAACATTTTCAGATATTTCTTTTTGCATTTGTAAGTTTTATGAGAAACTGATAGGGTTTCATTATGGGAAGCAATTTTTGGATGTTAATTCTCTGCTCATCTGTCTCCCCAAGCCCCTCAGACATTAATTAAACTTTTATAGCCATTCAAACTAACATCTAAACATTCCAACTCAGAGCTGCTTAAGTACAGCCTCAGGCTATATCTGGCCCAAATCCACCAGAAAGGCTATGTGCCCAATCCTCTGTTCCAGCTATTGACTGTTCTTGACCCCTTTTCCCTTTACTTTTATCATCTATTATCTTAAGGGGGCTTATTCTGCCCTGGTTCTATTTTGTCCAATGGCATAACAATTTCTTATTTTTTTCTGTACCCCTCCCACCTGTGGCCAGCAAATATTCTTCCCGGTAACACTTTGAGAGCCTTGAAATACCTTGACAGTTTGACTTTATTGAAGTTACACAGTGGGTGATGGTGATGGTTATTTGAGCTTGTGCTTCCAGATGGCATGAGATCAATACATGGGATGTGACTCACAGCTAACTGGATATTTGGCCTTTGAAGTGAAGTGTTGCAGCTCCTTAGTAAGTGTTCCAAACCTTACAGTTCTGAAGGGAACTGCTTGCTGATATTTGGTGAGGGAGAGTTACAAAGTGTCAGAGCTGAAGAACATTTGGGCTGAGTTTGCTGTTTGAGCCTTCAGCTCATCCATATCTCCCAGCATGTTTTATACTTCCAGTATCTAGGTGTGCCATGACTTACACAGATGTCTCAGGTCCCATTAGCAACAGTGGAGTTTTAGAGAGTGATCCAGTGAATTTTGGGTAAGAAAAACAGTTATTCAGCCATCACTGACCATGTGAACATCATCTCCATTGCATTTATTTTGACCTTAGAAAAGCAACACCTACCTGGGGACAGCTATGTTGCAGACAGAAAAAATTGTCAGCTTTTTTGCACACAGATATGCAAATCTTCCAACACATGACAGATTAATGAAAAATATTCTTAATTGGAAACCCAAGAGTGTTTTCCAATCCACAGAGTCCTCAACTATTTGGGTAATGTTTTCTAGACATATGGTTGGCTGTGACGTTTTTTGCCAGTTGAACATTACAGAATCCTTCAGATTTAGAAACTCATTCAGGAAAATGTATAGCAGCAAAATAATATTACTCTCTGGGAAAAAAACGAGTTTTATTAGTGACTAGTTCAGGTTTGTGAAAGAAAGCATACCACTTCATGTGAAAAGAAGACACCGTCTGGCCACCAGTGGATTCCAACAGGAATAGCAAGGCTGTTATGATAGCCTTAGGAGTCATTTGTCCAAGAGTATTTCTGATTTTAGCAAATATTAAAGAAAGGGTTTTTCCATTTACATTGCTTTGCTTTTGTCTAGTTTTCTAAATCTTGTTTTGGATGTGACAGAAATGTTCCTTGTTTAGCTGTTTCTCTTACAAGAAAACCCCACCCTGTTTTCCTTACATATCAAAATGTTTCTTAAACTGTAAATCAGTATAATAGATGACTGTATCCATGATGTAGATTTCTGAGGAGGACATCAGCTCTTAGCAATATTTAGCAGTGGAACTCTAGTCAGCTGTACTACAAGGTCTGGCATCCCCCAACAGCATGTTGAGGCTGGGCCAGGGAGTGGGAAGCCCAAGGAAGAGCAAGGTCTTGTGCCTGAAGGTCCACCTGCTTAACTCTCATAGGAAGACAAGTAAAATGTCACTCTGCATTTTAGCAGAGAAATATTTATGTTTAGAGAAATATTATTCACCTGCTTAACTCTCATAGGAAGACAAGTAAAATGTCACTCTGCATTTTAGCAACTATATTTAGAGAAATATTTATGATTGCCATGTAAATTATATAAAGCAAAGTCTTAGGTATTTAGCAGTTATAGAGAATTAGGAATCCTGGCTGAAAATTTGGATTCCAATGGCTCAGTTTGTCTTTGCCCTTTTAAATCAGTTCAAATGCCTGCCAGAAGTTAACAAATATCTGGTACTTGGTACTGCAGGAGTGATACTCTGCTAAAGTTAACAGTGGTAATTGTGAATGCTCTTCCGGTGTGTAACTATGCAATCATTACACTTCATTAATCACATTCAATAGATGTGCAGTTCTATTTACTAGTTCAGGCTGGGAAACTTTCACAGTTCCTCTTCAGAGATTATTCCTATCCCCAAAAGCACTATTACCCTTTTTACTCTAGGCTCTTACCAAACCAAGAAATCTCAATTTTAATGTTTTGTATTTACATTACCAGTTATTAGATGTGGCAAGCAAATACTCCAGTATTTTTTAGAACTCAATATTGCAAACTGTTTATACACAAAACTAATAGTTATGATTATGTTTATTGCTCAATCTGCATTCAGAAAAGCTTAAAGAAATGAGGAGAGAATGCCTTTGTGAGAAACCTACTGTTCAAGTCTGTGAAACCTACTGCCTGTGGGCAGCTCTACTTAAAGGCTTGTTACTGAGTCCGGTTTTCTAACCAAGAACAGGATATTCAATTTATAGTGTAAATGTACTGATTATTAGGTTCAGTCTTCTGTTTAGAAGGGAAGTCAAAAGGTTTATACCTACAAAATACAATTTTTATGAGAGTTGATAATTAATTCTGGATCCTGACACTTTGCAGTTCTGATATATGAAAAAAGCTGTTAGATAAATCTGGCAGATCTCAAAGAAAATTAATTAAGAAAGAAAATTATAATATTCTACCTGTTTCTGGTAAAGATGCGTGAAGTTATAAAGAGAATGCTGAAAGAATTTCCCCTCCCTTCTAAACCTTATTAATTTTTTCTGAAGATTAATTATGAAAAATCTACCAGAGACTTCATTAAGTGCCAAAAGAAATGGCATATATGTTAATATCCCTCTAGGAGCCATGGCTATGGCTCCAGGAAATGAATTTATAATTCATGCAAATATAGTTTAAATTCCTTAGTGTTCCTGGATGTTACAGGACAGGCTCTAAATATCAAAACTTGCAAAAACTATGCAATAAATAAGATCAAGCTGTTCCTTGCACTAGAGAGCTAGTATAGAAACTGGGTTTTTTTCTCTGCTTTCTTCTGTCATCTTCATCTTGCTTAAAATACACAGCAAGAGCTCTGCCAATTGGGATGTAAAATGCCTTCTTGATTGTAGCATATAATTAAATCTTCCCTTTCAGCTTTTTCTCCACATCAGTTTATAAAGGATCTACTTGAATTTGAGGCAAAAAAAAGACATCTGGCTTCATGGTTTTGTGTGGGCTGATCTAGTTATATTCCTTTTTTAAATATATATATTTGCACTGAGTCAAACCTAAAATAATGCACACTCCTTACCCACTGGAATATATTCCTACATACTGAGAGGTGAAATAAATTCTGCCATGATCACTGAAAATATGCCAGAACTATTATTGCACATTGCACTATGTTGGCCCGTTACCAAAAAGACTGAAGTCCTACACAAAATGTGCCCCCTCCCAAACCCCAAACCAAATACCAGATCTTCAACACAAAAAATTTCAAACACTCCAAAACCTTCTCTTCCAGGTCCAGCTTGTGACTTTAGTAAAAAAATTAAAACAGGTGAAGACTACTACTACAGCATGTTGTATGAGAGAGAGAGTGTTTGTAAAAAAACCCTGCCTATTTTTCTAGAGCATGCCAGAACTACAGGTTTCAAAGTACTGAAAACATTTTTGCTGGGTTAACATCATCACAGACATGCATTTACAGTGTCCTTGATAAGAGTCACAAGGCTGCTTTACAATGAATCTCATTAAAAATGATCAATATTCAAAAATCTTTGAAAGAAGCTGCAAACATATTTCTTTGATGTAGTTTTAGACGTTGGAAAAGACTGCAGTTTTAAAATAGTGGTGGAAAGTTTAAAACTCAAATGATAAAATTAGAAAACTGCATGAGTTTTTAATGTCTAAAGAGGGCAAACAAAGCAGCTAATCCTGGTAGTGACAGAAATCCATAAATCACGGGTGGTAGAGCTGACAGGGTGAGCTGTAATGCAGCTGTCCTCACAGCACACTGGGATGGAGGGGGCTCCTCGCTGGCCATTGAGTTGCACCACTAACAGAGCAGCACTTTGAGTACTTGAGAGGGATCTGGCTTATCCTAAATCCATTTCCCAGAGTGAAATAAAAATAAATGAGAAGGTTTAAAACTGTGTTTCCAAGATGGTTGTGCTTTAAGTCTGTCAAACCTTGGTGAGCATCAGTCTGGATTGTGTGAATTTTGTTGCTTGGCGAACACTGGATGTTTTGTCAAGTGATAAACTGGATCTTTCAACAGCTTTTCTAAACTGTTGGGATTGGGATTGCAGCCCCTCCAATTATCAAGGCTGGCTCCTCTGCCTCAACTGTGCTGTAATCACAACCTCTGCCACCTCTGCGGAGCAGCATCAGTCCATCCCATGGGGATCTGCTAGGGTTGAGACACCTGAGGGATTCACTTGTGAGTACCTTGCAGCTGTGAGTATAGGCTTTGAAATGCTTTTGAGAGAGATAATGAAGAAAGCTCTGTTGGGCAGCATTGTGTATGGTTCTTGATGATAGAGAAACTTGTCAAACCCCAAACAAGCTCTGATAACAGCTTTGATGGGACCCGTTCATCACTCAAGCGCATGGCAGCGGGCAATGTTCCTGAGGGATGACACACCCCAGAGTGAGTCCAGCAGCTCCCCTGACACCCCACTGGTGCTGCAACTTGCAGCAGGAGAGAGATTTAGGGATCTAATATAACAAAGCCCATAGGTACTCCAGTTGATTCCTGTGCCCAGGTACAAACCAATTTTTTTTTTATAGAAAATTTACCAAATTTCTACCCTTACGCAGTTGTTGGCACCAGCAGAGTTGCTAGTTGCTAAACAGGCACAGGTAAAACAGGCAGGTTGATGGTCTCTCAAACTGGAGCACTTGCAACAGCTACATGTCATTGCCAGGCAGCTGCTGGGTGTGGGCCATTCAAGAACATCAGCCTCTGGTGAGCCACGTGGCTTCACTTCTACCTATAATGTGCATTTTGGTCACTGGCAATACCAAATGGCAAGCCAGCTATGGTTAGAGCTTTGGCCCTTCCGTGATGGAGCTCTTCCAGCCTGGCAATGTAGAGCTCAAGCCATATCCGCACCCCCAGACTCGCAGGAACAGGAATTCCATACTGTTTCTGAGTGAAACTACAGCTAAAAGAAAAGCTACTGTTTGCCATGTGGAGAGGTGAAGAATAAAGGATGAAGAGAGGGGTAAAAAAATTACTGCCAAGCAGTAAGGTAAAATAAATGATAACAGATGCATGTTGCTAGAGTAGTGCCATTCGGATGGGGCTGCAGCTGGATTTCCTTGCTGTGCCTGTGCTGTGCCACTCCATGCCGTGGTAGTTCTCTGTTAGCCAAACAGTGAGCAGGCTGCAGCACGAGCTTCTGGGCCACAGGGACAGATTCCCCTTGCATAGCAAGGGGACAGGGCATGGGCAGGTTTGGAACTTTCTAAGGCATGAAGCCAGGAGATTTTGTAGGAAAGTCTCCCTAACTGACGTGTTGCTAGCAAATTAACCCCAATGAATTGCATGCACACAGCTTAAAAAGTCTGGGACAGAGGTGAAAACAAGCACATCAGTTTTTATTTCAGTCTGTGCAAGGAGGAGAGCAGCATAAGGCATACTGAATGATTGCAAATTTAAGTACCTCCTGAATTTTTAAAAACTCCTCTGTCTCCTATCTTGAAGGTCATGTTAAGTGGAAAGCATTTCTGATCTCTTTATAGATTGCCACACACAGTAAACCTTTAAATAAGCAAGTGTCTTGAGCACATGGAATGACTATATTTTGCAGAGTTTTGGACCTTTACCAAATGTATTCCTCAGTCAGGTTGGGGTGCAGTTTATAAAGGCTAACACACTTTTAAGAAAGATTTGAAGTGACAGCTTTTCACATGCCCATTATCTGAGAGGTCTGAGCCCTCTCTCCTGCAGTGAGACTGACAGACTGCATGCAGCAGGGAGGAGAATGAGCAGGGAAAACCCATGAGAGCTGTATTGCCAGTTCCATTCCATGTGTGCATACCTGCCTTTCCTCTGCAAAGAAGGGATGATTTTCTTTTAATCTATTATCACATTTTTAAAGGGTTCCTTTTCCGCTTGAAATGTGACTGTGAAAAAATGTCAAGTTTTGCGGAACAAATTCATTCTCTGTGTGGATCCAGTCACATCTGCTAACCACAGTGATGAAGCATTAGCTAGTTCTCAGCTGAAATGTTCTGGCCTTTGTCCAAAATATTTTGGTTTTTAGCCTAAAATCAATAATGTTCAGTTCTAGTGTGTAGATTTTAAATAAAAAGAAGACGCATCCCCCATTTTTTTATTTTGGTAATGAAAGCAAGTGCTTTTGGCCCTCAGTTTCTGCTCAGGGACAAATACAATTTTTGTCAGAAGGTGGTTTCTGTAGAAAATTTTACCAAGCTTATCACGTATCAGCTCTACGTACAGCCAACAAAGCAATGCAAGCTATCAAAGCTATTAAAAGGAAATTTTTGGCTGTTATGAGCTTTGGCATTAGTTACCAGTAAGTAATCCTTAGCTGAATAGCATGAGGAATGGGAAGAAGAATCAGAAGCTGAGAAGCAGAATTGGCCAGTGTCACAAGGAAGAGCTCTAACAAGGAGTTGCCACTTTGGACACTGGGATGATCTTGTGAGGAGGCAGCATTTGTATTGGAGATGATGTTGTATGGCTCGCTACTTATCCAGAAGAAAGTAAAGCCTACAAGAAACAGGCAAAGTGAAGTCCAACAGCTCATTCTTGTTTATTGTCTATGTGTCTGGCTGTCTTTTAAGGTGCTACTGCCACTAGTCAGTTGTCTCTGCACATTCATCCTGTCTCAGGTAGCAAGGTTTTCCTGTAGGAAGGATAAGGAGCCTTGAATATTTCCCATAAAATTCACAATTTCTCCCTTGGCATTTCAGTATGACTAATAAGATTTTTGTCATCAACTTTAATGAGCATAAGTTTTAGTGTAAGCATTTCCTGTGGGCTCGTCTCCACTTAATCTCCACACTAGACAAGCATGAAGCAAGTAGAAGAGTTCCTCACACAACTACAGATCTTGGCACCAATGCTTAGAGGAAGATTTATATCTCCTCACAGAACCTCTTAACAACCTGCAGATTTGAAGAAAAGGAACAGAAGAGATGATGATGATAGTATCTTTTGTAAAGAAAGACATATCCCTCTGTATGGAAGAATGATCTCATGAAAAGCAGGCAACATAGCATGTTCTGCTTCCAGCCCATATCTTATGAGCTCGGCAGATTGCAGATTGCCTGCAGACATCCTGTCTGGACACCCTTGGGAACATGGTAATTGTCTTATTGCATTCAAACACACAGCATCCTGAAGTATGTGCATCTGACCATGCTGGAGGGCAGGCTGAGAGGCTTGCTGGCCAAACAGTTCTACAGCGGCATGGATGCACCTGGCTCTGCAAATTAGGAGATACTGTGTTCTCACACAGAATCTTGGGAGGGCTAACACATATATCAGCTACTTATGGAAGGAAGAGAAATAAAATTCAGATACAATGACACCAAAATACATAGAGGGTACCAGAAAAAGAAAACAGGTGTTAATAAGAAATGAGGAATACAGAAGGACCATGTGCTGGCTTGCAGTGGAGATGGAACTATGGTTAGGCAAAGAAGATACATAGGATGTGTACAAGTTAATTTAGAGCTATTCTGTATTGGAAACTACTTTCCTGACACAGTAGACCTGCAACAAGCAGAAGATTAAAGAGGAGAGTTCAAACACATTCTTTTTCAGCTGCTGCCATGATGAGGACCCTGCCTTGGGGAGAAACCTGGATCGTGACAGTGCTGGGCAGATACAGAGCTGGATTTGGGCACACTTCATTTCTGAATCATCTGTGGAAAGCTAAGGAGAAGTAGGTTGGATTATCTGAAAATATTTCTAATACAGTTTAACAGTTTGAAGTTTTAAGATAACTGATGATGTTAAAGTTTTATAAGTAATTTTCTGTCAGTTTTTAAGCAATTCTATGTCATTAGAATAATACACTAGTAATTTATATAGTTTGCTCTAGCAAACAAGACTCAAGAAAAGATTTCAATGTGAGTTGTAAAATTGTCATTAGGAAACTAGAGAGTATTTTTGTTCTTCCATCCAACATGTATTTCACACCACAAAAGCAGCTCGTGTTCCTCTGATGTGTTTTGCATACTGGAGACATCATATTGCATGTGGATACTTTTTAAAAAATATGAATGTAGCTCTAACTTCTGAAGTGTTCTCTGCTCTGGGATTTCAGCTTCTGCTAAATTTCTAGCCATCTAATAGTTTTGGCTCACTTTACAACCAAATGAGACCCCAGGTTTGCCACTGGCATCAGCAGGAGCATGGTCAGTCAAAACTTGTATTATTATAGAAAGGAATACTAATTTGTATACTGATGCTGACTGACTTTGATTTGACTTTGGATTAGAACTCTGTGGAAAAATATATACAGCTAGTGAAAGAAATTTAACATTATAGTAAAGTCATTTGTTCCAGCTGTTAAAAAGAAATAGCTATACAAATGATGTGCCATAAAATAAGACTGCTGTTATGTATAAGAATGCGCATCACTCCTTTGATGATTGTTCTTTGATTTGTGATAAAGTGGTGAATATCCACATCCTTAGCAAAGCTTTATTATTGCTGGTGACATTTGTTAATTGTGTTTTTATGCAAGACAAGTGTCACAAAAAATGCTTTCAGGTCTCCAGTAAAGAGTGGCTGTCATTCTTCTTCCTGTTAAACTTCTTGCAACTAGAAGCAGCAGCATGTAGTTGTATGTAGCACTCCCATCACCTCCCAGAGAAACAAAGAAGTTTATTACCAAGGCAGTAGTCACACTCTATTGAAAGCACACAAAACCTAATGGACAATGTAAAATAAGCTGAATGACATGTAAGTGAAAAGTTGCATTGTCTTGTTTTGATATAGAGAATTTAAAGCAGGATAAAAATAATGGTGCTGATCACTTACTTGATGTGTAAGTGATCTTACACTTGTCTTTTGATGAAATTCCTTGGAAGAAATCTTTATATGTTCTACCTTTGTGAGATATGGCAGATGAGTATGTTTCCATTTTGTGGAGAAACAAATTCAAATTCACCAAAGTTGGGAGTTAGTTATCCAGCTGTGCATTGAAGCACTTGTGCAGATGTGCAACTGAAGAGCAAGACTCTTTGCTTTGATTCAGTATTCTCCTTCATCTTGTTTGATTTCCAATGCAAAATTGTTCAGTAAAGTGACTTTAATAAAGAGCCTTCTGTTTGAATTATTTGACAGTCATTTTTGATATTTAAGCTGTGATATGTAATTCTTCGTGATTTCTATTCGTATGCAAAATACAAAGTAGCACAGCTGAAAAAGAGAAATTTTAAAAATAAAAACATCCCACTTTGCAACATTCAAGTACATGCTGATTTTTCCTTATCTGACTGCAAAAACTTTTCTATATCAAGAGCTGAAGGAAGATAGAAGAGGAGGCATTCATCACTGAGCTTTATATACAGATCCAAACTTCCACTAGGCCTTTGAAAAATGCAATTTGATTGCAGGTTTCTGCCTACCTTACTGTATGGGCCAGATCCATACAAGAAGCTGTGTAATAGAAATATTAAGCGGAGTCCCATAGATTGTTGGTCAGCCCTTGAACATCTGAGACATGTAATAGATAAATATGTTCCAAGGGAAAGTGTGAACTGTGAACCGGTTCATCCTGAAAACAACATAGAAATGAGAAAATAATGAGTTGCAGATGAAATGTGAACGGATTTCAATCAGATGTATAACTGGTTTGACACAAGGCTACTGTCATTTCACTCTGACAGATTAGAAGTAATAAAAAGGTACTAGTGCAATCCACAAGGAGTTCAAACAGAAAGTGTTGCATGGAAAAACCTGACAATAGTGTACACAGCATTACTGCTTGGGGAAAAACATACAGAAACTTGGATTTCTTTTCTCTCCTGCTCAAAGCACTCATTGCTTGTGAAGCCAAAATGGAGAATCTTGGTTTCACAGGTGTTCAAGCAGATGCCAGGCTGCAATGACCTATGCTTGCTGTATGTACACATAGCATCAAGAGAAGGCAATGCTATTCAAATGAGTCTGTGGTTTACCAGATGAATTTAATTATTTCTGGTTTGCTTTTGCCCCTAGGGGCTAGTTTTTGATGGAATAAATTCAATATTAGTACTTACGTGACTTGCAGTATACAAGCAACACTGTTGAGAGCATTCGAAAAGCAGTGTTCAATTATAGCTCAGTGAAGTCAGTAAGGACAATGAGGTTACATCTGTTATTCACAACCTTCAGTGGAGAAAACTAGGTTGCACATAAACTGAATATATAGGGAATAAAAGAACACACTGAGATCAAGTATGGATACAATTTTGACTGGAGACCTATATTCTCAGATTAGTTTCTCCCCACAATAATTAATATTTTTTTCTCACAATAATAAAGAGAGAAAGTTTATATACTTGGCAAAGTCTGTAATTCCAAACTTCTCACATCTAAGATTCTCACAGCCAGCCATTTTAGGGGGATTGATTTTTGGTTGAAACCATTGCAAATATTTTGTAAAGGAGATTTCCTTCCTGCATCCTACGTTAAAGCTCCTCAAAATGCTAATTGCTTTCGAAAAATCATCTGTAACAGCAGAAAACAGAGGGACATACTTTGGGGTTTAACAGAATGATTGGCAGTGATTCAGATAAGCCCTTGTAAGGTCATGAATCTCCAGTTAAAAAGAACTAAAACATTGTTGTGCTTGGGGGAAGATAAAACCAGTATTTATACACATGAGATCTGCAAGAGAGCTCTACTTAGGCTAAAGAGCATTGAGGTCAGTGCTCACGTAGGTTTACAGTCATATATCTTTACTGGCACAAGCAGTTGCTAGTAATTAAAAAAGATTATGTTTCAGCTGCTGCTTTGCCCGAATAGCTTCCCAGGCAAGTGCAGGAATGAGTGGGAGAAGGAGGTGTGCAGCAGTGGGCTTTTAATGCTGGTGGGAGGTGGCAAAGCAACTGTGTGCCCGCTTGTGTGGTTACCAAAAATAGTAGACAACCCAACTGAGCTAATATGAAATTCTCTACTGAAGGGTTAGAGCATTAAGGAAGACAAATGTGCTAAGAAAGGTCCCCTTCTTCCTCCACAGAAGGAGCTGCCACACACAGATGCATGACAGAAAATGCTGACATTGTCTCTTGGTCACTGTGGGATGTGAAAGAGATGAAGGAGATAAAGTGAGAAACACATTTCTTATCCTCCACCATGTTTTGTTACTATGAAGCATCCTCAAATTTGGAGCACCCTTTGAGACTGAGGCAGTGACCAAAAGGCCATGTGGAAGAAGAAGCACTGACCAGTTAAAACCAGCCAGTGTGTGTCCTCTGCACCACCAGGAGTGCCTTGATGGAGTGTTTGTTGCTCTCTCCGTCACCTTGTAGATGGTTGTGGGGATGGCCAGTGAGCCCATCACTCCTACTTAGGACCACCTCCCTCATGAAAATTGCTTGGCAATTCCAACACTGTCTTTACACAAAAAAAGGCATAGGATCTAAAAATGGCTTTAAAATTAAGGACTTGAGAAATTAGCTACTCCATTAAAAGGCATATAGAGAGAAGTTAAATACCTGTCTAAGATATGTTTTGCTAATGATGATTTCAATCTGACTTCGAATTATATTCTGGTTTGTAGATTGACCTGTCAAGCTGACTGCCAAAATATCCTACACAGCCCTCCAACACAGTAAATATCTCCATTAACAAATCTGTTACTGAAATCTGCCTTCCTTGGAGTGGAGACTGACTTGGAAGTGAAGTTTCTCTTTCCCATTACTCATTTTTTTTGGTTGCAAGTGAAGTGGCCAAGAAACTCTTCAAAAACCCCTTACAAGTAATTTAATTAATGCAATAGTTTTACTCATCACATCCTTTCCTCTTTTTCACCTTTTTCACATATGGTTTTCCTATTGTTTCTTAATGTTGATTGTGGAATCTGCCATCCTGCTGGAAGGATACCATTTGTGTGGATAACTTAGTTGCTATAAGCTTTATCTTATTTACAAAATAGAAATATGCTTTTTCCTGGAAGACAGGAGGGTACTGCTGAGCTGCATCACTCTAAATATGCATGAGTTTTGAAAATAATTTTTAATGCTTTATAACTTCCACAGGAGGCATTATATCAACATCTAAACAAAAATGATGCATGGCTCATCAGAAATCCTTGACAGAAATTAGGTACAATAATAAATAAATAAGCCTGGAGTATTGCTATGTCTGGATCAAGTGATCTTTAATTATTAAGATCTTTAATTTGTTGAAATTACAAAGTATAATTTCTGTGTGTGCCACCTTTAGCCTGATTGCTTCTTGTGTGGTTTTAGTTTGTCTGGGTTGTTCATTAGCCATTTTCAAAAGAGGAATGCTGCTGATGTAATGTGACCATTCTCAGGCTCCATGCACAGCAATTGAAAAAGGTGTGAACCTCTGTGACACGGATCTGGATACCTGTTTTGGGTCCCCCAGCAGCTCAGTCATTGGAAACAGCCAGAAACCACTGAAAAGACAAACTGTGACTGCTCACAACTTATTTTGAACAGACCTGGCCTGTCAGTCATTGGAAAACCATCTGTGAGCCGCTTAACCTTGATCATAATTTGTTTCTTCCAGTTTCTGAGGCAACTATGTGCCAAAATATGTTGGGGTGGATATAAATCTTCTGGTGGTACATGACTTCTTGGGTCACAGTCCCAGCTTGCTTACAGTAGGGTGTCAGTTTCTGTTTGCTCAAGGCAGTTAGGAATGTGTCTAAGTTAATTATTACCTGGGACTTCTGTATATCCAAGTTTCTAAAACAGAAAAATATTGTTAAACACTTCTGGCAGCATTGAGACTCCTCTCTTTTTCTCTTACGTGTCCTGGATTGATTCCACCATGCATATTCACCATGAGTTGTAGCTAATTCTGCATGTAGGATTACCTCATAGGATCTTATCTGGTAGGTGCAAGATTGGAAAAATGCAATTTAAATTTTTATCCTGATTTTATATTTTCTAGTAACTAAGGAACATGTACAGCAACAGCACTTATTGCAGCTCTGTAACACACCTGAAAATCAGTTTGTTTGTTTTACCAATCTGTTTACTGATTTTAAGATGATAAATAATAGCATATGAAGAATTCTCCTAAGGATGTCAAATGCTTTATATAGCTTTGTTGATATAACGTGAGTGCAGAAAAATTACTCAATTTAATGCAAACATCAATACTTACAAGTCAAACATAAGCTGAATGTTAAACAAACACATTGCAATTCCAAATGGATCATAGATACAAGATTAGCACTACCACTTCTCTCCTCCAGCTCTGCCCACTCTTTTCAGTGAGCCTGGGACATGCTCAAAGCTCCAGCACTGCCCCCAGTTACTCATTCCTGTTTTTTCCACACCTCGGTTGCTTTCACTAATGGCCAGCACTGGAGATGAGCTTGGAAGGAGAAGAGGAGCCCACTTTGCAACTGCGAAACACTGTATGGAAAGTTCCGACAGGGGGTGTAATTATGACAAACAATGGGAAGAGGACTCTTGCTGAATACATTCAACATCATGGTCTACCTGAATTATGCCCAAAACCAGACTGTAGATCTTAATGTGTTGGGGTTTGGGAGGATGGGGGAGTGTTGGGGTTTTAAGAAAAGAGACAGAACACTGCCAGAACATGTTTTTCACATGATTGCTGGAAAGCCTATCCTTTCTGACATGTAAAAGGTTTTCTTCAAGAAACTTCCTTCCAAACTTCTTGAAGGCCAGATTCAGTCACACCAGCAAATATAATTTTGTGGAATACTGCATCAGAGGAGCAGTAGCAGTAGACTGGCAGCTTGGTAGACCAGTGTAACACCAAAGCCCAGTCTATATCTTTCTTTTATGTCTCTGTAATGTAGACCCTCAAGGGAGGCTCTGGGACACAGACCCTTACTTGAAGTCTTAAGTTCAGAGTTTCTGCTCTAGATTCTATTCTTCTTGTACAAAAACTATTGCCAGTCTGCAGTACCGCACACCAAACAACTCAGATAGACAGTAAATGGAAAGAAACAGACACTTCTAGGCATTATTCATCTTAACTGAAAAGCAGCCACTTCTAGGCATTATTCATCTTAACTGTAAAGCAGCCAGCTGAATTAGGTCAGATGAATCACATCCTAGAAGCCGCTGTGGCAGCAAGCAGTGGGTGACCAGCAGAGACAGCCAACTGCACCATGGGCCTCTGGTGTCAGACGATGCGAGTCCTGTTTATGAGGATTGTTGCCAAGACCAAATGAAGTTAGAGCACGTCTAGATTAGCTGTTTTATAGAAAAAAATCACCCTTTTCATGCCCTTAAATGGGGTTCATAATGTTTTTAATTTTTTCCAAGCTGAGTTTGACTAACATGCTATTTAATAATTGCCCTATGGTACTGCCACCATACTTGACCTCCTGATCACTTAGAGACTTCTCTGTATTGAAATGCCATCAGACCTGAGGCACTGACATGATAGGCGAAGTTTTAATTTTTTAGTAATTCCTGTGAAGCAGTAGTTAATCTCCTGTCTAGCAGCACAGTCAAATTGGCAACTTATCAGCACTGTTCTGTGTATTCATTTATTTAGCAAAGCCCGCCTTTGGCTTTACAAAATGGTATTAACACCTTATGCTTAGAAACCATGTTGCACCCAGTGGAATGAAACTGAAGTAGAGTGAAAATAAATGCTGGCCCCACTGTAACCTAGAGCAGCCATGGAAATCAGGATGAGGCTTCACCTTGCCTCAGTTTAGTGGCTATTCCTTCTCTTATGATGCAATTCATTGGACTCAAACATATTTCTATAATAAGATGCACTACATCTGCAGGTGCCTTATTCTTTAGTGATTTTGGAGCCTTGGGTGAGGGGATTAAAAGACTGCACTTCGTAAGGTAGGTCCCATTCTTCCAGTTTAAATGGAAAAATGTTGGACATAACAGTGAGGGAAGAATTAATTTTGTTGTGATTTCTAGGAGCACTGTTATTGTGGGTTTAGTTGGTTTTTGTCCCTTTTTTTTTTTTTTTTTTTTTAGTAGCATTACATCTCTTCTAAGGTTATAGTCATGTTCATCTCAACAAAGTCAATCGCATTAAAAGCAAATCCTGTACCGGAATTACCAGTTACATAACTTATGAAACCTTTTATTAAGGCCCAGTGTAGCTTCTAGTGTATATATATTGTCACTGCTCTACTGGTTTCAATGTGTGTGCATCAAATCATGCCAGATGAGCATCTGGCCCCAAATGTTCAGTACATGATTCTCAAGATGCTTTTAAGAGTATAGTGAGAGGAAAGGATCATGTTAAAGGCTAGTTTATTTCATCACTGGTTTGTTCACAAGAGATGCTCTGAGAAAAGCAAATAAACTATGTCATTTTTCCCTTCTCTACTTCTTTCAGTGCCCCTCTTGCTGTAATTTCAAAACAGAGAAGTCCAGGAAGGGCAAACTGCTGGTGCTGAAGGTTGGCTTCTGGGACCTATCTCATTTTGTATCATGTTATCACTAAAATGATATCATTAATTTCTTCTGAGTAATGAGTTTGGCCTCAGTGCCTAATGGTACAAGAATAACTTCTGCCATATCTTTCATAGTGTGGGCAGATACCAAGATTTCTCTACAAAATATTAGAGAATCTGAAAAATGAGTAATTAAAGATCCAGATAAATCACATGCAACTGAGAGAAAACATGAGAGTGAAAGTTAAAAAAAAGTGATGAGATTATCCATTCAAGTGCACGTGAGGAAGTCATATGGGGTAAACTACCCACATCATCCCTCAAACTATTACACAAATATTGCCAGAATAATCTTTTAGATATGTAAACCTTTACTTCTCTTTTGGACATTTGGAAACGAATGCAGTCTGAGTAGCTGTGAAGCCTGTTGAATTAGTGGGATATCTCCAAAAACACTTGCAAGGCTTGAGATGGAAACTTGCTTTTTAAAAAGTGGCTTCTGATTACAGAAGTCAAAGAAGTGGCATCTTGTATCTAGATGAGTTTAAAGAAATTGATCATCTGTGGCTAACCCTTCAGGATGACACTCACTTTGAAAATACAGCCCCACATGTCTGAGGCTAAATACTGAATATCAGTAGCTCTGTTTGAACAAATGTCTCTGCAAGTTGTCTGCTAACAATTTGCACACTGCCAGAAATAAAATTAGTTTCAGAGCTAGGATCTGAATTCAGAAATGTTGCCTAACCCCATATTTATACCACTGCACTTGGAGTTTTTCAGTGCCCTGGTTTTTTAACCCTTAGATCATGTGTTCAAACCACGCTTGAGAAAACAGCAATTACACTTGTTATAAGCCTGCTTAGCTGGAATCAAAACTTACCTCAGGAAAAAATCCTGTCTGCTTTTTGCACAAGTGGAGATGTTTACCTCATCTTGTGATCCCAAAAGAAGGGCCCAACCACAAGTTTGCTAATAGAGCAAGGTGTCCAGCTGTCATGTAATAGACCCTGTAGACATCAGCATTTCAAAAAGGCTGGTGGTGGAATGTGCTCAGCCTGAGAATTAAGGACCTTCCATTGGCACTTTTTTAATGGAAAGATACATAATGGTCTCCATTTCACTTCTCCACTGTGTGAAAATATGAGAAGCACAGTACAGTAAAAACTCACCAGGTTGTCAGTTTTGCTTTTACAGTGAGGCTCTGGAGCCCTGGTGTGGATTTCCCAAGTGTTTCTCAATCCACTGCAGCCACTGCACAGAAGCGACTCTGTCTTCTCTTGCCTTGCTCTTCTTGGGGCCTGGGTCATTAGACTTTAGCTGAAATGATCTCTGTTAAACTGTGGTCCCTTCCAGCCTTACAGTGATTCTGTAATCATCACTGCAGCAATGCCAGCAGTGTTTGTGATACAGCTGCCTGCACTTCTGTTCTGGAGTTTTTCACCTCACTAGGAGAGATTGCATTTCTTTGTAGTTTTGTCAGCCAGGGTGAGAGCTGTGTGAGAGCACGTGGGTCTGCCTTGTTGGAAATGGAGATGCCATTTAACTAACTGCTTTCAGCACATCCATTTCCATGGTGGCTGACTTTGATGGTAAATACTCACACATCTGGTATGCAGCTTAATGACCAGAGCCACCACTTTTCCCTCTTGTTTTGCTTCTCTTCATCTACTTGGACACAGCAGTTCCTGTCACCCATTGTAGTCTGGGGGTAAGGGCTTTTCCACTTTCCTACACTTTCTCACAGCTTGTGCACTTTCCCACAGCTTGCCACGTGCCTGTCACCCCAGCCTCACTGTACAATCTGTCCTTTCTCCTTCCCTGAATGAGGCTGTGTCCAGTGCTGCACTCCTGGAGTGAGGGCACTGGCTGTCTGAAGAGAGGGAGTGCCCCCTTGGAAGTGCTCAGCTGTCATCTAACTTTCACAGCTGAAGGATTTTTTCATGCAGTATCATCGGGGAATAGGTTTTTAATCCTTCAGCAACTGTCTCAGCACCATTGTGTTTAAATTGCAGTGTAGATTGGTAAGGAAATATTTTCTCTTTACTTGAAGAAATTGTGTTTCTCACAGGTGTTTTGTAAGATGCTTAAGTTCTGGAGCTGTAGGATCCTGTTAAAGACATTGTTTTCAAAAACTAGTGGCATTCTCCTTTGAAAATCAGAGGTTTTCAGCTCAACAGAGGAAAGCAGACACACACTCATTGGTTTTAGTGGACTGCTTTGTACTGTTTGTCCTGTGATATTTAACTGATAGTCTTTCTCTTGCTGTCACATTTTTCTTTGCATAAGCAGGAGAAAGCTTTATTTCATTACAACCCCCTAAGTTATATTCTAAGAATCCCAGCCAAAGCAAAAAAACCCCCAAAGCACAACTATGCCTATCCCTCCTTACACCGGCAGACACTGACACATTATTAACATTAGGCTGGAATCACACATGATCCAGTCTGCATCAACATCCAATTCTATATTTGTTAAGGCTAATCTCAAGGCTTGTTTCAAGGTGAAGCTACCCAACAGTTTTAAAAATTGTCATGAAATCATTACAGCCCCGACCACGGGACTGCAATTTTCCCATTGATCCTCCCGTGTCAGCAGCATCGACATGGATTGGCGTGTGGGAGCGTCACTGCCATAGAACCCCCCCGTGTCCCCCAGTGCCTCTGGTAGCTCTGAGCCAGCAGCAGTGTCCATGGCTCCATAGGCAGCCTGGGAGAGGCCGTGGAAGGGGCGAGGCTGGGCAGCACTCACAGAGGAGGGCTGTGTGTGGGTGTGTGTGTGGAGGGTGCTGCAAAGGAGGCACAGACTCACCAGCCCAGACTGCCGTGACCCAGGACTTGGCCACCCGCTTCCATCAGCTTCAAACACAATGGACGTTTATGATAATCCACTGGGAATCTTCACCGTGATTCAGTGAGTAAGCTAACACATCTGTTCTTGCCATTTTCAGCTAATGGGAATATAAATATTTAAATATATGCATACTTCACAAGGGCAATATGGTTTTGAATACTCACACCTCTATGCCCTTAATGGTAAGGCATGTTTTGAAATTACTTAGTTAAACACCGAAAATAGTTTGACCTTTGAATTAAACTAATCTAAGTAGCATTTCAACAAGCAGTAACACAGACATTCTAGATAATTTATTGAAAATGCCATAGAACTGTAGTGAACTTCAGAAAGTGAAGAAAGGAATCAGGCATTTTCTTTCTGCAAAGAATGCTGACTCTCTCAGAAGTTTTAAGAATGTTTTAGTAAGCATGCATTTATGTCACAAATGGATTTGAAAGATCCTGAAAGTAATGAAGCAAGTTCCCATTAAACTGCATGGTATGCTTGTCTTTGAATAATGAACTCATACTGTAGATGAATTATTCAAGATTTCACTGTATTGTATGTATACTGGGTCATAGCATAGGATATGGTGTTTGTTTAAAGAGTGCCTCTCTGCATTTATTTGCTAAAAGAGGTTGTCCAATACTTAGGAGGGCTTGGAGGTGGTGTGCCTGGATTCTGCTCCCAGTTCCACCAAGGACAATTCTTCAGCTCCAACTAGGGTTGGAGGTTTTTTTGCTCGGTTGGTTTAGTTTTGGTTTTCTGATGTTGTTGTTGTTATTGTTTATTTTCTCTTTTTGAATCTTTGGTATTTTTTCATATTTTTGGATATAAAACTAGAATTTAGTAAATAAGAGTGTGTCAGGAGAGTTAAGTTTTGCATAATTCAGATCTTCAAGAATTGTAGAGGTTTGGACTCATCTGGTCCCATTCTACTTGAATAGAATTGTCTCTTCCCGTTGAGCTGGACCGCAGCTGAAACAATTTTCTCTGGATCTTTCAGTAATGTAGGTTGTTTCTGAATTATTTAACTTGTTTTGCCTCCACTTAATTTTCCACAAATGCAACAAAATAAAATAAGCCCAAAGACATCTGTAAATTTTCGTTAACAATATGATTGTCAGATTTTTGTATCTATTCCTTCTGCATTGTTTGCTTTTTATTACTCTTTTTAAGGTTTTAAATCTATGCTAGAAATTTTTTGAATAGGGACCTTGTCTTTTTAGGTCACCAGTGAAAAAGCTAGTATGTTCTGGAGCATATTAAAATAAATTCAAGAATTCTGAATACTTTCTTTATGAACAAAACTCTGCCCTTCCTTTCCACCATGAACTCCAAGGCAGATGGGCAACTGCTACGGGGCCAGCTTGCTCCCTTGTTCTGGATGCAGCAGCTGAATGCAGGAACTGGGCAGACCTCAAAAAGAAAGAACAGAGACACAAAAAGGAATGCAAATAAAGAGCCACATTCACAAATATTTCCCTTTCCCCACCTTCCCTACTCCAAAGACAAGAAAACAAACACCAAGCCTGGAACAGGCAATGCAGATGGAATACAAACCGACACGGTCTTGGGAGCAGCAGAGGGATGGCAGCTTCAGCTCCACACACACGGGAACTGCTCGGGGCAATGCTGCTGCTCCTGGTCTTCCAGAGCCTCTGGATACTTTGCCTTTAAGGACTGCTGGGCTGCTATGTAAAGCAAGGCAACCACTGCCAGTTTAATGGGGCATGGCAACTGAGCTCCTGCAGGAGTTATTTGCTGAATAAATTGATGGAAAGATAGGTTCATCTTTCCATACACTCCTTCACATTTCAGGGGGGCTTCAGGAAGAGTGTTTGCAAATTTGGACCTAAAGACTGTACAATGGCTGCTGTTTTTAGTTTGTATGTACTGAAGTTATGCTCAGTAGGCTTAGAACTGATAATTAACTTTTTTTTCAAGTGGAAATCTTTGAACATACTACATTAGAACAAAAGATGTTTGGAACGAGTGGGCAGAGCTTGTGCAGGCTCTACCACAGAGCCATGAGAAAGAGGCAGAACCCTCTATTATGCACATTCCCCTTAAAACATGAAGAAAGCTGGCATGTCCTGAACAAACATAAGGAATTTGAAAGCTTAAAAAGAAAGGAAATATTCAGACACAGCCATTACAGTCTCTGTTCTTTGACTATCTGGATGAGGACTGCCAGGGATACAGAGTGAATTAAATAAGGATTCTTGTATAGTCATCAAGCCTCTGTGTTATCTGCTGCAGAATACAGTCTGATGTAGGCTGGTTTTTTTCCCCAGAGTACTGAGCTATCCCCCAAAGTCAGTAATACAGTAACACAGCTCCCTATCTGCTGTGGTATACCACAAAGCTTGATCAGACATATGCTCCTTGGTATATATGGCTGAGTCTTCATCTCTGTGAAAGCCATTTATCTCTATAAACAACTGTGCTTCATTGCATTCAGAATGGAGAGAAGCAAGAAAAATCACATCACACTGAACTAAAACCAAAAAAAAACCCCAACAAAAAAACTCCCAAGAAAGCAATATATCTCACAACAGCTGGGCAGTGAGGGTTATGCCTGTATGTCGGGGTGTTCTCCTGATTCTGTTTCTGCATGCCCATCAAGCTCACTATGAAATGGACTTGCTGGAGTTTAACCAGAGGAATCTGCTTACTGGAATACAGTATTTGTGGTTTCTGTGACTTGGCAGCAGTAAACATCTCCCCTGTGCAGCTAGCTGCACAGTGCTGTCCCCAGAGCACTCCTGACTCACAAAGCATCATAAGACCAGGTGTCCCACCACGGACATGCCTGGAAGATGACAACATCTGGCAGTGAAGGCCTGAGACAAACAAATACACTTTTGGAGCCAATTCATATCAAAACTTGACAGAATAGGCTAATAATGTAAAGGATTCCAAAACCAGTGATATGTACTTCTCATTGTTAACTTTTCAAATTACAAAAAAGACAGCTATTTCCTGATTTAATCTCTTTTTCTTTGTAACATGTAAGTCCTACCTTTCCAATAGAGAGGGAAAAATAATTTACTAGCTCTCAGTAGTTCATCAAACTTACTAGTTTTGTGTTTAACCATGTACAGACAATGTAAGCAGCTAATGACGCTTATTATCTCCACAGTCAGAATCTCTTCCTACACAAAGGATTTCCCTGGACCACGACTGCTCCTAAGTGATCCCAAGATGTGTTTGTATCAGAGTTTAGTACACATCAGGAATGTACCCAGGAAGCCAATATTCTGTCCTGTTTACTGTAGTTGCATTCTCAGTGTGAATGAAGTGGTCTTGGAGCACACAAACTGCATGTCCCTTCGCTGAACCAAGTGGGTGGGATTCACTCAGTATTCTGTGTAGGGTACAAACCAGAGGTAGTCCGAAGTAATATCCCTAAAATGTGTACAGGCTGGCCCTCAGCTGCTGTGTACCCACCATTTCACTCTACAGATCCACTCCAATCACACTGTGCTACTTGTCAATGCAGAGATACCCTAGACTTCTAAAGGGGACAGTCAAAATCAGCCTGGCACTGAGCCAGATCAGCTATTAGCTTGCTGGCTTTTGCAGCAGTTTGCACTGAGATTATGAAGAGGTGCCGAGCAGGAAATCTATGACTGCAGTGTGGGTGGTGTTTAAAGCAGCTTTTAGCTTTAGGTTGGATGAGGGTGTCTGAAAGGGTGGTCTCAGTGACTTTTTTGCTTCTAGATAAGATGTGTTGTTTTCTCTTGATTTGTTTTCTTTTCACACTATGCTCATCATCATTACGTGAAAGGTTGTGTCAGGATACAGCAAGTTCTAGCCAATGCCAACAAAAACGGCAGTAAAACCCACTGTCACAAGCCATCCACTTTGAAACAATGGCAAGGTAGAGCAAGTGTTACAAATATTCTGTCAGAGAGATCATCTGGATGATATAGCTGGATCTGTGACCTTCCTTGACTCACAGGGGGATCTTTTCTGCTCAATAGGCCACTGAAATAGCTGACTTCTGGCTAGATTTAAATAAGCCACTTGTAAATAATTTTGTCATGTGTACTGGGAGGGAAAAAATCTGGCTAAAATTGATTTTGTTCCTGTACTTTCACAGCATTTTGCCACAAGCCCTCAGTATTGACAGTCTTCCCAGACCTACAGTGAATTCACAGTGGGTGCCCTAAATATCTCATGCCTGCTATTTTCTCTTTTCCTACATGTTCTTGTTGAATAAACATTGAAGCCATTTCTGTCCTTGAAATATTTGCATTCTGTGGTCTCCAAAAAGTCAAATGCATAAAATTATTCTGTGATCAAGTCTGTAAGTGATACTTTACTGGGAAGGTACAGATGGGAATGACAAGTGTCAATTAACAGTGTTAATCATAGTTATGCTGTGTTTGAATCTACTGTAAAGCTTACATTAATTTTAAAGGGTGGGGTATTGTGATTATGGAATCCTTTGGTTCAGTCAGCTGTTCCAGTTGAGCTAAGAGTAGTGTAAATGATTATGGCTATCATCTCACACACCATTGTCCTGTTTTTGTGGAAGGATGGGCGCCCTCTGACATGGGGCACTGAGCTCTTGTTGGACAGGAAAACAGTGGTGGTCTTTGAGATGGTGACCCATAGCTGAAAGTAAATTGTTATGACAAATGGTACTCTCTTGAAAAAGGCCAGGGACTGACAGCCTTGGCAGAATGGCAATGTGGCCTGGCAATGTGTTCGGTGTTGGCTCTGCTTTGAGCAGAAGGTTGGAAGAGAGACTTCCAGAAGTCCCTTCCACTCTGAATAACTCTGTGATATGTTAACAGGACAGTGGAGAGGAAATATGCTAGAAGTAGCTTATGAAAAATAATTTAATGTGACTCTCAGAAGTCACAGACCTTAAACATAAGCAAAATATTGATGTTGATGAAATCAAGGGAGCTGCAGGCAATTACAGCACAAGCGTGAAAGATTGTATTAGGGAATCAGATACATGGTTAAATTGGCAATAACACATTTGTCTCCCTCCTCTTTGATGTCCTTCCTTCTACCTTAATACCCAAACTTGCCAGTGGCACACTTTGTAGTGGTGACTTCAGCCTTGACAAAGTTAATAAACTGAAAAGCATTTTTTGTTGTGTCCTGAGATTGGCCAGCTTTTTGTTGGTCTTTCAAACTGGGGGACCCAACTGAAACACAGCTTTCAGCTGCTCCGATGATTTAAATATTCCTAGCTGGTGCAGCTGCAGAAGAGCATCCCCAGGTTGTTCAGTTTCAGTTTGCAATAAAATCTCAGTATCACAATATCTCAGGCTTGCAAGGGTCTGCATGTGGCAGAGCAGAGCTTATTGTGGGCTGAGACATCCTGGTGTTCAGCATGACAAACTAGAGCTCCCTCAGAACTTGGGGTAACTCTCCTCTGCAATCCACCATGAAAACATGTTCTTGTGCACCTCAATTCAATAACAGGTAGAAACCGTTTTTTAAATGGTTGTCTGGCACCTGCCTGCATCATGAGTCACCTTTGATAATGTGCCTTTTTGAGCACTGTTTTCAGAGGTATTCATTGCTTGTGCTTCCACTGACAGTGAGTCTGGAACAGAGGGCCCTTACCTGCAGCCTCGCTAATCAAGCATCAGTTTCTAGTGTTTGACAGCAGAATTGGTGGTCATTGCAGAGAGTTCTTCAGTATATTTCTGTGATTTCATGGTGGGTTTTACTGCAGAGCTGCTGAGAAAGGAAAATATTCATTTGCATGCTGCAAAGCATAGGCAAGGAGCCAGATCTGTGCTATTACAATATCTGATCTCTGTAAGGCAAACATCCTTTTGAAAGGAGTTAATGTTTCTGTCTATTCAATTCTGATTCACATTTCAGCACTTTCCTCATTCAAACACCCTGGGGAAGAGTAAACTGTATTTTTCTCTTCTCCTTTTATCTTTATTCCTGGATTAAGTGAAGAAATTATTGGTTCATGTTACAGCCCTTTTGTCCCCTTGCAGTAAATCATCTGCAATATTTCTTGCTATTGGTATGCTGCATGTCATGTATACCCTGTTCATGTGACACGGAAATAGTTAATTATTTGCATGACAAACATTCAGGTTTTATCTTATGAGTTATCCCATAGGAGGTATGTATGGTTAACTAATGCACACATGCACATATCTTAGAATGAGCTTTCCATCAACAGCAAAATATTGCCATAAAACATTTAATAATAAATGTTCTTGATTATTTTTCCCTTCTGATTATGAAGAAAAATCAAAATAGTTAGTATAGTCATTAGTAGGATCTCAGCACTAATTTTTTATCTGCTGTTCACTTGCTGCCTATGCTTCTCAAACACTTTCCAAAAATCAAATTATAAGAGTCACGAGCTGTAGTCTCTTCTTTCTGAGGGGACATAACTGACTATTAAAAGAACCTTTAATTCTGTGAATACAAATGTTGAAATTATTTTTCTATAAATACCACACAAAATGCAATTCATATTTATCACTTGTATTCCTGCCAGGACATTTAATTGCTGTTGACAGAGAGCAATTATGGAGAAAAAAATTCATTTAAATATTTAAACATTTCCTATATGTGCTTTTATTTTATGTGAAAAAACAATCCAAACAAAACAAGCCTAGATCAAACCCACAAAACTCTTATAATAGGGAGCACTTTACATTTATCAACACAAAGACTAGTCATGTCTTTTCCATCAGTCAGTCTGCTTATGCTTTCTTTAACACAGAGGCTCCCCTCTACCTACACCTGCAGTGTCCGTATGGACCCCTTGCCTTTCCAGATGAACAGGCACAGGAGCTAATTATTCTTGAGGTGACCCTCCACGTAAAGGCTGGGGAGCATTTCAGAAGCCTCTCCCTGCTGAACCAACATTCCCAGCATGCTGAAATGCTGAATAAATAACTTCCCTCCAAAATCAATGCATGCTATATGCTGCTCCTTCATTTAAATAACATCATTTTTATCCCAGGGCTTTGGGGTTAGAGTTCTGTAATGTGAAGGCAAGTTATCCCTGCATGCTTTCTGCCTTCAATTGCAGCCCAGGCTATTCAGGAATCTTTTTCTTCCACATCTGCTTGGTCCCACTGTGGCCTTACTGGCAAATTCTGTGCTCTGTGAGTGACAGCCCACAGCAGCATCAGGAATGAACTTACGGCCTTTCCAGCCGGTCCTTCCTTCCCAGGGGAGGCCAAAGGCCCTGCTGGCGCCCCAGAGCCTTCCTGCTGCAGACCCTCATGGGGTGGTAGCTGCTGAGGGACCACCACGCTCTGCCTGGGGAGGATGGGGTGAAGGAGGCTCTGAGCTCCTGGGCCGGGGCTGCCCAGGCAAAGGCATCCCAGCCTGCGTGGGTTTGTCTGTTCTTACCCACCCTCAGCCATGCCTTTCAGCGCTGCTGGAGGGGCTGTACAACAGCTGTCCCTCACTAACTCAGCTTCCCAGGGTAGCAGCTTCCAGATTAAAGGCTTCCACAGTTCTTTTGTGGTGCTACAGCAAGAACCTTTTGCAGGAGGTACAGCTGCTTCTAAATACCTGTGGTTCCACAGATACAGGTTAGCAAAGATGTCAGAGTTTCACAGCATGCCTGGGGTTTTACCGAGATCCTGTCATCAGTCCCTGGGATCTGAAGGGGGGGCAAAAGGCTGCATTTCATTACTTGTTTGTATTTCAAATGAGACTTAGTTTTCTTTTACCTCAACAGTACACCATTAATGTTTTGTAAAGGTTGATATATTGAAGCTGGAACAGCGCAGCTCAATGGATGCTAATGAGGTTTAAACAAATGGAAAAGATATATGAGTGCTTGCCTAGCTCCAGCCTTGGCCAGCTGCACCAGGTATCAGGGGAGGTTGCTTGTGGGATACAAGTAAGTAGCATCAGTCCTCTCCAGAGAAATTGCTCAACATCCCTGCACATACTGACACAGGAAAATATCTCTCCAGCTGTCAATCCTTCAGACTCCTACAAGAGGAAAAAATTGCTGTGGTTTGTTGTGACTACTTATCAGTTTAACTGATTTTTATAACAAAATATTTTACTCACATAGAAAAAAAATTTCAACAGCCAAATACAACAAAGAATTGAAAAAAATGCATGTGGCACTAGGACAACTGTATCCTTTTCTGTAAAATCATAAGCAAAGGCAGAGAGAAAAAACTCATGCTTTTTTAATTTTGAAATTTGCTATTTACTTATTTCTAAATAGTTATGGTTGCTTTGACAGGATACCTTAAAACATAAGGAAGAAATGCATTCTTTCCAGGACTTGCAATTTTATTCTATGCTGAAGGTTATGAATATTTTTTTTTCTGTGCAACATATTGAGGTAGTCAGGAAGAGAAATAAAAAAAAAAGTAAGCAGTATTGAGCAGTCAGTGTATTCCTGACCATCTCTGTAGGAGGATAGGAGGAAAGGTTTCTTATAAATCAGTATACCTCAACTCTAAGAAGCTTTCTCCCTGATTCATATGGGTCAAAAAAGTTCCTCTCATGAAAACAATTTAGAAAATTCAAAGGTAATCCAGTTCTAGGCTCTCTGCCATCCAGGTGCTTGTACCCAGCAGGAAAAAAAAAAATCTCCTTAATCCTTTTCTGTTTTTATAATTACTTGTTTTTCCTCTTCCCAGCAGTTCTTCTGTTGAACACGAAAGTTGCCATATCCAATTATACCTTTTTGTCCTTGCTTATAAAATCTTCATGTCTCCTTAGTTATATATTAACACAAGATTAATCACTTGATCAATCTCAGGGTTTTTTTTCTCATCTGGCACAGTGACAGCCACCAGCCATTTGGTGGCATGCTCTCAGGGTTTTTGTGCAGCCAATGTATGTGTGTGACTGCATGAGGGAAAAAAGAGGGTGAACTAGAGAGAAGGAAAGAGCAAGAACACCAGTATCACATTTAGCATGGTAAATGCCATGGCATTTTGGAGAGACCAGCTTCCACATGTGATCATCTAATAGCTTCTGATCCATGTTGTTGTGCATTTCACTGTTTATGTAAGAGAGGCTGACAGGAAGGGCACTTCTTGGCAGTTAATGATCACTGTCATTGACCAAGCCAATCAGTCAGTAACTGGAAATATCTGACCTTTATGGCTTTCTTCCTTTGATGATTCTCTTTAATCATATATTTTTTTAACCTTTCCTGTTGGATCTAAAACTGTGTACTTTGATATTAATTCAATGTGCCATACTAGAATGAAATGACTTTTCTTTCTCAGACTATTTCTGACAGTAATTGTAACCAAAGGGAAAGCAAGATTTGTTTCTGAAAGCTCCATCATATTTACACTGCTTTCTAATGTTTTCCTTTACCTCCCTTACCTTTGCTGGAGCTGCTATCACTTTGTACTGTCCACTGCACTGCATATTATCTTCAGATTTCATCTCAGAAAAAGCCCTGAATTTGTCAATGATTGTTTGCTTAAGGTCTGCTACAAGATGAGTATTTTAACCTAGGGGATTTAAAGGCTTCCAAAATTGACTTTCTCCGACAAAAAATACACTGTTTGAGGAAGACTGTAGTCTTTCTTTGGGAAAAGATTATTAACAAAATTTTAGTTTTCAGATGACTTGGGGTTTATTTGGAAAGCTATTGTTCAAATGTTGGCATGAACAGAAGTCAATTTACTAGAATGTATCATATTCATAACGCTCTGAAAAGAACTTTGCTTTCCAAGCCATCTTGTGAAAGTTGCATTTATTACAGTAAATACTGGCCAGATACTTCTGGCCAGGGAGAAACATTCTGATTTATTTAGGCACATATGAGTACAAAGCAGAACCTCAGATTTACGAAGTGTGTTATCATCTAACAATTTTCTTAAAAATCATGGCTAGCCAGTGAAGTGCTGAAGGCCATGTTTGGCTTGGTGACCCTCAGTGAGCAGAGAGCTGGAACTGAGCAGGGGTGCTGCTGCTCTGATCTGCTGGAGCCCTGGAGCAATGGCTTTGCTCCCCATGACTGAGGCTTGGAAACACACTGGCTGTGCAGCCAAGTACAGCAGACATGGGGCAAGTTCAACTCAGTGGCCAAATTGATTTCCATGGTCATATTTTGTTTTGTCTTCTGGTTAAGCCTATTTCATGCATAGCATAACAGACACTGCAATACACAAGAAAAAGGAACAAGTCCAAGGACACTGAACTGGAGACTTTGCAAAGGGAAAGTAGCACAACTGCAATGATTTCAGTGGGCATTCCCATTAACATAGTGACTCTAGCTGGAAAGATGCAAGAAGGTTAATGTTTGTTAATGTATTCTGGTCTTTTTTGGTGAAGCTCAGAGACACTCTGTCCTGCCCAGTGTGAAATCTCTGTATTTGACTTGTGTCATGGTTGGAGTTATTATGAACCTTATCTTTCAGCAATAGACTTTCTGTATTACAGCATTTGAGTAAGTTTGGACAATATTTCTAAAATGATGTGAAAATTACTTCTTGAAGTTTTTTGAATTATTGTTTGTGAAGCGTTTGTTGAAATTGCTATGCTTCAGTGAATTGGTAAAAAATTACCTATCCCTGAACACCTGAGATACTACTGTAATTGTCTATACCTAGAAAAATACAATATTGGTATAGAACTCCATGAGCATTGCGTCCATGACAGTGGGCTCTCATTTCTGGCACCAAGCAGGCAATGAGCAAAATGAACTGGTATTCAAAAAGCCAGGCTTCACCTCCATAAATTCACAAAACAAAGACCTGTATCTTGTCACCACACAGATCCCTGCCTTGTTTTGCTTGGTAACCCTATGCATCCCCTGACTTCACTGGTGACAATTATCATGACATTGTGAAGTGCCCTGAGACCAGCTGCTGAAAAATGCCATCCCTGAGATGCTGCTAAATAACCCCACAAAGTCAGCCTCCCCCCTTGTGAGGGAGAGAAATTCGTGCTGTGCCTGGGTAAGGGGACGCTGGGGAGTGAGCTCTCGTTTGCAACTCAGCTAATTAAACATTAATGAAGTCCTTTCAAAAGAGGGAGCTTTGCTTCACACGTCTGAATGCCTAAATCCAATCTGCAAATGTTTGTTTTCCCCATTTTAGCTTTTTAATTTATTCCTCAATTTTGTAACCTCTGAAATGATAATAAAATGTACTAGATTTGAAATAGAAGTCTCCAAACAGTATTTTGGCAATCTGTTAGGAGCTGGAATACATATGGATTACTCTGTAAATCTAAATTATTGGCACTCAGGAGAGATTATTTCCATGTATTTTGTTTTATTGTGTAATATTTTGCAGCTATGGCTGCAGTGCTGTTATTAACTTGCAATAGTTCTAAACCCGGGTAGGTGATAAGATCATTTACTGCGTAAAATTCAGGCCTCCAAAGTAAGATGGTGCTAATCAGTTGAGCCATAGGAGTCCCAGCTGCTCACCCTCTCCAAAGATTTGACCCCTACTGTATTGGAAAAGTTTCAACAGAATTTTAGTTTGTAATTGGAAACAGTTGGTAGAATATGAATATTTTTCTTGACTAGCTATAATAGAGATATGATACTAAAAACATTGTCATAGCACAGGATGATTTTAATTTATACAAAGAAATTAATGACAGGAAAACAGTCTTTCCAGATGCAAAGATAGTTTTGCATATTGCAAACATGCTTTCAACCATTTGGAAAGAAGTATTTTCTCCACTGAAGTTAATTCCTTTTCGCATTAATTACTTATGTATCTTTAAAAATAAGGCAGCTCTCTATGCTAAATGACAGCTGGCCTCGGTGAAAGATAATTTTGCAGCTTGGGCATTCAGGAGATAGAGTATTGCCACAGTCACTCTTGGTCCTCAGGCAAGTGATTCTATTGGATTTCTTGCCTGTAAAGTGAGATAAGTTGTCCCTCATAGCTAAGGTGGGATTTTCCTTCCTTTTTTTCTCTCTCTCCACATCCTTGACTTTAGATGGATTTGAATTTATTCACTTAGGAAAAAAAAAGAAAACCAATGCTTGCTCAAGAAGCACACAAACCGACTTAATAGAAAAAATCTTGAGAATTGCAAAGTCTAGCACCAGTTTGCACAGGCAGGAGAAGAGGACAGACAGAGTCATTCACAGGTGGTCACTCATTGAAAGCTGTGAAGATGTTTTTTCTGGGCAGTTGGAACCTGGCTGAGAGATATCTTTCACCAGAGCCTTTCTGAGCCCAGCTCCAGCCACCATTGATGCAGGTGGTACCTACTGCTCACACAGCTTCCCCAGCTGATCTGGGCTGGTTGTAGCTTGAATTATGAAGGGCTGTGTCATTTCAGAGTTGTATAAATGTAGATTGCCACTGTAACCACATACACAGCAAACACCAGATTTCTTAGCTAGGTCAGTGACCAAGATGGAAGAAGACTTGCCCGTTCCAAGCCCTGCATTTAGCATGCAATAAAACCTCTTCCCCCAGACACTCACAATATTTGATTTCAAAGTATAAAAATGTATTACTCTTGCTGTGTTATGTCTATTGAGGGCTCATTTAATGCACTTTTACTGTCCTAGCCCAATTGATTCAGACATAACTGAAATAAAAATGTTATTTGGAGAAGCAGGTGAATGTTATGTAAAACCAGAAGAATACCATTCAGAAATTCAGTTCCTACTAACCTACACAAAAATGCTGGAGGGAGTGTTCAGCTTATTTTCTCAAATGATCACTTATGCCTTTCAGACCTTGAGTAAATGACAGCAGTTAATTCAAATAACAATTAGAACAGCCATTTGGAGGTGAAGTGATTTTAACTTCTCACCATTGATACATCCTGTTCTAGCAGAACATGCAATGGAGGACCTTCTCCCTTCAAACAGCAAGCATTTGTATTTGTTTGATATGTTTACAGACTGATATTAGTAGTTTTCTTTATAAGAAAAATAATAAAATATATATATATATATAACATGAATTGCAACTGAAGAGCAAGTGGCCTTAGAAAAAATACAGGAAAACAGCACAGGGACACTTTCACATACTTAGAGCAACAAAGAATGATTTGTCCAAGCATACTGTCAGCTCTTCAAAATGAAATTCACATGATCAGACATCCATGAACACAATCAGGCATCCATGTACGCTGTGGTATGTGTTCTTTGCACATTTTTGTCAGTCTCATCCACTGAGCAGCTTGGTCAATAAAGACCAAAAAAAACCCCCCAAAATCCCCAAATTATAAATTTTCCTTATGCTTTTGATAAACGTGTCACATTATCAACATCATCAACATTTGCAGCAACATCATACCAGTTTGAGATCTTGTCAGAGCTTACAAAAGTGGCTGAGCCAGGTCTTATTGGCAGGGAGATGGCAAACTTCCAGCAGCTCCCAGGTGCTGCAGAGTTCAGCAGCAATTAAAGATGTGCCACTCTGCCTCTGAGCCAAGACCATGATAGCATGTAAAAACTCAGAACAAAGCTATGAATATCCTATCAGCTTTTGGAAACAATGTCAAACTGAAGTTCTGGCTACATGTGGTCATTAAAAATCCCTTCAAGCTGTTGGAAAATATCGTTCAATACCTCCTTTATCCTGGACAGGTGCCACTCAGGTTTACTCCCTCATCTGGCAGCTGATGTTCCCTCTGCGGCCTCCTGTGAGCGTGGTGGTCTTGCTTTACGGACAGGGCTGGTGGATGGGAGCTCTGTTCATGCATGGCTTTCATTCTCTTCATGCCCACTGTGACAGTGTGCCCTTCAGCTTGCCTCAGAATTCCATCAATGAGAGCATGTGGCTAAAGTTAACATGAGGCAAATGGGTAACCTCATTACTTGAGAAGCATTGTCAATCAGGAATTTTGGGGAATATTCTAAACATTTACACATAAAACCTGCTCACCATTCCACTCAACCACTTCAGGACTGACTACCTCTTACAGTTAAGACCCTTAGTGTTTTCCAGAGATCTTTTAGAATGTTTGAAGTTTACCATGCTCTGAGCATGCTAACATTCCTGCCCCCTGCAGGCTGGACTGAAAGTCAAACAGAATCACATAAATATCTAAGTTGGAAAAGACCTGTACAATCACTGAGTCCAACCCTTAACCCAGCACTGCCATGTCCACCCCTAAATCACGTCCCTCAGTGCCACATGTACACATCTTTCTAATACCTCCAGGGGTGGTGACCCAACCACTTCCCTGGGTAGGCTATTCCAATGCCTGGCTACCATTTCTGTGAAGAAAATTTTCCTAATACCCAACCTGAACGTCCCCTTCTGCAGCCTGAGGCCATTTCCTCTCATCCTGTCACTTGTTATCTGGGAGAAGAGATTGACCCCTGCCTCACTACAACCTCCTTTCAGGTAGTTGTGGAGGTCCCCCTGAGGATCCTTTTCTCCAGGCTAAGCCTCCTCAGCACTCCTGATAGGACTTGTGCTCTAGACCTGTCACCAGCTCCTTTGCCCTACTTTGGACATGCTCCAGCATATAAGCATCTTTCTTATAGTGAGGGGCCCAAAACTCAGTACTGGCTCCGAGGTGTGGCCTCACCAGAGCTGAGAGCAGTGAGATGATCACTGTCCCAGTCCTGCTGGCCACACCGTTTCTGACACAAGCCATGAAGGTAGAACAGCATACACAATTTGCATTGACATACATAACTACTCAGTATCCACAGTCACAGAAATGAAGCATTGTTTGTCTCCTGACTGCCCAACTAGATAACTGAATATTGTAGCTCTGTACCTACAGCATGGGAAGTGAAACGGGTGAATGGTAAATGCCCTGAGGTCTCTAAATTACCTAAAACATTCTTTCAGTAACTGTAAGATGGTTTGGTCTCTCCAACTGCATTACAACTTACACTGTGGATCCAGTTAAAAAACTGGGGTTTTGCATTTGCCAGTGCAATATAGCCCCAATTTTGTTCTCATCCTGGATTTTGCATAATAAATAAAGCTGTCACTGGCTTCTGAATATATATACATAGTGCTGATTCAGAGCTCAAGGTCAGTCTGTATTAGAGAGGAAAAAAGGAGACCTTTATGTCTACATTGTTGGGGAAAAATATTTAAAATAACATCTCTTCAAAGCTATACAACTATTTTAGGCATGTGGTGTGATTCTTGGGGCTGTCCTGTGCTGGATCAGGAGTGAGACTTCAATGATCCTTGTGAGTCACTTCCAGCTCATAGTATTCTAAGATTTTATGATTTTAGAAGTTAGAAAAAATTGAGACCAAGCAGTCAGCAAAGTAATTCTGAAATGGTCAAGGGCAAAAAAAAGAAAAAAAAAAATCAAATCTATCACCATGATCTATTTGCACTTCATTATCTGGGTATCATCACTGAATTCTTATATTCAGACAGCTAGAAGTCCAGAAATAACGGGATAAAATAAAAAAGGAACAAATATTTGGACTGGAATACAATATTTTTTCCCTAAGTTATTTTGAAACTGATGTGGAACAAATTGCTACCTGTGTTCTTTTCAGTCATACCAATAATAAATGCATAAATAAATACAAAACTGAAGTGAAGTAGAGCACTGCTTTCCACAGCTCCTGCCCTTGATCCCTGCAAATACAGGAATCACTCTAATTGTCTTCTACATGGTCTGATTAAAAGTTTTTTGAAATTATTTTTCACAGCCTTAGTGTTTTGAAAATGTTGTTATCCTCAGTTCTTTTCAATAGACAGAGGTCTCCAGAGAGCCATTCATCTCATCCTAAGATAGGCATCTAAGACAGGTCAGCAAATGGTGTTCTGAAGATGATTCTATTAACTATAAAGGGAGAGCAGACTCAGATATCCAACTTTTAGAAGTCTGTAATTAGACAAGATGATTTTCACTCATCAAGGTACTTTTAGACAACTTTTTTTCCTCGTAAGATATAAAATCTCAACTTTTTAAACTAGAAAAATACACTACACCCTTACTAATTTTAAAATCCTGCATATAGTAAGATGGACTTTATTCTTCTGCACTCTAGACAAACTTTCAAGCCTTTCCTTTTTCCCCCACTTGAAATGCCAGCATACTATAGGGACATTGCTCTCTCTGTATTTCTAGGTGCAACTCAAACCAAAAGTGTTTGAAAACTCATGAAAAATGTTGTACCTGTCACATTTTCAGCTCAGGTTCAGAGACTTCCAGTTCATGTATGATTCAAAGGATCATCTAAATATTAGGATGCCTGTCCAAAATAAATGAAATTCCAGATACTTGAGATTCACCTGTCATTGAAGATAATGTTCCATAAAGAAAGCCCCAATTATTCCACTAGCAATAAAATACTGAGAATAACAGTAGTAAAAATGGCACTTACTGAATTTACAATGATGCAAAGCTATGAGCTAGCAGGAAGATGAACAAGGAATGTGGGAGACATTTTCCATTATTCATACTAGGAGCTATACTCTGCTCCTTGCAGAGGACATACCCATCCTATGCAGTTTGCCAGAGTCAGATACTGTCCACCCCTAACAATTGCATGTGTCAGTTCAAATTGCTCACTGAACGGTGACACCTCACTCATTTCATGCTCCTCACCCTTTTCTCTGTATCATTCCTTTGTTGTGACCCTTTCTGTCAGAGATGTTAGTTTTAGAGCCAGCATGAGATTAACTGCATAATGCTCCTCTTTCAAGCCTGCCTTTGCTTTATCTCCACCCAGCTGAGCTGGACACCGGGATGCACCGAGCCCCCCCGGGAATGGCTGCAGCTCCCTGTAGCCTGTTTGCATAACAGCTCACTCCTCTTTCTAACATGACCACAACAAGGCCACATTGTTTCCAGAAATAAAACAGATTAATTCTAAACCTACTGTAGAGCCAGGATAATAATTTTTTTTTTTTTTAACCATGTGTTTAACCATTTCTGAGAAGTCTAAAATTTAGGAGTCTAAAATGGAGCTAGACATTCGTGTGTATGCTATTCTTGTTCAAGGAACAACTCTCATCTGGGTTTACCAGGGGTTTAAGTTTTCTCCCCTCAGTTTAACAAAACACATTCAGAAGAAAAAAAATCAAAATCGGAAGACTGCATCACTGTTTGTTAGTCCCCTCAAAACAAACACATTTAGAATGTGCCCTCAGTCCATCCACTGTTTTTCCAGCCAACCATTACTCAAAGATATGTTTACCTTCTTTCAAGGAACAGTTATTACTACATTTTTCCATGAAAGCCTATATCTACTCTCTTTTCTTATTAACCAGCTAATTGACACCTTTTATGAGGGGTTTTGTCCAAGTTTTTCCCCTGCATGTTTATTCTCTGCACAAGGCATTGATTTTCTCATGTTTCTGCTATCCCAGGCAGTCCTGACTTCTTCCCTTCAAGCTACACTACGGGACAAATGCTGCACTATTCTCACCTTAAAAAAGAATAAGATTTTAACATGGATGGTATTTACAAATAAAATTCAACTTTACACCTCTGTAAACTAAGTTTCTAGTAATTTAAGTCATTGCAAACTGACCATTTACATTCTCTACAGTCTTCAGACAGAAGCTTCCAGGGAGTAATTTATCTCCTGCTAAGATGGGGGCTCAAGGCAGGCACCTGCTGAAGATACTGGCTCCTATCTCATCCATTAAATAAGAACCTTAATGATCTGGCAAAAACAAGACATGTATGGCTTGGCAGGGTTGATTTGCAGGAGTGTTTAACATGGAAATTAAAGCAATCACAGTGGAATGAGTTCCGAGTGATTACAAAATTCTTTCCCCCCTAATTTCTGTGCCCTTTTGGAAAGATAGTGGTAGCTTTGATTGTGCATCACCCATTGAGACCCTGCCTATATACCTAAGAAACATATATTTATTACAGTGATATAATGTTGCTAACTACTGCTTAATATCCATGTCTTGCTGGGGAGGGAGCAAAGAAGAAAAGGAAGAGCTATTTTATCTCACTCTTAAATCTACTTCAACATATAAATTTTATCCTTTCTTGAATAAATTTAAATACGTCAACTTTCCCGAAGTTTGAAACTGCAAGCATTCTAAAGCAATTTTTCACATAATACACACAGAGATATCAAAACTGTGATAAATATCAGTTCACCTACAAGTAGCATCCTGCTGAACCTATGTTGAACAAGAAAGTATCAGTAGATTTGGGACTTAAAGCTCCCAATGAACCTGGTAAGTTTATCCTAAACATAAGTTTATTGCTACTTTTGTAGAATAATATAAACTCACGCAGATGAGAAGTACGTGAGGTAGGCTGAGTGATTTTTATTTGCCATATGCATTTGCTGCACTGGGTCTTGATGCCGTCTTTCTTCTGCCTCTCACAGTAGACCTAAAGCAGGTGTTGCAAACTTAAAAGCCTCATGAAACAGCAGGAAACCACTTATCCCATGCCTGCCTGTGATGTTGTCAAAGCATTTCCTAATCTCCATCCCTGTTGCCTTTTGACAAGTGTATGCAAGATTGGAGCTAAGAGAAGGAAAATATCTTCTAAATAATATTAGTGGGTGGAACTTTTGCACCATTTGACTAAAGGGGACTCTTTCCTTTTTGGCCAGCAAGCAAGGAATAGAGTAGTTTTAGCACGTAGAATTTTCAAAAGTTTAATTTGCTTCTGAAAATTGAATTGCTGTAGCACAGTATAGAAATATTGAGGGAACTATTGGTCTTTTACTGAAATAAGTTTTGGCTCTTGACAGTGATCTGTATATAGATTATGGCATGAGAAAAACTATTGGGAATTAATCTGATAATATGAGAGGAATCAGACGGGACTCAACATGACAAGAGATGCCGCCAGTTGTCTCTCCAAAATGGCTCCTGCATTTTTTACTTGTGGTGAGCTCTTTTTTAAATTACTGCTTTCTCCCCAGGAAAACTAAATTGCCAGAAAACCTGAATTTATGATGAGCCAATCTAAAGATCATGTAGCCTCAGCCCACTGTAACCATGTTTGCTATCCCTAGAGTAGCAATTCAGCCTTTCTGCTATTCAGAAATAAATGAGCATTTTTATCTGCTTGTGTGCAGAATTTATGAACCATACAGGAAAAGTCCCAGCTCACAACATTATTTACTTAGTGCTGCAAGGGGAGTTCCCTGGCAGCAAAGAAGAGCTGTGATACGACATGTTCTTAATATTTCTCTCTCCCCATCCTTGTTATGTACCCTGCAGTACTATGAGAGAAGCTCTCATACCCGTGCTGGGAAATAAGCACATCTGGGTGCCTCCCTAGAGAGCCTGTACATTAATGCCCACAGCATGGGGAACAAAGAGGAGGAATTCGGGCTATGATCTCACTGGAATCACAGAAATATGTGGTAGGATTCTTCACACAACTGGAGAATTATGATGGATGGAGACAGACTTTTTGGAAAGGGTGGCAAAAAGGGTCAATTATGCTGTATGTGAGGGAGCAGCAGAGATGGATGGATCTCTGCTGTGGGATAGGTGGCAAAAGGGCTGAGAGCCTGTGTGTCAGGATAAGGGACAAACTGGCACAGGTGATGTTGTGGGTGTCTGCTACAAACTGCCTGGTCAGAAAGAAGTGGATAAAGTCTTCAGAGAACTGGAAAAAGCCTCATGTTCACTGGCCCTGCTCCTCATGGGGAATTAGAATCATGGTGGTATCTCCTAGTGTGCTTTGACTGTGTAAATAATGATGGAGCTGCTTTGCTCATGTCATTCTTACAAACAAAGAAGGGCCATTTGGGGATCTGAGGCTGTGAGCACCCTTGGCTGCAGTGATTATGATGACTGGAGCTCAGAAAATGGAGTGGAGGGAACAAGGCAAAATTAGGATTATGAACCTGGACTATAGCAGAGGAGATTTTAGCCTTTTTCATAGATCTGCTTGGAAGAATGCCATGCAATATGTCCCTGGAGAAAAGAGTGGTCAGGGAGAGCTGGTTCATTATCAAGGATCACTTTCTCCATCCTCAGGGGTGGTCCATACTAATGAGCAGGAAATCAAGCAGAAGCAGTAGGAGGCCTGCATGGATAAACAAGGAGCTCCTGACTCAACTTAGACATTAAAAGGAAATATATAGGAGGGGGAAGCAGGGATTTCAATGACATTTATGAGAAAACTCATCAAACATCAACAGTCTCAGTTTCCTAAAGAAAACTTGGTAGGGGACAGGACAAGGAATTATAGTTACAGAGAGCAGAAAAAACAATGCAGTCTATGCATTTCATATGGTATTACCTACTGATCTAAGCAGGTTTAATTCTAACTTGGGACCTATCTGACAGAGAGTAACTTTTACAGAATGAGAGACTTATCATCCATTGGGACAAAAAATGATTTGTGTTGCTGGTATTTTGGATGATGCCTCATAATTTTCCCAGTACCTTTATAAAGATATTGAAAGGAAAGAGTGATTGATGTAGAACTGGAGGGTCTTCATATCTTTGGCAAGTAAGACAAAGCAGGCCATCAGCCCTCTGATTGCATTTCATACAGTGGATATTTTCCAGCTCAGTGCTTAACCATTAACTTCTCAAGGTAAAATGACTACTCAGCACAGTGAATATATTGAACATTGTAGAAAGACACAGGAACCTTTAAATGGGCAAGAGTGGGTCATCCATCACTCCAGCCAATGGTGTGCCTATTCCAAATTCTGTCTGCCTGATATTCAGCTGGAAGGAGTCCATGAGCCAGGTGGTAAATAAGTTGGCTGTGCACAAACACAAATCAAAAGCGGTGTGAGGGCAGAGGTGACGGAATAATGGTAAACAGCATCTAAAAAAGTTTAAAAAATTTGCATTACTAAGTCTGCATTCTCAAAGTGTTCATTTTTTTCCCCCCACTTTTCTTTTAATATAGAACTTAATGTCTACTACTTCACTGATGCCTGGGGCCAGCAATCTATGGAGAGAATCTGGTACTCAAAATAGAAAAACCTATCTTCATTTTGCAAAATTTCTGACCAGACATAGTGAAAAATAGCAAACAGAGTCAATAAAAAATACATATATTTTAGCACTTCCCTGATCTGCAAGGAAAATTTATGGGCTTCAGTTTAAAAGATGGTGCAGAAGAATTTCTCGGACTATAACACTTTAAAAAGAGGATTGTTTATATGTTCCTTGAAGAGATAACCACTTCTGTTTCATATAAATATATATACCTATAAATACACATACGCAATGATTTATGAAGGTGATATAGTTAGGCAGTATTACAGTAAGAAGCAGTGATCAATGCACCACAAAGACATAGTTATGTGCTAATGGGTTTTTGATGTTGCTGGAAAAAAACCCAGGAGTGATAATATTAGCCAGATGATTCAAAAAATGTATTAAAAATAACACTAATGAAAGGTCAAAACATTGCAAAAGGAACATTGCAAAGCTCTTGGAAAGAGTTCTGGGACTCTCAAGGCCTCAGATGACTCTTGGGGATTATCAAGAAGGATCAGTCTTACCCATCCTTGAGTACGTGAAAAGAGTAAAATAGCTTTGCTGCCCACATTCACAGTATATTTTTTAAGGTCAAGTAGAATCAGAAACCGCAGAAATGTACCTTTCAAAACAGACTTAAGAGCTTCCAGACTTCAAAACTTTTATTAGCAGCAACATTCACCATGCTGCAAATCACACTTCCATCCACTGTATTCCTTACTTTCAGACTTAGTGTGTCCAGAACTAGTAGATAAATTCCTCTCAGCTACAGATATTTAGACTTCCCAAAACTAATAAACTGAGGTCTGCAGTGTACATCTAATGTGCTCAATGCTCTTATGTTTTTTTTTTAGCAGCAAATTCACATAAAGCCTCACACCTTTCAACCACTCTGATTTATCAGACACTGCCATTAAATTAAGTCTTTATAGTTCTACATGTGATACAGACTAATGCCAGAATTTATCAAACTTTAGACCAACGAAGGAACTAATTGGAATTGCTGTCTTTACAGTAAGAATAATCCAAACCCTGGCTAAGCAGCACAATCCTAGAATAATAGAGAACTACTGTGCAGTGAGTATGCTCATATCCCTGTTACAGCAGTTTAATACAGTCTTCCTTTAGGTGGCATTTGTTTGAGTTATTTGACAGTAAATATGAAGAGGGATAAGGGGCTGAAAGTACTCATAAAGTATTCTCTTGCAATATTACTCACAATATTACTCTCCTCTGATGTCTGTCTTTATCTGGTGAATTTAAAATTTCACTTTTTACATTATTTTAATTAATTTATAGAAAGCTTTTTGATACACTAAAATATAACAAAAATTCACAATGTTACAATACTAAGTTTAAATTTAAAGGATATTATATTTTTAGTGTTTTTAAATCACATTGGTCTAAAACAAATTTGCAATGAGACATCTGTCTAATAATCTTCTTACAGTTACAGAGAGAAAAAATAAAAATAATCCCAGTGACTCCAACTGCTTTTCTTACAAACTATCCTACAATTTGAAGAAAAATAATGAAACTATACATAAAGCTGGCTTTAATGGGATTTTGGAAATTTTTGTGTTCTTACTGAGGCAATTGACTATCAAAACCAACTCCTGAAAATGTGCATTGTTCAGTAAATTTTTATTTTATTCATAGTAGGATGGTGTGAAAAATATCAGCCATGGAAAATAACAGTCAGAGTCTACAGAGATCTTATTACAATGTCAAAACAAAACATCTTTCATATAAATTATGCTAGCAACAAAATATAAATTATGAAGTGAATGGAGAAACTCTTAATCAATTAATACAGAATATAGATTTTTTTTTTCTCTGTTGTATCAGCATATAACTTTAATAAATGCTATTTCTAGCCTTAAATTGGCATGCAGTTACCAGTCCACTGCTTCTGGAACAAATAAGCTCCAGAAGATTACCCGTAATGTTTGAAATTCAGCCTGGGTATTTCAGGAGGGAAACTGACTTGGATTCTTCACCTCAAAAGTCTTATATTTATTCCTGCAAGTTGCAGAACAATTCAAAGTAAGCAGGGTGATAAAAGCAGTGAAATCTCATTTTCCTGAAAGCTTTTACTGTTCTTACTGCAGTGTGTTAGTCTGGTGCTCTTAGTCCAGCGTGTTTTGAAGTTAATTGTAAATTGGAAGGTTTTCAGGTAGATGCTAAGAATGTTTGCATAGGACTATAGCAGCATATGCCCTTTTTGGTGAACCTTTTAAACACCAGATAGCAATTAATGCATACAAACTCAGCTGCAGACTAAATGAGTGAAGTCACAAAATCAATTATAGAATAATAGCATATTTTCTTTTCCTTTTAAAAAACTTATGGCCTACTGTCACCCTTTCCATTTAAGACTGATACCAACACCCTTAGAACCTCAAAGCCATCATGATAAAACAAATTTGAAAAATCTGTTTCATATTGCTTCCTCAATCTGCTGAGTTTCTGTCCACCTCAGTGACCTACAATTTCTGACTGACAGATTCCAAACCCTGCATGGTGATCACTTATGATTTCATATGAATAACTTAGAACTAGAAACAGACATTGTACTTCAAATAGGTGTAAAATTCTGTAAAATGTTTGTGTCTAGTTCTGGCGACAGGTAAGATACAATGGCTATATGCCTGCATTGCTCTGATGGAGAGACAAAATATTTTTGTATTTTGGAGGGCTTTACACTTGTATGAATATTATTTTCCCTTTCATTCTAAGGACTATGCTTTGTAACTAGGCAACCACGCTATACAGCATTATAGTATAATATTTTTAATTCTCTAAAAATGATATAGTTATTTGTCCACATTGTTCTCTAAATTTTTCTGTAATGCTGCAAAAACAGACAAATCATGGGTTTGTGCCTTTGCACTTTATTGCCTTTAATGATTATATTTACCTATACTGTGGGTGATCTTCAGAGCTTATTTCTGCCTTCATTCCTTGTTAGCAACTACCAGTCATTCCTTTTTCCACTCTGTGGGAGTGGATCCAAACCAAAAATATGATCAATTGCTCCTCTGTCCCAATGATTCTTTTGTGTAGGACTCTGTGGTGCTCAGCTTGGCCATTACTCCTTTTCATCTACAAGGTCATGACTGTTTTAAGCTCTCTTGGCACCAGTGAGCATCACAACTCTTAAATTGGTGATTTCTCATCTAAGCAGTACTAAGGGCTTTGAGTTTTCCCACTCAAAGTGGGACAAAATTGAGATTTAAGTGGGAATTTCTGTACCATATTTATTGCAAAAGATAAAGATACTGTCAGGCTTCTAATAACAGAATTTGCATCTGTTCCTCTACATTATGAATTTCATTATGAAGCAGTCAACCAAAAATTGCAGAGGATTAATCAGCAGCAGAGGACAGCAGGGTTTTGCAGTCTCTAGCGGAAAGAGCAGAGTGGGATGAACCTGGATGTGTGGAATCATCATGGTATGAATGTAATATTACAGTTACCTCTGGCATTCCTGTCTCTTCCTTGTATTGGAACTCTCACAGCTAAGACCAAGAAGCCTTCACTGAGGAGTATGGCTGTCCACTTATTTTGATAGATGGTCTTGGGATGAGTGTGACTTCAACTCTGCACTGTGCACCCTTATGCAAAAAGCCTGTCCCTAGATTAAATTCAAAGTGTTATTTTTGACATTAAAAAATCCTTTAATGTGGACAGTCACTTAAACCCTGGTGACATGACTCTTAATTACAAGAGAATCAATATTATACCAAATTACACTGAAATACAATACATAATTTGTGGTGGATATTTAGCTTTGTGCTTCAGAGTTCATACACATCCTCATTTGGGCACAGGGATGGGATTGTGTGCCACAATATAAGAAAGATATAAAGCAATTAGAGAGTGTCCAAAGGAGGCCAACAAAGATGATGAGGGGCCCTGAGGGGAAGCTGTATGAGGAGCAGCTGAGGGCACTTGGTCTGTTCAGCCTGGAGAAGAGACTGAGGGCAGACCTCACTGCAGTTACAATCTCCTCATGGTGGGAAGAGGAAGGGCAGACACTGATCTCTTCTCTCTGGTGACCAGTGACAGGACCCAAGGGAATGGCCTGAAGTTGTGTCAGGGGAGTTTTAGGTTGGATATCAGGAAAATGTTCTTCCCCCAGAGGGTGGTTGGGCACCAGAAAGGGCTCCCCAGAGAAGTGGTCACAGCATCAAGCCTGATAGAGTTCAAGAAACATTCGGCCAATACTGTTGGACACATGACTCTTGAAGGTAGTTCTGCACAGGGCCAGGAGTTGGACTTGATGATCTTTGTGGGTCCCTTCCAACCCAGCATATTTTGTGATTTAGTATAACTACTTCTTTCAACACAGCTGAGAGGACCACAGATCTCCGTTCCTTTCTCTTCACTCTGGTGAATGGTGCAAGCTTACCTTGACACAGACACTACCTGAGATATCCAATTCAGGAGCACAAGCAGTGGTGCAGAGATGAAACCCCACCTCTAAATTCTCCCACTCCTCCCCCTAAAAAACCAAAACACAAGCTGAACAACCAGTCAGACCTTAGACGGACAGAACTGCCCTCAGAAAATGCTTGCAGTCAGTCTCCAGTGACTTCACAGGGAGAACTGCTCAGAAGTTGTAAGGTGACTTTCAGGTAAGCAGAGTTTGTTCCTCTCAAATGCAAACGTCTTAAGCACGAAGTTGGTGGGTGTAGTCATGACCCCTACACTGTGGTTCTATTAATCTTCCTACTTCAATGGCTTTTTGACAATTTGGCCATTCATCTGGCAGAGACATAGGAGAAATGGGCCCTGGAGGACAGCCAGCATTATGGAGTTGGCCTGATGGATAACCAGAATAATTATTCAAGTGGATGGTCTGATACAACTAAATATGTATTTTTAATTTTATGTGTTTCAAAACTTCCAATATCCTGACATGTTTTCAAACTGTGTTAAGCCAATAGAGTCTTGAGGAATTGTTACACCAGATGTTGTGCATCTCTCTCCTAGATGTGTTTCTTGAGGCAGTCTGAAAAGACTGGGTTCTCATGAGTGGGGCTGACTTGGCTTGGAATTTCAAGGGCATCTGATTTATTTCCCCTAAGTGTACTTTGTGCTTTTTTTAAGAGGGACCTGTTGGAGGAAGGGGAGGTTTTTCTTTCCCCAAGGGGCACTGAGTATGCTCAAAGAGAGAAGGTTCAGGAGACTGCAGGATGCACAGAAAAGGTAAGTTATAGAAGGGGGTCTGGACATCATGCATGGTTTGGTTTAGAAGACAAAAACAAAGATGACAGAGCAGGCCAGCAGGCTTTGGAGGTAAAGGGAGGAATTTCTAGAGGACTACAGCAGACAAAGCAGAATTTCCATCCAATCAGAAATCTGTAAATCATGGACTACCCTTCAAAACACATCGGATTTGTAACAACTCTGTAGAGAATTCAATTTCTCTTTATGTCTTCTTTGTCTCATTTTTGAAAAGCCAAGATTTTAGATTTCAGTTTTCATTCAGATGAAACTTTTATTTCTGAGTAATGTAATGCAGATATGCAATAACCTAACTTTGAAAGAATCATCCAGGGGAAAAAAGTGCTTTGGCATATTGTAAACAAATAATTGTACTAATCTCAGCAGAGAAATACAAGAAGATTTTAACAGGACATTTATATCATCTTAAAACCACTCATAAGGTACTCACTGGACTGATTTAAATCTACAGTCACAAAAGTATTTCATGGAACATAAAGCGAGCAGCCCCTTTCCTCACCTCTTTCTTATTGCTCCACTGCAAGTAAAAGGAAAAATCTCATATAGCTCTGTGTTCCTTGCTGCATGAAGCCAGCAAGCTTCCTGACAGTTTCACTGATATTATTCTGGCTGCTAAGCTCCAACATAGTTCTGAACTCCAGGCATTTTATGAGGCCTGCTGTGATTTGAAAATACCACCCCCAAATGTTTACATGGAACAAGTCCTGATTTTTTTAATTTGACTAAAATTCCATTCACCTGCAGCTACAGAAACTAAAGCAATAGGCTGGGCAGTGGGAACAATTTTCCCATGGGCTTTGTGGAAATTGTGCTATGTTTCTTTTTTGCAAGAGCTAGGAATATCTGCTAAGTATGTTACTGCTCTTTCATTAAATGGAATCACTTTTAATTCCTTTCTTATTATTGCATTTGGATGTAAAATGCATATCTGTAGAAGATCTGGGTGCACATTACAAAATTTAGATCAGAATTAGGCAACCATTTCTGTGACAACCCCCACATAGCACCAAAATAGCTGCTCTGAAAAGAAGTGATATGAGGCACATGATTAAATGTCAGTGAATTCTAAAGACTGTTTCTACTAGGGAGCACAAAGAAAGTGATCTTGCATTGTGCTCTAAAATGTCTCTACCCTGTAAGCTGATCTGCACAGACTGATGGTTCTTATGCTGTGTGTTGGCTCTTTGACTCCTTTTTTACTCCAGAAGGTGTGCATGTCCATTTGTGTGATCAAGATGCACGATCTAGGCTGAACAGCCTGCCCTGGGGAATGCTCTGCAGTCCATCTCTTTGATTTCAACCTCAGGGTGCAGCATGCTGCAGAGGGGGAAGGGTAAAACATGTTTGAGGTAATGAGTATGGAGATAAAACAGGTCATAAATTTTACCCAGACTAGAAATGGTAGCCAAAGAAGTGAGTACAGGTGTGAAGCTCTCTGTAAATGTTTCTTGATGATCTGGGCAAACAGATTTCTGTTAGCAGAAAACATGGCACAAGAACACACGTCACCTTCACAGGTTACTCAGGCACGTGAAAGGCCACTTGCTGATGGGGACTGGAAGGCTGGTTTTCTATTTCCTCCTAACTGAAAGCATTAGGCTTGTACATTGTAGTAAATAGTTTTCTAAATGCACTGCATTTACAGAATAACTTTCATCAACTACAGTACATTTCTAAATATTGCACACACTTTCTTAAGAAACTTATGTGAACTTTATGGCATGTTTTTGTCCCTTTCAGCTTTGCAGTCCCTGCTGGTCTTTCCACATACCATATTCCCAAGATAGTTACTCTCCAGTACTTACTGTTAAGACATATTAGGGATTCATTTTCTGTTCTAGAAGCACTAGAGAGCCTGAACAGAAATCAAAATCCTTAGTGACACTCACCAATGGTCACTTGAATAAACAGAAGTGTCTTGAGCACGCAAGACTCCTTATCATGTTACTCAGTATGCTGAGCAAGTAACTACCTTACTGTACATTTGACTACAGATTGGCAGTCTTCTGCCTGGAAAAAACAACATTCTTAATGCAAGCCACATGAAACAGTTGCCTGTACACACCTTGCAAAAACAGATTTACACTGAGAACAACCCCTGATGTACAGACTGGCTGTTGTGCTGATGCTATGGTCAGGAAGAGCAGCTGCAGTGTGCTGTAACTTACTTTAGCTAAGAGTAATTCCTCTGCCTGAGACCTCACATATAATTCACAGGCCTAGATGTATTAAACCTGCAATTAAGATCAAAGGAACACATTGTAGTGGATAAAATATGGGGTGTGAGATCTTGCAAACTACAGGCTGGAAATTTTAAGACTACATGTTGAAGTTTGTCTCTTCAGATACTCAGGCAATAAGCTGCTTGGTTTTTAAAAGTACCTAGCAATCTCTTTTTCATTTGTGAATGTTTAGTATTACTGACAAGTAGGCCACCTATGTGCAAGTGCCTAAATATGGACTGAGAAAACTAGGTTTTGGCACCCAGATACAAATGCTGTGTCTGTGAATTTTCTGTTCATTGGGAAAATCTCTTTTTTGTTGCTTTTTTTTCTTCCCTCTCTCCTCTGACTGTAAGCTATTTTGCATCTGTGACATTGCTTTTTTCCCCCTCTTTGTGCCCATGTTTACATATACTTCCCAGGAAAATGCACACAGAACAAAAGTTTACAGTACTTCTTGAGTTTCACCATAATGTCCCATTCTAACACAGAAGAAAAACAAATACAGACAAGCTGGCAAATTCTTAATCCATAACTAAAGTAATAATCTGCTACTGGGAATAATAATAAAATAAATATTTTAAACTCCAGACTACAAACAAAAACAAAGGCTTCCTACCCCAATACAATTCTACCATAACAATCTTATCCTTGGTTTTGATATCTTAAAAGAAAATTGAATATGCCTCTGATTTTTAAAATTCAACACACATTTGATAATTTTAATCACAGATAGTAGTAGAAGGACTTCAGTCTTGCTTTTTAACATTTTATTAATTTAGAAATTCATACTTTGATCATTTTCTCTGAAGTTGTCACAAAATTTTCATTCTGCAGTTGGTTTTGGTTAAAGTATGAAACAAGCCCTCATGGCAGAATCAGGATTGCCTTTGAGAAGTTTTACTTTTCCTCAATTTTCCTTTTATTGTAAATAAATTTTAAGCACAAGTACTTGCACATTAGCATTGCAAATTTCTTTTCTTCTGATTCATCTATATATATTTTCTTATGATTTGTGAAGTCATATTTATTCAACCAACACTTAAACACGTGCTTAAATTTGTGATTGTTTCAAGTTATATTTTAGATTAAGTGAAGCCATGAATAGGGCTGATTATACTCATGTCTAACATTTTCTTGAATTGTGTCCATTTGTCAGTAAAAGAACAACTGTAGATAACAGTCCTTTCCATATTCTGATTTGAATATTTAATACATAACCATTCCAGAAAAGTGAATCCTTTTTAATAAAGATAATTTCATTTAAAAATAGCTAATGCATTAGCATTGTCTTATTCATCGAAGTAGAAAATGTTGTCTAAAGTCCTCTCCCTTATCTTGATCTCATCTGCGTACTGCAGCATAGACAAATATTCTATTTAATGGTGTTTTTCTAATGCTACAGGCTCAATATACTACAAAAGTTTTCAGTTCATAATAGCAACCAGTAGTTTTTGTTAACTGCCTTGATAAATACAGGTTTGACTACATATGTGTGGCTTCAGTAGAATTGTTGCATCAGTTACAATATTCTTGCTTATATTGTTGTATGCAATTCAGTATCCTTTTGGCTTCTAGATTTGTTTCTTAATTGGCAAGAAAGAAAATCTTATCTGCTATTTAAATTTTTTATCTATGATCTAATTTTGGACTTTGATATACCATGCCCACCACACTAAATTTCAGCAAAATTGAAAACATACAGGCACTCTGTATGTGTCAATTATAAAACAGGCCTGAAAAAAGCTCTATTTGACACAGGTGCCAAAAATGACAGGTAGAAGCTGGTGCACAGATTCAATGTAAGCAGAAGGACTTCTTGATAATGCTGTAAATAGAGACATGGACAAAAAAATCTGTAATGATTACAATGTTTTTATATAGAATTGCATAGTGTTGGTAAGCACCAGGATATAGAAATGTATTCTAAAAAATGCCTGTTTCAAAGGCTCAAGGCTGAAAAAAAGAATGTAACAGTTTAAAGTACAAGTACCCAGAGTATTACAGGACTTACTACATGACAGAATCATAACCAACTATCTTTAGAAATAACAATCGGTAAGTAGGAGATCACAATGATAAAATATCTTCCCTTAAAACTTTGCATCACCAGCTATGTATTAACACCGCCTTACTCAATGGATTTTATTATCACATTTCTTTACACACTGTTGCCATTTGGATATGAGTAATATCAAGCACTGCAGAAAAATCATAGAACCTTCAGCTCTTATCTAAAAAAAACCATTCCAACTTGATGAATTTTAAACCATTTTGAAGATGAGACACAGCACTTTAAAATATCTTTTAAAAGATTCCAAATCATTAAAAACCCTACTTGACTAGTCTTAAAAAAATTATAGTGATGAGTTTTTAATTCACTGAGAGAAAAACTTGTGAGACCTACAGAAGTATTTAAATATTATGTGTTTGGTTTAGGATTCTACCTGTCTTCATTTAAATTATCTGGGATCAAATTTGATGCATCTTATAAATGATATAAAGAGATACTATTGGTCCAGCTGCAGGGCTAAATGTTTGTGCTGCTTCCTATCCAGGAAATCTCAAAGCATCTTCTTCTGGGGATTATTTAGTGCCTCAGAAAAAAAACCCCAAAACCTTAGGACTCAGGAACACCAAAAAAAAAAAAAAAAAAAAAAAAAAAAGAAAAGGGTTTCTTCATGTCAGTTGTAAAGATATATACAATGCATCTTTATAGCAGATTCTCTAGGACCAAAACAACAGGGTTTTCAAAAAATTAAGTCTTTACAGGGACTGGTTTTACAGATTATTTTGTTATAAAATTTAGATAGTATAGCACTCCTGTCTGCATTACATATGTCTGCCATTTCTTTTAGAACAGGGAGCATCAGAAAATGACACAGGTTTCCTTCTCTAAAAATGCCTATGAAATTGCCATACTATATGAATTTAAGGCTTTTACTGGCCCACAGTCTACACAAGGATATCTATGATTACACAAAGCATTAGTATTAAGCGTCCTAATTTGATTACTCTGGCCAGGCATAATAAAAAGACAATAGTACATGGTAACAAAGCATCCTCAAAAAGCTATATTTACTATGCTATTCTAAAAAAAAAGTAAAAAGCCAGGTAAGCCAGGAACTGATGTCAGATTCTTACTTTCAGATCAGAATTGTTCATGTTCAATTATTATTTGTTACTGAGATACTGAGTACATGTTGGTTTGCTGTCTCTGGCTGCCTGTTCTCATTCAGCGTTTACATCTACCTTTGTCACATTCAAATGGGTTTCACTTCACCTGACTTCAGTCATCTGGAAGACAGTCCTGCAGTCAAAGGTAGGCATCTGTGCTTCCTTTCACTGGAGTTAACAAAGAAAATAAAGCACCTGCAAAAGGCAATTTATGTCACTTTTCCTAGAAAGAGATGGTTTGGAGTGATAAGTACCTGTGCACCACAGAGGTAAGGTATGACTAGCTGAGGCTGGATCCTAAAATTCTGGTAGTTATTGAGAAGAATCCCACTGTAGTAACTGAAAGGTATAAATGTATGTGCAAGTGTGCAGTCATGACACAGTCTAATTGATATTTCTGCAAATGAAGATACAATATGAAAATATTATTTCAGTGTACAGTTGATGGTTTCAAAGCCAGTCCAAACTACACATATGAACACTCACTCTTGAAACAGAACAACGCCCACCACTTTGCTTCTTTGGGTAGGCAAATTTTAATCTTTTACTATGAGACTGACAGTTTTGTATCCAGTTGCTATGACAGCAGAAGCCAAAGAACCATGAACCAAAGTTCACTCTCATACCCCAGCCTCCTTCCCCATGTGTGATTCTCACATTGCACAGCTCCAAAAGGCTATCAGCATTTAGCACAGTAGGAAGGACACTTGCCCAGGTTCTCTTTTCATGTCTCACATCTGGGAGTAAGACTCTTGTGATACTGCTATTAATGGACCTCAAGCATGTTGGCTGGTCCAAGAGTATCTCCACGGGCATTCTGGAAAATTTGCAATGTCGCAATACCTTCTGCCTAGGAAAACAAAAATATAAAAGTAACTATAAACACAGCAATATGGCATGTATTTCTATTTGGAAAAGCCAAAGAAAGAGGAGATAATTTCAGCTTCATTTCAAATTTTAATGACATTCATAAAGGTCTATCATTTTGGGTACACACCCTGTGTTTACAATAGTGATGTTTATAAACAAAAATCTTTTTTATCTCTTAGTCATTGTTTTGCTAGACAAAACTCTTTCATGTCATAAGACTGACTCTTCATTACCTTTAACACTCCTGCACCTGCTCTCATTTTTCATAAATGTACTTTTTGAATAAGCTGAGTATGGCATTTCTGATCTGATCTTATGCTTTCTGTTTTTCTACATATCTCTACTAGAAATATTTCAGCCAGTATATCCTAGGATCACATTTGCCTTTTCACTGAAAGACCCTGAAACCACAGAAATTCCAGCGACCCCTTAGAATTTCTTCATTTTTTTGGCACTCACCACTATGCTCTAAGGCACCTTTATGTGACAAGCCTTGGAGCATGAAGTGCTCAAGACGAGAACCTTGTTTGATATGGAACATATGTGCTTAATCTTATATATGGTGTATCATTTCATCAGCTTCAGTTAGCTTTGTAGGATCTTGGCCTATCTCCTCAGTCTATAAATAAATAATGACAGATTTATAAATAAATCAGTTTCTAACCAGCTGAAACTGTGTTATCTTTGTAGCTTTTACCAATCAATAGAGCAGCGTGAATGACAGGCAGAGGTTCTGCAGTTTTAGAAAAATCTAGTATAACAATAAATAGAGTACATGTAAGTACCACATAAATATTTTGATGCACTAGCATAAAATGTTTCATAAGGTGTTTCAGAATACGCCCAAGCCATTTACATCTATGCTAGGCCAGCAAGTGCTTTTTAGCTGGCAGTTCAATGTTCTCCCAACATAAATAGATGATCAATCATTCTTTGTTGCTATTGTTTTAAAGAATAGTTTGAAACCCAATTCACACTGTGTTAGTACGGCCTGTTCTTTTTGTTCTTTTACCAATACAAGTTTTAATATTAAAAAAGTGCATTGTTTTCATCTGGCTGCAGGAGTATATGTGTTGAGCTCTACTGTAATTGTCTAAGTTCTTGGTTGGTGGGAGGGTGCAGGTGAAGCCTGCAGAAGAGACTGAAAGTCTCTGAAGGTGCGAAGTTAAGCACATATCAATCTATTCAGAGAACAAACACACAAATAAAAACACTTAAGTGGAGAAAATCCATTCCCATACTGAGAATTATTATATTACAGTGCAGTTTGTGTGGAGATGAATCTGAATTTCACCTGCCTTCCTGTTCTGCTCACTCAGAGGACACTTATGGAGACCTAAACTCCAGTACCTCATTTAAAGCCTGACGCAAGACATAAGTATAAGGTATAGTGTAAGTATAATGCATCTGTTCTTGTTCTTGTGTCAGGAGCCCTAGATTTATAATTTTTCCACAAGATGTGGTATGAAGAATGCTTGACTTTAATTATGTTGCCACAAACCAGCCTAGTCATGTTCCTGCCACAATGAGGACGCCGTCCGTTCAGGTCTCTTTCCTGGCATGTATAGAGAGATCACAGGACAGTGCCAGAAGCCAGGCGGTGGATTTCAGCCCGGTGCCTGTCCTCGGTCCACCACTGACGAGCACTCAGTGCGAGGGCTGAAAGCCGAAAGGCCTTTCCTCACCCTCGGGGACTGCATGGAGCTGTGTGATCGTCGAAGCAAAGACGGCTCTCTGCTTTCCCAAGTTTTTGCTTTGCAAGGCCCAAGGTGCTGCTCCCGGGCTGGAGAGGGGTCGCTTCCTACTCACCAGAGCTCCCCTTCCCCTCTCGCTCAGCGTTCCGGTCCCTGCCCCGGGGAACCGCAGCCGTGCCCCTCACACCCCGACCCCTCGCCTTCCTTCCCCGGCACCGCGGCTCCGGGAGGCCCTGTCGGGAGCCCTGGGCTCGGCCCGGCGGCCGCAGCGCCGCCTCGGGCTGGAGCGGGCGATCGGCGCTGGCCCTCCGCTCGCCCACCGGAGCGGCACACGGCCGGCCAGAGGAGAAGGCACCCCGTACACCCTGCGCTCTCCTCGGCACCCCCGCCGCCTCCCTCCTCTGGGTACTGCAGAGGGGCGGCGGGGCGCTGCCGCCTCCCCCGGCTCGCGGAGCGCCGGCTGCGGGCAGCGCTCCTGCCGGGCACACCGGCGCCCGCTCCGCTCCGCTCCGGACTTACCCCGGGAGAGCGCTCGGCAGGCGGGGAGCGGGGCGGGGGGGAGCGGAGGGGGAGGGCTGCGCGCAGATGAGCGCCGGTCCTGCGAGATGCTGCACGCCCAGCTCCCCGCCGGAGGGGGGTAGCAGCCGCTGTCTCCGCCGGCTCCTGCTTTTTCGCAAGGGCTGTTGCTGCCGCTGGACGCAACCTTCTCCCGACATGGAGCTGCTGCCGTCGCCGCCGCCGCTGCTGCTGCTGGAGTGAGTGAGTGTGACGGGCAGAGCTAGCCGGCCGCATGGATGGATGTGTTTAGCTTTGTGAAGATTGGGAAGCTCTCCGGGTAGGTGTTTGCCGCCACTGCTGCTGCTCCGCGAACCGCGGGCGTCCCGCGGCTGCGGGCGCTGCCCGCGTCCTGCGGGGGCAGGGAGGGATGGGGGCTGCCCGGCGCGGGGAGCGCCCGCGCCGCTCCCAACTTCTCTGCCCTCGGGGCTCGGGGCTCGGTGTCGGGGTGGGGCGGTGGGGGCTCGCTGTCCGTGGTATCTGCCCGGGCCGTGCCGATGTCCCTGCGCGGGATGGGTCATCCCCCTCTCCCTTGTGAAGGGACAATGAACTGCAACCGCTGTTGGGCGAGAGCGGTGCCCTCCTTGAGACGCCGGCCAGAATGGGCGGCCAGAGTGCTTCTGAAAATGCAAAAGCGGCTACAGGAGCCGGAACCGGGCGCGGTGGCGGAGGCTGAGGGGTGTGTTGGTGTTCGGGGGGTGGTGGCCGCGGTGCGGGTCTCGCTCATCTGCCGGGGCTGGGGACGAAGTTCCGAGGAGCCAGCAGCGCCTGGCCGGGCCGCGCCGCCGGGAAGGGTCTCGCCCTGCCCCTCCGCTCCGCTCCCGCCGTACCTCGGGCACACCGGCTCCCCCAGGAGCCGTATTTTTGGAGAAGTGGTGAAATCGTCGCCACTCGCATCGTTTGCGAGCGCTGCCCCTCCGCCGTTTCACACGGCGGTGGGTGCAGGGGCGCGAGTGGATTTGGAGTCTCATCCCTTGCTTGTAAGGCTCGTACGCCTCGTTGTTTAAATGTGCGGTTGATTTGTATTATTTTTCTCTATTTCTTTGTCTTCCGAATAAACCTTCTCTTGAATGGCCTCAGAGTTGTGGTCTCAGCCTGAGGACTGTTGCGTTCGCAGCCGGTTGCCAGGCCTGGAACTGCATCGATAGATCAAGAGGCACAGCAGCCCCTGTTACAGTGTTCCCACCGTAGTTAAGCGTAACTGGAGGTAGCCCTTCGCAGTTACACAGGGGATTGTGCTTTATCTCGAAGATGCAGTATGAAAGTACTTGAGTCACATTTCTTTTTCAGGGTTCTGGTGTGGATAATCTTCCTAAAGGATTTAGCTTTGATCACTGTAACTAGGAGTGTTTCAAATTCTTATGATTCACTGGTTCCTACACCATAGTTACCATATCCTTTTCTGTTTATGAGGCACGCATGAGGCAGAAATTGGATGGTGTACAAAAGGGAGAAAGGCCTTGGTAAGGAAATAAAAAAGGTGGCTGCTCCAGTGATGGTCAGGTAGGGAGCTTGTCAAAATGATAGATGGTCTGTAAAGAACAAATATTGCATGGCTAGAAGTTACCAAGTGCCACAGGTGCAGGCACTGCCTTTATCCCCCAAAATTCCCACCATTGCACCTGGCTGTGATTACAGCTCTGCTCGTGGCATGCCAGCACAGAACAGCTGCTGTCATTCACGAACATCATTGTCTCATCCTGCTCACAGCAATTTTACACCATGTGACAGTGACAATACAAGCAGCCCCCTCGGCCTGCCTTGGGTGGTGTTACTGGCTGACACCGCTAGAGCTGCAGCAGCAGGAACTACAGCAGAAACTTTGAGGAGAGGGAAAATATGCCTACATAGATAAGGAATAGGTCATGTAGAATGGTATTTATTTCCAGGCATTATGTGACCTTCTCAATTTTTTTTTGGAAATGATGTTTTAGAAAAACTCCCAGGTCTTCACATCACATTGGTCTGGAATCAAAGGCAGAGAAAGGGATGTGTCATTCAAAAATTTTTATATGTCAGGTCATGGCAATTTTTAGATATATATATTGTAAGCTTGGGTCTTTCTTGGTGTGTGCGAAATCTGTAGCTTTCTGCATAGTTGAAGACAGAGCTAAGATTTGCGTTTTAGTAAAGACAGATCATAGAAATTCTTCAGAAGAACCTGAAGGTTCCTTCTGAAATGAATTTGCAAGTTCTAAAGCTTGTATCTGCCTCTGCTTCATTTAAGGATGTGAAATACTTACGGACTGTTTATCTTGTAGATTGCAGTACATGATTTCTGTACTGAGTGACACTTTTTATTTCTAATTTTCCGGTTGTTAAAAGACATAATAGTTTACACAGGACTTGACTTTACTTGCTGTTACCTAGGTTACAGCCAGGTATCTATTCCAGTTTTATGAGAGCTTCATGAAGAAGACAGGTTCCAGTGGAAACCCCTGTTTTAGTCCCTTTGTGCATTTGGGTTGGAAAACTAGTTTGCCCAAAAATACCAATTGTTTGCTGCTGGAAGAAGGCCTTTCTGAAGAAAATATTTAACTGAGAGTGTGATCTTACAGGCAGATTACCTACAGAAAGTTTTGAACATGGCTGGTGCTGAACTTCCTTTAAATTTTATTTTGATATGCATTCAGATCTCCTCACTTTAAGTTGCAAGTCTTTTATTACAGTTTTAGTCTGCAGCCTTGATTTTGCAGGTAGTGGCATAGCTAAGCTCTGTTATACATGACTACTGGAAGGGATACTTCCTAAAGTCATGATATGATTTTAATGGATCTGGTAAGAATTTAAATTTTGTCTCTATGAATTAACATATAAAATTTTTTATCTGGAATGAGCTTAAGATGAGGTTTAAAGTCCTAGAAGGTGGCTACTAGATATAAAATTTTACATAGCATACACAATTTTTTACATTTTGATTATCTATGTGGGGTTTTTTATGTGATACCTTTGTGTTTAGGGTCTTTTAGAGACTCTGCTTCTACAATGGCTTCAACAATTGTCCATACTTGCTAGGTAAGTAGAAAATACGGGCATAATCTGGAAAAGGATTATGTGCAGAAATGAGAGAGAATGCCAAACTGGTTTTATGACAAATATGATCTCAGGTAATCTTGTCCTTTCCTTGACTTTGTAGGTCTGTCACATTGTGTACTATGCATAAACATACAGATGCTTCGTGATAAAGTTTCTGTTGAAAGTTTGGAGATACCCATCAGACACTGAAACCAAAAATACCACGCAAAAGTAGTGATCACACATTCCCTGACATAGCCTCTTCCCCAGTCCCGTTTTGGAAATTCACCAATCTGGTAATGGTCTGGATTAAATGTTTTGGTATAAATCTTATAGTGTCATTCTCTGGAGGAAAAGGCCACAAACAAACAACTATCTTTTATTGTGATGAATTTCCAAGTGTAGAGAATGATTGACAAGTCTTGTTCAATGGATCAGTGCTCTGATGTGGAGCTGTACAAGGCAGGTGAATATTTCTGTAGTGTGGGCAGCATAAGCATGTATGGTGTGGTAGCATCTGTAATTTGGGATGGAGGATTAGTGCCATAGGTGAGGTGCGCAGCTGACACTTGAGGCTGGTTCAGAAGTCTGTCTTCTCTCCCAGTTCAGAAGTCTGTATTCTCTCCCAGTTGCTCTTAGCAGCTGTTTGGAGAAACAGTAGGAGTGGTGATTCCTGAGCATAGGTATAGGCAGTGGAGGAAGGATGGTTCTGCTGTTCTGAACATGGAACTGATTTCGGATCAAGGTAAATCTGAGAAAAGGGCGCAGTGTCAAGTTCCTAGTCAGTACTGGACAGATGAACTGTGAAGCAATAGGTCAGAAGAGTGAATGGAAGTTATCAAGAATTTAAGCCTGTATTCATAGAATATATTTTTAGTTGGAAATTTTTTAATATTGGGAATGACTGTTTTTGTGATGTCTGTTGAGGTCAGTTCTATTTCAGAGCTTTCACAGCAGAAATTATTGATATGGAAAGATATCTGGAAGTCTGGATATCACCTGAATGTGACTGAGTGAGGCAGTGACCCTCCAAAGTTGGGGTCCAAAGCTCCTGTGCCCCTTTTGTAGCTTTGCCAGATAACACTAGGGAGAAAATGACATGACCGTCTGCAGGAGTGGCTGTCAGGTTCTAAGCTGTGGCAATTCTGCTTAGGGTAGGGTGGACATCTCTGTCACACAGTTACATTTGTGGGAGAAGTTCTGAGCTTATGGAGTGATTTGTCACCAGAAAGAAAATCTCCAAGTAGGCCTGCAGTATGGGGTAAAAAAGTAGAAATCAACTCATTGTAGCCGTTAAAAGTATAACTAATGGAGAATTAAACCCATGTAACAACCAGGAGGATACAAGGAAGGTTTGGACCTGCTTGGGGTAGGTAAAATTGTCTTACCTAGATCTTTACCTTTCTCCTCAAGTTTAGCATTGCCATCCATTATCCTTGAGTTTAAATCTATTCCATTAAAATGGGACGTGAATAGCCATGTCCTTGTTATCCAGGCCCTTGGAATTGGCTTTAAAACAATGACAAAAAAAAAAAAAAATCCCTTAACCCTACAAGCTCTTCTTTTCACAGAACAGTCAAATATGTTTTTTTGCTGTGATTATGCTAATCCTGAGGCTGGGTTTCTAACTGCGAAGGAACTTCTTACCAAGTCCTTTTTCATTGGGGTGGATAAATCTCACATTTTTATCTTTTGTGTTCATCTTTCCATAGCTGGCCATCTCTAGTCCAGCAGGCTGACTTGGTACCTGCACAGATGTTTGAACTTTTGGGTTCTTGGTGCTGATAAAAGTGAAAGAAGCCTAAACTGATGTGAAGCCTTGCATTTGTTCTCTCCCTTTCCAGCCTTTGTAGCCCTGTGCTCAGATTTGTTCTCTGCAGATACTGTCTTTAGAAGTCCTGCCAGACTGGAAAGGTTCTCTCCTAGATCTGCCTTAAAATGTAACAGACTAGAAGCTGTGCCTGTATCTTCTAAGATCTGTTGTGTTTTTGTTTGTTTTGGTTTTCTGTTTGTTTGTTTGGTTTTTTTCCCTGTTGTTTGTGTTTTTTGTTTTGGGGTTTTTAAAAATATTGTTTTTTAATTTTAAGTTTTTAACTAATTGAAGAAGATTTTGGGACGTTTCTTTGTCTTTATCAGAATAGCACCTTTTTTTATCTGTGATTTTCCTTGCCAAGTCTTTATTTTCCTGTGAAGTTTAAAAAACCTCAGCGTTAATGGAGAGACAACTGAAAGTGTGATTAACTTACTGATGCTGTTTTGCATATGATTTTTGCAACAATTTTTATGAGTACTCTTTGAAATGACAATATCGTAGCTTGTAAGTTATTTTCAGTATTTACAAAAGATTCAGTAAGAAAGCCTATGATTATCCTTTTCATGTTCAAAGGAGGTAATTTAATTCCAAAAAGGATTTTATTATACTGGATGATAATTCAAATAACCAATAATTCATTTCAGCCTTTTTCCTTGAGGACTGCATTACATTTAGTGGCACATTTGCCTAGTCACATTAATATAGGAACTTTACCGTATATTTTATTATTTGTCTGTTTTGTTTTGTTAGCTGACACACATAATAGAGACATATGCTTTAATGTTTGTGATGTTAGTAATGCTAGTATGTCATAGTGGCTTCAACAGTTTAGAGATTTATTAAAACCACTCCTTACATTATGAACTGCTGTAAACTTGTCAAGTGGCCAGTGAATGATGATGCAACTCTGCTAAATATGTAAGTTCTGTATACCAGAAACAACATTGTCTGCAGGAATTTTTGAGAAAGCAAAAAAAAAAAAAAAAGAGAATGAACTCCAAATATTGCTTTCTTTCTCCTCTTCTACTAGTTACTGAAGAAGATGGAATGAGAACTTTGAGAATTGATGCATTGATTTAAGAAAAATCAAAACGTGCAGGTTAAATATAATGCTTTTATTTGTAGGAAGATGTCTTTTTTGTTTGCTTTTGGTTTATTTTGGAGGACTTCAATCTGTAATGTAAAATTGTTGGTGACACGGCCAAATTAAGACTCTTGGGACAGTTTCTCTTATAATTGTATCCTGAACCATTGTTCTTGTGTGTGCATGTTTAAGTCACTCTGTTATAATTTTTACATGGTGTGAGAAGACAGAAGAGAGGGTTTTTTGTGGGTTTTTGCCTCTATTTCGCTGGTACCAGGACAATCCTGAGGTGTTTTACAGTTTGTGTTTAGTTTTTTGAGGGAGGAGAAAGTCTGCATGTTCATGATGTGATTTGGTTGGTTTACTTGTTTTTGAGAAGCCTGCTTTTTAGCCTGACAGACTGATGTGGGAAATTTCAGGTAAATAGAAAAAAAAAATCTCACCATAGCAGTAATAAAAAATTAGGATATGTTTCCATATTTTGCAGCATTCTAGATCATTATGGAAGTGTACCAAGCTGTTCATAGGGAATACAAACCATGACCTGAAATAATGAGAGGATAATACATGGTCTCAGCTCCACTCATAATGTGGCACGGAATGTGTATTTCACTGCTCTTGAAAGCATTTCTAAACAGTTATATCAGATCTATCACAGCTTAGTATGTGACTGATGGGGTAAAGAATTGACTGAAGTCATGTAGGAGCCACCACCTCTTATAAAATGAGCCATCATCTGGGAAGGATCTCTAACTGCTGTAGACAAATAATGCAAAATCTCAAATGTGAGGAAAGGGAAGGTAAATTTGGATTCCAGTCCTACTGTGTCATGCACAAATAGCTCTATTAAATCAGGGAAGACCTTCCAGGTACATGAATTACTCATTTTCATGACTGTGTGCGTATAATCTATTTGGATCCACGTTATGGAAACTTTTGGTGCTGATAAAGTATCAGTGTTTAAATACTATAGGGACATGCTTGAACAGGAATTGACTTCTGATAATACCAAACTCTATTTAAAGCTGCTTTTTATAATCAGGAATAAAATGAATAGTTTTGTGATGTAACTTGAAGAAATCTGATGTGGAAAGGCTGCACATTTATTGAAGACCTTTAAAATAATCAGTGAGACTCTGTTTCTCATGATTATTCCATTGACTGGAAATGAAGCAAATAACAGTGGAGTAGTACAAATTTCAGTAAGTAATTGCATTTCAAATCCTAGTGAAATCCACGCTGCTTAAAATCTAAACCTGTGAAAGTACATTGGAGCTAGAGATGCAAAGTATTCCAGGACTCAAAAGTCTCTCTGGCCTAAATTAGGTGTTGGAGAAGTTTCTACCAGTATTCCTTTGGTTCAGAGCATACAGAAACTCCCTTTAAGAGGTTGGTTATTGGCTACAAACTAAGAAATTCCTTTTCATTAGTTTTAAACACCAACTTTTAAAATTATAATAAAGTTAGGGAGTAGACTTGTCAGGTATCAGTTTTAGCTGTGGGAGTGTGGGGAGTTAAGGCTCTGCAGAATAGATGGATGTCTTGCAAGATTTTGAGAACTGCCGGTAAAAAAAATAATTATACAGAGACTAGAAAGAAGGCAGTGAAGACTAAGAAGGAATATTGGTATGTTAGAGTCAAATGCTGAGAATGAATCTTCTTATGATCTGGTTCTTCATAGAGTTTATTTTTGGAATTTTCTGAAATTTTTGAAACTTTAAGGGAAAGAGACTTAGGATATTGTAAGGTATTATGACTTTTTTTTTTAATCTATAGATAATCAAAACAAAAAGGTGTGTATGTGTGGATTGATGAACACTACTTAGTGATTTGCATTAATCAAAAGGATCAAAAAAGTCTCCCTTCTGTTGTTCAGAATTTATTTCTGCATATGTCCTTTCTGTTTGTTTTTGGGGAATGGGAGAGAAAAGACATAATTTTTGAAACTAATGTTGTTTAAGAAGAAAATCTAAAATCACTATTTGTAAAACTTTGCAGTACTGATGGTACCCTATTTAAAGTGAAGGTTTTCATTAATGTTTGTGCATGATTGAGTTTTAATTGTTCAGATAAACTGTCAACCTTTCTCATGAAAGTGCTTACATATTTGTTTAAAATACTTTTCCAGAATTATGCAGCCCGCAAGGTTTTGCTTATAGATTTTGCAGTTTCACTGTTTGTTCTTAATCTTGAATTTGTGATTATATTCCTCTGGATTTGGCAGTACTCATATGTTTGGAAAGCAAAATGCCCACTATTCTATGGCAGTAAATGCTACCAGGAGTACTAGCAGTTGCACCAGCCATGTAAAACAAGCCAGGCATGTGTTACAAGTCTGAGCTGCCTTATTTCGCTTGTGCTCTGTGTTTGACTGAAATAGAGCAGGAGAGAACTGGATAAGAAATCTGGAAATATTCCATATTTAAGCAGATTTGTAGAGGCAGGATGCTTCATTACCTGAATGCCTGAATGATGGCACTGACTTTGACTTACTGTAAATGAGGCTGTGACAAGCCTTGAGGCATCTATGGCAGGAGCCTTGAGACAGCAGAGATGGCAATTGCACAGAAGAACCTGCTCCAGCAGGGCTGAAGTTCAGACTTTGGGGTTGGACCTGAGCTTCAAGGTCCTTTCCAACCCAAACCATTCTATAATCCTATGATTTTTCTTTGCTTGTGATGTTAGACCTTTATCCCACAAAAAACAAAGAAAAAATATTTGAAGGTTATGTATGGCAGTTTTGTCAAGGCCTTACCCATTCTAGAAAGGGGTGGGCTGTCTGTTTAACGCTGAAGTGTGTAACAGGTTGTGCACCTTATCAGAAAAGACAAGTTTTGTTTTGACTGTACAATGTGGCTGATAAGTCAAAATGTAGTACATGTGTTCAGGTAGAAATTATCAAATTTAACAGGTTTTTTACTGGCATTAGGTTTTGGGTCATATGAAAGTTGCTATTTAAAGGCATCTGTTTTTTTTTTTTTTTAAGTTTTGTCTTGTTGCAAACCTCAGATGATGTTAACTGAATTTTTAATTTTTATCTTTGAAGAGATTTTTTTTCCCAGTGGGGGTGGCAGATAGTTTTCTCATGAAGTTGGCTGTCTGCCTAGGTCTTTGCTTTGCATAAGGTATTGTGTGTTACCTGTCATGTTTACAAGGAGTGCCTTCTCCTCTGTCAGGGCACACAGTGAAGGGGGACAGAGAAAAAATGCTCGTGGGGAATTATCTGTACTTGACTATTCTGCTTTGAAGGCAAGGTGAGTATGGGCTGCAGTGTGTAGTAGGGGAGGAAAGGCAAAGGAAGGAAGAGAGAAAATGGAGAAAGGAATTTAATGCATATTGTATTGGGTGGGGGCTAATTTGCCTTGAGTTAATTGAACTAATTGTTCAAGACTAGCTGATCTTTATGTGAAGGTGAACTTGCATCGTTGCCTGGGTAGGAGTTTAGTTGCTTCATAAGACTGGTTGAATTAATTGGTGAGATGTGCTGTAATCTGTGTGACTGCTGTTTTAAAAAAGGGAGGAATTCTCTCCAGCATTGGAACAGAAACAACTTTTTTGCTCTCTAAGGTCTTGAATTTCTTCTTGAAAGTCTTTATTTTTCTAGGGTTTCTGGTGGCTAAGCTTGATCTCACTCAACACATGAAATAACAAGGTGGTCCTTGAATCCCTGTGTATTTTCTGTCCCAGAGACCCTGCAATCAGGATGGTGCCTTTTCATAGGGTGAAGTCAACCCCTGCATTGGTTCACTGGTGAGCCCAGTGACTTCCCCCTCTTTGAACGCAGATAACTTGGCTGCAAAGTCTGTAGTTGTTAGGGAATGTGTTTATGTTTCATTTTGTCTTTTAAAAAGTCCAAAAATCAGAAAGAATTTGGCTTTTCTTTCTTTTTTTAAATTTTTTTTTAATTGGCATGGGGAAGAATTAGAACTAAGGTACTCTGAGGCATTTTGAGGGGGCACTTCTGTAATATGATCAGCCTCATGTAATGTCTACTGGCAGAAGACCTAATGAGGCTGTGAGGTCTGATTTCCATTTTCTTTTGCTTTTCAGTTTCCCCATTTTGTCCCCTGCAGCCCTTTATGTCTCACACCACGGTGAGCTACTTCAGGGACTAAAACCACTAGAAAACTGGTTTTGGTTTGTTTCATTTCTGCTGGTGTAAATATCTAAACTGGCTTGGCAGAAGTGATTGAAGCACATTGTCTTGGGCAGCGAGGTGGAAGGGGAGAAGGGGAAATGGAGCTTCTGGCCTATGCTGAGCTCTGTTACATGGCACCCCATGTAGTGGTGGGTGGTGCACGGGGATGAAACCTTTCTCCAGGTACCTGGGAACTGAGAAGTGTGGGGAGGCTACGTGAGAGCCCCACACATGAGCAAATCCGGGAAGAGGGGAGTTTCTGCAAAAGATGGCTCGCAGTGAGGAGAGGCTGCTTCAGCCCCTCTGAAATGCCTCACATCTTTCCTAGTTCCTCTTGCTTCCTTGTCATTTCCTGTCTTTGAAGCCAGTTCTGCTGCCTTCAATTGACTTGGCTTTGCTTGGCATTTGGGAAACCAAGTACAGGTTCTGTGTGCTAAATGCAGCTTTGTGTATCTTGCACATCCTGATGTATGAAGGTATTGCACCCTTGCTACCATGCCATGCAGTCTAAAGAAACTCGCTTGCTGTTGTTTTCAAAAGCAGATTTCTAATCATATTTTTGCTTTATTAGGCATCAGAGGAGTGTGGTTGTCCAAGGGATTAATTTTCTTACATTACTTGTAGAAGGTGAATGGTCCAGGATAATTCAAAGGTTATTTAATTTTTTTTTGTTATCTTTTCAATAATGAACATGTGTTCATTCCTAGCAGCAAGTTTGCAGTTATATCCTTTCCATGGATGTGTTTTCCAGGTTCTGTAAGCTGTCTGAAGAGATAAAAGGTTTCTTTCAAATGCTCTATTTCTGAACTTGGAAAGAACATCTTAGAGAAGCAAGTATAGAAAGTCTCTGCTACTTCTGAGACTACAGAAAAATAACTGGAGAGTATTAATGGCTTGCTTTTCAAATGCTCTTCATTTTGAAACTGGAAATGGGAGTTTTATAGGTGCATAAGTAGTCTGAATTTTTAATTAAGCTTTGAACCACATGGCTTTCTCTTTTTTAGCAACAGCAGTAGTAAACTTTGAGGAGTTTCCATACAGCAATTTTTCTCTTCCTTCTGTATCTTCTGTCATTCCTTATACATATATGGCACTTCATCAGCCCCCTTCCATGCTGATCACTTTCATGCTTTGCAATGTTTATCCATCAACTCTATCACATCATTGAATATGTGGTCTAAAAACAGTGGTGGTTATGGGGATCTTGAAGGATACATCTAAAGGAAAACTCTAAAAAGCCTCACAACAAATAATTCCATAGGAAAAAATTAATTTAGAACTACTAAAGCTCTTTTAGTTTGGGTGTTTCATTGTAAAAAAAATTTTAAAAAATTATATAGTATATCAAAAGTACTCTCAGGATGCACAATTAAAAATACTGTAGCTTTTACTTTTTTTTTTTTTTTTCCCTAGGTGGCTAACATCATGCATCTGCATGACTTATAGTTAGCATGCCTTACAGAAGACCACTTTATAAGTAATGTCCTTGGAATATAAACAGTGGAATACAAGTCTGTTTTCTTTAGTTGACATGTTTGGATAAAAAACCCCTTCCAATATCTTTATTTTTTGATGCTGAATATGTTGCATATTTGTTTACTGATACAAAGGTGTGTCCTTTCAAAGCAAAACTTTGATTATTATTCTTCTTCTCTTTTGTTGGCTTTAATAGGCATTAAGGTCCTGTGAAGGTCTTGTTGAGACAGGGATGCTCTGAAATGGCAGTGTGGAAAGCTGGCAGATTCTTTGCCCATGCCACATGTAGTTGTCCTGTTGGATTCAAGCTGTCCATGGTATCTGGGTGTGCTACTTGGTGCCCTGACTGTTTAATAGATTTTAATAGTAGCTTGCCCTGTAAAGGGTAAAGGATGAATTTCACTCTTCCAGATGTCAGTGCAAGCGTTCTCCTTCATCTCAGCAAAAGTACTTTGTGTTTCTTTAATAGCAGAATGTTGGTTTGCTTTTTGTTGTGTTTTCTAAGCTTGTCCAAACCTCATAGTGTTCTTTAGCCTTGTAATGATCCAGCAAATGTATGTTTTTGGAAGTGTTTCCCTTACATTAGTGTTCTTTAGCCATTAATGTCAGAGTTCATCCCATTTTCTCCTGTTACATGCTGGTTCTGAAAAGGAAAAATTCTGTTTTCATGTTAAATGTTTAAAATGTTTCTTTCATAGTAGAAGGTAAAGCAGCCTTAGTTTCAATTTTTTTTCCCCCAAACGGTTCGCAGTTCAGTGCTGCAATGAACAGCTTTCCAACTAGAGGACACAATACCTGTTCTACTGGGTGTTATTCCAAAATGGCTGAAATTGATTTTAGCTGCATAAAATGTTGTCTCTACTATTTGGATATATTTGTTACCAGGCTGTAATTATAAGAACTGACATTTAATCTACTCAGTGTTCAAAATATTATTTTTTTTCTTCTGCAAATGTGATGGTAAGCAGAAAACAGTTTGTCTCTCCATTCTGTGGGATGGTTTGCTGTTTTAGTTCCTTTCCCCTATCCCCCTTCCAATCAGTTTCCAACTCAAGCAGTTCTCCCCTTTCACAGTGAGTACTTAATGCTGACTCACCACTTGCTGTGATTGGACTGCTTGGCATGGTTGGCAGGGGCACAGGCGTGTGTGTGAGCACTCTGACCACAACAGACACCTTCTTGATCCAGATCTCTTTTTTATAAATTAGTTCAGTATTCTGGCTTTTAAAGGTGTTGGAGGAATATGTGGTTTAGGCTTTCATTTATACTTACGTTCAGGAGAGAACAGTTCTGAGCATTAGAAGTCCATTGTGATTCTGCCTTTAGTGAACAGTGGCGGGAAGCTGTAAAGTTTGTTTAGTGTTATGTGAAACCATAAGGAAACTTTGCTCTCATTTTTGTGCAGTCTTTGCAGAAGTTGAGTAAGTAAATACAGCATGGCTACTTTGTTTCTCACATACAAGCAATTGTTTTATTCTGTCTTTGTCATTGTTTAATTTCTGAGCCGAGTGGCACAGAACTTATAACTAAAACGTGGTGGATTTTTCTCCTTCCAGCCAGACTGTGTACCCTGCATAGGCCAAATAACCCTGTGTACAGCATCTCTTTGCTCAGTAAATAACAGTGCAACTTGAATCACGGCCAAAACTTTCTTTGCAGGCTTAACAGTAACTCTGATTTCATCTGGTAGGACCTGCCTGCCCCAGGTGCCAGTTCAGTGTGTCTGACCAGCCACAGCTGCCCCGTGCACCTGAGCACAGTAAATGAAGCACCCTCACACAGAGCTGCAGCCTCTGCTGCTGTCAGGCTGGGAAGGAGCCTGCCACACACCCTGGGTCTGCTTCCCTGTGCTGCTTCTGAATGTGATGGTTCCCAGCCTTTGCAGACTCTTCAGCAGGCATGTACAATTTGTGTTACACTGAAAGATGGCATGATCTGTTCTTCAAATGGCAAACCTAGTCCTGCAACCGTTTTGAATAATTTGCTGAAAGCTCAGCAGTAATAATGGCAAAGGAGTTGCCTGTTTGGTGATTTAGAGGTCTGTGGATGCATCATTGTGTACACATGCCTGCTCAGCTTACCATACAGCTCCTAGAAAATATCTGTTGAGAGTCTTTGCTATATAAATGAACAGTCATTTTGGAGGCAAAGATCATGGCTTTCCATTCTCAAGTTAGACTTTCATAACTTAGGCCTATTGTATTGAAAGTTGTGGCTGTTTCATAGTACAAAAAAAAAAAGTACTATTTCACCTCTGAGAAAGTACTTCTGCAGTTTAGTACCTGGTGACTTGCTTAGTATTTTTTGATATTTGTCAACACATACAAATACTTAGTGATAAGTATGGTGGTCAGCTGGAAGGAAAACTTAACTGTGTAATGACCAGACACTGGGCTCAACGTAAAGATCAGATCACAGAATTAAACTGTCAGCTGGTAAAAAATGGGAGAGACTTTTGTTCCAGAAAAAAACAGCAGTTCTACTTGTCTGGTTTGTTGTGCTTTTCTTTTTATTTCATGATTGTGGGGTAGGACAAAACCCCAACAATTAAAACCAATTTTTTACTATTTATTTTTTCCTCTTAGAAAGAACTAGGAGTTTGATATCTGGTACTCTATAAGCTAATGAATACTGGACTTCCACATGAAGATGCAATAAATTCAAGCTGATTTTTGAAATTGAAGGCCACCTTTGGCATTTCATTATGCCAGGTAGATATTGGACATTAAGAGTTTTCTAAAGGACATGCTATTTCCGTGTGGAATTGTCCTAAAAATATGCCTTTCTAGTGCTTAATTAAAAATACCCACACTCAAATTAAAAATGCACCTTTTACATTTCAATTTTAAAACTGTCTGCTTTCCTCTGCCCCATGTTCCTTTAGTGATTCTGATTGATTGCAGTGGCACTTGGTGGTGACAGAAGAGTGCACCACCTGCAGTCAAGATTACTTTCTTCTGGATTTAGCCAGGAGTCTGCTCCCTTGAATGGGAACTCCAAAACCATTACTGGTAGGCTTTTTTCTTTTTCCTGCTTACTTTCTTTCTTTTTTTTTCCCCTCCTCCTTATTTTTACTTTCACAGTTCAGAAAATCAGGAGAAACGCTTTTGCTGAGAACATTTAGAATGACATGTCTGTCACTAGATTGGAAGTAGCTTTGCATTTGTGTTACTGGGTTCTAACTTAACCATTTGCAAAAGAAACCCTTCTATTTTCCTGATTTTCTTGTAGAAAATCCATCAGCATTCAATGGTAGGCTCTAAAGCCAAAGTGTACTGTTCATCCAAGGGATGGACTTGGCAGTGCTTTTTAAAGAATTGCTTAGTTTCCACTGTATTGGGGATTTAAAGATCTGGTGAGACAATCCATGCTTACCTGGAACATTGCACGTAGTTTCAGATACTGTTTTAAAAAACAGTGCTGGAGGACAGGAAGAACTTCCACATGCTGGTGAATATTTAGAAACTGATGCAAAAAGAGATAAAAAATGAAATTTTTCTTAGAGATAAAAAATGAAATTTTCAGGTGAGGTTTGATATTTACCATTATTTCATCAAAAACTTTGGACCTCCATAGCAGTTAAAAAAAAAAAAAAAAGGAAGAAAAGACATAACAGACTTAAGAGGGAGAAGTTTTATGAAACAATGTGTGCATCCAAAATGAACACCTGTTCAGTAGTTGTGCTCTTTGCGAGCCTTTAATAACATCAAGGGTTGTATTTTTCTGGGACTCTATAGTCTGATTTAGTGTAAAATCTGTTAGCATCTGCATTTTTGTGGCATGTAATTTGACTTCTAGCTGATGGAATCAGCAAAAAGGGTCAAAGGTCAGTTTGCTACAGATTTCAGGTGTATTTAGCCTTAGTATGGAGGAGTTGTCATGAGGAATAGCACTTTGGAAAGTGTTCTATTGTGTTTACTGGCATAACATATTGCTACCACAAAGAAAACACAAGCCTTAAGCTTTCCTATGCTTCACTGGGAAAAGTGTCTTCTCATCCATCTTCCATGGGCTGCACAGCATAGCACTTAACTGTAATTTAGAAGGATATTCTGAATGTAGCAGTCTGTATATGTTGGTAAAACAAAATTGAATTCTATCACCATTTTTCCACTTGGAGAGGATAAACAGTAAATAAAGTGATGAGAATCTGGAAGACATGCTGTTGGTCAGCTGATGAGTATTTGTTGGTAAATTAAAGTATGATGATTTATGTTTAGATTTCTCCAGTTTTTTTGTGTTTGTTTTTTTTTCTTCAGTAGTTTAAATCTTCACTTCTACAGGAACTGTAGAATAAATATCAAAGTGGAGTGCAAGAGATAATCTACCTACTCTTGAGTGTCCCTACATTTTCTAGTTGGTATGCAAAACTGAGCTGCTGTTACCTGGTTTCACGTACATTAACTTCTGTGAGAGTTTACAAGCACCATTTCTGGAGCTGTCTACAGACCATGCAGAATCACCGGACGCATCATTCCAGAAACTAAAAAGGCTGGATGCCAAATAAGATTTCATAGCTGCTGAAGCAAGTGTGTAGGTGAATTATAGAGCCCATTTACAATGTTGTGATGTAACCTAAAATTTTGGTGACCTCCAAAAGCTACAGAAGAGACCATGTAATTTAGTTACCACAAAAAGAAGCATCCTTAGGTATGAAAATTTATACCACATTCCTGAGGTTATTGAGCGTTCCAGACCAGTTCATGTTGGCTAATACAGAATACCAGATGTCCCTGATGAGCAGATCTGGAAAACCATTTGGCAGTAACTAGTAGAAAATATCATTAGGCACAATGGTGTTGCAGAATTTCTGCCCTTCTTTGGATGTTGTGCATTTCATATCCCCTCTGAAGGCTGGAGATCTGAGCCAACATCTGTTGCTCCTGACTACCAAGCATTATGATATTCCAGGAAGAAATAATTCTGTCACAAACACAAGAATGAAAATGGAGTAGTGAAGAATATAATGTCTGACTGTTAAGTAGTTGTAATTATCTGCCTAGGAAAGGGATCCTTAGATTCCAGTCACTTTTCCTGGCTTTATCCAGAACTTTTATTCTCTCATTCCAACACAGGCATGCAGAGAAGAGATGAGACTTAGGGGTCCCGACATCGAACAGCTTTGGCAGCTTCTCTCCATCTCATTCCATTAGCCATTCCCAAGTTGTTCTTATGTATAAAGATACCAAGACTATGTTCCTTCCTTCCTTACTCAACTTTTCCTCTGTTTAGTCCCACTTTGTTATCCTCCATGTCCTGAGAAAACTGTAGATTATTTTACTTACTCTATTTTCATCCAGACTTAACATTTCTTCAAATACTTTTATTAGAGGGTAGTAGAAAATTTTCATTTTGTTGTAAAATAAGGTCAGATAAAGTATTCCAAATCTAGCAAGACTCCAAAGAACATGTTATTTTGACAACTTCTACCAAAATGACTTAAGAGGGCTATGCTGCTGGCAACTATAGTTTTCTCAAAATAGACCTCCACTGCAGTGCAACATTATGCTGGAACAGTCAGCAATGGTGCAGTTGGCTTTTTTCCCTCACTTCCTTTTCCTGGACTTCATTGATGCCAAAGACAGTGCAGCTAGATAACATAATTCCTGATTTTTGTTATGAAAATAAATATATAAATGATTAAAATGCATTCTAAGCTTGAAAATTAAAGCTTCTTATGCCAGACATATCTAAATATGAGCCTTTAATGGCACTGGGTTTTTTTCCTTGTGGAAGGTGCTGGACTCTGTGTTCTGTTACACGTGATAGTTTTCCAAAGCTAAAATTAACATTAGGATAGGCTTAAAAAATTAGCTGGAAGCTATTTTTGTTCCATCTTTGGAAGTTGCGTCCTTGCTGTTTTATGTTGAGCAGTGAAATAATATAAATCACTCCCATGAGTTCTGATCTGGGTTATTTTGGTAGCATGTCCCACCACAGCAGGCAGTAGCGCGCAGGTTGTGAATGCTTTCTTTGTGGCTCTGCGTTGTTTTTTGGGGAGGAGGGGCTGCAGATAGCTGTGGCTGTGTCCGGGTGGTCTCCATGTGTCTGTGCTGTATGCTTGAAATGCCAGAAGAGGGAGCACAAATGAAGACCTTGTTTCTAAGATGTGGCTGAGCTCCATGAGACAGATCCCAAGCCATGGAAATGCTGAGGTCACACGAGTTAATTCAGAGTGCCTTACTCTGTTAGACTGCATGTGAATAAAGAATGGGAAATTTCAGCTTGTTGTGGGCTCCAAAAGGGAGGAAAGAAGTGGAAGACTTGAAAAGACTAGAAAAACCTGTGCTTGGCATGAGGACTTTTAATGCAAAACCAAATTGTGTTTTGCTGTTTAAAGCTAACCAGTGTATTTGGTTTGTAAGACCAGCAGTGCATTTCATGAATCAAGGAGAATATTGCATGCTGCTGTGCAGACTGGGTATGTTGGATAGTTGAGACTCAGGCTTTCTACAGCTTTTCCAAATGTTTTATAAAAAACATTAAGAACAGCTGTTGTGTCTTATTGTGGGTCATATAGCATGTTCCTATGGTCTTTCTTGGTTTTTTATAGGCATGCTGATTTGTAGGATTGCTAGTTTGCAAATATGTATAAATTTATATGTACTTTTACAAATTATGTATTTTTAATGATAATTGCAAACATTGTGTGATGAGCAAAGGTAGCATTGAAACTAATCACTAATGGGATCTATGTAAGGAGACTGAGGTGTTGATTAAATTTTGCAAATTGATCTCCTTGATGGCAATAGCTATTTTGGTTGCAAAGGCTTGTTGACAGATGTGAAACTGCTTCCCACTCAAATTAGAAGACTTTTCAAGAGTATAGTCTTCTCCTAAGTGATTTCTGAGGCTTAAGTTTGACTGCATTATCTTGAGGAGTGTCATATATTATATTTTGAAAAGAATAATTAAAAAAATTGCTGCAATCTTATTAGCCTCTTGCATTTTTTTTTGTTTGTTTTGTTTTTCAGTTTATTGTTGGGATAGAACTCCAAATTTCATGTCTGCATCTATTTGCTTTATTACTTCAGATGTGCTATTTCCAGTGTTATGCTCGTAGACTTAACAAGCTAATCTGGGAGACTAAAGCAGAACTGTCATTTTGAAGCTACTTAGCTGAAGTCTCTTTGAAATCAGCGTAGAAAGTGCCAAGACTATTTTTGTTCCCTTTTTAATTCTTAGAGAAGATGTATTGACGTGTTGTGTTATGCTTTTAGTGGTCCCTAGATGAGCTGTTACAGAAATGTTGCCTCTTCAAAATCCCCTAGGGATTAGACCCCAAGTGGACATGATTCATATATAGGGACTACACTAGTCTGAAGGCAGACTTGGGATGACTCCAGGATACCCCTTTTTTTGAGACAATTGTTTCTTAAATTGTATAAAACTGAATTGCTGAAAGTATTTTAATGCTTAAGTGAGGAAAGACGACCCATTAGAACTGTAGTCCATGGCAACATTGCATGGTAAGAAAGGCACCACAAAGGAGTGCTATTATACATCCTCTCTCTTGATACAGCTTGTTTACTGTCACTCACAGAGGCTTCCACGACTGTGGATATTTATATGTGCCGTGTCTTATAAAAGCTCTGTTCCCACAGTGTGGTCATCTCCTCTTCCTGTCTACTTGGATTGCTCTGTCAGAGATTAAGGAGGAGGTGATTGAAGCCATTTCTGTTTGTTTGTTTTCTCATTTCCCCTTGAAGAACACTGAATCTATGACATATCTGTGGTGAGCTGCCACTCCTCCCTCAGGATTCCTTTACCCAAGGTCCTTGTTGTATAAGCTCTTTGAAGTTCACATGTCAGGAAGCATTTGATCATCCCTATGGCAAGAAAGTGCTGAACGAATGACAGCAAATGCTGGTGACACAGGTTAATTTCACATTCTTTAGCAAGCAAATTAAATGCATGATAAATCACATTATTGTCACACTGGCTGTGCTTGTGCTATACATCACTTTTTATAATAATGGAATTATCATAGAATCATAGAATGTGCTGACTTAGAAGAGACCTATTAGAATAATCAAGTCCAACTTCTGGCCCTGCACAGTCACACCATGCACTTGAGAGCGTTGTTTGAAGGCTTCTTGAACTCTGTCAGGCTTTAAAACCTGTTTCATCACTCAACCATACTTGGGTGAAAATCCTTTTTCTGACATCCAACCTAAACCTCCCCCAACTCAGCTTCATGCTGTTCCCTGAAAGCCTGTCATTGGTTACAAGAGTGAAGAGATTGGTACCTGCCCCTCTGCTTCCCCTCGAGAGGATGTTGATGACCACAATGAGGTCTCCCCTCAGCCTCTGCTTCTCCCGGCTGAACAGACTGAGTGTCCTCAGCTGCTCCTCATACAGCTTCTCCTCAAGGCCCTTCACCATCCTTGTGGTACTTCTTTCGACACTCTCCAATAGCTTGGGGTTTTTTTTAAATATTGTGATGGCCAAAACTGCCTCTAGCACTGGAGGTGAGCCCACCCCTTTGCAGAGTAGAGCAGGACAATCCCCTCCCTTGCCCAGCTGGCCATGCTGTGCCTGATGCCCCCAGGACAGGGTTGGTCCCCCTGGCTTGCCTCATGTTCATGCTGCTCATGTTCAACTTGCCATCGACCAGGACCCCAGGTCCCTTTCCTGGCACTGCCCTCCAGTCTCTCATTTCCTAGTCTATACACACAACCAGGATTTCCCCATCCCAGGTGTGGAATTCAGCAGTTTTCCTTGTTAAACTTCATGTTTAATGTGGTTGGTGATTGCCCGTGATATGATCATATGTCCATCATTGCCTTTCATATTGGTTGGTGGTGGCCAGTTTGTTGAGGTCTGTCTGCAGGGCCTCTCTGCCCTAGTTTTGGAAGGGACTATTAAAAATCATCTAGGCCAACCCCCCCTGCAATGAGCAGGGGCATCTTTAACTAGAACAAATTCCTCAGGGCTGTGTCCAACCTGACAATGAATGTCCTTGGATTTTGTCTTAGAAGATCCAGAAGACAGCTTTCAAGTTTGTGCAGCATGATGGTACCTTCAAAGTACTGTCTTACACGTATCTTCAGCGATGTAATAATATGTTTTGTTTATCAGAATTTATAACTGTCAAGGTTCATTGGATTAGAAGGGATAATTGATGGGCTTCCAGTTTTAGAGTGAGCTTTGGCTCCCATCAGGTCACAACAGACTTGCAGCTGCAAATGCTTCTTGAGGGATTTTAAAGGAAAACCCTGGTGTTTCTCAAGCCAAAATATAAGAATGATGCATGATAGGGACAGCAGATTCCTTCCCCCTTTTCTTTCCAGTATTTTCTGAGAGAAAAGAGTTGTCCATTCATCTTGGTCTTAAGGCATCCAAGCAAAGATTCTCTCAGAAGTAGTAGGTCATGTGGATGATGCAGCTGTTTGTTCAGCTCTGGGTATAGGAGCAAATCCTGTGAACTTTTGCTGTCTCTGCTTGAATATATGCTGAACTGAAAGGGTTCTGAAAGCCAAAAAAACCTGCTGTCTAAACTATAAACTAGGAATGTACTACCCGAACAGGGAAAATGTGAGAAAAGTATTATATTTGGGCACTCTGTTCACGCTCTTTCCTGTCTTGATTTACGCCATTTGTCCACCAGCAACCTTGTACCTGTTGGTTTTGACGGCCTCTGTTGATCACCTGTTTTTTTAAACATGGATTCTAAGATCCATAGGTAAATTCAGCTGCTCTAGAGTCACGCCTTTTATTCTATGCTATATGTTGATAAAACAGTTCTTTCAGAATGACATGTTCTTGGGACAAGTTAACAATAAGTTTTTTAATAGTTGCTGGGTGTTGTCTTTCAGCTGCAGCTGAAGAAGTCACTGGTGCCTTTATGGCCCCAGATTGCTTGAGATTGTTGGGCCTTTATAATCAGTGCCAGAATTAACAATTGTGTGCCCTTTTACTTTGACCACCAGTCAAAATAATTTGGGTAATTCTATGCCATTTGAAAAAGGATTATTTTCTTACTTAATTACTACAGTGAAACCAGCAGACTTGGAGGGATTTTCTAGAGAAAGAGGATACAGAAAGATGTGGTAAGATTTTGTAATCTCATGTAGATCTCCTTTGTAGAGACAGCTCTGGTAAGCTCTTGTGGGAAAGGAAGGAGTTGTATTATTGTTCTCTTCAGCTGGTTCAGATGAAGCTGAGGAAGAGCTTTTATCTGTAGTCCTGCTTGCAGCATGTAAAGCAGCACTAGTATTTTATTTAAACTATTTTCCTGAGAATTATTTCTTATTCTCATCTTCACAGAAGAACAGCCAAGCTTATGTGCTCTAAATTTAAATTCTGTGTTTTCTCCAGCTCCAGAGTTGAAAGGTGAATATGTGCCTTAAGGGTCTATTCTTTGTTTCTCAATCTTATTTTTTACAATTAATAGCACTTAGTTGAAAATAATTCAGAACTTGCCTGGGAAAATAGCTTGATGTTATGAAAAAGGCCAGGAGTCCACTGGAGATCTTGCTGAAAGAGTGAAAAGGAAAGAGTACTGAGGACAATAGAAAAAGGCATGAATTAAGTGCATGCAGAAAATCATGTGGTTTATATGGATCAGTATTCAAAGCACAACTTGCAGTGCTTGGGTTTTTGTTAGGTTTTGTGTTTTTCTTTTTTTTTCTTCCTAAATATATCTAGTAGCAACATTTGCTATAAGCAGGTAGAAATTGGACTTAAGAACTGAATTAGGATGAGAGCTGAGAAGGAAATAGCAAAGCAAGTGGAAATGATGAGGAGATAGAGGAAAATGGGCAATGGGAAGAAAAATGAAATCACTTATCCTTGGAAAGAGTACACCTGTTCTTGTCTCACTTGTACTTACTGATGGCAACTTCTGAAACCAACTGCTATAAATCACCTGAACTGCGAAGGTTATGAAAAATTGTTCCAGCTTTTACAAACCTTCCTTGTGAGATCTTGCCTTGGAAGCATTCCTAGGCAGTGTACTGGTGAGATGTGCTTGTTTGTACACGTTTGCTACCGCTTTAAGAAGTAATGTTGGCAAGGCCTGAAAGAAGACTAATTACAGCTTTGCAGTGAGGGTCTTAATATGGTTGTGGATGACATTGCCTTTTGTTTTTGGAGCAAAAAATAGATGTTAGTGTGAAGCAAGAAGCAGGGACTGTATTGTTAAAATGACTCTTAAATTATTACTTCAAGAATGTCACTTGCTGGTGATTCAGGAAACAGTGATGACAGGGAAAGGTTTATTCTTGATAGATGCAAAAGATTAAATAGCATGCAGAAGAAATGAGAGAAATGAATGTGTGTTTGGGAAAGAAATAGCAGGACAGAATGAGTGTTTAAAGAGAATGAGAGAAAAATCAACCCGTTCCTCAGTTTTGCGGCCAAGTTGGCACCCCCTTGACTCATTAAATTGTTCTTTTGAATCTAGAAATTGCCTTTACAAAATGTCACCTCATCAAACAGCAGAGGGTCCTTAAGAGAGAAGAAGGTCAGGGCCAACAAATTATAAGCAGAAGCCCGAGCTATTTTAGTTCTGCTCATTCAATGCAGCTTTAAGTTGGAGACTTAATTAATCATTGTGTTTGCTGATGTTTGTATATATGCTGTATTTCCATTCTTATTTGGCATCAAGCATCGAGGATGGTAATTTAATTTTAGTGTATACAGAATGACTGAATGGTTGAGGCTGGAAGGTACCTCTGGTTGCCATCTGGTCCAACGCCCTTCTCAGGAAATATCTGGTTGGGTTTAGAATATCTCCAAGGGTAGAGAGTCCACAACTCCATGGGCAACCTAAGCCAGTGTTTAGCTATCCTCCTGGCAAGAAAATATTTTATTTAGTCAAATGAAATGTCCTTAATGAAAAGTATTTAAATTTGTGCCCATTTCTCCTTGTCCTGTCACCGGGAAACACTGAGGAAAGCCTGGTTTTGTCTTCTTTGTTCTCCCTGGCAGGTATTTATAAATGTTGATAAGCCTTCTCCTTTCCAGTCTGAGCTCTGTTTGTTTGTCTGATGCCCTTAATCATCGTTGGACTTTCTTCAGCGTGTCCATATCTCTTTTGCACTAGGGAGCCAAGAGCTGGACCCAGCACTCCACGTGTACCTCACTGGGGACATGATGGTCTCCCTCAACCTGCTGGGGTCACTCTTCCCAATTTAGCTTGAATGTAGTCAGTTCTGTAAGCTGAAGTATTTTATGAGGCACTTGAGAGCTTTCAACTCAGATTTGTTGTGCTATCAGCTGTGGGTCTGTGAGGTGCTGGTTTCCCTTGGGTTTATTTCCCATGCTGCTCTCATGTTGACTCCTCAAGTAGCTGAGGGAGGGCAGTAACTTGTGGCTGCAGCTTCTTGGTATGCTCAGCTGCCTACAGGAAAATGGCAGCACTTGGATCTTGTCTTTGGAAAAAGGGTCTGGAGGGTGTGAAGTGGAAGGAAGACGGGGATCTGGGGGAGGTGAGGCACAGGCGACAGTGCTGTGGAGGGAAGGGCTTGCCTGACTTTGCCATGTTAAAATTCTAATGGCTTGTGGACTTATTTTGAACCGTTTTCGCTGTTCTGTCTATGAGAATATTTTTTACTTGTTTCAGAGTACTTGGAAAAGGCTTGAATAATGCCTATTCATTTGTGATTTATGCAGTGTTGAGGCTTGCATCCAAAGACACATCCAGTGAGTGTCCCTCTGGGCCAGACTGCTCCATTAACTTGTAGTATATTTGCTATAGGCTTCTACTTTCCTTTTTTTTTTTGGAATTCATAGCTGGTATGTGTTCACTCTTAACTCCCATCTTCACTGGGAGTGTATTTAAATAGTTGATGGATTTACAGAAGTTACCACTCAGGTTTACTTAGGATTGGAAATTGGGTAAGAAATTTGTCCAAAACATTTTGGTTTACATCTGGAAGAGAGAAATGCTTCTTCATCCCCCTTCTTGGTTTACTGAAAGGTCTGTGTGTTTCACAGTTGGCAAATGCTTACACTGTGATACTGCTAATTTCAATCAGGGAAAGAAATATGAGATTAATATTGGAAGCTAGAGGTGGATTAAAAAAAAAAACTGTATAAATTCTATAGGAACTACTAAGCTTGTAAAATATCAGCTCATTAACTTCTGAATGATACTATCTTTCAAAGGATGATATTTAGGAAATACAATATATTTTGCTGGAAATTTAAGGAAACAGTTTATTGAGATATGTACATTTTGATAAACATAGACTGTACTTTTCCTGTTGCAGTCTGCCTTTGTGCTTCTCTTATGCTAGTATTGGCAACGTAAGAAATGAGAAGGAATTGCAGAAGAAAGCCTGTGACACTTAAGCTTCATCCTACAAACAATTTCAACAGTCTGACTTAATCAGTTTTAATATTTTTTCTCTGGCTCACAGTTGAAATGAGTTAATAAAATAGGAATATTTTCTTTTGCCATAGTTGAGGTTCTTGTAAATTTTATCAGACTCTTAACTGTAAAAACAATCCCCATTAAAATTAAGGTGTCATCTTAATGTAAAAAATCTCGACCGAAAACTTGTGAAAGTGATGTGAGAGCTGATAGCCTTGTTGAGGATCATGCAGAAGAGCCCAGTTTGGGCTGCATTAGCCATGTTGTGGTAGAAATGAGCACAAATGCATTAGGAATGGGGTATGATAACCCATTTCTGCAAAAAGATTGTCTGATATATTAGCAACATTTGTATCTGACACAAGGAACTCAAAGTGATACAAAAGAGAAGATCTCATTCTGATCCATAATGAAGACTCTTCTTTTATCCAAACGCAGGAAACATTTGGAAAAGGTTTTGAAGTCCACAGTATGAAATATCTAGCACTTTGCTTAAGTTAATTTTATTATGTCATGTTCTTACATCTTCAATTTTAGACTCCTTATATTTAAAATATTAATTTTTAATGACTTTAAGAATCCCTCATTTCCAATACAGAAAGCATAGACTTGGTAGGGAAACTTGTAAGTGCTGTGTGATAAGGATGTAAATTTTTTTCCTATTAGAACATTTTCTGCAGTGAAAACTAGAATTAATCTGAATGAGGATTGAGCAATTTCTGCATATGTTATGTCAAAATTGGCAAGTAGAAATGTAGGGCAAAATGCTGACAGAGCAACTTTGTCATATTTGAACAGTCTTTTTTTCTTTTTTTTCTTCATGTCATGCCTATATTTCTATGTGTGAGGTGGGATAGTGCTCTAAGAAAGATCAGCTGCTTAATATTTCTCTTTGGCCATGCCTCCTCTGTTTCAGAGTCCCTGCATCCCTATTCTGCAGCATGTGCAGAACTGCTTGTTTCCCAAAGCTGCTCTGTGGCTCACTTATCACTGTATCTGCATTCTTAAAACTATACTGAATTCATTTTGCTCTGCTGCTGTAAGATTCATCAATCTTTTCATATCTGTTTGTGGAAGAGGAATTGATATATGAAATGATTAAAGCTAAACAAATGTCTGGGTCTTCACTTGTGATATGGGACACATAGATCTGATTTTTCATGGGCTGTTTATTTTTTTAGCCCTCTCTGAACAATGAGAACAAAATTGTTGGGGGCAGGTTTTGTGTGTGTGGGTTTTTTGGTTGTTATTGTTTGTTTTGTTTTGTTTTTAATTTTAATTTTTAAAATTTAATTCTGGTCTGAAACTTACTTAAAAATATTTTTAAAAACATATTAATTCAGATAAATACTTGTTTTCCATTTTTGCTAATGACAGAATCCTTTCTGCCATAAATGACTTTGTTAGTGTAGATATCTTTTCTGCTTAGTACTTTTGCAAGAAAAAGGCCTAATTCAGCCTCTGCTAAAAATAAGCCCTACAACTGTAGTTTGTAGACACTGGCTTAAGTGATTTGGAAGACCTGGCTTATTCTATAGATCTAGATATTTTTTCTTCTTTTTAAACCTGTCCATTTAAACCTGTCCAGCCTGGGAAAGGCTGGCGTTTTGTGCTCCTGTGTCTGTATGGTTACTGTGTGTATTTAGATATAGATACATATATATATGTATCTATATCTAAATATGTTTTTCATGTATTTACATATATTTCTTTTATCTAGATGGTTGGTTTCTTTATGTTATTAAAGACATCATCTAGTACCTGGAATAGCAGTAATCTTTTCATGTGTCATATATTGAATCTTAATATCCAGAATTTCAGCAGTTGGCTGGTACCTTCTGTATGTATGAGATAGAAAATGAAGGTGTCCAGTGGACTTCACAGCTATTCCCAGTTGCATCTTCTGACTCCAGGCTTCTCTCAGGTTTATTTTATTTCCAGCTTCTATCACAGCTAGAATTCTTCTGTCCCATCCTTGCCCCTCAGCAGGTTTCTGTTTCCCTGGCGCTTCCCTGCTCCTTTTTCCTCATCCCACTTGTGCTGGCTGCCATCTCAGCTCATCCGTGTGCCAGCGAGCCGCTGCTGCAGCTCTGCGGGCTCAGCTCTTGTGCCATCCTCTGTAACAGCTCCTGCTCAAGGGGGTGGACGACCATAAGTGAAATCAAATTGCAGGTGGAACACCCCCCATGGCCCTCTGAGACCAGTGCAGGCTTCCTTGGATGGATGCATGACCAGCACAAAAAGAGGGGGTATGAGATCTGCCTTCATTTGCAGTCAGGAGAAAAGACACTGCTGCAGGCCTCCCCAGAAGGATGCCTGTCAGTAAGATCTTTCCCTGACAAATCTCTTTTTTTTTGTTTTAAGCTAACCTGGCTACATATTCAGGAAAATAGTAGACACTTTCCTTGGTTCAGACCAAGGAAAGTGGTTAACAAATGGTTAACTTAACAAAACTTTATTTAGCTTAGATAGAATTAAAAGTCTGTATACTAAGCTGTGTGCAGTGAAAGGCTGTAGTACTTGCTGGGAAGGGGGAAGAATATGGAAAAGCATGAAAATATTCCTAGCTTTCAAAAATCAACCTTGGAAGCAGAGATAAAGTAAGGAGGTGAGGAGCCTGTTGTGTTTTGATGTATATATAATGGAAATATGCAGTTAAATACAGACTCTGTTAAACATTAAACAAAAAGCTGCATGGACCCTCTTTGCTTGTCCTCACCCCTTTTTTGTTTCCTCACCCCTGCTTTCTGAGAAGCAAATATTTGAATATTAATAGGGCATGGCAATAACTGGACTAACCATAGTGATATGACTGACAAAAGAAATAAGATGATTCTGCGCACTTTTGGTTCATCTTTTGTTTTCTGTTTCCACTAATATCTCAGATTCAGTAAGAGGGATAATGTAGAATTAGAATTTCCCAGTCAATGAATAACTATAACAGAAATTTCCTGTTGATTTTGTCAGCTGATTCCTTGTTTTTTAAGGAATCTGCATTTGTAGCTTTAGAATACTGAGTTATTAATGTGGGAAAAGGCCCCTAAGATCACTAAATACAACCTTTGACAGAATACCACCTTGTCAGCTAGACCATGTACTACTAAGTGCTATGTCCAGTTGTTTCTTGAACACTTACAGGAATGCTGCCTCTACCACTTCCTTGGGCAGTCCACTTCAATGCTTTCTTCATCCTTTCAGTAAAGGAATCCTTCCTGAGAATTTCTTTTAATATCATATTACTAGAAGTAAGACTGTGGTGATTTATTGTCTCTGATGTTTTTGCAGTATAAAGAAATAAAATGCAAAAGCACACTTCCAAATTATTTGGGAATATGAATTGAATACCAAAATCAGCAGTAGTATCCTTTATAGAGCAAAATTTAGTGAAGGCATTTGGCTTTAAGTTAGGTGGCCATGGTACTTAATTTAGCCATAACTATATTTCCTCTACTGGATTAGAAAAATGTACCTGTTACTAGAAGGATATTGCAGCACATAGAGTGATTGCTATGTTTTCATACATGTTTAAAAGTGTATTGAAAATGAATGCTGCAATCACTCAGTTTTATTCACAGAAGCAAGTTTTATCTTTTATTCCATAAGTACCCACAGATCACAGAGTATGTGCTGTGACCTTTTGGGATTATTTATCTTCTTTCTTGTATGCACTAGAGCTTGTGTGCTTTAATCTGTGTTTGCTGAGAAACAGCCAAATTGCCCCTTCTGTAGCAATCTATCTTTTGTGTGTGTGTGTTTGTGTAATCCATGTTCTGATTGATGTATTAAAGGTTTTGTAGAAAAAAAATGAGTCATCTGTATCAGTATTTGCTTATGAATCATATTTTATTATTTATTTATTAAATATATGTTAAGACCTTGCAGACACTCAGATGTTATGTATAAGAATAGATACTTAATTTTTTAAATGTGCTTTAGCCTGTTAGGGCTGGGTGAGATGTGGTGCCTTCTTCATGTATATGTTCCCTCAGTTTGTTAATCTGAGGCTTTCAGATCCAACCATATAAAACGCTGACAAATTGATAGAGATTAAATAAATCTGATTTATTCAATTTTCTTGTGTGTGTAAGGAAGCTTAAAGGAATGGAAAGCAAGTTGCTTGGGGCAGATGAAAATTCTTTTCAAATGGTGGAATAAATAACTGTTTCTGATATGAGATCTAATTATGGACCAGAGAACTGAATGACAAAAACCCCACTGACGTCAGCATAACTAGGGCTTGCACATATGAAGTCAAGGCAAATGACAAAAAAAGTGGGTCTAAATTGTACTTTCAGATCTTCAGTAGTGGTGTAAAAGCAGTTCAGCTAAAAAATTCCATGTGAGACAGATTTATTTCCATTATTACATTACTAGCTGTTTTAAAACTGCTTTGTGCTTAAGGTTGCACACTCTGCTGTCTCTCCCTGTAACACAAGTGGCAAAAAGAGTTGATAATTTTGTCCTGAGTTTGTGAAACATTTGTCTAGCATTTTTGAAGCCAGTATTGCTGGTATATAGCTGTCTAGGTCAGGAAGGAAAGACAGCAAGATAGATCAGGTAGAAGACATCACATAGAACAACAACAAATTAGTTTATGCTGAATTATTTCTACGTGTAGTCCAGAGTTTAATTAAGATTTTGCATTAAACTCTTCCAAGAGGCAAAATGGTTTATTCTTTGTTAAAATGTAATAAAAATGTATAGTGTAAGAACTATTGAAATTAGGCAAATTATTTGCTGTACAGGTATGCATATGAATATATCCTTCCCCTTATTTATAGAGTTTTCCTCATTGGTATAATTTGTTATTCTAGAAGCTTCAGGTAGAATCACAGCCCTTTTTTATCATGCTGCACAAATAAATTCATATCTATAATGAGGTCAAAGTAAATTCAGTAGACTAAAGTATTGATAAAAAACCCGAGTGTACTTGGTAACAACATTCCTTTTTGCCTAGAATCTTTGTGTCTCTGATCCCTCATAGCATGTTCTTTTTTTTTCTCTTGCTGTTTTCTCAACCTCTGTTTTTGTGCAGATTGTGTGAGGATGTCGTTGAGCTAAATGCAGACTGTGAAAACAGTGTAGAGTTTTGGGCCCATGCACTGATGTGGGAAAGGCACTGGGATTCTAAAAGATCTTAGTTTAAGGGACGGAACCAGATAATAAGATGTCTAAGAAAAGTGACCTTTTCAGAAGTCTGAACGAATCATGCTTTATTTACTGATGGGAGAAACAAATTTTCATGTATGTAGAAGACTGATGCCAGGGGAGAAGCAACAATAAGCTTTCTATTCATAATGGATACGGCAAGATTTTCAATGTACAGCTAAAGGAATGTAGGTTAGATACTGATAAAAAAAAGAAAGACAAACAGGTGACAGATAAAGAACGGGCAGAATACTTTTTAGCAGCAAGAATCGTGACCTGGGGAACAGATTACTTGGAGACTCTGAGGAACAGATTGGAAAGCTCTCCATCTGGATTATGCTGGAATGGGACTTGGGTTATCTGACCTCTCTAGGTCCTCTTCTGTGCCCTTTTTCTTCCCATTGGTGATTATGTTGTCGTTGTTGTTGTGTTTGTTGTTTTTAGGTAAGGATTTGCTTTCCTTAAGGATCTGTACCTTATAATATGAATATATGGTAGTCTGAAGTTCCCATTTTTATTTACAATAATATTTTGCAGGCCACTAACCTCTGCTGTTCAATGGATGTGTGTATTTTGGTATTTATGATCTTCAAATTAAGGTAATTTTTTACAGTTCCTGCTTGTGTATGCTGGAGGAGTAGCTGAATGCCAAATGAAATGGTTTCCTACAAAGCAATCAAGAAACAATTTTGTTTCAGAGGCCAGTTCTGCTTCTTTGCTTAATCTCTTTTCAGATACACCCTTAGAGTACAGGTGGTGTTAAGAAGGAGATGAATATCTGGAAAATGACAATTTAGGGCCATGAGATGCATTTACACTCAGTCAGGGAATATACTTGCCGCCTGTGAGTCAGCAGTGTCAAGCAACTATGCGGCAGAAAAGAAAATGATAAAAAGGACAGAAGTGACAAAATGAGTGCAAATTATGTAATCAATGTTTCTCTTTTTATCAAAATAGTTATTTCAAACCTAAATGAGCTTTGCCAGCTAGTGGTAAAGTGTTGAAGTATTAGAGTAATTAGTATTCATTGGATTTTGTTAGTATTGATATAATTTTCAGTAATGCTGTGTTAATATCTAGGTGACATTTATCCCAGCTGCTAAGTAGTATAAAAAGGTTAACTTTTTTTTACAATACGCATGAAATAAAAAACCTTTTTATTATATGAAATGAGATCATATGGGGGAAATGTGTTGTTTTTACCAGATGAAGATGCCTTTTTTCTGTGTAGAAGGGTTGGGTGACTTAAAAAAAATAGAGAATCTCTTTCTAATGTTGCTGTGTGCCTCTGTGTGATTTATAGCTACTAATTTGCTTGGCACCGATTCATATGCCCTAGCAATTTTAAGGTCATGCAGGACCATTACATCGTATGGGTTAAACTCTGTATCATATAGGCTTTTTCTGAATCTATGCAGCTACCTTTCTGTTAGGCTGGTACTTATCATGGAGTGCAGCTTCTAGAAGTGTTTGGTCTTCATTTGCAGATGTGGAAGATGCATTGCACTCTAACTTCATCATGGTCCTCACTGCTGAAAAATGTAATTAAGCTCTATTTCTAATATGAATTTGTCTGGCTTCAGTTTCCAGGCATTGCCTCTGGTTTCTTCTTCAGAGCTCCAATGCTTTATTTTTAGTGAGATGTTTATACTCTCTAATGAAGTCACCTTTCAATGCTCTTGTACTAAACTAATCAGACATCTCTTTAACTCTTGTTGTAAGGCATTTTCTCTAGTCCTTTGTTGTTACTGTATCAATATGAATTGTTTTAGTTGTATTTTTATTAAAAGGTTTAAAAGAGAACTGCCCAAGCACTGTTAACATCCACCTGGCCAGTGCAATGCAACATACTAAAATTAATACTTGTTTTCCTGTTGATTTATCCAAAGATTGCTCTGTATTTTTCATTTCTGTGTCAGCATCCTAGGAGGTCAGATTCACCTACTAGCTCACTAGGAATTTTTTGTAGATGTTACTCTTCAAAACATGTATAGAGTTCTACAGAACAGGTTAGAATATTTTTTGCCCAGCTATAAATTTTAGATTATTTCCCTGGTCCCTCTGCCAGCAGTAGCTTGTATTAACAGCAACCCATTGTCTTCTGGATCATTAGTGAACTGTTAGATACCAAAGTGCCAAAAACTGCTCTTGGTGGGTCCTACTTAGTTACAAATTTATGTTAAATAATGTATTTTTAAAATTTAATGTTATTATGTTTGCAAATTACTTGATTTTAAAATCAAAATAATGAATGGATAAATAATCTGTGTTTGAAAATGCCAGATACATTCTGTTAGCACTCCTTTCACATTTAGTATTGCATTAATCATTTTTTAGCTGTCAACTTCTTTAGCTGTGGACTGTAGCAGAGCCACTAAGATGAGGAGAGGGCTGGAGCACCTCTCATATGAAGATGGGATGAGAGAGTTGGGGCTGTTCAGTCTGGAGAAGAGAAGGGTCCATCAAGACATTACAGCACCTTCCAGTATCTAAGGTGGGGGGGTCTGGAGAGGGACTTTTCATGAGGGCCTGAAGTGATAGGACATGGGGGAATGGCCTTAAGCTGAATCAGGGCAGGTTTAGATTAAATATTATAAAGAAATTCTGTACTGTGAGGGTGGTAAGATTGCTCAGAGAGATTGTGGACTCCTCAGCCCTGGAAGTGTTAAAGACCAGGCTGGATGGGGCTCTGAGTTACCTGCTGTAGTGAAAGGTGTCCCAGACCAAAGGTGATTTTTAAGGTCCTTCCTTCAGACCCAAATCATTCCGTGATTCTGTGAGTTTTTGTGTATATACATTAATTTTTAACGCTGGCAGACATATTGGATATAATGGATATATTTGGATTGGATATATTAATGTAAATACTTAAGAATGTAGTAACTTAATTTCTGAAAGTATTTTCTCAAAACTAAGTTTAATAAAGAAATCCTTAGTTTCAGTGATGCTCAGAGCAATGCTTCCTTTCATTCCTGTGAGGTCCATACTGTACATACATACCTGGGTTTACGTATGTGAAGCCTGTATATCTGGAGACTTTAAAGAGCATCTATATCCAGTTTTGTTTCAACTTAAGAATTTAATTTATTGAACAGCTTATTCAACTACCTAGAAAAATAGTAGACTTTTGCCTGTCATGCTAGCCAACTAATTGTGTCTTAAGAAATATTTTACTTAGTTAAGTATTTGAATGTGATATCTGAAATGGGGAAACTTTGGAAAAATGTTTGTCTTTCCTTTCTGTGTTGAAAGCTGCCTTGTCGTCCTCCCGCGGTACGAGAACAAATGTGTGTAGCTGTGAACAAGAGCAATTGGGTTGAGTTAGCAGTGGCCAATAGAAGGGCATTCTCAGTGGGTGTGAAACTTACTGTCAGTGTAGTTGGGTTCTACAGTCCCTGAAAAGCGGGGCTTGACAGGTTGATTCTAGGCAAAGCTGTGCCTGTACTGGCACTGGGGCTCAGTTCTTGCAGAGGGCAGTTTGGTGTTCCCGGTGGAGTTGTTGGAAGGATGGATCACACCAGGGATGCTGCCTGCCCTTCATGGGAGGTGAAGGAAGTGGAGTGGGAGTCACTTCTGTGCTTTTCTTTTTGGATTGATGTTGATTGCTGCTGCGAGTTCCTTGTACAGAAAGTAGACATTTAAGTTATGCCACTCTCCCTTAATGCTTTTGCCTGCAGAAAACAGGTAGAATAGGGAAAAAAAGCCTCAAACCTCATTTCTTTCCTTGGTGTTGCAATTTTGGCCATGCTTGTCCTTGGGATGACATTGGTTCCATTTGCACCCACAGCTCAGCTTGCACACTCTGTATTTTGTGCTCTTCCTAACATTTGGACATAAGTAGTGTGCTCGTAACATAGAGCAGCGCATGAATATTAAGAATTTGTAAGCACAAGTATAAAATGAATAAAGTCAGTGTAAAATGAAAGCCACCAGAAACATTTGGCTTGCTATTTTTTGTGTTATCACTTTTCATTGGCCCCACCATTAAGTGTATTGAAATGGGTTCCTCAGTTTAGCATTTGATTTATGTGAAAGACTGTTAGCCTCAGGATTCAGCTGCAGCTCACTAAATGCCAGGTTCATTCTTAATATATACTGGAAAAGCCCCAGGAATGAGAAATCTTCCCTACTGTCTCAGAGTAACTTTTACTCTGTGTTTCTCCTTGTAACCTATGATGAGTTACCCTGGAATGATTTGTTGTGGTATAGGTTTCTTTTGGGGCTTTTTGGTTGTGGGGTTGGATTTTAAAAATTATTTTTTACTTATTTAAAAAATTTTGTGACCTCATTATTTGTAATATCTGGAGGATAAAAAAAAAAAATACCCTTTTCCAGCTGGCAGTAAAAAGTCTGAGTCATGCAATGAGATGCCATTCATAAACTTTCACAGAAAATTATGTTAGCCAGTTGTTTGTAAACTGACATTAGAATTGTGTTTAAATCTTATTTCTCAGGTAATTATGATACCAAACATACTTCCAAAGCTCAGGCTTTCTGCATAGTATGCACAAAATACCAGAGCATAATATTTATTATGTTTGTAGGCCCAGAGGGAGAAGAAAGGTGCCAAGTAAATGTAGTGAAGGCTGTCTAAATTATTTCACTGGTTGAATGATGAGGGAACATTTTAATCTTAGAGCCTGTGGGAGTTTGGGAGGAGTGTTTAGGGGAGGAGAGTAAGTATAGACTGAGATTTGTAGTGATTCAGAGTTTGTTAGTAAAAGCCATGTGGAGAAATTGCTAATTTTGGGCTGATAGGTCATCTCTGGCAGTTCTTTAAAATCTGACAAACTTGTTTCCTGCTAATTGTACATGTTCCAATTATGTTTGAAGGAGAATTAATTGGAGCCATTTTAGAAATCACATCCGGCAAGGAAGAGTTAGGGAATACAGAGGTTTAAAATTGATATGTAGCAGCAAAAGATAAATCAGGAAATGTGACTCTAGGGCAGTTTTAAGTGGTATGTCAAGGTAGGCAGTCTGGTCACAGGTGTGGTGACCTCTCTTCAGGCTCTGGTGGACTCTGTATATCTAAAATCCTATGTGTCTTTTCTGGGCATCAGGAGGCATGTATGTATTTTTTTTTTTTTTCCAATTTTCAAATTACTCCGGTGTTCAGCTGATTAAATTTGTTACACTGCCATGGTGCCAGGAAGGCTTGCAGGGTTGTACAGGTGCTGGCTGTGTTTGAGTGGTGATACAGAAGGAGACCCAGGTTGACTTTTGGGTGACTTATGTGTTTGTGGGAGGAGATTTTTAGAGGAAACAAAACATTATTTGCAGCAGATGTTTTTGTAAATCTTCTAAACATGGTTTTCCAGAAGAGGTGTATCTCATATGGTGTCAGCAGTCTGGGTGCTAAGGTGTTCTGTCCTGTTTAGAAAGGAAGGCACAAACCAGCTTTGTAGAGGTCTGACAGAGGTGCAGGATACCAATTCTCTGCTGAGTAGGAGTTGATTTACTTTCATTAATGTAAAGGAAAGCATCTTTAAATCACTGCTTGATTTTTTTTGTCTTGATTTTTTATTTTTATAAGATTGATTAAAAATTGGTGACAGTAGATTATTTAAACTCCCTTGGCTCAGTGCTTTTTCAGCAGCTACCACCCATTAGCCAGAAGGCTATGACTCCTATGAGTGTGTCTCTGCTTATCTAACCTGCTATGGTGCTTGCTGGTTTTGGCAGGGTGGAGTTAATTTGCTATACAGTGTTGGTAGGGGGCTGTGTTTTGGATTTGTGCTGAACACAGGGTTGATAATATGGAGGAGTTCTTGGTATTGCTGAGGAGTGCAATACCTTGCAGAAAGGAGCCAAGGCCTTTTCTGACATTTTACAAATTGCAAAGGGATACTCCACACCATTTGACCTCATGGTCAGCATATAGAGTGGGGGGAAGGAGGGGGCAGAACGTTGTTTGGGGCAATGATGTTTGTTTTCCCAAGTCACCATTACATGTGATGGAGCCCTGCTCTCTGGGAGATGCCTGATGATGGGAAGCAGTGAATTACTTCTTGGTTTTGCTATCTTGTGTGCATGGCTTTCACTTTCCCTATTAAACCCTCTTTATCTCAACCCACGAATTCTCTTTTACCCTTCCATCTCTCTCCCTGATCCTGCTGGTGGGGCAGTGAGCGAGTGCCTGCCTTGGGGCTTGGCTGCTGGCTGGGGCTAAACCACCACAAATGCTGCAGATGAGTTCTCTTGAACCAGAGGCGAACAACCCAAGTGCTGTGATAAACTGGCTCCTGGCAGTTTGTGTGCCCCTAGAGGACTGTGACTTCAGTCTGGGCAGACTTGCCTCTAGGAGAAGGTAAATGTCACCAGCTGGCCCATCTGTAGTCCTCCCAAACTATAGGAAGTTGGTAGCAGGTTCATCTCAAGCTGTGGTTCACAGTTCCTTCCTCTGAATGGCACATGGTGAGGATGAGGAACAGTCTATCACAATATGCTCTTTGGAATATGGTTTGAAATTACTGAGCCATCATTTTAATCTCACCAAAGCCAAGTGTTGATCTTCATAGTTACATATTTTTCTCTTTGTATAAGTTCTTTTCTTTCTCATTTCCCCTTCCTCCTTGTAAACAAAATAGAGAATGATGAACACAATTGAAAGAAATGTGCTTTGGGAAATGGAAAGTGGGAGAAATAGACAGAAATCTATTTTAAACCCATCTGTATTATAACTGAAACAATGGAGTAAAATGTTAACTTGTTTTTGCAAAGCATTGTCTTAAGTTAGCTGCTTACCCAAGAGCTGAGTAAGGAACTACCCTTTCTAGACAATGTCATCTAATAAGACAGATTTTTATGACACACTGATTTTAGCTGATAAATTGGATAAGCAGTTATACTTTATTTCAGGATTTAAATAGGATTTATATCTCATATATTAAGAAGACATTTGCTTTGATGATGTGTAATGCAGTGATTTGCATGGTATGCTTCCTTCCTTGCTACTTTTACCTATTCTTTACTGAGATGCAAAACATCAAGTTTTACTTCTATTAATTTAAAAACATTTGACTTATTTAAAAAGGTGCATGTGCATGCATCACAGCTAAGAGTGAAGGCTCATAGGCTTATATTCCTTTTAGTCATATGTTTTAAAAGAGCAAGCAGGAGAAAATGAGATCAAAATGAAAACCCAAAATCAATCAGCTAAAAGTCTTTTAATGAGAAAAGTAAAATTCATAAACATGCTGTGTAACTGAATTTTTATTTAATACAAATCTCTTAAGTGTAGTTTAAATATTAAGAATAAGTGAATAAATGTGATAATAAAAGGTAACATGTTTTGTAAATGTGGATGAGAATATAGTGAATATATGAAGTGTGGAGAAATATAAACCTGGCATCCTACCTGGCCACAGGGCTGGGCTGAATGTGGCTTTGAGAAACCTGATCTAATTCAATGGCATCCCTGCCCATGGCAGGGGGATTGGAACAAAATGATCTTTATGGTCCTGCCCAACCCAAACCAATCTGTGTTTCTAGGATGAATGGAAAAAAAGGGATATAATTTTTGTTGTACATTGGAACTCCTAAGGAAATGTTTGAAGCCAAGAATAGAAGTGCTGGGAGGTAAGAGCAGTTGTGTACCTGAGGGAAGGCAAGACAGGAGGGGCTAAAGAAATGAGGAGTAACTACACTAATGTTATTTCTGTTATATCTAATGCTGGGAGTGTTCCAAAGGAAAGGTAGCCCTGGAGAGTTTGTATGCTAGAGGAAGCCTTTGCTACTAGAGGCAGTAGTGCAGGAGAACTTGAACAAGGACATTAAAGATGAGCTGGAGAATGTCCAGATTTAACCAGGCACATCTCATCTCAACACAAGGATTGTATAAAACAGAGAAGACACCTTTGCCTCTTTGCTGATGGGATTGAATCTTCAGCTCAAACTACTGTTGCAAAACTGGCAGGATTAAAAAAAATTATTGTAATTTTTCCTTTGTCTTTAGATCAAAAACTTCCCACCTCTCTTGCCTCTATTATTAATTTGAACATTTTACTGCAAGTAGGATGTTTTAACTGTTAACTGCTTTCTATTCTAATATCCTAAATTTTGTGCATTTTAGCTCTACCTCCTACAATTGAATTATATGGTAAATAATATATTTGAGACCTTTAAAGCTTGGCTTTAGCAAATTAGGTCTCCTCTTTTTGAAGTCTAGGAATGCCCTACCTATCTATATGTGGTCAGGGTGTGTTACATGTTTCTTGTATGTGCACCTGTGTAAAGTTGTGAATTCTGCAATGTTTCCCTGCCAAGTGGATGCCTGTTAAATTATGAAATGCCATGTGGCAAATTTCTCTGAGGAGTTGCGTGACCTCACTTCTGACTACATTAATTCTTTTTTATGTGAAGAACATCAGAAATTTTGATAAAAAATAACCAGTTTAATTTTCTCATTGCTGCACCTCTAGACAGATAGAATTGCTCTTCTTTTGACCAGTATGTTATAGGAACTGTAAGACGTAGTGATTAATTATTGTCAGAAGGAATTTAGTTCAGCTATTTGTAGATGAGTCCTGAAATGTTTGGTTTCTGAATGTGGACTTTTTTCCTGGTATTTATACTGTGGTGTGGCAGTGAAAGATCTTTATTCTTGTGCGTAAGGAGCTTTCTGTCTTGACTCCCATTTCATAATGGATATTTGTACTTATTTAATTTGTATTTAGCTATTCAAACTGATGCCAAGGTACTGACTATATATATCTGATACTTCTGAGTGGTATTTATTTTGTAGTGATGGAGACATAATTCAAAACATTCTCACATAACTGGGCCTTGTGTGTATGTTTGTTTGCTGCCATGTTTCTAGATGGAGAGTGAACATACAGAATTTACAAAAAGATGTTTCTACAGTTCTGGGGGAAAAGAAAGCTAATATAAAGTTAGTCAACACTGATAATTGTAAGATGACCGTTCACCTTTGGTTATGTTTTTTTCTGAAAAGTTACATATTTTAATAGTGTAAGGGTATGATGGCAATAAATATTCCTTATGTTAGCCAAACTCCCAACAAGCACCAGTGCATATTAGGACAAGGAAAATGCTCATCAATGTGGGGCCTAACTCCATTCCCAGAGCTGAATTTCTAAGGCATCTTTTTTTTTTTGAAAGTTAAGAGAAATGACTGTGAATTTTTCTCTTCTATGACATGTGTGCATAAAATAAATAAGACCCCACACTTTTTCATGTTAAGTATTTAGTGTTATGTTCCAAGATAGAAGAATAAGGGGATGAGATCTTCCCTACAAAGAGGATGCATTCCTTACATTCACAGCAAGACATGAGCTATATAAATGGCAGGTTACAGATGTTTTTATTGAAAGTAACACAGGGCTCTCATGTGACAGTTTTTGCATTGTTTACATCATACCTTTTCCTAAACGCAGAAGCGAAGTATTATTTTGTTTTCCTCCTATAAACTTGAGTAAGATACAGCAGAAGAAAACATTTTCATGTAAGTTATTGCATTTACTTTTATCAAGTTACTATTTACAGGCATTGTCTTCAGTGTTTGTGGAATTTGGAATGTATAGCAGGAATAGGGCAGTAAACATTATTTTATATACAAATATATGCATATTTTAGTAGAAATCAAAGTACAAAAAATTGATGAGCTAAGGTTTCAATTTTTTAAAATAATACAACTATTAAGTGTCTTACAAAACTGGATATAATTTAGGTATTAATTGCCAGATGACCAGATCATAACATTTCTAGATGGCATACAGAATTAGAATAAAATAAGACTTCTGTACCTGCAGAGCACTCCAACGGTCTTGACATACAGATGCAATTACCTTTGGGAGATATTTGAATTAACTTGTGCTGCATTACTGGACTTGAAAGGAGGTTATGTTGGGTACAAGTCAGGACCTTGTCTTGTTTCAGGTTAGAAGATAATTCTGCTTCTATTTGGCTTTCCTTTTTTTCCTACCAATTCACATCTAATGAAATCTTCCTCCTTACTTTCTGAAAATTGAGCTTGTTTAAAGTGCTGTGCATACTTGGAATTACTTTTTTTAAAGTCTTTTTCTCTTGAACATTGATGTATAAAAGTCTCAAAACACCTCCACACCAAGATTTAGTGCTTCCAAATTAATTAATTTCCTAAAAGGACAAATGAAGTATTTTTACTGTCTGCTCAGGAGCTGATTAATTATGAAGGTAAATGTGAACATCATACAGTAAGCAGTGGGTGGTGTTTGGTGTGTGAACATTTACTTGCTTGTGCTCTAGGTGTGAATGTGGGGGGTCAGTGCCCTCTGCTCTCTGGTCTGAATGCCTGGGAAGAGCAGAACCACCTTGTTGTGTTGCCCTTGTGTTCAGCGTAGCACCTGCTGTGTGAGAATAAACCACACAGCATTTAGTTTGTCTAAACCTATGGGTGCCTCCTGGTTCCAGAAGATGGTACTGGCGGAGCCTCTTGCCAGAACCATTAGGAGAGAACCGTAGAGTTCCAGCCTCTTGCTAGAACTGTAAGAAAGAGCCTGGGACAGTTTAGGGACTCCTACACTTCAGAAGTTCCCTGGAAACATTGTGGTCTTAGGTTTTGTAGAAATTGTCCTGATTCTTTCTTTTCCCTCTTAAGGGCTCTTGGAAGACCTGGAGAGTAAGAGATCATTGATAGTCCTTCAGTGGAAAAGCAGCACAGATCTTTGGTCAGGATAAGGATGTCTGCATAGCCAAACATTGAATTGTGGGTGGAGGCCAGCCATACAGGCTGGTCTCCCTCCGTCCGTGGTGGGTTCACACAGATGCTGGGCTCCCTAGGACAGGCTGGCTTGGGGAGAGTGCTGTGTTGCCGGATCATACCTGGCTTGGCAGCAGGAGGTGCTCAGCTGTTTGCCCAGTGCTTTGTGTGAAGTTGGTCCGGTTGGCCCTGCCCCAGATTGCCTGCCTTCACATCACCATCCTATGGCAGGCAGTCTGACACATGCAGCCAGCTCCAGCACAGGGTCCGGAGACTTGGGGAAGAAGCAGAGACAGGCATGGAAAAAGCCATAGCTCCTGCTTTGGGATCTGACATCAGTAGTGGTTGCCTGCCTTGTCCAGGAACGTGTCTGCCTCTGCCTCCTCTACAGCTCTGTGTACCCATGTCATGCCTTATCGCCACACAGAACAAACAAGCTCCATCATGACATAAAAAACTGTGTACGAGTTGCCCTGGATTGACTTTACCTGGCATGAAGTGAAAGCTTATGGAAATGCTTATTCCCTTTCACCATTAGATGGAGCAAAGAGCTGTTCTCCCCCTCTATGCCTCAGAGCTGAGTAGTCCTTAAGCTCTTCCAGGGAGCAAAAGAAACCTCATGACTTCCAAGGGCTGCGTGTTTGCTTCAGTTCAGAAAAATAAAGTGCCCAGTGTAGAATCCCAGTGTGTTTTCCCATCTATTTCATGTTGGAAAAACTGAGTATGTGGTAAATTATTACCGTCTGCAGTGAAGCAGCTTTTATGCACAAGCTCAATCTTTCATGCATGATTTCTACTTGAACCCTCTTAACTTGCCTGGAAAGTTAAGCCGAAACAGTCAAAGGGATGTATAACCAAATACTTCCTTTTAAAAAGTGACTTTTTCCAACAGGAGGTGAGTAAAACTTGTGCTGAAAACTTGAGTTATTAACCTGCTATATTGAGAAATGTAGTTCTTGTGATTTGCAAATTATTTTCCATTGGTGCATCTTTACATGCTGTGAAGCTATACTTGATACCTTGTTTTTCTGTGATAGATTTCTGTGATAAAAAATGCACTTCTTTCTCCATTAACTCTTCCTGTTCTTTCTTTAGGTGTTTTTTAGGAGGGAGGGAATGAACATGGAAAGGAGCAGGAAGAAAGCCTGCTTGTGCCCAGCTGTGGTTGAAGTTGTTTGTGTTTTTCTGTATGTCCACGCAGGTTCCGTTGTGTTGTGTTTATTTTGAAAGAACTGTTGCTTGATCAAAATGGTATTTCTTTCAGGCTGTTCCCCTCTGAAGGTGAGTTGCATCTGGTAAGCAGGGAGTTTTTTATGCTTTCGTTTTGGGACTGAGAGCAGGTTTGGTACCTGGCTCCTGGCTAAGCTTTTTCACTCTTGTTACCTTACAATGTGGGGTTAGTTCCTCCCACTGCTTGTTCTTTCCTGTTTGTGTGTTTATTAGGTTTTACTATGCTGAGAAAGTATTTAATATGATTCTGCAAATAGTTATTCTTTTGCTAAGGAAAAGGACTGCTGTAAAACTGACTTGGGGAATTCAGAAATAAATAATGGTCAAAAGTAAGTCTTGCTGCATGCAGCTTGTAATATTGTGTTTACAAGTGCATAGTCACACTGTATTATAAAATTTTGCTAGCATATTTTTCTATTAATATTATGCAACATTTATTGATACGATGTTGCATCAGATGTTTTACTTTTCTATGATGTAAAAGAGCTATGACTTTTAGCAACTCTTTGGACATAATTTTGTGACCTGCCTTCATTTATAGCCAGGCACTATTCCTGGCTATCTAGGTAATACAGTAAGAAAGGAATATAATTACTTACATGGATTTTTTTGAGTATAGAGATGAGTTGTCTGCTCTCTGCAGTCTTAATGATGGTTGAACCTTTTTATGGTTGTCAGACATCTGTCAGAAGGTGGGATCTTGTTCTTTGGAGGGGACAAAAGCTGTTTGACAAACTCGCTGCTAGTGCATGAAGCTCTGTAAATTTGTACAAAGCAATGTCAGGAGAGAGGGTTTTTGGAGAATGAGACAAAGATATTGTGATGGGATTTTGTACATAGTGCATGGACATAATCTAGTTCATTATAGCATTGACTATAAGTACTGTAGAGAGATCACTGCAGGCTTACCAAAAGTAATGGGATCTATGGATAGCTCTTTTAAATAGAAGCTTCCACTTCAAACTTGGATTTTAAGTGACTTATCATTCTGCAAAGATTATTAGAGCCTTCACTCCTCCAGTTTTTTACAAAACCAAACATTTAAAGAACTTTCAGGTTATTTGCTTATTCATAGGGAAAAGTCAGTTGCCTATGATTCACTGCAGTGAATACTCAATTTAGTCTTTCTCTCCTTCTCTTTGTCTTCTCTTGTAGTCTGATATGTGTTTTATTTCATTTCAAAATCTTCATGGATTGCCTCTATATCTGTAGCTGGCCTCTCATAAGTAGCAGTAATAACTGTGTGGTGATACAAGCAGAATATTGTAATATTATGTGAAGTAGTTAATAAAAAGTGAATGCATTTTTGATCTGTTTTTTTAATAAATAATTTGTATTATTCACCACTGAAAACTGAAGGAAATAAAACATTGAACTAGATTAGCATACACCACTATTTTAGTTATCTTTTTTTTTTTTTTCCTGTAGTAATAACTGTGCAAAAATTCTTTTAGTAGGTGAACTGAAAAATCTGATTTTCTACAGTTTAAAGCTAGAATATTTTTTTCCTCCTGTCTATGAATATTGCATACATTTCATGCTGTGGAAACAATGGTCTTGCACCATGCACGGTATGGCACAGTGGCCCAGACACTCACTAAGGAGTTCTAAATTCACATTTGTTTCCTTAACATGTTCTAAAGTAGAAATATGGTAAACAGTTATTGAGTGGATTTTTACAGATGAGTGGGGTGGATTTTTTTTCTTTGTTTGGTTTGGTTTTGAATCACGTTTTGGGAGAAGGGGTGAATAATTGGATGAAAATATTTGGACAACTTGATCTGGATTCTCATTAAAGTTTTTAGAGTTACTGAAAGTACACATTTCTTTCAAAATATTGTCAAATACTTAAATGACCTTTCTATCATTAAAAATAACTGTGTTCCCAAGGTACCTGATAACACTTTACCCTCTGAGAATAGGCTGGAGAATACCAAAATTACTCGGCATGTTCTCTCTGCTTAATCTGCAAGCAATCATTTTAACACCTGTGTATTTTACTTATATAGACATTTCATTCATATTTTTGTTTATACATAATTATTTATGGAATGAATACACTACTGCATCAGAAGTTTTATATGCTATGTGTGCATGCTGCGCACCTACTGAACTGGAAGAAGAGGAAATTTTAAAGACTTGCACATTTACCATAATGCAGAGGTTCTTATGAAAGGGATAACCTGTTATGAAACATGATCAGAGGGTTGGTTGTAAGCAGCAGGGAGCTGGGGAGCTGTGTTGCTGTTGAAGCAAGGGCTTGTGACGTGATGTTTGCTTGCTGAAGGCTCCCAGCAGCCGCGGGCCTTGCGCGCTCTGCGGCGGGAGGCTCTCCGCTGGGTATGGCCATGGGAGGAGGCACTCTTCACAGTGAATCCAAATCAGCTTCATTTTATCCATAGGAGGAGGTGTTCAGATGTCAGAGAACAGGTTTTTTTAATAGCCAGACAGTGGGCATAGTGTTTATTTTGTTTCAGAGTTTAGGTAAGAGCTAATCACGTTACTGCTTGTGACTGAACGTAAAAAATGATTGTGAAAAGTTCAGGTGTTCATGGGGCATTTTCTAACTGCATCCAAAACCTCAATTTGTTTTTAGATTGTGTATTTCTCTGTACATTTCCTGTATTAAAAATTGGGGAAAAACTTATTAATCATCTCATTTCTTCATTACTTCCATAAAAAACATTCCCCCCCATGCTCACCCTTTAAGGATCTCCACAGGGCCAAAGGCCATTATCCACAAGTTGTAGAACTTTCAGGCATTTGTGTTTTGGGTGCTGGTGATCCTCTGAGCCATTGCTAATGATTTAAACTCAGGGTGAATCTCAACATGAAGAAGCTGAACATGTCCTTTCTGCTTTCAAAATTTGGTGTTAGTGAGAGGAGACAGGAGCTATTCTTTTGTGCTCCTATTGGAATGAATTAAAAAAACAAAACCAGCCTGCAAAACCAGATTTTTTGGCCTGTTTTCCAAGAAGAAAAAGGGAGGGGTTTTATTGTTTCATTGGTTTGTTTGTGGGTTTTTCATTTGTCTGTTTTTTTGTTTGTTGGGTTTTTTTTAAGTTATAGTGCAGAGGGGGCAAGAAACCTTCTAAGCAGCTGAAATTGCTAGTTTGTGCCACTTTTCAACTTGATCATTAGTGCACTAGAGAAAGACTGAGCATTTAGTGGCAGGGAGAGGGAAAGTCTTGACATTGAAATTGGAAAATTGTTCATGTACTGATAGAAGTGACCTGCAGTGTACTCCTTTCACAATAGCTTCTGTACCTAAGGCATGAGGTCAGTAGAAGCAGCAATAGACTTTTAACATGAGGGGACATAGCCATCCACTATAGATCTAAAAACCTGTAGATTTTTATTGCTGGCCCCAAGAGTAAGTCCTGGAGTACTACTGCAAATTGCTCTAGAGGTGCCTAATCAAAGAAATCCTTCTGAACCACAAAGTGCCTGTAGACATTGGGAGGTTTTTTAATTGTTGCTCTGGTTGTTTTCTTTCCAAGCACTTAAAATGTGGTTTTAGCTTTGCAAAACCACCACGAACACCTTCCAAACCTGAAACAGTTGTGCTCTTCAGGGCGAGATAATCTCAGACACTGAAAAAGCGAGAGGGCCTCTCATGAGAGGAAGGATTTGAATGGCTGAGCCAGAGCTGGCATGTGGCCCTGGAACTGGCAGGGCTGGCTCAGCCCTGTGCCCTGCGCTGGGGTGTTCGTCACACGGCGAGGGAGCAGGAGCTGGAGTGCTGCCAGCCAAGGTTCTTTGGAGAGAACAACAGCCTTGTGAACAAGCAGGAGCAGCACAGAGGAGGTTTTTTATTTTTCCTTTACCTTGTTGAACCGTTACCTCTGTTGAACTTGCTTTGTGTCTGGCCCAGCTGCTGAGATGTAAACTGTTGGTAATGTGCTGATTTTGAAAGAAAAGCACAAGGCAGGCAATGAGGCTGGTTATATTTTCCATGTTACATTAATTTGTTTAGAATATTCCCTTCTGAAGGTCTGGGCAGATGTACAAGGCTGCATTAACAAAGTGTGAACAAAATGTACATGGATTATGTAGAATTCCTTTGTGCACTTGTAGCAAAAGCAGTCTGAAGAGAATGAGACTGAGGAAATGATGAGGGAGCTCAGATGATGAGCAGAGAAGCTGTTGGTGAGGTCAGCTGGTGCTCATGCTTTTTGTTCAAAATGGCTGTGTACTTTGGGATGGCTTTGCTCTGCTCTGCTGGGCACATAAGTTGTGTTTTTGCACACAGAAGCAGTTATTGTAGGTTTTGGACCTTTTTTGTGATAGTACATAAAATGAAGTGAACTTTAGGGATTCCCCTGAGGTTTCTAAACGCTCCCTTAGGAGTTTGTATTGAAGATTTATGTTCAAGCTGTCTTACTTTTTCATTATGTGAGGTTCACTGTCTTTAAGTTTATTTCTAGTAAATGTAGTGTTTTATTTTCTACCTGAAACTTGCTGTGCTGTCCCTTTTAAGGGAGACAGTGTGTGGGCGGTCCTTTTAAGGACATTTGTAGGTTTGTATCTCTGAAAGTGCAAGTTGTCTTGAGAATATTCTAATTTCTTAAGAAAGAAATCGAGTAAGCCTAGGCTTACAAAGTCATTCTTATTGTCAAAGTCCTCATATTGTCTTCCTTATCCCACCTTCAGTTGTACAGCCAGCCTTATTATTTCTCATTTCTCAGCTTGGCGAGGTCTAGTTCCATTATTTATGCAGCTCAGGACTGGCAGTCTTCCACTGCTATTAAGAGGGTGATTTGCAGATCTGCAAGAACAAAACTTTTTGCTTTGAGTACAGCCTTGCATTTGGTTTACAGTTGGTTACTGGCAAGACAAGGAAGATCTTGATCCTGTGACACTGGAAGGTGAAAATCAGTGATGCAAGTGTTGTTGCCAGAGCTGTAGTTCACGAGCCTGGCATAGCCACAATAGAGGAGCTGTACTGAGGAACCAAGACCAGCCCCACGTGATGAGCTGTCAGGGCAGTTCTGACAAGAGTAATTCTGTTTTCTTTAATTGTTTGGTTTTGTCTTGGTTTTTGTTTGTTGCAGTCTTTTTGTTTAGTTTTTTTTTTTTTTTTCTGGGGCATTTTTGTCCAAGAACCATCAGTTATCCCCCCTTCTTTCCATTTCTCATAGTCTTTGTGTGTGTCACTGAAAATGCAGAAACTCTCTGAATATTTAGTTGTGAAATCTGGCAGTCAAGTTGTCAGTCGAGATTGGTCTGCAAATCATGGTATCATGACTAAAATTATCTTTCATAAATGCAATGAAACCAGCTGAAATCTATCTTAAGCTATTAGCTGAATGGCAGAGCTTGTTATGTACAAACATTGATTTTTTGTAAGGTCTCTATAGAATGGGGAGAAAAATGTTCTGATATTTCCTACAATTTCCTAATCTCCAGTTGTGACATCTTCTCAAGAAATTTAAGACTTCCTTTTGTTTAATAGAAGAGTTACTTCTGGATAGGAAAACAAAAGTTTTATCATATGAGCTGCATAATCAGGTGTGATTCCCATGTGTTTCAGAAATGGGAAATAACTGTCTTTTCATGAATTTGCTCCCATCTCAGACATGAAATAAATTCAGTACTTTTTCCCAGTTAAAAGACTTGGGAAACAAAAAGAAGAAAAATAAGTGGCCATGATATCCTTTTTTGTAATCCAGGATCTTAGGCTTGAAAGATAAATGCCAAATTATCAGCAGATCTATAATAATGCTGCAATAACTCTGAAATTAAAATACTTTTGATTCCTAATTTCTGCTGTTCTTTCCACCAAGGCTTTATTGCATTACAAAATTAATTACTCCTATTTTCTTCTTTTCATTTGGTGCATCCCTATAGTATTCATTTGGTTCATTAGTAAATCAGCTCAACTGCTGAATCATTTTCTAGAATCATAGGAAAAACACCTAAGCTGAAGTTTAAAAACATAAACTGTCTCTTAAGTTAAAAAAAACCCTAATCCCAGAAAAACAACCTAAAAACCACATTTCACTTTTATTCCTTTATGTAAAGCTTGCCAGATGTCCTGCAGACCTTACTTAAATGTACTAAGAATAAAATGCATACTATTATACCTGGGGTACTAAATAATTGCTTCATGTTAAGGCTGTTAATTTAATCAATATTTTTGTCTCTCTGATTTTCTTGGTGTTTTTTTAATGGATGCTTGCTAGATTCCAATGTCAGCCAGCAGCTATTTCCCTGGAAGAATGGACCAGCTGGAAGTCTTTTTGGTAAGAAGGGAAAAAAAAAAATTAAATAATTTACTCCAGCCAATGCCAAGTCCCTTCATCAAAAACTGTTACTCAAAATGCCAAATCTAATTTTCTGTCACCATTGTGAGCTATTCCTTCTGTATAGCAGATATCATCCTAACTGTTCCAATTTCAAGTCACTGGTTGTCACTACTAAAATACAAATGACTGTTGTAATCCTGAGTATTTATTTTCTTCAGTTTGTAGTTTCTGGGGCAGTTTGGTGGGCATAATGGATTCAAAGAATCATCAAACAATGTTTTTTTCCTGGATTCTTCTTCTAAGGTATATTTTACAGACCTCCCTCCACCGCCTCCAAAAAAAAAAAAAAAAAAAAGTTAAAAAAATTTAAGCAGGCATGTTAGAAAAATTTCTCTGAGTTACTCCTTACAATCAACAGTCTTCCCTCATGAAAGTAGGTTGTATAGCAAATAATCCTCTGCAGGAATGCATTTTAATCTACTGTTAATGAATACTCTTATATAGAAACATAGGAACAGAAATTTGTTAGTTCCTTCCTTCAGTAATTATGGAGATTTAGCCTTCTAGTCTAGTTTCCTGTTACATTAATATAATACCTGTTTCCTCTGGAAATTTACCCTTTAGATGACTGTTTTAAAATCAGTTTGTGCAGTCTTTTATTTCACATTATTATACTAATCCTTTTGAGTATGTCACCTATTCTTTGTTCATATTAAGACCATTACTGTAGGTAACTGTAGGTTACAGAGTAAAGAAGTTCTTCCTCATATTCATGTGGAGTTTCCTGTGTTCCAGTTTCTTCCCATTGTCTCTTGTCCTATTGCTTGGCACCATCAAGAAGAGCCTGGCTCCATCCTCTTCGCATGCCCGCCTTCAGATACTTACTTACATTGATAAAGTCTTGCTGCTTTGTCATATTTAATGTGCTGGATTGCACGTTTTACTGTATTTTGATGTTGCATGAAGGATTGTTAAGAAAAACACAAAAAAAGAAAATTATTTTCACAGGGCAATGATTTTAAACCTGTAAGTTTATTTTATAAAGCCGGAGAAGTCTGTGAAATTTTTAAGAGATGTGCATGTGATGAAAGGCATCTTTTCAAAGCTTGAAGGATTTCAAAGAAAGCTTCTTAAATAGTGTGAGACTGGAAAATAACAGTATAAAAGCAAAGTTTAAAAAAAGGAGTAAATTTCAGAGGCATTCAAAGAAAAACACTGATTAGAAGTTCCTTATATGAAATGGAGGACCTCAAGTAAAGCAATAATTTATTAAAAGTTTAAATATATATACAAAATCAGCTGCTGTTAGAACATTTATCTGAGTTGGGGTCTTGTGGGATATGAAATGTTAGGTTCAAGTTTTGCTGTCTTCTGAAGCATAGCAAATCTCAAATGATGGGACACCAGTCAGGTGTGGTAAAAGGGCAGAGCAGAAGGCTGCTGGCATTTTGGAATGCAAATATATTACCCAAATAATGTTCCCATGACATGAGCATGTTTGCTTAACAAAGAACGTCAAGCAAAGAAAGAGTGTTCATTTTTTACTGTTAAAAGTATTTGGAAGCTTTATTTTTCAGTCTTCCTTTCTACTTGCTTGCCTAGATTAATCATCTTGATTACCTCTTGCAATCTGCAAGTAAATACAAATAATGTAGCTAACTGCAGTGCTTCCCAGGTAGTCAATTCATTTTCTGTTGTTGGTCCTTGGCTTTTTTACTTTTACTTCCAATGCTACCATCTAGCCTGTATTTATAAATCTGCTCCTCTTGCCCATACTCCTATGCTGTAGATTGGACTCTTTTCTTCTTCTTCTGACTGCCCCTCATGCCATTAACATCTTGTTCATTCCCACCTTGCTCATTATTGGTTTACATCGGCAGAGGAAGGACAAGGGGTATTCCATAACAGAGTGATAAATTAGAATATTGTTTATGTTTAGTAAAAGCAAACATCCTGGTAACAGGGAGGTGTATCAAAATGATTGTTTTATAGATATTTGTAGCACTGCTTTGATTTATGCCTTCATCCTCAGCAGTACTCCAGCATACTCCTGGGAAAGCTGGCAGCCCCTGGCTTGGACACTTGGTGCACTTTTTGTTGGGTTAAGAACTGGCTGGATGGCTGGGCCCAGAGAGTTGTGGTGAATCCAGTTGGCATGTGGTCACATGTGCTGTCCCACAGGGATCTGTGTTGGGCCCATTCCTGCTTTATGTCTTGTCTGATGATCTGGATGAGAGGGTCGTGTCTACTATTAGCAAATTCATGGATGATACCAAATTGGATCAGATGTCAGTCTCCTGGAGGGCAGGAAGGCTCTGCAGAGGAACCTGGACAAGCTGGATAGATAGGCCAAGACCAACGGTGTGGGGCTCAACAAGACCAAGTGCTGGGTCCTACCCTCTGGCCGAAGCAACCCCCTGGAGTCCTGCAGGCTGGATCAGAGAGGCTGGAAAGTTGCCCAGCAGAGAGGGACATGAAGGTGCTGATCAACAGCTGCTGAACAAGAGCCAGCAGTGTGCCCAGGTGGCCAAGAATGCCAAAGACATCATGGCCTGGATCAGAAATAGTGTGGTGAGCATGACTAGGAAAGTGATTCTTTGCCTGTACTGCACCCCAAGTCCTGTGCCCAGTTCTGGGCCCCTCAGTTCAGGGAGGACACTGAGGGGCTGGAGAGATTCCAGAAAAAGGCAGTAAAACTGGAAGATGGTCTGGAGCATAAATCCTATGAGGGCCAGCTGAAGGAGCTGGGGTTGTTTAGCCTGGAGAAGAGGAGACTCAGGGGAGACCTTACCACTCCTACAGGTACCTGAAAGGAGGCTGTAGCCACGTGGGCAGTGGCCTCTTCTCCCAGGCAACCAGTGACAGGACAAGAGGACATAGTTTTAAGCTATGCCAGGGGAGGTTTGGGTTGAAGGAAATCTATGAAGTATTTCTTCACAGAAACGGTGATTAGATGCTGGAATGGATTGTCCAGTGGTGGAGTCATTGTCCCTGGAGGTGCTTAAGGAAAGAATGGGCTCAGCACTCATCTGGTTGACAGGGTGGTGTTGGGTCATAGGTCAGACTTGATCATCTTGGAGGTCTTTTCCAACCTCATCAATGCTATGATTGTGTGAAAAAAAAAAAGTTAATGTAACTACAGAAGAAATTGTAAGAGATTTGCAGCTCTGCCTCTTGCATAGTATGTTATTTCTCAGTATTTGTGAGAAATGAAACTGTTAAATATTTTCAATGAAGTGTTTGTGCAGAAATACTTGATCATAAGTGGTAGCAGGCTTTGGTCTAAAACATTCCAATGGTTTGGGAACTGCCAAGCTTCAAGTGAGCAGTCAGGGCTCTGCAAAACATGGGAAGGACAGTAATTAGAAAATAAAATGAAGATTATATTTTAATAATAGCAGGCTAGGCTTGTTTGCAGTTTTGTTTGGTAAACTACTTGCAGCATGGTCAGCAGTCCTTAATAAAAGACAAGAATAGGAATGAAATAGACCTGTTGTGGTGAGAGTGCCTGTTTTACACTGTGTTACTGCAGGGGTTTATATGAGAAGGCTGAAACTGGGGTGAGTTATAATAAGAGTATATTTGCACTGTGTTTAAGACTGTAGTATAACTTCCTCAGGTTATTGGAATGAATTACATCTTCTATGAAATATTTTAATTCTAGCTGTGTTTTCCACAGAGTGTAAACTTCATAAAGTATAGGGTGAGGCATCAAGAGATCTGAATTCATGTTAAATACCAATTTATTTTGTGATTGCTGAGATGCTCAGCCATTTGAGCGTGCTCTTCCTTTCTATGAAAGAGAAAATAACTGAAGATGTTAGATTGATTGCTAGTAAAATGAAAAAATGTTGAAGAGAAAAAGATGTGTGTCTTAATGGGAACATTTTGAACATATTGGTAACGTACTGCAGGAAACCTTGGCAGTTTGCTTAGTGTCAGCTAGTTATTGTCTTTCATGTGTGCACTCTCAGCAAAAAGACTCACGTTTTAAGGGTGAGGAATCATCCTTTTTCTTTCCTTGACTTGCTTTGTTAAGCAAAACTCTTGGGATCTCCAAAAGCTAGCAAGTATGTTCATGTGATGACAGCAGTATTTGGAGAATACATTTACATGATCCTCCTGCAAATACCTGATGCTTGTTTTGTGGTCCTTTATTCTTAGAAAAAATACATTAGTAATAACAAAAATATTTAGTTTATATTATATACTTATACATCTGCGTAGAAGTTATCCATAAAGACACCAGTGAAGAGTTAAAGCAGTGTTTAAAACCTAGTCAGTGGTGCTTCTTTTTCTGCCAGAGATCAGGCCCACTGCTCAGACTTTGAATCTGCCTGGAAGTAAATCTGGAGTTCCCCGGAGGTTTTATATGCCAGTTCAGGGTGAAAAGGGTTTGAGATCCTTTCCTTTGAATTCTGCTTTGTTTTTTATGCAGCATTAGAGTCTTACTGATTGCTTGGCAGTTTCCTTTTTTTTCTTGGAGGTTTTTTTTTGTTGGCTTGGTTGGGTTTTGGTTTTTTTTTTGTTTCGTCTGTTTTTTTGGGTTTTTTTTTTTTTTTTTTTTAGTTATGGCACAGCTGCAGTGTGTAATTTCCCTACGCTCCAAAGAAACCAGAAGCATGAATATCAGTGTAATTTATTAGCTCCTCTTTGCAGAGGAAGAAGCATTCACCTGCTCTAGAAAGAGAGGTTCTCAGTTTCTTCCTCTTCTTTCTATATAGCTGCAAGTAACAGTAACTAAGACAGGAAGCTTTTTCTTCAGCTTCTAAGAAGAAGATCTAGGAAGGGAATAGCAACACCAAGGTGAGGTCCTTACTAGAAATGTTGAATTTAAATTTCAGTATCATTTTTTATGTTGAAGGAACCAGCCATTTCTAACTAATGACAAATTGTTTTTTGAGCCCTGAATGCTATTATGAAACTTAAGATCATAAGCCTCTGGGACCAAGGCTAAACCAACTTTTTGGGAGCCTGGTGCAGCTGGTGCTGTAACCTTTGTTCTTTAAGCCTATTTAGTAACAAAAACACAGAGGGGTTTCCAAAGTGTGTGTCTCCAAATTGTGTGATGGGATGCTGTTGCCTTGTTCAACTCTATCACTGAGTTTGTTTCCTGCAAGTTTTTGCAGTTTTCTGTATTTTGTGGCAAGTCTGTCTCCAAGCTGTGCTGGGTCTTTGTAAAATAATTAGGTTTTGAAGTTAAAATGTGTGTGTGAGTGTAGGAAACACCTAAGAATGAGGTACTGCTTTCTGTTATATTGGAGATTGATCTCCAGTGGTATTTGAAACTCCGTCCAGATTTATCTCTGTTTCATTGTCCTTACTCGAAACTGGTCTCACAAATAAGGAATTCAATAAAGATAATGGCTGTCTAGTCAAGTGTTCAACTTCATAAATGCAGGTTCTGGTGCCTAGATGACATAGTATCTGCCACATCTCCTATTGAGGAAAGCTGAATTAGCTATCCCTCCTTTGTTTTCTGAATGCAGACTTTTTGTTGTTTGTTCCTTGTTTTGTTAGTGGCAAAATTAATCCTCAGAATTCAATGCTATTATTTTTGCTTCTCCCAATAAGAAATGTTAATAGATATGTAATGATTCAGGTGTGACCAATCTTTGCATACAAAAATACAATCTTCATACAACATTGTGCCATCACTTACTAAGAAGCTCAGGAGCTGGGACTCCTGCAAAGACTATGTCTGTGCCAGGATCTCCTGCAGCTGGTCACCTGGGAAGGAGCTGACTTCCCAAGGACACATCATGCTCTATCCCTTGCAGCAGCTCTTCCGTGCTCCCTGATGTAGGAATCCCCTGTTGCATCTATATTTGCCATCTGCACTGCAGGCTTGGGGCAGCTTTCAGCAGCTCATGATCCCCTCTAAGAACGTTTATATGGTAGTTGTTCACCATATTTGCATTTCAAAAAGTGAATATGTCTAGTTGAGCTTGGCACTCACCAGTTATGTCTCCATACTAAGACAGCTGAAAACACGTCTGAAATGTCTGTCTTACAGGTTTGGATTGTGCAGCAAAATCGTATTGCTTGGCTGTTAATTATCCAGCACACAACTGCAAAAGAATTAAACCTGAGCAAAATAGTGGAATAAGATATATTAAGAGAAAAATTACTTTCAAGGCCACTGCAATGCAGATGACAGTTTCTCTTGAAACAGGAGTACAGAGGCTGTCATGGTGATAATTGTGTGTTATCTACTTTACTATCCAGTCACCTGTTATTTATAGTTTGGGGTTTTTTTTCCTAAGAGTTTGGCTTTTTTGCTGATCTTCATACTTTTATTAACTTTTATGTGTGATTTTTTTTAAGGCATTTAACAGCTGCAGCAAGCCATAGTGTGATTTGAATAGATTTGTTGAGATGCCTAAGCTGTTAGTCTGAATTTAATACAACATGTAAGAGAGCAACCATAAGAGCTGTAAATAGTCAAGAGAGATTATGTTGAGAAAGAGACTGCATTTTTTGCCTACATGTTGAAAGTGTTTTCTGGGAAGCACTTTGTGAGGTTATTCAGGTAACTGTTTTTCAGGTAGCAAGTTAGAAGAAAACCAAATCTTTACTTACAGCTTTTTTTGCTTATGTAAGCAAATTCAAGATTTACTTAATACATTTTTTTTATAATTTTGAAAGCTATCTGTTGAAAAGTGCAAGGATTAAATTAAAAAAATCCAAACAAAACTGCTCTGCAGAAGCATTACTGTCACTTCATATGACAGACCAAAACCACTAAAATGTATCAAGTTAGAAGTAATACCAAATCATGTGTGATGCTGATAAAAGGCAGTTACTACAGTGGTAAATTCCACCAATGCACAGGAGAATCTGACCTGTAACTCTAGAACTGAGAAACCTTTTCCTTTGAGGCAGTTTCTTTTTCTTGAAGGGAAGAGAATGGGAGAATAAAAAGAAAAGCCTGGGGACTGTAAAGTCCATATGAAGCAAATTACTTTTTTTTTCTTTCTAAAAGCATCATTCAGACAGTGGGAGTAAAAGGTACATAAAGCCTTTGTACCAGGCAGCCATTTGATGGATAGGCTATTATTACTTCTGTTAAACTCTTGGAAGTCTTCTGCTGGAATCTGAATGTGTAATTTTGAGCCTTTGGCAGGAGAGGATGACAGTATCCCTTTTGCTTCCGAATTCAAACAATGAATGTGGGCATTCAGGAAGTTTTGCTGTATTACATAAGCCCTTTTGATAGGCCTTCCATACAGACTCCCCATCATTTCAAATTAGTTGAAAATATCCTGGCATTGCCTATTCCCAGTGAAGTCAAACCAGGGGAAAAAGCCAACAAGAACAACAAAACAAAACAAAAATTCCCCCTAAAAACACAAAAAAACCTCCAACGTAAAACCACTCAGAAACCGGAACAAAGATTCACAACTTTAAGTGGTGAGACATGGACTGCATGTTTTTTCTTCTTGTGTTGGTGTTTTTTGCATTCCTGTGTAGAGACGTGCTTAGAAATGCCATTAACCTGTGTGCACCAATCAAGTTTGAGTGTTTACCTCCTTGCATAGCAGAAACTCTTGGTGTAGACAAGACTGAAGGTACTGGTTGTTTAAGGATAATGTTTTCATGTTTTGGTATGCAGACTTTTTGTCTTTTTTTTGAGGTTTTTGTTTTCTTTTTTGAGGCAGGCGTGTCCTATATGGGGTGATACTCTCATATTCTTTTTTTCTTTACACCTCTGTACATCTGTGCATCTCTGGTATTTTTTTTCTGTACTTTTTATTCTGAACCCAAGAATTTGAGCATCATCAGTAGAAAACTCTGACATGTACAAAACTTAAACTTCCATTGTAGGTTGAGCAGACAGACTATTTCCATGTGGGACATGTACAGAGATTTCTGTAACTCAAGTAATTATGAGTAAGATACAAATATGGAGGCCACCTTATCTTTCAGTGTGATGTCTGCTGGCTAAAACCTCCCCAACCCCTACAATCAGGTAGTTGATAGTGTAGTGACTCCTCACTCTTTAAGGTTCCAAAAAGAGATTCTCTAACATAGGAATTTAGGGTTATAAACACTGGTTTAAGTAGTTGCACCCTTGGGATGTATCTCTTTGATCCAATTTTTCTAGAAGGCACTCTTGTGTGACTGAAAATGTTCTCATTTCTGGAGGTAGCAGTTCTGTAGGTTTCCCCAACTGTTTTCAGTAGCTTCTGTCTATATGCAGCCTGGCCTTGTGAACTGAGACAGAAAATGCATGATGGTAGGATTGTATGCTGAAGGTTTGCCTCTTTCTTCTTAGTGGGAGTGTGCCCAACTGGCTTAATTCCTCCCTCAAGTCCTAACAATGCACACCTGAAATTTGGTTTTTGAATTCTGTTCCTGTTACCTTAGTAAATATGTTTTGGGGAGGTTTTGATCAATCATAGCTTTCTGCTTGTCTTCCAGCTGCTCACTGTTTTGCAGATTGCTCTCTTCTGTGGTTGTTTATTTTAAAAACTAGAAATAAAGACAGCTGAAATTCCATTAGCAGTGTCCTATTTGTTCTCCATTTCCCTCTTGATGTGTTTCCTTTGTCTGAGGATGACTGGAAAAAGTAGTTTTGTAACATTTAACTCTTGCAATACTATTGCCCATCATGCAACTCTTTTCCAATGGATGTGCTCTCCTCCTGCTGTGCTGCCAGGCGGCCTGGGCTCCAGCCTTATAGGAGCCACATCCTCTTTGTGCCTGCAGGATGTGTCATTCTCTTCCTTCCTTTTTTTTTTTTTTTTTTTTTTTTTTTTTTTTTTTCTTCTGGGTAATACTTGGAGCTCTATTTTATTTCCAGACTGATATTCAGAAAAACATGCATAATTGAATGGTGCAGTCTAAAAGGTTAGAAGTGCAAAAGTTATTTTTAAGCATCTGTTTTCTGGTTCAGACTTAATGATATCTGAACCATGTTTTTCAGGACGACTCTGTTAGGATGGTTTGTTGTGTGGAATGGCTGATCAAAATCTGTTGGAAGTGATTTGAAAGTGATGATTCCTTTCATATAACGTTTTCTACTCAGCAGTGTAGTGAATTATGTAGAAGTTTATGTAACACTGTATTAAAAAATTGCTAGTTTGTTATTTTTGCAGTTTTCTTCTGCTCTTAAGATTTAAGGAAGGGTTCTTCCTTGACTGGATTAGAGACACTCAGGCAACTATTGCTTGGGGACCACTGTTTAACGTGTTCTGTAGTAATTAAAAACGAGATGCTCCCTTGTTTTAAAACAAAACCAAACCAAAAACGCCACAAACTGGTAAGAGATTTGTTGTCAGACATAAGAAATCTTGTGTCTGACTTACTTGATTTATTTATTGCAAGAAAATAAAAATAAAAAGTGAATTTTAGTTTTGCAAATTTGCATTTTCATAATTGCTTTCTAGACTTTTGTTGAAGCTCCCCTAGATTTTGTTTCCACATAAAAAGCTAGGAAAAAAAGTAGTTCATGAAGTTTTGTACATTTTCGTATTTCAGGATGAAAGACAAGCTATACATGTTAAAAATAAAAATCAGGTGTATGTAGATGAAAACCAAACAAGTTTTGCTAATGTATTTAATTGCATTTATTCTGTTCTTTATAAGTCATATTTTGGTTTTATTATAAAATGCCTAAAACTTTTTTTTAATGCTTTGTCCAGGGGGGTTGCAGGATGTCTATAACAAAATGTGCATTTTAAGAAGAATCTGTTTTTAACAATGATTAAAGATCTGTGATTTATTGAATATCATTTTATACTTCCATAGCAGGGTTTACATTAAAGCTGTGTGCTGGTGATTTTCTCAAATTTTAAACCTCATTTACTGAGTAGTACAAGAGTGTTGTGGCTGTGACAAAACTTTTAACCAAAAAAAAAAAAAAAAAAAAAAGGTAAAAAAGAATATATCTATTTATAAGCAGTACATTTTAAGAAATTATGATTTATATTTTTGGACGTACCTTTTCTATCCAAGATTCAAGGAGAATCTTGCCTTCTCTAAATAGGATAAGTACGTAAAATATGTGTAAAAAACCTGCAGAGTTTAAGACTATATTTTCCCTATGAGTAGGCTTTTTTGGGTTTTTGCAGTTAAAAGTTCAGAAGAACCAACATATAACTGGTATGAATAGTATGTAAGGGTAATATATAATGGAATCATGGAATCATTAAGGTTGGGAAGAGTCTCTAAAATCATTGAGTCCAAACATATCCCTGAATGGTACATCCACACATCTTTTTAACGCTTCCAGGCATACTCTGGTTTCTTATCAAATTGTATAAATCTTTTGCCCCCTAGTAAAGATTTTCCTGGACAGGAACAGGCACGAGTGTTGAGGGATGCATATTATAAAAGTGCAATTCAGTAATATCATCGTATAAAATAAGAATTGAATTTGCTTTGTCTTTTCTACAGATAAGCAGAATGCCCAATCATTTGTTTCCTCAATGTGTAAGTTTTATGTGAATTGTAAATTGTAGGTACCTTTTGGTGACAGCTGAAAACCTTCTATAGTTTGAGCTTTGCCTTAATTGACAGGAGACAGCCCTAGGTTTTTCCTGACCTCAGGGCTTTGTTCATATGAACACTTGGAGAAAGCTGATCTGGTAGAGGTTGCGTGGTTCATTCTGTTACTCTGTTTGGCCTTAGCAGGGTGCAGCTGAGGTGATGTTTTCTTGTGCTCTGCACAGACTGTCTTGGCGATGTCTCCCTGTCTGTCCCGCTGCCACCCTGGGGCTCACACAGCCATCGTGCCATCAGTGTGGCAGAGGAGGAGGAGGAGCATACCAGTGGTGGATGTCGCGAGCCGTGAGCTGATCCACGTGGTCCCATTTTTTAGGGACTGTTGATAAACAGTATGGAAAGAATCTGGGCTGGAGTTCCAGTGCCAGGCAACACCTGCATTGATGTAGGAAAACCCCCTTTAATTTTTATTTTATTTTTTTTTAAATGGCCAGGCTGCTAGGTAAAGTTTGGCAAATGAGACTCAGAAGACTGTGCTGGTTACCTGGTGAGGCACGCTGGCTGTTCTCAGATTTCTTCTGCTTCAGGGATCAAAGATAATGCACATCTCACTTGGCCAGCCTTCTTTTGTTAACACCTTTTTATTAAGGCTGTATTGTTTGCCATGCTAGGTGTATGTCTAATTCAGTAAATGAAGCAGTTATGTAAGCTTTGTGTGGTGATGCATCATCTAGGAACAATGTGAACTGCTTTCATAGAGAAGTAGTTCTGCATTGTGTTTGTGTTTCTTCTAGGATGAGAATGCTTGGGAGGAATAACATGTTATTTATTTAATTCACTTGGATGTAAATTGTTTTGGAAGAAGGAGGATAGCAACAAGCTGCAATTGCTAAAGAAAAATGAAAAAATGTGAAAGAAAAATATGTTTAACAAGAACCGAGAGTTTTAATACATTTCTCTAAAAATAGCCTAGATAAAGTATGTCATTCTGCTCTATTTCAGTCACATTGGTTTGTTTCATAGATTTGTTTTTAGTCTCAGTTCCTTCAGGCAGAGAAATTTAGGAAACATGAGATCATTGCATCTCTGAAGGTAGACTGCCACGAGGCTTGCAGAGCCTTGGAAACTCGGTTACCATAACGCCTGTATCTCCCATGGGAAAGCTTGCTTTGAACTAAAATGGCCTGTGATGTGGAATGTTGTTTTTGACTCTTTTAAGAAGTAAAATGAAGGTGGAAGGAGGTGGTGGCATGTAACAATAGTCTTAACCTTAAACCAAAGCCTAAGAAAGAACAGTCCCACTGATTTCAGCTTCCTTTTTTTGGGGGGGAAAAAGGTTTAATAAAGGTAGACTAGCTACAAAAAATTTTGTATTTTCTTTCAAAAATTGCAGTCATGAAATTGTAAACCAGCCCAGGCTGGAAGGGACCTTGAAAGATGATCTGGTCCAAACTTTCTTGGGAATGGGAACCTAGATGAAATTATCTACCACTCTCTTTAATCTCATCTTGGAAACCTCCAGTGATGGCATGTCTACCACATCCCTGGAGAGGGGCTGTTGCAGGGAATGATCATTCTCACTAAGTGTATTATATGCTGAGGTGAAACCACTCTTGGTGTAGCTTGTACCCTTTCCCCCTTGCCTTCTCCATGTGGCTTCTTTGAAGAGAGAGCCTCGATCCTCTTTGTAGCTACCCTTATACTGGAATACTGTTGTGAGATTCTTCCTCAGCCTTCTTTTCTCCAGGGGGAAAAGGTTTAATTCCTTCTGTCTTTCATCAAAAGGCATGTTTTATAACACTTTGGTCATTTTAATGGCCTTTCTTTGGACTCTCTCTGGTCTGTCTGCATCTTTCTTGAATTGTGGGAATGAGAACTGGGTATGGTACTGCAGATGTGGCCTGAGAAATGCTGAGCAGAGTGGGATGATCACATCCCTACCTCTGCTAGTAATGTCCCTGAGGATTCAGCCCAGGATTCAGTCCCTTGCTGTAGTGACACACTGCTGACTCGTGGTCAGCTTGTTGTCCACCAAGAATCCCAGATCCCTTTGAACACAGCAGCACCCCAGCCATAGAAATCCTGTCCTGGTTGGACAGGATTTGGTTATATTGCTCCAAGTGCAGGACGTGGCACTTGTCTGTTAAATGTCATACTGTTCTTGCTACTCCACTTTTCCAGTCTGTAGGATAAGTCTCCCTTCTGATGTGTCACGAGCAGATTTGGTGAGGGCATTTTCAATCCTGTCATCTCCATGATTTATGAAGGTGTTGAACAATATTTATCCCTGAGGGATGATTTGTGCCAGGCTGCCAGCCTGGGTAAAAACCCATGGTCACCACCCTCTGAGCCTGACCATGGGTCTGCTTCCGACCCATCCTGCAGACAGCTCATCCCATCTGTATCTTGCCAGTTTGTCCAGGAGAAGGCTGTGGGAAACAGCACTGAATGCTTTTCTGAAGTCCAGGTGAACAACATCCTGTTCTTCTTCCTGTGTTGACAGAAGAGATTATTTTGCTGTAGAAGTTGATCAGGTTCGTTGGTGTGGTTTGCCCTCAGTAAATGATGGTAGCTTTTCCCAAACACTTGCTTCATTAGGTTCATTACATCTACTTGTTTTGTGACCAAGCTGAAAGCCCTCAAGTTGCATAATGTTTACAGTAAAGGGGATTGGGAAAAGTTACGTTGGAAATTAAGCTGTGAAAGTTAAAATGATTCAGCGTTAGTAAGGCTCTTAAACCTTCCCTACAGTTCTTCTTTTTCTTTTTTAAAGCTCCTTTATAAACATAAAAGAAGCTTTGCAGAGTGCGCTTGATACATAAAATAGACTGGCTAACCATGGAGTAATGCTGTGTGGCACCTACTGAGCAGAAAGCAATGAAGTCTCAATATATCATAGGGAAAAAATATCTAGATGTTAAAAGCAGAATATATTAAATGTGATCAGTAAAAAAAGGACTTGATGATATTTTAAAAAATATCAAAGTAATAGCAAAAAAATCATATTTATTCTAAAAAGCAGTTGTCTGTACCTAATTACACAAGGTAATTTAGCATTCAAATCTGAGGACTTTTAGGAGAATCACCTGCATAAGAAATATCAGATTTTAAAAAAAAACCTTTTAAGGCAAAGAGAGGCTACTTGAAAGATGAAAGTGTGAACCAAATTAACTGTCCATAGCGGACAGATGATCTTCTTATGTGTTTTCATCTTGCACAAATGAAATCCTTTTAACAGTCACTGGGCTTTTGTATGAATACAGGGAAAAGTACATTTGTTCATTAGTCGTGCTATCTCTTGGTTTTGTTCTTTATTCTGTCCCAGAGTGGTAGCAAGAATACTTTTTATTGGCTAAATAAGGGACTAAATGAACACAAATTATTGTTCTCTTTTTTTTTGAGTATGCTTGTTTTCTTGGCAGACTTGACAAGATTCCATAAGGGAGTGAAACAAGCCTCATTGTTTTCCATTCAATTGAGATCTAGTTCTTGTAGGATAATCAGGAGCTTTTGAATAAAAGTCTTGTGCAGAGAAGTGTGCTTTTCAGGCAAAGGAAAACTGCAAAGCCCTTTTCCAAATATCAGACGTGCTTGAGAAGTTGAGTAGTTTTCTTTAACTTCCAAAGTGAACAGCTGTGCGTGTCTGAGGTACATGGTTATGGATTTTATACAGCTGGGTTTGTTGAAAATTGGTCTGGTGTCATAGGACCCTGTTGTGTTTTTTGGGGAGGGAGTCAGTTCTGTCTGCAGCTATTTTTGGTTTTATCTTCCACTTCCACTGGAATTTTTTATTTATTTTCATGAGGGTGTTGATAGAGATACCACTAATAACAAATATGAATGCCTAGTTGAAAACGTGACGCTAATAACATTTTGGATTTTTTTACCCCCATTCAGAATGTCTTTTGCAAATTTTTCTCAGCCTTGTCCTTATTTAATTTAGGAGAGCTAGAGAAATTATTTGGTTTTTTATCAACCTTTGGAAATTGAATGGGCAAAATATTTAGTATTCTGCTGCTCTGCTTCCCAGAGTCTTTCTCTAGTGAGAACCTAGACTTGTAAGTGAAGCAACTGGGACTTGGAAAGAAATCCCAGAATGAGTTAATTTGAATCCTGTGCTCTATTTCCCGAGATGTCATGGTTTTAGAAATCTGCTGAAGAGTTGTTCCTGAAAAAATTGAGGAGCTGTGAAAGGCATGTAGGAGAGGAAATAGTGGTGCTGCTTCCCTGTAGACTTCCACCAGAAAGAATAACTAATCTTCTAACGATTGTCAAGAAGTTTTTGTAAGTACCTCTTTTCCTGGAAGTGATGGGTAGGATATCCAGGGCAGAACAAGTGTCTTGAAAGATTGCATTGAAAATCTTCTTGGTAACATTAGGGAAAATCTATTTACTTCATGTATTGCTTCATTTTCAGTTGTAATGTTTTATGTTGTATGACTAATATCATAGTTATAAAAACAGGAAGAAAATAAGCTTGTTAGAAATTGTGTATTTTCTAGAGTTTAAAATGAATGATCCTTGTCTTCCCTGCAAAATTCTGAAAAGGTGTGCAGTGGCTCTTTCTGGGACAGAATTAATAATGGTTGCAACTTAATTAATAAGGTCCTGCAACTTCAAAAAGATGCAAAATAATGTGAACTAAGATGATACATGGGATCACATTTTAGTTCTCCTTTTTGCTTTGTTCCACAAAACAGATATTTAGTTAATATATTCCTTTGGTGTGGTTAGTGCTACCAAACTTGGAAAGCTTGATGTTCTGTTGATGATATTGGTTCCTTGGCTTTCCAATTTCCTTTCCAAGGAACTGGCTGGTTCCTTGGAAAGATGAGATGTTGTATGCTACAGAGATTTAGTGATTCTGTTTATTGCAATGATGAGGAACTCTGTTAGTTAGATTTTTGTTGAGCTTTGCCCCTGCTTGAACATGAAAAGTGATTTTGCATTTACATTGAATTTCGTTCTCCATAGTTCCTGTTGTGGCAGGTTCTCTTTTGATGCTATAAATCACATACATTATAATGGATTATTACTTATTGCACAGTATTTTGCTGTATGCCAAAGTCCTGAAGCACTGATTTTGCATTTTTAGAAAATACCTGATATTACTGTAAGATTACTACTTGTGATTGTGGAGTGCTTTAGCTTTTTAATGGTACTCCTGTATTTACTCTCCTAAATAGTTCTCTGTCTCTCATCATGTTCATGTGCTCTTCCAAATTAACTCAAGGGTACTTATGAGAACTTAATTATCAGACTAATAAACTCTGAAGCCAGCTACTGCTCTTGTGTAGTAACTCATAGCACTGCAACACCCATGCCCAGGAGTGGCAGAGCAGCACTTTCTTCTGAGTGCTTCACACACAGGAGTGCCTTGTGACTGCACCAAGGTTCTGAATTTCCTTGCCTTTGGGAGAGCTCCAGCTCTCCTGTTTCCTACACCTCTTGGTCTCTGTTGCCCATCTGCAAACATAAGGACCTTACAGGGCAGGCAGTCAAGAAGGCTTTTCTCACCCATGCCCAGCTGTTCAGGCTCTTCTTATGCCAAAGCACATCCTAACCTAGAGCTCAGGTGTTTCAGCACCTACTTTGAGGTAGTTTGTCTAGTTCTGCATAGTAATGGGTTGAATGAGCTGTTAGCAAAGGATGATTTGTTTCATTTTCTATGTCTATTGCCCATACCTGTCTCTTCCTTTAATGTAAAAAGGAGTGCAGGAAGTTTGGATCAGCAAAGTGAATCCCAGCCCCTTTGTTCATGTTTCTGTACTCCTTTAGGCACCTTTCAAGGCAGTCAATCCTTACCTTCAGCGGTGTTAGAGAAATACAGATGCAGACAGAGCCATAAAATAGAAATGTTGTAGGACAAGGGGACAGGTCCTTTCAGTGATTTGCAAAAAAATGTTTTTTGTCTCAAAGAAGCATGATACAACTCTTACTTAAATTAATTGGGTTCACCCATTCTGTGTGCATTCATTCTTTACTGTCTTTGTGCTAACAAAACTGTTCCTGGATCCTGTTTCTTATGTGGGTGTTTTTAAGACTGAAATCATGTCATGTAGCTGGGACTGTAGTTTTTGTTATTGCTTGTTGTTTTTACATCTTTTGTTTATCTTGTGTATATAAGATCCTTAATAATCTGAAAGATGGCATCTATGTATTGGATCTGAGTGTTGAATACTTGTAAAGGGAAAACAGAAGCAATATTATTCTTAGCTTGGGATTTTCTGGTAACCTGCTGACATAGAGTATGAAAAGAACTAGATTTATATACAAGGGGAGCAACATGGGGAATGTGCAAGGGGAGGAGAGCTGAGGGGATACCTGATGAAGTAGCATGGATCTCAAGAAAACAATTACAGGTGGCTGCTGTTCAGGGTTTTGCTGCCTGTAGCCATGGTAGCTGGCAGAGCAGCTGTTTGGCAGTCTGGGGCCATGGGGTTGGGTGACAGCTCGGTACAGAAGTAGAAAGGTGTAGTTGATGCTTTTCACTTGGGTGACAAGTGGAACTGCTCTCCAGCAGAAGTTCTAAAAGAGGATAACTACGTCATGTGCCACTGGAAGTGGCAGTATGTTTTTAGAGTGAGCTGTTGAAGTTGATTCCTGAGGAAGAGAAACTTGCCGAGCTACCTGGGCCTTCTGCAGTCAGTTTATATATCAAATAGTGTGTGCTGTTACCCTGTCAGCACAGGCTGGTGCTGACTGAAATGAGGTCATTGAGGGTGGAGAGGAGCTGAGAAGGACTCTAGTTCAACCTCTTTCTGAAAGCAGGATTGGTACTGAATTTGAGATGCTCTAGACTCTGCTCCTCCAATTTACACCTCAGTGCTTCACCACCCTTATAATTCTCTTTTTTTTTTTTTTTTTTTTGGTGTGAGTGGCTATAATGAATAGTGCCATGGCACACTCGTGATGTTGGCAGTGGCAGACAGGCAGTCCACAGTGATAGCAGAAGAGCATATGCAACTCCTATAGCTCCAACTGTGTAGGACTAAGAGGCAGTTGATGCTCTAAATTGCAAGATCATTGCTGACACCATGTTACAGAGAAGTCTCACAAAATAAATGTTCATGTCTGTACAGCTCTGAAGTAAAAATTTTTTCTTTAGGCATGTGAAGTCTGTATTTACAAAGATTTTGAGATATAAGTGTCCTAGAAAAATCTCCCAAAATCTGTACAACTGATGTAGGTGCCAACACCTGGCTCAGCTTGTGGACTGTGGTTTGCTGCTGCCTGGCAAGGAGCAGAGTGAGCCAGGGCACCTTCAGTGTCGAGAGCTGGTTTGGGACAGAAACCTACATCTGGAAACATAGTAACATCTGCTGTGTTTTGTTTCTCTAAATATAATTTCCAGAGGATAAAAAGAATTAATTTAAATATGCATCTCAAAGGCTTGTGTAGAGAATAACAGCTGGCCTAGTGCCTTCAGGAAAGAAGTGTATTGCCATTGGTTTCTGTACATTCATCTTTTAGCTGATTTCTTTTTTTTTAAAAAGGCCTTAGTATGCAACCACTTGTGTAAGTACTGTTCAAATGTTGCTGTCATCAGTATATTTGAATATCATCTTTATTTATACTGTGTGATTGCTGACAGCTTCATTTTTTCTTTTGATAACTCCTTTGGGTTAACTAAGGCATCTTCTTCTAACAAAGCTTTTTTTCTGTTTGATTGAGCTCTCACCCTCATACTTTTGGTCAGCTAGGGATAGCACAGGGCATGCAGGGCAGGCAGAGAGAGAAATCCCTGTTAGTGCTCTTTCCATTCCTTTTGCTGTTTCATTTTCTCTTGCAAAACAATGCTGCCTTTTAACTTCTTTGGTTTTCCTCTGAGTATTTCCAAAGTGTAGCAAGTTTCAAGCTTTTTTTTTTTTTTTTTCTTCTTAATGATACCTTTATCTTTTCTAGTCTGAAATAGCATGGCTACAACTCTTGATTTGGAGAACCCTTTCTTCTCAATCTGTATTAACTCTCCTGAGACTTTTTTTCTGAGGTAAAATGAGGTTATATGTCGTGGTTTGCTATTGCAAACTATACTTTTAGGTTGCTTCAGTCATTCTTGTCATGTTCTTCTGTACCCTTTTCAATATGTGGCACTCAAATTGGATATTATTCTCTGATGCTGTCTTGGGGAAGCTGCCACAACAACAATTGTCATACAGGCTCTTTATTATTTCAGATTATATGAAATTCTAAGTTTACAGATTCAAATTTAACTTTTTTAGTTTTCTTGAATGTTTCCTAGGAAATTTGTTCTGTTTGTTAGCATTTAATGGTCCCTAAGTCTTGTTCATAGCTTTTTTAGATTGAAATTCATACTTAAATGCAGCCTTGCTAATTTTTATTTTTTAAATTTCTAGTAGATCTCTGGTTCTTTACTTGAACCTTGTTGTTTGTGGAAGTCAAATTACTGTCTTCAGTGAACTGTATCACTGATTTTCTTGGCTTAATTATTTATTATCTGATTTTGCACCATCAAGTAATTCAATTTTTTCAAGTAATTCAATGAAAATATTGTAGAACATAGCATGTTGTCAATATAGTCAGTCAAAGGTGTTGTGTTGGTAATCACCGCTGGAGACCTATTATGAACCATATTTCTAATCTTGCAAAAAATTATTTTAAATTGGCTTGACATAAAGTTTCACCTTAAATCCATACTGTTTTAGCTATATTCTCCTTGGAAAGCTAAAACTCCTTCATACTAGTTGCTTTATCTACTCATTTTATGATATTAATGCTATGTTTTCAAAGTTAAAAAAAAAGACACCTAAATGTAGAAAACTACTACTATGAGATTTGTATTTTCTGTGTGGATGCCATGTGGGTTGTGTCTTTTTTTTTCTTTTATATGTTCTCTGTATTCTTCAAACATATATTTGTAACTCTGTCACCTATTGTATTAGTAGCTAATTTTCCCAGTACTTTACCATGGCCTTTCCCTAAGCAGAAAGACAAAAATTCCAGAGCTCCAAGCCCCGGGCGTACAAGGCTCCAGTGCTGTCTTGGTTCTTCCTGGAGCCAAGGCCGAGAACAACTCCTTGAGGTACATTCCCATGGACAAAGTACAGCTAGTGCTGAAGGAAGGGCTCCAAAGAAAAGGTTTGACCTAAGAAAAAATTGCATCACCACTTATCCTCCTAATTGGTGCTTTTTATCAGTTATGCTAATTTCCTAAAACCGATAAAAATGTACTCATCCCTGGAGGAAGTAGGCTTTTGTAGACATCTTTCCATAACTGCTCCTGAAAACCTTCAAATAAACATCCACTCTTACATTATCTCCTTACTAAAATTATCTCAAGTTTCATTTCCAGGCTCAGCAAAAGGCAACAGTGTTACTATTATAGCTCCATTGCTTATTAGTGAATCTGCATTATAATGTTGCTTTTTGTAAAAGCCACTTGCCATGTTTGTAGCCTCCCTAGCAGCAGGTTTCTTTTCTGTTCTCTTGAATACATTGTAACTTCAAATTTTGTAGGTAACAGAAGGGCATGTTGATGAAGAATCTATTTATGGATGTCATGCTTGACTGAGCACATAATTTTAAGTTTAGTAAAATTGGTTGTTTTCAAAGGATGAAGAACACCTTTTATTTTCCTTGTTCAACTCTAGTAAAAATCTTTTTTAATACCTTTTGCTTTTATTTTTTAATGCTATAGTTGATGAATCAGCTTTTTAATTTTTTTTTGTTTGTTTGTTTTCCTCTTTAAAAATAGCCTTTAGGGGCTTTAGAATAGAAATAATTTTCCTTAGGTCCTCCTTCATTCAGTATCCAGAGGTGCCATAATGTTTAGGAAGAATAATGATTAAACTGCACTGTTGTTTTGTGTAGTTTTTGTTGTTTGCAATAACCATGAGATACACTGAATTTCTACTTTGTAAGCAGTGTGGGTAATTTGTTTCAGACATGTTAATTACAAGGGAAAAACCAGAGATAATTTGACAGCTTCCTATGTCTTGTACACAGCTGATCCTTTGTAATTAGGCTTTCCCCTTTGACTTCACATGAACCTTCTTTTAAAAATTGTACTAAAAAATAGCCAATTCTAGTCCTACTTTTGTATTATGCAGCCCCTCAGTATAGGCTTTTATTAAAAAAAAAAAACCAAAACAATTCTCCTTCTCAAGTCATGTGTATGCCTTTAATGCTATTATCCCTTTTTGGTAAGCATAACTGTGCTCGTGTTGAGAGAATGCAATTGTTTTCCTTGCAGTAGCCTATACTTTTTGCCTTCCTCCTTTGGCTTACTCTAGGAAATGCATCTCAAAGAGGACAAAATGTATTTCATAGTAACACAGTCCATTCAGGAGTGTTTTGAATTTGCTGTGCGACAGGTGGTGGAGCTGTGCAGTTAGAATCCAGAAAGATGGACACTGAGAGGTGGACTTACCTTGCACATCCTTGGGTTTTAGCTAGGTTAAAAAAAAAAAAAGTGGTCCTAGGGAAGAATTAAATTTCAGAAATGGCAGTTTGGGTTGATTCTTTGGTTAGCACATTGTCAGCTCTCCAGCTGGAGCTAGGGTCTGGCTTACTTGGTGAGGCATTACTTGCCTTTGTGTCTTGAGGGCATCTGCTGCCTCTTTCTCCCTGTGAGTCAGTCAGCTGAAGAACATGGATGTCTTCTTAAGAAAGCCTAAAGGATTCTAGATGTGTTTTTTGGAGACAACTGATTCCATCCACCGGCATGTAAAAAATTAATCTTTTCTTAATGTAAATAGTGTCACTTGTTATCTAGTTTACAGGGAAGGGAGTAGAATAAAAAAATCTATTGAATGTTCTTTAGGTTAATGTTTTCCTTTTGATGTCCTGACCTTTTGGCTTTAATTTCATTTTGCATTAATGATGTTCAGCAAGAATGTACTGAATGTACGGACTGGCTGAATTTGGTTGCCATTCCTATGCTATTTTGCCACATTAAAAATCTGTTTTCATTCTTTTAATCATCAGGTATCAAATGTGCCTTCTGGGAATTTCAGTAACAAATAAATACTTTCTGAATCCTCAGAGAGTAAACTTCTGTCTCTCTGAGGTAGCTGTGAGTTTTATACTGAGTGTGTCACCTCTGAGCAGTGTGTATCATCATGGTAGCTTAGCTGTATATAGCCCATGAAGTCAGCACGTATGGTACCTCCGTTCCACCGCCACTTCAAACAGGAGGTGGTTTGCTGAAGGTCACTCTGCAAGCTGTTGGGCAAGGGAGAAAACAGCCCACGGGTTTTCTGTTCAGCCACATTGTCTAATTTGGTGAAGAGCCCTTTCATAGCAAGTGGCATGTAGGCTATTTGACAAGAGGTAAATAAATCTTCTATATTGTTAGATTTTGAGTACTCAGATGTCAGTTGTTAGTCATGATGAGTTCAGCTAAACCTGAATTTTTAGCCAAGCAGTGTGAATCCAACAAGACCAAAAAGCAGTCGAAGGTGTAGATGAACATTCAGTCCTAAAAATACCATCAAATCACTGAAAATGAAAAGGGACCCACAAGGATCATCGAGTCCAACTCCTGACCCTGCATAGGCTCATCTCCAAGAGCCACTCCATGTGCTTGAGAGCATTGTCCAAATGCCTCTTGAGCTCTGTCAGGTTTGGTGTTGTGACCACTTCCCTGGGGCCTCTTCCAGTGCCCAACCACCCTCTGGGGGAAGATCCTTTTCCTGATATCCAACCTAAGCCTCCCCTGATACAACTTCAGGCCATTCCCATGGGACAACTGTCACTGCTCACCACAGAGCAGAGGTCAGTGCCTGCCCTTCCTCTTCCCCTCACGAGGAGGTTGTAACTGCAATGAGGTCTCTCCTCAGTCTCCTCCAGGCTGAATAGACCAAGTGACCTCAGCCACTCCTCACAAGGGTTCCCCTCAAGGCCCTTCACCATCTTCATAGCATGCCTTTGGACACTCTCTAATAGTTTAATGTCTTTCTTATCTTGTGAAAGAAAGAGGTGAGGCCACCCCAATGAGGAGCAGAGCAGACAATCCCCTCCCTTGCCCAGCTGGCCGTGCTGTGCCTGATGCCCCCCAGGACAGGGCTGACCCTCCTGGCTGCCAGGGCACTCTGATTCATGTTCCAGTTGCCATTGATCAGGATCCCCAGGTTCCTTTTCATGGCACTGTTTTCCAGACTGTAATTCCCTATTCTGTCTGTGCAAAGTGCCATCCATGTGCAGAATCCAGCACTTACCTTTGCTAAACTTCAAACAGTTGGGGATTGCCCAGCCCTCCGATTTGTTCAGGTCTCTCTGCAGGGCCTCCATATCCTTGAGGGAGTCAACAGCTCCTCCCAGTTTTGTATATGAGAACATGCTTAGTGTCCCTTCCAGTCCTGCATCCATGTTATTTATGGAGATGTTGAAGAGCACAGGGCCAAGGATGGAGCCCTGCAGAACCCCACTAGTGACAGATCACCAGACTGATGTTGCTCCATTCACTATAACCTTTTATGCCCAATGCAAGAGCCAACTGCTCACCCATCACATGATGTTTATCCAGCTTGAACTGGACATTTGGTTCAGAAGGATCTTGGGAGAAGACAGTTTTGAAACCTTTACTGAAATCCAAAAAAGATTGCATCAACTGACTTCCCTTGATCACCTACATGGGTTACCTTATCATAAAAGCAAAATGAGTTTAACAAGCAGGACTTTCCTCTCAGGAAGCCATAGCGGCTGTGACCAATGACTGCATTGCTTTTCAGTACCTCCCAGAATAATCTTTTCCATGGTTTTACCAGACACTGAAGACTGACAGGCCTTTAGTTTCCAGGGTTCTCCTTGCCTTTCTTGAAAATTGGGACAATGTTCGCCAGCTTCCAAATGGGACATCCCCAGATTCCCAATGTGGCTCAAAAATCATCAAGAGAGGCTTTGTGATGGCATCAGCCATCTCTTTGAGAGTTCTTGGATGAATCCCGTCAGGCCCCATAGACTTGCAGAGATCCAGCTGGAGCAGCAGATTGTGCACAATTTCAGGGTCAACTGGGATTTGATCATTCTTGCAGTCATGGTGCTCCAGCTCAGGGTACTGAGACCCCCTTGGTCCATCATCCATGTAGACGACAGAGGCAAAGAATGTCATAAACACCTCTGCCTTGTCTTTGTCCCTGTTTGTGAGGTCACCATCCGCATCATGTAATGAGTTGATGTTATATAAATGTTTTGATACTGACATAATCTCAGTAATTACTGTCAAGATTGTATACTTTAGAAATCCTCTTCAGTCAGATTGTCTGCAACCATCTTGGAATTAAGTTGGAACTACAATAGATCTGGCTAAGTGTAGTCATGATCCTTTTGTACTTGATAATAGATCCGCAAATTGATCCAGAAAAACTTTTAATTAAAATTAAAAAATACAAATGTATTCTTCTAGATTTGCTTTTTGAAGAATCTTTTAAACAGGGACAATCACAATCACGAAGGGATGATGCTGGTGATGTTACAGCTTAATTTGAAGTCTGTTTTGAAGAATTGAATGGTGTGATTGACACTGCAGGTAATATACTGAGCTATAATTCACTTTGTTGTATTTAAATAATGATTTCTGCTGTTTAAAAGGAGATGCTCACTTCATTAATCTACCTGGATTGACAGTGATGTCAGGGATGTGAATCTAAGTTATGTATCATGTTTATTATTAGGAGCTTTGTCACTTTTATTGTGATAATGAAAATGAGGAAGAAGACCGAAGAGGCCAGGATAAAAAACATAATGAAGTCCTGAGAGACTGCTTGTGCATGGTTTGGGAATACTCTTCAACCAAACACCCCCTTGGCCATATAATATTTATTATGGCTTTTTTTTTTTTTTCTCCTATCAAATTTCATTCTCTCTGAACTGTTAGGAACATTTGCCTGCTGTGATTATAAGGTCTTTGAATATTAACTGTGTCTTAAATGATTTATTAAGTTTTGGAATAAACAGAGCACTTTTTTTTAATATTGGTGGGAATGGTTCTTTGTGATTGCAGTAAAAATATAAAGTCAGCATCAAAGACCCCAAATTAAGTGGAATGTCTTATTTACATAAAAAACTCTGTATTTACTGTATCTGGGACCAGATGTAACATGAAGCTGATGTCACAGAAAAGTCACACTGTGTGCCTGCAGTGTATCCTATTCATGTCATTCTTTGGGAGCTGATTAGGAGGGAGCAGTGGGAAGGGACTTGGGATTCTGTGAGGATCTGTATTCAATGTAGTTGGTCAGGGGAAAAGTAAGTATGGAAATCAGGCACTTTGAAAGGATGCCTTGTAACAACAAAGTGTAAGCACATGAAGTGTAAGCAGAGCTTTATGTATGACATGAACACTATTTATTTTGCTCTGTTCAGCTTTGGTAAGATATTGTAGAAACGATGCGGACCGATTTCAATCCAGAAGGAAACAAGAAAATCAAGCTGGAATCTGCGAAATGTTGCCTTATATTGGAGGTCATATTAGGAGATTAGTGTTATTAACCCTTGAGAGGGGAAGACCAAGGAGGAACTTAAATTCTCAACTATATAAAAATGGCATTGCATGATGAGTGTGTATTTAGTGTTTCTTGTGAACATCCAATTCAATGTGGCTAGCATAAAAAAGTCTTCAACGGCTCTATAGTTCAAAGATGCTTGTTACTGAGAACTTCCCCTGCTGCAATGTGGACAGGAAAGGGAAGATTTTCAGGGAAATGGGACCTCTTGCATGGTAATGGGCAGAGACTTTGGGCTTCTGCCTTCTTTGAGGTCATGGGTCTACAGGGGCCTTCCTGTGGTGCGCACTGCTGGCCTTTCAACCTCACCTGTCCTCAGTGCAGCCAGCAGCTCTCCCTGGCCAGTTGTTTGCTATGTGGATCATGGAGCAGGAGGGAAAATAGGATCTTTGGTTATTTGAAGTGGACAGCTGTACCTGTCCTGACAGATCCTGGTTTTGAGCCTCAGCTCAGTGAATTGCTGTGAGGGAGCACAAGCAGCCATATGGCTGGACAGAGAATGTGGAGGTGGATAACTCGCATGCAGGAATAGAGCAGGTGTGGGAAAGAAGGTGGCACAAGATACAGGATAGCAGGATGGAGGACTAAGGAAAGATCCTGATTTTCAAAAATGGGGAAAATTGGAGTATAGTAGAAGTAACATAAAAGTCTTGATGTACTGGTTGGAAGTTATATAAAAGGGAAGGTGAGAGAGAAAGTGACAAATGCAATGCTTCTCATAGAAGGAGCAAAGAGGAAGGAACAGAGCTACCTAGACAAGGAGACTGGAATGTTATGAGGGATCTGACAACTGGAAATTAATGTCTGCTGGCTGGTGAGAGTATGAGTGATTATGGAGTTTGCTCCTACTGAAGTCAAATCAGGGCAGTTCAGGAACTTGTGTACACATTCTCTCACAGAATTGTTTATACTTTATTTCCTACTTTCTCAGATTGGAGGAGGTAATTAGTCCTCCTGTTGGCAGGACTATTAAAATATATGTCCTCTACTTTAATTTGTGCTTTAGTATTGTTCAGTCAGATTACCTAGAACTGCTCTCAATTCTCCTTTAAAATGCAGTATTTTGAGGTGGGTAAAATGGTTTGGGGAAGGGAAACTACAAAAACCAGGTTTTGTAGCAATCATTAGTAATTAAGTATTTCTGTTTATCTGACTTCTCTCTTTAAGAGAAAAAATATACCAACATTGCTCAAACAACAAATGCTGGAAGAGAAATATTTATTGAATGGATATTTTGTGAGCAGAATTAAGAGCAAAGAGCAAGGGAAAGTTTAGAAGACACTTCATGAATGATGTGGAAGTCACTTAGCAACTTTTAGCATTGTTTTAGCATTGTTTTGTAACTGATTAAAACTAATGTATGTAGCTTATAGGTAAAAGAGCTAATAAAGATTTCAAGTAGTTAGAGTGTCCTCCTGTCAGGAGATGTAGTGTTTTGGAAAAGCTACCTGTCAATAATTTTGTGAGAAAAATACCATGTTCTCCCCAGCCTTGGTTTCTGAAAGGGAATTATTTTTCATCAAGGTCTCTGGAATACTCAAGCTGGGTGAAGGGCTGTTTTTTGTAGTACTTTCTAGTCTTGTCTAGTCAGAGCTGAGCAAATGCAGAGGGCCATTACAGTGGGAAGCACTGAGTATTCCTGGACAATGGACAGGACCCATGGTCCCTGCTGAAGTAGCTTTCTTGCTGGATGTAGGTGTGAGTTTGGTTAGATGAAACTCACTTCAGTGTTCTGCAGTTCTGTCTGGTTTTGCTAGTTATGAAGTGAAATTTTCTTTATATTTCAGTAGTTAGTATTTAGGCCTAATACCTATTTTCCTCTGCAGGCCACAAATCCTCTTCTACCTTTTGAAATTACTAATTGACCTGCTTTGCACAAGGCACCCAGAGTAAGAAAAAGTCTCCTCTTTAACTCAAGTCTTTAACACACTTCTGATGCCCATTTAAATAATAAGTTTACTCTTTCCTGTTGAGGTTTAGGTTTGGGGGGTTTTTATTTGATTGGGTTTTTTTGGTTTGATTAGAGAGGAAAGCAGGTCAACACAAAATACTGTCAACACAATACTGTCCAAATCGCACTGGATTGTCTCTTTATGCCTTGACTAATTGCACTGTGCAGGCTGCCTACACCACAGGACAAGAAGCACCTGAAGGGTGCAGTTTGTGGGAGTTCAATAAGCAGCTGCTCAGTACAGAGAGGCAAAGTGAAGGCAGTGTCCAAGGTCTTTCTTATGCCTTCCTTTCTGATGTTGTGTGAAAAGTTTCCCATTCAGTTCAAAAGCTACTTGGAGTGAAACAGTCGCATCGTCCTGTAGTGATAACACTGCTGTTCTTTCTCCTGGTTGGTCTTTCAACAGCTGTTCTGCAGTTCAGCTGACTTTTCTTACGGCTGAGTGAAGGATTAATTAAAAAGAACAGGCAGTGTAAATTATATATGAATAATAGTAGATAATGTACCTTATATAAAAATTCATCTGATCTTTTGGAAATGGGTGTAAAAAGAAATGTATAACTTTTTTTTCTTTTTTCCCCATCAAACCTGGGGGGAAAAAAAAATCCATCTATTTCCAGTATAAATTTTATTGTTATATCTGGAGAAAATCTTCCTGGCCATACAATTCCTTACAGATTTCATATGATCCTTTTTATCTCTTACTTAAATTAGTACAAGAGCTCTGTATTTGTGTGTGAATGTTTTAAATGACTGACACTGTTGTTTTCCTGGGGTTTGTTGCCATTTGGGGTTGAAAGAATTCCAGTCCATTTTCTTTTGAGTCTGTGAGATGTTTTGACTGACGTTTCTATCCTGTGTCTTATTTTTCTGTGACTGGATTGTGTACTGAAGTATACAGACAAGGTGTATAAAACTGAAAGAACCATCCTTAAAATAATTACGAATTAACTGAAATGCTCAGTCATAGAATCACAGGATCATTTAGGTTGGAAAAGACCTTTAAAATCATTGAATAGCATTAACTCAGCATCGCCAAGTCCACCACTAGAGCATGTACCCAAGTGGCCTATCTGCATGCATTTTAAACACGCCCAGGGGTGGTTACTGAACCTTGCTGGGCAACCTGCTACCATGCTTGACAAACCTTTTGGGGAAGAAATTTTTCCTGATATCCAATCTAAACCTCCCCTGGTGCAACTTGAGGCTGTTTCTTCTTGTGGAATCCTGTGGGTTTCCAGATGAACTGACATGACTGTTCACTTGTTTTGAAAGCTCACTCCCTCACATGGGAAATTCTTCAGGTGCATGAGGCAGAGTATCGTGTGGGTTCTTTGATTCCCTCTCTGTGCTCTCAGTCTCCAGTGTGCTGACTGCTGTCAGCTATTAATGATGATTTTTTTCCCGCCATACAAATGCAGGGCACTGTCTACTACAAGTAACTTATGTGTTGTAGTTTTGTTTTAAGGAAAAATGAAAAGTAATTTTATCTGAAATGCAGTCTCATTTTGCATTTCACTGTTTTTAGCCTGGGTGCACACAGAGCTGTGTCTAAACACTAGAGAAGTAGTAGCACTTAGGGAAATAAAAATAACTCACTAATAAATTATGTAGTTGGAAAAGTTCAAACTCATTTAAGAAAAATGATGGACCCAATAATAAAGAATTAAGTGGAGAGTGTTGACTGACAACTAGCATGCATCTGCTTCCAAATTTCAAGCTTACCCTTGTAACAGACAATGCTTAAAATGACTGTAATAGCACAAAATTGGATGAAGATAATGCTTCTGTCTTTGTTCATTTATATTCTGCTTTTGCAGCACTTTGGATATAGCCATCCTGTCCTTTTGTATTCAGCCAATTTGTCTGTTGTTGTTTGCATGAGTTAGGTTTTTTCTTCTTGTGGAAAAGCAGGACATAATGTTTTTGGAGGAGAGAGGGAATATATATTATTTTGAAACCACCATTAGTCATCAGGGGACTTAAAATGTTTGGTACCTTGGAGCTTTTTTTTAATTGCTACCTTTAAAAGTTGAAAGGTTTAGCAGGCAGACCATGATGGTCCATGGCATCTATTTACTGGAATTCAGAACAAGTGAAAAGCAAAATGTGGCAATTTAGAAGTCAGTTCTGTGGAGCTACTAAATATTGCACAGCTGAAATCTCTTTTGACTTTCTCATACAGACAAGTTCATGTATGTGGAAAAGCTGCAGGACAGAAGTCTGTGGATAGCATGAACTGAATTGGTCTCATCAGCTGAAGCAGTTCAGATAAACTGATTTGGATTTTATCTTTAGAAACAGCCATTTTCATGAGCAAAGGAGATTGAAACCTGCATAAGTATTGAATGAACTCTGTTAAAATTTGTATTTACAGTGATAAATGTTGCTGTTTTTCATGTATTAGGGAAGAAAGGTATCTTCTAAGTGAGGAAACTGTAAGTTAGTGTTAGAAATAATAAATAAGGCTACTTTTTGGATGTTCTTGTCATCTACAATATATTAGGTATGTGTGCTGGTTAGATTAATTTTTACAGATTCAACATCTGTGTTCTGTGTCTAATTTTGGGTGTGTTTACACCCTTTCAATCTGCACTCGTGTTGTGTGAAAAGAACAATTTCAGAATCACAGAACGGTGGGGGTTGGAAGGGATCTCTGGAGATACCTATTCCAACCTCCCTGCTACAGCAGGTTCACTCCCAGCAGGTTGTGCAGGACAGTGTCCAGGCAGGTGTTGATAATCTCAAGAGACTCCACAGCCTCTCTGGGCTGACTAATTGCTTAATACTTCCATCTGCTAAAAGACTTTCCTAGGCTGTCAGCAGTGCACAGGGAATGTTGAAATATTAAACTACTGGAACAGATTTGGCAGAAATCAAAGCCTTCTTTCTGTTAAGAATATTTTTTTAAACTTCAGATTAAATGAAATAGGCCAGAATATAACTAGAAGTTTGGGAACTGTCTCTTAAATGTGAGTAAATCTTTAATGTAATAGATGTATGGTTTTCTAGCAACATAAGCTATGATTTTTCCTGAAATTTTAATTGCATATTCATCAAGGAACTGATTTGATGAAGCACTTAAGAAAAAGCTTAATTATAAACTCGTGAATAGTCAGACTGTTGGTTTTATTTAAGATTGTGAATTTGTTGTGTTCAGTAGCTTTGTTGATTTTTGAGGCATGGAACACACTTTGCTATTGTACTTAATTGTTTTTCCTTGTGTGGAGAAAAGTTCGTGGAAATTAATCTTTTCTGGGGACTAATTTTTTGTGGATTCTACTAATTTCCCAATTTTTTTGTAACAGTGGTGTCGCTGAGCTGGTGAGGAGTGCAGAGGGGACAGGTGCCACGCTCCTGAGAAAATGTAACATTTTAAAAAAGCTGGATGTGCTGATTTGATACCTCACTTTTAGCATTAGAGGCAGTTAAGGAAGATCGTGTAAACAATTCTGTTGTGGGGTAGATTTTCAATTGCAAACACTTTGCCTCTAGAAATCTCAACTTTTGTTGTGGTTTTTGGTGTGGTTTTGTGCTTTTTTTTTTTTTTAATGAGTTCACGTCAGTCCCCTTAAATGAATCTTGTCAGGACATGGGGCAATATTTCCAGTGTTTCACAGGAACAGTAGTAGAACCAGATAGTCTGAAGCCAGTTCATATCTCTGGTATTTTTAGCAAAAAATGTTTGGTGAAGTGACTATGTCTTCAGGTTGAAATAAGATTTTAGTTCTGAATTAATCTTTGCTACAGAGAGACTTGGCTTTTTGATCTTCCTAAGGAACCTCTTTAGAAGTAAGAGAGCTTTGAATTCTGACAGGTGACTGACAGACAGCGAAGAAGAGGCACAATGAAGCTCATGTTCCAAAGAAATCTAGTCATCTGAAAGGTCAGTTGAATTGAGGGTGGGAATAAACATTTTCCTGTAATGCATTTTTAAAACATAAGCAATGTCAGCAAATGGCTCTGGAGAAATGTATTATAGATGTCTTGAGGTGACTCATGAGTCATTATCTGATGGCTCTTTCGAAGATAAAAAGGCAAGAAAAAGAAAGGATGCTACTTGCCATGTTCTAAAATTCAGTTTAGATGATGCCAGGGAAATCGCATGAACACTGATTGAAAAACTATTTTTTTTTTTGCATCTCTTTCCTTTAGATGACTGGAAATGCTGCTTCAGAAGTTTGGGTGCATTTATTGTCAGGAAAGTCATTGAGATGATGAGTTTACAGATGCTGCATGACAGGGTAATAGGGGGTTAAGCCCAGAACCTCAAGTGGACAGTTTGAGATGGAAAGTTTTGTGTGGCATCTAGGATAGTTATCTCCCTGCTTACCATCTGTGAATTTTTTAGGAATTCAGGTAATCCAGCACATCATATGCTGGCATGAAGCTTTTATGTAATTTCTGTATCTAAACTAATTACAGTATACTCTTATAATAAAATAAATGCTCTGTTATCAGGAGTTTTAATTGTAAAACTTTGACAGGAAATATTTTGAGAGTACTTAGCCCAGTGTAAAATCTTCCTGGGTATGAGAGCAAATACTGACAGGTTTCCCACTTGGAGCACTCTGATTCAAGAAATTAAGCAAGTTGGCCTGTGAAATGACCTTGTAAGAGAGGAAATTAAAAGAAGGAGAGAAAGGAATGGATCTCAAATTCCTTGTTGCTATCTAAATCAGAGCAGGATTTCTTCTGCAGGTAAGAGTTTACAGCCTGTATCCCTTCTTTATTGCCCCCATTGATAAACTTTTGGTTATGTTATTCAAGCTGTTATAGTGTAAGCTGAAGAAACATACTTTCCTTCTCTTATCTGTGCTCTCAAATTTGGCATCAGTCTGTTGGGGCATTTATGCTCAAGTAACTTCGATTGTTGTGCAGCTCCTTGTTTTGGCTATTTTTAAAGCCCGATACCTTGTTCTTTTTGCAGGCTTCAAGACTACCCAGCTTTACACAAAAGAGACTTTCTTTGTGATGCTGCCACTGATCCCTGACAGATTGTGTATGTGTTGTGTCCAAGTTTAGCTGAGTAAAAACCTGGCCTACTTTCTAAAGATTTTTTTCAGGTTGTAATAAATATGCCAAATTTGGAAGCAAAGAAGATTGTTCATGATGTCTAATTTGCATGCCAATACTTTGAGTGCATTTGCAGATCATTAGGACTTCTTAGCAGTGCTGGATTGTCTGGGTGGCTTTGGTGCTGTACCTTCTTCATTGTCACCTGCTGCTTTTGGAGAGTGTTTCATAAGGGAGCTACGAAGATTTTCCACATAACTCTTTGCACTTTTGAAACTGAGAAAAATTGTTTTTTACTGTAGAATCATTATGATTGGGGAAGACCTCCAGGATCATCAGTTGACCAAATACCACCATGCCCACTAAAGCGTATCACAAAGTGCCACACCTGTTTATTTTTCAAACACTTCAAGAGAGCGACTCTAACTCTAAAAGGCCCTAGAGATCTTTTCCAATGCTTAACCACCCTTTCAGTGGTTAAGCTCAATCATACTCACTTGCAAGGAAAAAAAACCAGACTCTATATGCTTTTGTTAATATATTTCTTCTCAATTCTGTTTTTAAAACTATTTGTTCTGCTCCAAAAAACAAAAGTAATATTTATTTGTTTTAGAGCAGTCAGGAAGAACTTCTGCTTCAGATCAGGTCCTAAAAGGCTAAAAATGCGTCATAGGCTGGATCCCCAGCTCATGTAAGTTGTCACAGTTTGAATTAAGTAATTTGAGTGGTGACAGATTAGACTGATTCTATATTCTGTGCAGATTTTCTTTTAACTGTATGAAATCCAAAATGTCTGTTTATTCCAGGTAATTTCCAACATGGGGAGATGATAGAAATTTTTTGAAGTCCTCAGGGATTCATTTGGCGTTGAAAGCTCTCTAGTTTCTTCTGTGATGGATAGTGATACCTGAAATACCTTTTTCTCTAATGACTAATTACACATTAAAACTCTTCAGTCCTGCTCTTTTAAGGAAATAGGACAGTCCTGCCTTTTGTTCTTAAATGGTGCTGAAAGGCTTCTAAAAGTTTTTTCACAAGTTTTTAGGAGAATTTCAGAATTTTCAGGTACAGACTATTCTAACTTTTGCTAAAAAAAAAAAGGTGGCTTTGTCGTTGTCGTGTGTATCTAATGCACCTTGAAAGAAAGGTGTGATCTACCCAGAAACAGCATACAGCTTTTATAAACTTTGATTGCATTATGGATTTGACGTTACTTGTGAATATGATTCTCAACTGCATTGTAGCGTCTTTTTTTCAGTGTTGAATATTTTACTGTATTAATCCTTAATTTAGGATTTTTCCTGTGTAATTCTTTATTTTTCTGCTTGATTTCAAGATTTTTGTCAGGTACATAAGATGAATTGTGTCAAATCAGTCATTAAAATAAAACAGCCCCACATGACAAAAAGTAACCCACATGAAATTTAATAGAAATGCGTATGATGATAAAAATTTGACCTCAGCTCATTTTAGAGGTAAGTGTAGATGGACAGATTGTATTGGCAATGTTGTAAGTGTCTGTACTTGTCAGCATGTAAAATATGCTAGAGGGGATAGATGGCTGTGTCCTTAGTTTATGGTTGCCATCTGGTACCTATTCTCATTTGTTGTTTCTCCCTACAGCTTCATCCTGTGCCCTTCAGCATCATAACTGCAGATCCAGCTCTTTGGGACTTTCTTGCTACAATACAAATTCTCAAAAGCATGTAATTTGGCTTCAAAATTATTTTGTATTTAATTAAAGAAATTAGTGCTCCAACATTCACGCTTGACAATGACACTGACTATTTCAGTGGGCAAGGGAAGGGCTATAGATGTAATTTATCTGAACTTCTGTAAAGCCTTTGACACAGTCCCCTACAACATTCTTCTCTCAAAGCTGGAGAGAGATAGATTTGATGAGTGGACTGTTGGGTGTGTAAGTTGTTAGACACTTGCATCCAGGGCTGTGGTCAGGCTCAGTTTTGTTGGACATCGGTGACAAGTGGTGTCCTCGGGGAGGGAGGGGCCCTTAATGGGACCAGTGTCATTTAATACCTTCATTAATGACAAAGACAAGAGAATTGATTGCACCTTTGGCTAATTTGCAGGTGATACCAGGCTGAGTGGTGTAGTTGGTGCTCCTGAAGGATGGGATCCATCCAGAGGCACCTGGATAGGCTTGAGAAATGGGCCCACAGGAATCTTATATACCTTAATAAGACCAAGTGCAAGTTGCTGCACCTGTGCTGGGGCAACCCCTCATATCAATGGGTGTGGTGTGATGGGGAACAGCCCTGCTGAGAAGGACTTGGGGGTGCTGGAGGATGAGAGCCTGGCCATGACCTGGCCACGTACACTTGCAGCCCAGAAAGCCAAACGTGTCCTGTGCTACATCAAAAGCAGTGTGACCAGGCTTTGTTCAGCCTGGGAAAGAGAAGGCTTTGGAGTGGTCTAGTTTCAGCCTTCTAGAACCTGAGGGGAGCCTGCAAGAAAGCTGGAGAGGGACTGTTTTCAGGAGCGTATAATGACAAGACGAAGGGGAGTGGCTTCATACTGAAAGAGAAAAGGTTTAAACTACGTGCTAGGAGGAAGTTCTTTGCTGTGGTGCTGGTGGCACACTGGAACAGGTTGTTCAGAGAAGTTGTGGATGCCCTGCCCCTGGTAGTGTTGAAAGCCAGCTGGATGAAGCTCTGAGGAACCTGGTCTAGTGGAAGGTTTCCCTGCCCATAGCAGGGTGATTGGAACTAGATGATCTTCAAGTTCCCTTCCAACCCAACCCATTCTATGATTCTTTGCTCAGCTATAAGAATTAGTGTATGTTAGAAATTGTTTTCTTGTGCTTTTTAGATCTTATATGGAACACTACTTTATCCAGGTCTATATCTTAGTCCTCTGGTACTATTACAGAGGAGGATCTATCCCAAAAAGGTGAAATGTACCAATAAAGTCCACCTGAAAGCTTTTTGGCTCAAGATTTGTCTGAAGGTTGGAGAAGGCGATGGGGAAGTTTTCATTTTTGTCATTGCTGTGCTGAGTGAGTGTGGTAGGAAGGGAATTGACCTTCCAAGAGTGTGAGCTCTTGGAACAGTGTCTGACAGATGTGCAGAAGATGCTGATTGATATGGAGCACAATGCACCAGGCTGGTTCCTGACTGGGAGCTGTCTGAACAAGTGCTGCTTCAAGAGAAAGTGTGTTGTGCAACATAAAGTGTCAGTCTGCTTTAACAAAGAAAATGTTTCTATGGTCTGACTGTATAAATAATAAGAGAACAAATCCATATGTTTATAAAGATTCCTAAAAAATATGCCTCATATGCTAGTGGTTGAGAAAACACTTTCTTTCACATATTTTCAAATTTAAAAAATACCACCCCCCCCCCCAAAAAAAAAAAATTATTATGAGCAATTGTCAGACCATTGCATCTGGTTCTTGATTTGCTTTACCTCGAAGAGTGAGCAATTGCTTTTTCAGAGGGGTTTTGGCAGTAGGTTTTTTTTGTTTGATTGGTTTGTTTTGGGCTGGTTTTTGTTGTTGTTTTGGGGTTTTTTTTAGAAAGATTGGAGAACCTTGGTGTGTAAATAGTGACTTTTCACTACTAGCCATGTTTCTTGTAGTTCCAATGTTACTGTTATGTTTCTGTTTTGTGGAAGTGTTCATATATCTAGTTTTGATTGGCAGGTCAGCTGATAAAAACAAGTTGTCAAAAAATATCTACATTGCCAAGTTTTCTTTTTCCTCCTCATTTTTACCATTTCCATATGACTTTCTGCTATTCTTGGCATTCATAGTCTTTACTTTTTAGTTATACCTAATATTTGGTGCCTTTGTTAATAACAGGATTTTTTGTGTCTCTTTCTTACTGTGATTCATGTGAGTTTTAATATTTGGAATTCCTTTATTAGGTTGCTATTTCAGAGCAGTCCAGAACTGTTTTTTGCAGCTTATTTCTTTCATGAGGGAGAAATGAGAAGGCTGCAGTGTACTGTTGACTTGAACTCTTTACAAAAATTCAGCTTTGAAGGAATAACTGCCTTGAATAGACTGCCTGCTTAGCAGTATGGGATAGACCTATCCTTTAATGCTATTAAATTTCTTGAAGCATTGCTTAATTTAGAAAGTAGAACACAAACTGTAGTCCCCTTCTCAAAACTCAAAGTGATGATTACTCTTATTTTTGTTGTGAGCCTAGCAGTGTGGAGCTACTTCAATTGTAAATGTTAGAAAACCACTTGCTGAAATCTGTCCTGGAAACCATATAGCCTTTTGAAAACATTGTCCTCTCAGGCTGTGTGCAGATTTGTGCAAGATTTCGCAAGTAATCACAGGCTATGCAGAAATCAACTTGAGCTGGGGAACTGTTGGTCCTACACAGGAAGTCCTTTGTGTGACAGAACTCAGTGTCTTTGACTGCAGTTCCAGAAAGAAGGTATAGTGCTCTTACTTCATTCAATATAAATTCTGAGTCTAAACCTTTTTTTTTTTTCTTGAATATTCTTAGACTGAGATACATCTCAGTTGTAATTTGAGGTGGACACAATGGCTTATTATCACTTTAACCTATATTAGCACAGTTTTGAAGCGTCGTATTAAACTGTGTCTGGAAGTGCCACTGAATGACTATGTGCTGAATGAAAATCATAGTAAAATATAACTCTCATTTTACCTGAACTAATGGTGAGACTGACTTTACATAGCTTGAAAGCACTGGAAGTATCATATGATGGTGTCACTTCATTCCCTGTTTAAAAATTTCTGTTTACTTTTTTTTTCCTCTGTCTGATACATGCAACATTAATCATTTTGCAGCATCTCTGAGAGTGGTAGGGAAAAGTGAAATGCTGCATACATTGATCCTGAGAAGTCTTTAGTCTCAGGTGCAGGTAATTACTGTTTCTGCCGTGTCATAGGATGGTTTATTCATTATCTTATATATGACAAGTCTTCCGGATTAGTACTGATCTGTTCTAGAGTGCAGTGACTTTTTAACTTAGCACACTGAAATTCTTCTGAGAAAGTAAATGATAAATTGTGTTTGGAGAAGAAAAGGCACTGTCAGTGCCATTGAAAAAAAACCCCAAAACCAACCCCATTTTTATCAAATCCCATTCTATTTTTCTTATATGTGCCTGTTACTGAAATTAGGATCTCTATTGCTTATACATTTGCCTGGATATGTTGCTTTTAATTTTTTTTTTTTTTTTTTTTTGGATATTGGATTAAAATTTCACATTTAAGAAAACAGTTTCAGTTTTTTAGGATTGTTTTGCATTTTTCATTGCAGTCAGCTCTGGTGGCCAGCACTGGCTTGAGGAGAATGCCCTTATGGTGTTTACCAGGTTTCTCTGGGGGTAGTGGTATTTTTCTTACAACTATAAGTTTCAGGAGTGAATTATAGTAGTGAACTTAAGTTTGAGAGCCAGGCAGAGAGAAAGATGCTTCAGAAAGAAAATTTACTTTGTATCTGGAAATGCACCGGGGGTTTTTGATCCCAGAATCTGTGTAGAAGAAAGATCTGGTAATGATGACAATGGAATATAACCTCTTGAGGAAAAAATTCTGCAGGCATTACAGTGTGTGTCTGTCTACTGACTTCTGTGGAAAACATTTCAGAGGAGTTGGATCTTTTGTTATTTCAGGTAATTCTAAAATATTTATTATAGATGCTTCCGGAATACATATGAATTCTAAACATCACTTTATTTCCTTCTGAATCTCTTTCTGTAGTCCTTAACAATGGAAATGAAGGACTACTTTCTGTTGTATTTCAGAAATACAAGGTTTTCTTCTCTCAAGCAATTATTCATTAAATTGCACTTAATCAATATGCAGTAATGTGGTGGATATCTCTTAATTACTTTTTAGCTGTAATAAACAAAAATAAATAATGTGGGCTCTTGCTCAGAAACACATTGCTGTTTTGAATGACCCAAAGCTGGAGCAGCGATTACTGAAAATTAAAGAAAAGAGTGGGAAAAATGAGTCTTAAGTTTTTGCTGCACTAAGCCTAGAGAAATCCCCCAAAGCAAGAATTGAAATCTCAATGTTTAATACTTTTGCCAGCATGGAAATAAAAATGCCACACTTGGTGTATTTTCATTGGAAAAAGATGGAAGGGTGCTGGTTCTGGGTTTTTTCAGGAATCTTGTGAACAGCAATTCATTTTTCTTCTCCAAACTTTAAGCTGTAAAAGCACTGCACATGGTACAGTCTTTCAGTGGACTTCAGAACACAAAGATGAGCAGTTGTATATGCTGACTAAAACCTCTTTTTTAATGTATCTATAGGAGATGGGGACATTCGTTTTTCTTAGTCATCTTGGAGCAGACAATAGAATATTACAGCTATTGGGAAATGCTGTGTAACAAAGCTTTTGATTACGTACTGTCTGCGGTATTTTTTGTTAATGTGAAAAGAATTGCTGACCTTCACAAAGACAAATGATTTACATTAGTACCATGATGCCTGAGTCCTCGTCTCCCAAAACCTTCAAATATTCCAGTGGGTGTTGAGTAAGATAGAGTACTCTGTGGAAGTGAAAAAGTCATTACTGCTTCTGGCAGTATCATGGCTTCCTTTTAAAGCTTCTTAAAATGCATAAAATTAAAAACCCATCAGAAAGTGGTACAAGCACAGCTTTTGTACTCAGAAAAAGAGGAAGCAGAATGGATGTGAGAAAAGGAGCACTGCATGTGAAATGCCTCTGTAATGGATCATTTTGGGATGTATGACAAAGGAAGGTACAGAAGTATATAAGGACATAGATCATGAAAGGAAGCAAAGGAGGTAGTTTACAGAAGGTGACACAAAATCAGTCAGCTCACCTGTGGAGAAAATAAACTCAAGAAGTATTTGTCAGGTCACTGCTAGCTATACTTGCCTTAAGAGCTGTAGGTAACTTCAAATACCAAATTGTATGCAGTGGCTGACAGCTGAGACAGAGGTTCTCATGATGGTGCATGTGTGGTGGCTGCTTGTGTAGGAGAAGGATTTACTTTTGGAGATAATACAGCTTTTTTGGAATTTTTCATTTTACTAAGTCCCAGAAGACTGGTAAAGGCCAAGGAAAGTGCGCAAAGGAATGAATATCATTCTGCTTCTTCCTTTTTTTTTTTTTTGTTTTTTTTTTGTTTTTTTTTGTTTGTTTGTTTGTTTGTTTGGTTTATGTTTTCATCCTTTCAGGAAGAATACAAGCTAAAGACTTGACTTTCTTTAACAAAAACATTGGTGGAAAATAGTTACACTATTCGAAGATTTGTGGAAGAAAACAGTTTGATCAAGAGCAAATCACACTAAACCAAGTCAGTCTGTCACTGTGCTTCAGAAGAAAATTTGATGCATTGGATATTTTCCTCTCTTAAAATCCCAGTATGATACTTGCTATCATGTAATGAATATGGCAAGGAAAGCTAGTTTAGGTGACACAAAGCAGAGTGTAGCTAGGAAACTTCCTTCTAGCTGTCACCCATTTACTTGTGAGTTTTTAAGATTTGCAGAGTTCTGATAAGTCTGATGTTGCCCTGCATTTCTTTGTGCGAGCTGAGTGATGGAGTACATGTACTCTGTTACATTTCCAGGTGACATTTCCTCCTTAAGAGCATGTTAGACAACTGTCAGAACAGAGCTGATCCTGTCTTGAGGAAATAGATGCATGCAGGAACTTTTTCCAATTCCATCTCATTTCACCATTACTTCCTGGCACCTGCCAGCTCTCTGACTGGCAGCTTTAAGAGGGGGAGAAGGGCTTTATTTTATTCTTTTTTTAAATTTTTTTGAGGTTTTTTTCTTTTTTTCTTTTTTTTTTTTTTTTTTTTTTTTTTTTTTTTTTTTTTTTTTTTTTTTTTTTTTTTTTTTTTTTTTTGGTTTTTTATATGCCAAAATTTCCAGGGACTAGGAAACATCTGTTTCTTACATTTTTACTTTTAAGCAGAAGGCAGCATTGTTACACTAATCTGGGTCCCTTGTAACTTCACTAGAAGTGATTTAGTTTGGTCCTTCTCCTCCATCCAAAGTGCAGCACTGCTTTTGGAAGGCCTCCTCTCTAATCTGTGCATTCTAATGCTGAAGTTGCAATAGTTTTATATAACCTGGTGTAGTATGGGTTTGCTCTGCTAGAGCACTGTGTTTCATACACATAAAAAAATTACAAAAAAAATCATAAAAATTACATGGTTGTGGTCTGGGCTAGAGGGTAATAGAGAAATATAATTAAACAGGGTAGTTGTAATTGTCATTTGAGCATGTTAAGGCTTGCATAGGCCTATTTTCTAGCACCACTTGAAGAAGAAACACAGTGTTTCAACTGCGTGTCTTTCTACTCCAGCAGAATCAATTCTGGCTTCTCAAAAGGTCATAAAAATCCCCATTAAGCTCCTGAACATTGTCTTTCAAAATGCCTGAAAAGTGATCTGTATATATAATCTGTATATATAATCTGAATTTCTTCAATTCTACAGATATTTTGGTCATCATTGCATGAGAAGAGCAATGACAATTCATTAAAATGGGTTTGGTCTACAAGTTCCATTCCTTAACTAACCATTTATCCCAAAATACATGCAAGCATACAACTGTTACTCTTCATAAGGTGCATGGTTGTGTTTTACTGATTCCATTGGCTCATTTCAGCCTGGATTACAAAGAGGAAGATGACCTTTCTCTAGCTCTAAATAGATTAGGTTAGTGGTTTTCCACCAGCTTGGAACCGTTCTTTCAAATGTGCTGTCTTGATCCAGGCCAGATGTAGGCTTATATATTTATTTACTGTTATATTGAAAATGTGGAAATAATTCAAGTTATTTAGTTATTTTTACTTTTTTTCTTTTTTTTCTTTTTTTTTTTTTCTTTTTTTTTTTTTTTTTCCCCGAGTGAAGTATTGGCATCAAATAGAAAACCAAAACAAAACATACCTTGAAATACTAGTGAAGGGTTACTTATTCCAGAGTACAACTCCATGCTCTTTTCTTGTCTGAGAATTCACTGAAATGCCCCAAGGGATAAATAGGCATAAATTTTATACTCGTGCTAACAACAATCTTCTTAGCATCCCAGTGCATCTCCTCTTCTCCTCTAAACCATGCCATCTTATGGAAAAAGCATAGTATAAGGAGCCTTGTATTTTTAGAAGGAAAATTTCTTCTGAGAAAATTGGTAGGAATTATTTTTTTCCACTACGCCATTGCTACATATATATATATATATGCCAGAACATCTCTGTTAATTTTCTCACTTAGAAGTGAGAAAATGAAGAAAAACAATGGAAAAACAGGTTTCAGCATTACTCAGCAGAAGTTCAATGATTGATACTATGATGAAGGGTTTTTTAAAAAGGTTGTAATTTACTGGGTGTAGTAAGTAATTATAGTTGTGTTACAGCTGTCAGCATAAATGAGCAAAATACACTTGGAAGTCAAGAATCCTGTTTGTTCTGGAACTTGTTCACCATAATTTAATAATTCAGTGTTGTTCTTACTAGTATGATCTGAATTAATGAAGATCCATTCTACTGTATTTCTTAATCAAAAGCTGATAGAAGGTGTGCCTATTTCCCTGTCCTCCTGCACTCTGACATCCACAATAATACTTTTTAAGTGTGGTGAAATACAGCTAAACATGGAAGACACAGTGAAAATCCCCATTTTAACTAAAATGAAAAATTACTCAGTTATATGCTTAACTGAAAATGGCCACTACTTTAATTAGTCATCCTGTAAGATACAGAATGGCTCTTCTAGCTGGTCTATGAGGCCTCATCTTACACAGCCAGGAGAGTCATCAGTGACCTGACAGTGAGCAGGAGCTGGGACCTGCTGCCTTCCAGGGGCCCCTTCAACCCCTGAGGGGCTGTGTGGCTTCACAGAGCTCACCTGCCTCCTGCACCAGCTTCTTGTGCTCAGAAACAGCTTCTGAGAGCTGCACTGGTGGCACCTACACGTGTGGGGGAATGTGGGTGCCCCTGGTGTGATGCCTGCGTTCCTTTTTGGCTCTGGTGAGCAGAGGATAGAAGAGGCAGAGGATGAGAGAAAGAGGAGTGGAAAATAGAGAAAAGAACTTCAAGGGTGCAGAGCTCCCAAATGGAATGAGGTGGCTCTAGATAAGAAGAAACTGAAATAGTTTGGTAACAAAAGAAGGTAGGAAATGCATATAGTCATGTAGGAATTTCTTGAAGGGTAACCATTAAACTTCCAGGTTATCTGAGAGGTGGACTATGATTCAGTAGCAGGTTTTTTTGTTTGTTCAACCATTAAAAAATAAGATAAAGGTTTGAAAGCTGCTTTAGCCCTTCCCCTTCTCCTTTAAGTGCCAGTTTCACAAACGATCTTAGCTCTGGTTCTTGGTGACAAATAATTGGTTTGGTCTGTCACATAATGCTGCAGAAGTGAGAAAAACCAGTAAAAATGCCATATAACATAAAAATGTTCCAGTACCTTTGTTTCTGTTCCTTTGTACTTTGGAGAGCAGCTGAACATGCTGGGGTGGAAGAATCATCCTTGGGAGGAAAACATCTGGAAAATATCATTTTGCCTCATTTTTGTATTTTTCATTTCCAGAAACCGTGTTAACATCTATCATGTGTATTTGTAGAAGAAAAACTAAGTAGTAATTATTTACAGAAACATCTGGTGCAGGTGTCATCTCTAAAACAGGCAATCCGTGGTGGTGTACCTCTGAGGGTCTTGAGATTTCCATTTGAGCCTAATGGAGATGGCAACTTTTTACTAGGGATTGGGGCAAGAGATATTGTTTCTCTGAATAAAGAAAGAATAAGAGATAGCTCTTCCTGTTTGCTAGAGCCTCATGAAAAACCCAACCTCTTTAATTAAAAATAACCAACAAAAAAATAAGTTGTAGGAGAATATCCGTGGCAACGATAAAGGTGGTCAGCGCAAGGACAGTTCCTATTAAGACGGTATTTTTGGGCTTAGATTTAGGTCAAAGTTTAGGTTGCTTATGACCTTCATGCCAGAGCAAAGGTATGCATAAATATTTGTGTTGTAAGCATAGAGTGAGAGGACATGGTCTCCCCTGTCAAGCAGGTTAGTGCCCATCAGCTGTGCCCAGAAGCATAAGGATTAGACAGATGAATCCAACTGAGAGAACTAAATGTTTAAACTGAAGCCCAGATTAGGAAAGGACATTGCAACCTGGTTACTGGGAAAGAAATTCTCAACACTCCTTTTACCTGATCACAAAATATTGGTTGGCTGATTTGGTGTGATTTTGTTGGGTTTTTTGTTTATTTGGTTTGGTTTTGTTGGTTTTTTTTTTTTTTTTTTGTGCTTGAGGGTTTTTTGTTTGGTTGGGTTTTTTTATTTTTATGGGGGCTTGAGTGTGTGTCCATGCTTTCAGAAGCTGAATTATTATGAGTTTTTTTTCTGGTGGGAGACAAAGATGTTTCAAGAAACAAGTAGACAAGGTTCTGCACAGGTACTTTAGGATAAAATCTGGGTTAATTCTGAGATATACCCACACTGAGTGGATGTAGATATGCATACACCTGCATCGCTTTGCAAATAGATTTTTTTTATTGTCTTTTACAACATCATACTAAAATAAAACAGGTGTCTAAAAAGCACTGCTGTATTTGGATATGATAGATTATATCATGCATAACTAGCTTTCTGGGACATAGATGAAGGTATCTGCCATCTCTGTTTTACTACTGCTGTGAGAAACATAATGCAGTATCTACTTCTTTTAGTCAGAATTTTGATTAAATTTTCTGCTTTCACAATTTATTACATGGCTGTGTAACTTGGATGAGCTGCTGCATTTCCAAGTAACATACATTCTGAAATAACAGCATCCTCTCTCACCTTACAGGCTTATATATGAGGGTGACAATTGCTTAATCATTTTGTAATTTCTTTTGATTGCTGCACAGTACTAACTTCTCATTTGTGCAGTGACTCTATCCTGGGCAAGGAGCCTCATTTTGGTATGCTCCGTACAATGCACCAAAAAAAAAGCTGCTTGGTCAGCTAAACATTTAATGAGTTGGTTTGTGTTTAATAGATCACATTTACATTATTAGTTAATGTAACACACACCCTTAAAGCTATAAAAAGTGCTAAGTTATATAAACTATGCTGCTTCACTTGAAGGCTATATGTATTACTAAGAGACTGTTTCAAACTTTTACTTAATAAAACTGAGGATCCCTGCAAAAAATTCTGAAGCTCAGTTCTAAAAGCCACCTGTCCTCAGTAAACCTGAAACAGAAATACTTACAGATTACATAAGTACTGTTATTTTTGTAGATTCACTAGCTTTCTTTCAGAGACCTGAATAGAGATGACAAGGGTAAAATATTGTGCTTTTCTCCTAATCCACACTGCAATTTGCTATTAGCATGCTTCATAATGGGTTTACTGTCATTATTGTTGAATTGAATGAGGTTAGCTGAGTCACTGAGTGATTGTGGTGCTTGAATTTCTAGCTTAAACTGTGCTGTTATTTATGTGAGCACAATACTTACAGGTTTCCTTGAAAATGAAGTCATAGGGTCACTAAAGGGTTTGGTTTTTGAAGTTATCCCTCACTGTTTCTTTCAGGCAGAAACCTTGTTTCACTGCTAACCCTTTTAAACTCTCCTAAACAAGTATTTATTTTCATCCTTTCATTTCCCCTTAATTAGTCTTTAAAAGAATTGTGGCTTTGTTTTATGGGAATACTAACAAGGTCAACATTTCAGATGTATTATTTTCTTACCATCCAGATCCTCTTTTCGTATACCAAACCAGTTGCTTTGCAATTCTGAAATAGAAATGGCTTCTAGCCATATAGCTGAACCAAGAGGAAGATGTGATGGGCAGACTTTTTCTGACTTGAATCTCTGAGTAGTTTGGGGTGGAAAGAACCTTAAAGATTATCCAGTTCCAGCCACCCCCGGCCAGGGCCAGGGCCACCTCCCACTAGACCAGGTTGCTCAAAAGTCGAGTCTCTATCTGTTCGCACTTTTGTGAGTATTTTTATCTGGAAGGCAGCTTGCCATCCCTAAAGCACAGGCAGAACACAGCAGGATTGGCAGGTGTCTCCCAAGGGCTGGTCTGGGCAGGGAGGGCGGTAGCCCTGCAGGAGGGTGTTTATCATCCCCTGTGGTGCTGGGGCTGGGCCAGGACAGGGAACTAAGCAGAGATGATGCCATTTTCTTAGAGATTTGGGTATGGTTGTTTATTTAATATGTTGATGTTTGAGGAAAGTTGCAAAGGAATCGGCCCTCAGGGATTAGTGCTCAGTTCCTGCCTATTCCTGTGTTAATTGTGATTCTTACAAGTAAGTGGAAGGGTATCAGTATCTAGACAACTGATTTCTGTAATGCTTGCAAAATCCTAATGCTTTCAAAATTTCATCCTGCTCATGAATCTCTCACCTTCTGGGGCAGTGACTCTTCTCTGAAGTGTGAGATTCCATTTAATGTGTTTAATCCTCATTTTCCTTTTCAAAGAGCAGCAATTGCAATACATAGCTATTACATTTTCTTCAGTGATCTAATCTGAGGTGTGAGTTAGTGTTTATCACATTATTTTGAATAAGGAGTAGGTTACAAAAAAAGTGATTAGAAAACAAACACTTAATGGGTTATTGAGAAGAGAAAGTAGTAGTCTGAAACTGTCAAAATGTCAAAACTGTCAAAATGTTTTCAATGTGGAAACATGTATCCATCACAATTTTATTGTTCCATAGAAAGGTAAACTAAGGATGTTAAATTCTGGACTCAAAGAGAATAACTTAATAAATAATATTTTGCTATAAAATAAAAATAACACTTTTATTAGAAATACTGTCATAAATATCAGTGCTTCATAATATATTTTCATGGATTATTTCTAGAGATGGTATTTTTATGAAATATCTTTGTGGTAGCCTTTTACAATTTTACCTAATCTGTAACACTGAGTGTTTTTAGAGATGTATTTCTATAGATTGCTTTAGTGATTTTTCTGTGTTAAAGACTGTATCACAAAGGGAGTTAAAAAATTAGCTTCCTAAAAATATTACTTAAAAATTGCTTTTTTTAAAAAGTATTTTCTGAGGTCACAATTATGCCAGCAAAGGATGAGTGGTGATCTGTCTTTGTGCAAGCTGCATTAAAACTGTAACAGTTTTCAGAGCTCTTCCTTCTTATATTTTAAAAATGGTTTCAGACATGACTTATCACTAAAGTAGAGACAGTTTCACTGGTGCTGGGTGACAGTGTGAGATCTGTCCATGATGGTGTGTGGTGTTCTATAGTAACCCACATGCTGATGTGAAGAAGCAGCTGAAAATTGTAAAGGCTGTCTCATTTCTACAGGAAGTGAAGAATAATTTAGTCTGCTGAAATAACTGATCAAAAGATAATTTTTAATTCTTAAAACTGTGTTTTGCTTTTTTTTTTGCTGTAATACCTAATAATTTTGCTTAGTGATGGGGAATTCCTTTTAAACCAAATTAAAAATCAAAATACAGCATTTAACTTGCAATTGTGGTATACTTTTTGGTATAAGTGGGACAGATTTTTTTTTTTTTCTTTTTTTTTTTTTTTCAGGGGAGAGGGGCTATGCACTGCTAAAGCTCTAAGGGCTTTAACTTATGGATTTTTCCAAATCCAATTATATCTTGATTATTATTCAGTCAATCTTGTATATCATTCAGTAACCTTTCAAGACGCAGGAGCTTGAAACTTACAGTAACAAAGATGCTCTCAGATGTATTTAAATTCCAGACCTCTGAGCCCAGGGTGCTGTGCTGGAGGGTGGGCTAGTGTGGTGTGTTCAGAATGCAGATGCTCAGGCCACTGCAGTTCGTTGGGATTTGTCTGTCCCATAGAGGCTGGGTGGTGCTGGTGGTACCTTTCTGTACACCTGTTTTCTCCCCGTTCTTTCATTTTTGCAGGCAGTATGTTTTTCTTTCCCAGTAAAATGAGACGGAAACTACAGACAAGTTAAATATGTTCAGTGATGTGGAAATTTTGCAAAGGTTTGGGGACAGATGTCAAACCAGGAACCGATCTTTGCTTGCGGTGAAAAGAAGTCGTTCTCATGCATGTGGAAGACTCGTTCCCTCTAGCTGCTTGTGCCCTTCCCTTTTCTCTCCAGTTGGGGATGGAATCCTGTTTAACAAGATGGAAGTGCTTGGTGACTTCCTGCTGAATCCTCATGACCTAACTAAATGACCCTAATTAAAGTATGTTATGAAAATAAAATGTAATGTAATAGAAGACTAAGCTGTCGTCCTGCAAGATACAGCATTTTTATTTATCCCACATAATACTTGATGTAGTAATAAAATATATGATAAAGTAATATAATATTACTTAGCTATATAATGATAGTAAAACAATGGGCATTGACAAGCAAGGTTTCTGTCCTTATCTAAAAGCATGTTGTTTAAATCATTGCAAGGAAGATAGCAAAATCAGAAATTACTGTGGAATGGAAAACATAAATAAGTCTTGAGATTATGTGGATACCAAGCTGGGGTTCTGTAAGAGGAACGTAGGAAGTGCATGAGGGACTGAAAACATGTTATAAATGTATGCAAGAATTGCTCAATGCAAGTTTTTAAATAAACCTGAGAAATAAAGATTAGATATGCAAGCATTTTCTACTGATCTTTTATTTAAAGCAAAACCATTTGGAATTTACAATTCTGTAGGTTCCTGTGTGAGCTCTCACTTTAGATTTGGTAGCTGAAGTGATAGATTTGGGTTTGACATAGTTTTAGGATGAAGCAAAAGGGTGAAATAAGTCCACCTCAAGAAATATCTCTGCCTGTATTATTCTGATAAGAAAATATTGTACCTTTGTGACTTGATTGTGACTGACTTGATATGCTCTACTCAGAAAAGAAGATAAGGTATACTTGAAAATAATACAATTGAATAATTTATTTTCTCTTTATTGCAGACAGTTTTGTAAAATGAATTCCTTCAGTGTTTCTGTTATGTTCTTGGAAACTCCCTGGTGGCTTAGCTTTTATATGAAGGATACTATAGTTTTGTGGCTCACCTGGTCTACTAAGGGCAATGTAACAAGCTTGTATTTCAACATTTGTTTCAACCTTGTGTGTAGTAGACTTCAGTCAGACTTCCCTATTTCTGTGTCTCAGACAGCTGAGGGTTATAATGCCCATGTAGCTGATGGACTTTGAAACTGGTGTGTTCATGAGAGTGACTAAATGCTATGTGCTCTGTCTGAACCTTTCCTACAACACTACAGCAATTGACTGTTGTCCTTTCTTTGTGAAAATTTCATCCTGTGAGGGTATTGTCAAAATGCTGGGGAGGCAGATTATGCTGCTTCCCCTGGTCTTGTATCTGTTGGGGGAAAGTAGAAGGGGAGACTTCCTAAATGAAGTATGGTGGATTAATGCTTGGGTGGGTTTTTTAATTTCTTCTGGTTTTGTTTTGATTTGGGTTTTTTTTTTTTGGCTGGTTTGTTTTTGGGGCTTTTTTGTGTGTGTATGTTTGTTGGTTTTTTTTGGTTTTTTGCTTTTTTTGTGAGTTTTTTTCAGGGTGGGGGAGCAGGTTGTGATTGTTTTTAAATTTAATTTCTGAATCCCTAATCTTTGTGGCTGTTTTTTGATGATGATAACCTCTGAAATCAATCGTCAGAATCTGAAGCAGGGATTGTGATGGATTCTCTGCTTGCAGTGCCTCCAGTATGTGCTGTTTTGAATTCAGCATTATGTGAACAGATGGTTGTTGCAACTTAGCTTTCTGGTGCTCTTAATAGTACAAAATTATTGGAGTATTAAAAAAAAAAAAAGGCAATAGCATTTTCCTTGTTTCCATTCCTGAGCTGGATGAGAGGGAAGAAGTGGCCAGCAGAGGTGGTTTTCTCTGCACAGCAGACTGAGGAGCAGCACGGGGGCAACGTGGTGCCCATGTGCACAATTCCTCTTGACGTTAATGGCCCTTATGAATACAAAGTGAGGCTAGCATGCAGTGATTACACATGAAGAGCCAAATTATTATTGGTAATGATGATGTGTATATGTTTCAGTGAAGGCTGGATTGCTTCTAATGGGTTTTGTTTTCAATTCCCATGTTTAATGTGAGGTACTTCTGGCTCCTGAGTTCTTGTTTAAAATAGGATTCCCATCTTCTGCTGTCTGTGAAACATGATTCCTGGTTTCTCTCCATTGATACATGCACTTTTGTTTTTGCTGTTCCTTTTTTTGAGGGGGTGTGTGGTGGTTTTTTGGTTGCCAGGGTTTTTTTGTTTATTTGTTCTTGAACTGTCAAAATAAGCAGCATATTTTCACCTTATATAAGGTATAACTTGCACCTTATATAACTGTTGTGATAAGAGTATGAAATTTTGCAAAAAATAACCCCCCTTGTGTTCCAATTTGTCCTCAGACATCAGAGGGGCGGGGTGCAGCTGGCCTTAATTTCTGATTTATAACCAATTCAACACTATAGGTCTGGTTACATTGAATCAGAACTTTCACCATCAAAGATTGACAAAGTGCAGTTTCTTGAAGCAACAGGTTATAGATTATTGTTAGATTGCTGGTGATAAATTCACTCAGCCTGAAAATATGAGTGTGTAGTGCTCTGTACAAGTGTCCTTGTGTGTGCTTTGATGTGGTTAAAAGTACAAATCTTACCCAAGAGCTGTCCCTGCTTTGGAGGGCAGAGCAAGGAGCGAGCCTGTCAAGAGAACATTTTCTGTGAAGTTTGTATTCTGATCCTCCCTAATGGGAGATTTCAAGTATCAATCTTTTACTTTTTTAGAAAATGGAACTGTGACTGTGGTCAAGAATAATTGCTTACCTGTTGCTGCCATCAGAGATGGTGGGGGGAAGATGTTTTCTCATTTTCATATTGGTTGATGTGGGCTTTTTTAATATATAAATTAAATGATGAGTAATGAGTTTTTCGTTCCCTTCAGTCAAACTGAGTTTTGTAGCTAATGGGTGAAACAAAGACATCATTGAACCATAACACCTCAGCATCCTCTTCCCCCCCAGGGGAAGTGGCAGTGAAGTTCCTCTGACATCTGCCAGAATTTTACTCGTATTGTTCATCTCCTTGAAGGACCAGATTTATTACAATGTTTGTTACGAATGGAGGAGGGGAGTGAGGGCAATGGCTGGCACAGAGGTATGGGTGCTGTCCTGTGCTTCACTGAGATAACATCAGGCTATGAGGCCTTCAGTCCACCCCAGACCTCTTTCAGCTGCTAAGCCCAGCTCAAGCCCAGGTGCAAGAGGAGCAAGAGGCACAGATCATGGCTCTTGCTAATTCTACCAGCATCTCTGTATCTTTACAAGACAAACCTGTCAATCTCCCACGACAACCAATGTAAACTATGAAGGAAGGCAACACACAGAGGCAGCAGTGGCAAGTAATGGTGGCGTGGAAGCAAGGCAACTGGGATTTCAGAGGAGGCAGGGAATAGGAGGAAAAGCATTCCTGCAGCTGGGGCTGACTGTGCCCAGGCAGTTGGGAATGTGTGACCTCCACGAGGGGGCTGTGCTGGGGGCAGTACAAGTGTGAGGGAGGAATGAGGGCTCTCATTCAGCTCTCCTAGATGACATGCATGCTTGTGCTGGATTCACGAAGTGCAGCAATGAAAATGGAAAATCTCAGGACACTCAGGAAAGCCTAAGCAAGTCTGATTCGCTATTAGATGACAGGCCTTAGTCTCTTTTTACCCTTCTGTTCCTCTCTGAGTTTTGTATTTGGCTGTCCAGCCTGAGATACTGTCAGAGATGCTTCCCACCCTGCCTTTTGATGATGTGGATGGTGAAACTGCCTGACAGGTGATGTTTGGATGCTGGCTTGCTCACGGCAAAGACCAGACTATGAGCAGCCAAGATTAAAATCTCTGTTATTTAAAAGAAACCCAACCCAAACCAAACCAAAAAACCTGACAGAAACCAAACCCCCAGAATTCCGAAAGTTTTTTCTGGAAAAACGACTTAGCTGTTACATCAAGAGTCTTCTTTGCTGGGGAAAAAAAAAAAGGTTAGTTGTTTTTGGTCAGTCTTTTCAAGGGACAGAACACCAGTATGCTAATGACCATTATAATGAAATTTTTTAGAATTGCTGTTGGTGAATCTTAGTGATGTACATGATGGAAATTGTGAAATGGAGCTTTCAAAGAAGAAAATAGCCAGAAAAGCCATAACCTTTAGAAGGAAAAAATAGTGTGAAATTAATTGTTTGTCCTAGGAAACCTTTATAAAGGATACCCTTCCTCTCTTTGTAAGTAGGAGGAATAGGAGATGGTAATTTTGAACAGAAAAAACATTTTAATACTTTGTGTTCCATGGTCGACTTCAGTGCATGTCTTCTGACAAACCAAGGGAGGAGCCATGCTGTGAGTTCAACTGAAAACCTTATCTCAGGATCTGGAATATGAGCAAACCCAGAGGGATTTGCTCTCCAAGACATATCAGAGCAACTCTATTGAGTTCATGTAATATATTTCTACTTTTTCAAAGTGCTTAGTTGAAAATTAAGTGAGATTTATCTCAGGCAACTCTAGTTTTGTGTAGTCATTACTAGTTTATCAAGTGTGGCCATTACTTTCCAAAATATTTTTATTACAGCTTTAATAAATAAGTCAAGATATGTCATCATTTTCATTGCTGTCTCAAGACTGAGCATTTCTAGTGGCCTTCAGGCAGCTGCTTAATTTATCCAATGCACATTATGGTATTGGAAAAGTGATCTCCGTCTCTAGGAAAGGAGTTACATATTCAAGGCTAGGAATAGCTGGCATAGCAGTTGGTTTATGCTGATATTTTGTTTTGGCAATCACCAGCTTTCTGACAACATTCAGCGTTTGCAGCTGTCCCTATTAGGACATTAGCTCATATGCCTGCAGTAAAGATTTCCTTTCTTTAGTTACAGTAGAATGAGGCAAATGTTACATTGCATTTATTTGTTTTTTTCAGTTAATTCATGCTTTGCTAGAAGATGTAGGAACAGGAGTGCAGGAGAGAAGGGTATTGGAAACAGAAGTGGGAGGGAAAGAATAGAACCTGCACAACTTGGGAAAGAGCACCCAAATGTGGCCCATGGGGCAGAGGGAGATAATTATGGCAGGAAGAGAGAGGTGTGAGACAGTGAAAGTATGTTGGATTGGGAGCTCCTTTGGGGTTAGGAGAAGCAGAAGGTTGAATGCATCTGCTCATGATGCATAGAGTTTGGCTTTTACCCATGTATCTTAAAGGTCCTTTTTGACAGAGAATTGGATTCACTCTCGAAACACTAACTTGAAAAACAACCCACCCTCTCTTATTTTCTTCCTTCTGAAAAGTGGTTTGGAACTCTGAGTTTCTTCTAGGTGCACTGTTGGCAAAATGTGAATCCTGAACCTTTAAATCTGCAGTGCAGACCCGCTACAGTGGAGGAAAAGAATAAATTTTGATCATCTTGGGGACCCAAGTGTTAGAAAGCTTTTTATACTGTTTCTTTGTATCAAAACTGTTTGGTAGGTACAATAATATGGATCCAAAGCTGGGCTTGAGCTTCAGGTATGAGAGGGGACTGTTGTCTGTCGATTTCAGAAACAATCAAAAAAGAATTACCTTGTATGATCAGCTCAAGAGCCGGTTAATTTATTGGCTTGGCAACAGTTGCATAGAGCTGCTACATGGGTGGGATGAAATTGCTTCAGTTTATAGGGAAGCATAGGAAGTCTTGTAAGTAAAAGGAATGTGCGAACCTAGAAACATGGTTAAACTCTCTTAAAAGGAGGCAGAATCATAGATTTTCTGTCTGGTTTCTGAAAAAAAGATGAAGTGTGATCTAGTTGGAGTAATGACATTTAATTAAAATTGAGCATTCATGAGAAGCAAAAGTATGATTTTATTGCCTTTTTTTTTTCTATGGATTTTCAGGTAGGAGCATATGTAAAGTCATTGAAGCATTTTTGTGAAACTTTCTAGTATTTTGATTCAAATTGGTGCTGGTAATGCCACTCAAACTTAACGGAAAAGATACAACATAGTATCACAGTTATGCAGTAAAGGTAGTACTTGTCTTTTTGTCTTTTTTCTTTGTTTGTTTCTTTTTTGTTTTCCTAATTTCTTTATTAATTTGTTCAGTGCATATTGAGCTCAGAAACAGTGAAGAAAACATTGGCAACTCCAGAGCTTAACCCAGCTGCTGAATCAATCACTCTCAGAAATGAGTACATGTTGCATTCTCAAGTGACCATGTGCTAGATGAAATTACCATCTCTTCCATGGTGTCTTTGTAAGAATGCCTTAAGGAAATGGCACTATCCCTTTCCTAAGGAATAACCAAGCTTGCCTACAACATGTGGATAAGATACTCCTAAGTCCTCCATGTTCACGGTGTTAAACCACTAAGCCAGGTCTGGACTTTATACATCCTCTCTTTTTATTTTTTATTTTTGTTAATATTAATTGTATCATTATGGTATTGTACTGCTAGGTACGGTTAGAGATGAACATTTTCTGGGAAAAAAACCTTATTTCAGAAATCATGCTTGATTACTCTAAATCCAGTGTTAATAAGGCAGGCAGGAGGTAAATGTTGGTCCATTCGTCTTACGTTCTGAGACTGTAATGAGTCAAAGGATACACACACACACACCAAGTCTCCCTGTCCCAAATCCTACAGCTGCACCAAATCTTGAAATTCAGTGAATTATTCAATTGCTTTTTTCAAGGCAAAGATCAGATCAAAAGCTGCCTTCTTGAAGAAGGCACCAAGCAGTTGCCTTTTTGCTCAAAAGGAGTTTGGTCCGTCATGCACCCGGCTTCAGACAGGACAGGGTGATCCAGGTAGAAGTAGATGGGTCACTCTTCCAGTGTTTTGGGCATAAGGGACTCATCCATTTCTCCAGTTATTATTCTGCTGGGATAACTCTTGAAATCAGGCTAGGAAAAGTTTTGTACCTTGTTTTGTACAAGTGATATGAAGTTTGCTCTGGTTACATGAATTCCAGCTCCTGACCATTTTATCTGTATTTTTGCTTGAATGATAACATCAAGATTGAAACTTTCTGTTACTACTAAGTAAAAGTGTAATTAATATAGGGCTAATGCTTTGACAGAGAAAAAAATCTCCAATCTCCAAACCAGATGCTGGTATTAATTTGACACTGAACTGCTTGAAATCATTCATTAGCCTGTAGGTACAGTGTGCCTAATCAGCTGCAGTTTCATTTCAGGCAGAAAGTGATAAGATAATCTCATTTTAATTAAGGTGATATTATAAATTAACCTGTCAATAAATGGCATTAACTTTTTCAGCAGTGGAGTTACAAGTGGATGGATTCATAGCACTGTACTTTTGCCAAAAGACAAATACTGTATCCAGTGCCAAGTTGTTAAATACTAATGAATAATTTATTTAATGAATTTTGTCTTTCTCTGTTCATAATGTGACTGACTGAGCACCAGCCCTCTCCAAATGTTCTGTTCTTCATAATTACTCTGAATTTTGGGCCTTACTGCTTCAACTTTGCTACCCAGCATGCTAACTCCTTTGCTCTGTTTTGGACAAGTACATTATCTGTTAATTTCCCTGATTCAGCTGAGAACTATTTTATGTTAAAGGTTTTGGTGGGAAAGCATATTGGTAATTAATTTTTAAATTCAGTTTCTGCAAAAGGTTAGCATGTGTGTTCTCTGTAAACCTAATTGTGAAAATGATCATGAAAGTGAATCTACAGTGGCTCAGACATCAAAGTGAATTTAAAATGTGGTGAACGGCAGAAATACTTTATACTATATCTGGTCAGATCCAAGTCATTATTCTCTTTTGAAAGATTATTAGGGCTTTTGGAAGAAGAGGGAACTATCTCCAAAAACATTACTTGAAGAAAATTGGCTTACTATGCACATCTAGTGTAAAGTAACATGTGATAAAATTATTTCCAAGATTTGTAAGTGCTTGTAGGTCCAGCTGTTTTTACTGAACTGGTGGTGCTGAAGCAGCTCTCTTTAGAAGACGGTCTGCAGGTTTAGTATTTTTTGACACAATTTAAAACCAAACCAAAAAGTATGGCACGTTCTGGTTTAGTATACTGCGGTGAAAAGGAAACCCAGGGTCCCTGTCAGTGAGACTGGACTGCGCTGGAATGAGACTTGCGCTGGAAATGTTGCAGAGATCTGAAGGGGTAATCCTGAGGTATGTATGGAGTTGGTGAACATGACTGCTCCTTCTCTTCATGAGCAGCTGCTGCTGCATTTTAGGCTCATGTGCTGCTGCCCTGTATAATCTGGTTTGCATGAAGGCACTTGACATTTTAAGCTTTTTTTTTTTTTTTTTTTTTTTTTTTTTTTTTTTTTTTTTTTTTTGGCATATTTTTCTTTTTGTCATCTTCTGACATCTGCATGCTATTTAAAATAGCACTACTATTCACTACTACCCCATCTGCTTCTTGAAGGCTACCAAATGTGCTTCTTTTGGAAAAGATGTTGTGTTGTTTTTCTCCTGCCCTCATAGCAGACACCTTGGAGGCTGTTGCTGAGGGCTGGGGAGATCTTTTTCCCTGCCTGAGTGTAAAAGAGGGAGGCACGTGTGGGAGCTGATGTGCAGTCTCGAGTAGAGGCTGGAGAAATAGGGCTTCAGTATTCATTGCTGGAGCTCAGCTGGGAGCACTTGTGGGATGGAGGTCAAAATATTTCAAGTGCAAATTTAGTTTGTTTGGTCCCTGAGCACAGATCGTTTGCTTTACCTGGTCTGTCACAGGCAATAGCTTTTAACCAGTCTTTAAAATCAATTGGTGTGATTATGTTTATGGCACAATGGCTTCTACTGAAAGTCTCTGTCCTGTAGGAAACCAGGACCCAGGTCCTAAGCACAAGCGCTTTGAGCAGTAGTCAATTATTTGATAGCTGGCTTTCTTCCTGCTATTTCCATGACGTTATCTGTGGTGTTACCCTAAGGCATATTGGGATGCTGAAGTGGAACTTTTTTAATTACTAATTTTCATTGATCTGGGAGGGCATGCTGGGGCGGGGGGGGGGCAGGGGGAGGTATGAGGATCCAATAGTCAAACTTTAAAATAAAAAACAGTAACAGAAAGAAAAAAAAAACTAAACCAAAAAAAACCTCAAGCCACAAGGCACTGAACGGTGTGATTCAGTTACACTGAATCACAGTTATTCAGTTATTCTCCCTTTGCAAAACATAATAATTACTTTTTAATTTTTATTTTCTGCCTGAATTAATTGCATTTTATACTCAAATATGTTCTTCTGAATTATTCTCTTCTTAAGTGACTTCCTGCTTAATTGCATTTTTAATTACGTGCCCTTCACAGTAACATAAATGTTTGTATTTGTCTCCTGTTGCCTAGTTTTTGGTATATTCCCCCCACAGTCCATATATTTCAGTAGTGCTTTGAGCTCCCACTTTGTTTTGCCTGAGTTCACTGTAGGTACCAAAGGCTGTTGATTTTCTGTGAGTTGGCAGTTTCACCTATTTTAAGGAAGACTAGGAAAATTCCATGTTACTGTACAGTACTGTAGCATCTGGGGCAGGAGAACTGATATTGCTCAGAGACTTCCAAAGGATCCATAGCCTCGAGAAAAATGTGGAGAAAATACAGATTAAATAAAAGAATTTATTTTTTTTTAACATCTCTAACAGTGCTGTGTCTCACCAGGAGGCAAGAAAAGAAGTTGATTTTCCTTCAGCCACTTGCATAGACTATGTACACACTTTTCTTAGGTTTTTGAATGATAAGTAGAAAATTAAAGGATGGCCACTGGGGGGTTTCATCCTAAGTGGAGGAAGCTTTTCACAGCTCAAACAGCCAGAGAGCAAGCCATCTTCCCAGGGAGATACTGGGGAAATACTTCACTAGGTTTTGTGCTTAGAAGGGAACAAACCTAGTTGCCCACTGTTCGGTTAGTATGGACCATGGAGTATTTCAGAATATACCCCATCTGAAAAAGCGCTCTTTTCCTTTCTGGAGAGAAGATATTTTTGCTAATTTAAATTAATAGCATTTTGGCATCAGGAAAGAAAAGGAGTTCATGCTTAGTTGTGGCACTTTCAAATATAAGGGCAAAATTCTTTCCTTAGCAGCAGGGATGGTTTTACATGCTGTGTGGAAAGTAACTGTGTGCTCGTCTGCCATCAGTGCTTTTCTCATTGGCCTGTTGCTAATGACTGGCCAACTGTGGGAGTCTCTATTTCTTCTGATTTTAGTTTTCAGATGTTCAGTTTCTCTACAAATCTTAATCTTTAAACCGCAAATCTTTTTAGCAGGAGAGCTGGAGTGTACTTTAAATTGTCTAAGCTTGAATGAAGGACTGTGGCTTTGGTCGATGGATGCTTTCTGGCCATTCACAATTGCTTTAGCTGCTAGCCCAGAGCTATTAAATGAATGGAAACTCTATAACAGGGTGACAGTGCCAACAGACAAGTGTCTATTCTGGGCTTGCTCATTCTGCCAGACAACAAAAATGTTGTGAAGCCGCGTAACACTTGCATTGTGCTTAGATGCATCACTTATTCACGTTCTGCAAAATAAACACATTTAGATGGCTGACCATGATAAGCATTTGAAGAAGTAATAGTCTTTAGGCATCAGCAAAGACATAATTAAACTGAATATTGAAAAGAGCTTCACAGCTGTGAGTACAGTTAATCAATGAAATGGGCTCTCAAAAAAAGCCAGTAATGTTCATATCAGTCCTACATTTTTTGGGTCCAAGAATAGCATCATTAATACCCTACTAAAAGTGATGGAGACTAGTCTTTTGTACCTCAAAGTGAACAGTAACCATCCACTGACCTCCTCCTGGGGAGCTGCTGCACTGTAACCCTGCTGGGGATGGGGCTGGAGTGGGTTGATTCACAAGAGGAAATACTTGCATGTCAATTATAGGAAGAAGCATTGCTAATAGGAAGTTGTGTGTTCAGCATTGAGATAGTGCACAGTGCCGTTGCAGTCATGGTACAAATCCTTAGGCTCTTCCTTAATAAGAGGAAATTTAATTTTCCACAAGAAGAAATTTTATGCTACTGTGTTTCAGCTATTAATGTATTTGTGATCAGAACATTCACTGTCAGCCTAGAATTAAAAAATCACAGAATATGCTGAGTTGGAAGGGACCCATCAGGATCATCAAGTCCAGCTCCTAGCCCTGCACAGGACACCACAAGAATCACACCATGTGCCTGAGAGCATTGTCCAAAGAATTAAGTAGTTCTGCAAGGAACAGGGGAGTTGCACTTGATCATTACGGGTGCCTTTCAAATTGAGATAGTCTACAAATCTGACCTTACAGACAGTAGGGAACGAGAAAAAAGTCAAGTTGGCAAACAGTGAAGTATAAGGAAACCACAAAGTAAGGTAGAAAAGAAGAAATCATGTAGCAAAAGGAGAGACTGGAAAATCTGGCAAAGTGGTGGAGAAAGTTGTAAAATAATGAAGAAAATTAAAGGTGAAGAGAAATTATGCAAATAAGTGAAAATCAGAGAAACAGATTGAAAGAGGAGGAAGAAGGCAATAATTTAACAGTCACATACTTTATTAAAAAATACAGATAAAATAGCAGTGAAAAGAGTGTCTGTGTATAACAGCTGTGCAAACATGCAAACCCCACTACTGATTAGATTTCTAATATGTGTATTGGTAGATGGATTTACTTGGAATGCTTTACGTAAGCCACAGGCTCAGGTATGTCTTACTGGCCCTTCCTTTTCAAAGAAAGGTGGGGGACAGTAGTCTGACAAGTTAAGGATGGAAATCCTCTCTTTGATTCTATGTTACTACTAAAGTGCAGGCAAGCTGGTGATCTAGGGAGGTAATGAACCTCTAACATTAGATGGAAGTTAAAAAAAGATCTATGCATAAATCCCTTTTGGGGATTCTTCATACCCTCAGCACTCCTAAGTGGGACTTCCCCACAATTTTTGTTTATGAAATTTTGGCTGTTATTATGTTTTGTCAGACTTCAAAATCTGAAATTTTTAGGCTTTTTTTCCCCAAAGAGATATGAGACCAGAAAAACTTGAGTTAGAAATAAAAAAGGTTACATTTTGTTATGTATGTATGCAATTTAAAAAACGAAATCAAACCAAACCAACCAACCAAACAAAAACCCCAAAAAAACAAAACAAGATAAAAAAAGAAAATCCACCCAGATCACAGCCCTCTCTCCCTCAACAACTGACCGGAGGAAGACGAGTCAAGTTTCAGGATACTCAATGTCAAAGTGGAAAATCCTGGTGTATGTGAGTTATTGTAGCTCCACTGCTGGCAGCTTTATGAATCAGGACTATAGGAAACAAGGCTGTTATCTCTCTTGCTTTTCAGCTGATTTATAACTGCTTAACACCCAGCTTCTCATCTCTATTGAACTCTTGCCTTGTGTAAAGTGAAGTAATAGAGTTATTGTCTTGTGGAATGACAATGCTTCCAAAGACTTGTGTGGTTTGATTAGAAGGACAGTAGTAGAGTGACTTTCTGAGTAGTTCTATTTATTGACAGGAAAATATGGGTGGAGCTTAAACTCTGTGGTGTTTCAGAGTAAGATGTCTTGGTCCTGCTAAAATCCAGTGATATTTTAGTGACTGAGTTAGCTTTTTAATTTCTGGTCCTTAAACTCACAAACGGAACTGTAAATGTCCCCTTCCAATTTTTCATTTTGCATTGGTTTGTGCTGTCACCCAGTCTCTTCTTCATGTTTTCAAGCAGTCACCCCATCCTAAATCAGAGCTAAAAAGCGGCATGTCCCCAGATAGAGAACTTCTATTTGCTGTATTAGAATTAACCAGATTAATTTACATTAACAAAGTTGTGAATTTAGTTTTCTCTGCTACTTTTTACTTTATATGAAGTGTTTTCCAAGATCACCTCTTTAAAGAACTGTTTACATGTGACAGAGCACTCACTCAGTTAAGCAGTGATTTGGTGATCTTCTAGTTACAAAGCTCTGTGTAAATGGATATTTTGGGGTATTACTCTGCAGTGTGAAAATTGCTTGAATTTTCCTCCACTCCACTGCAAGCTATATATGTTGTCAAGTTTTCTCATCAATCATCAGTACATTTATTCTTTGAGTTTGTTTTCTTTTTAACTGGATGACGATTCTTGGCAGTCAGCATGATCTTCTGAGTTTCTGCAGACAAACATGCAGAAACTGCTGTGTTGGGTGGAATAATTGGGTGGTACAAATAACAACATAAAGGTTATTCACTTCTTGTTGCATAGGCTGGTATGTGACCTGAAATTAAACTGGGACATGGCTGGGGCCTTCTACAAAGGACCAGCACAGCTGGTTTGACACAGCTTGACAGTCCTTATTGTTTTACTTACAATTGAGAGCTAATAGAAGAAAACAGGACTTGAGGATTTAACTCAGTTGGTTGAAATGGGGCAAATGTAACTTGGCATAAGAGAGCAACTCTTGGATTGTGCATATGAGTGGTGCTTCCAGTTCCCTGTCTCTGAACATTGCCTCCCTATTGCACATCTGTGTTGGTTGTGACTAAAGGTAAAGCAATTGAAATTATGAGTTTCCTCAGCATGTAAAACAGAAAAGTCTTGATCTGAATACAAAACACCTCTTGCTTCTCCTGGAATTATTCAGTGAGGGACATACTAGAAAGAGGGTCAATTCTTAGCTGAGAATAAAAATGAACAAATCAAATATTGAACTACCAGGGAGTTGACATTCTTTCAGCTCTTAGATTTTTCCCCTCTTACACATGTTATATCTATAATGTTAATTAAGTTGTATTGCAGTCAGTAGGTTTCAGCATATCTAATTGCCACCAGGTGGAATGTAAGTTCTTCAGTCTGCCTGCCTTCTATTTCACATAGGAAAGAAGGGGATATTTTTATTCTCTGAGTTGTTTTTTTTCTTTTTTTTTTTTTCTTTTTTTTTTTAATTTATTTTTTGTGGGAGGTGGGTTGGTTTGCTTTTGTTTTCCTTCTCCTGCTGATTTGGAGGGGCAGAATGTTTGATAAATGGATGCCTTAAGCTTTCACCCAACCTTCATAACAAAACCACTACAACTTCCTGCATATTTGAAGAGGTAATAATTACCTCTGTTTTGAATAGGAAAAAAAATGTGGACCTGGCTATACTGGAAATCACTAAGAAGTGATTAAATGTTGAATGACCAAAAATTGGAATCTCTGTGCTACCTAGAAAGCCTTCAATGCTCTGTTTCCCCACCAAGTGAGTATTTCCTTCAGTATGAAGGTACAGTGCACATGGAATCAGAAACTCTGCCTATACAGAAGGAAAGTATTTTCATTCTTCACTATGAGTCTGCAACTGCAATCAGTAATACAGGGGAGGAAAAAGGATACCAGTGAAAGTGCTGGACAGGTTCAGGAAACACTTATGCATATTAGGTATAACTAATTAACCTAATATCAGCCTTTGCCAACATCAGCATGTATTGCTTAAAAACTCAGGATGAAGCCAAAAGGTAGAAAAATTAAATCTTGATTCACGCAAGAATAACTGATAGGTTATTACTCTGTCTCTCAATTTGGAATTGTAATATTTTTGTCTGTAACTTACAATTAATATAATTCTTGGGAGAGCATTAATTTTCCATGCCTTAAGTTATCAAAATTATGTTCTCAAATTTATAATTTTTCTGTAATGCAGTTCCCATGTCTTTTTTTTCCTCTGCACATTGCATTGAGCATTAACCAGAGAGATATGAAGTTCCTTGTCTTTATTCCAAAAAAGGTAGATTGCTCTTTTTCCATTATGTCATCTTCTTTTATCTACTAAAAGGATAAGTAGATAGTGGCATGGCTTCAACAATAGTAGATAGAATAGGAAGACTAAAAAAATCTTCCATAATATTTTCTTTTTATCATCTTACTTTACTGCTGGATGTTTTCTAAAACAAATTTGGTTTGAGCTGAGTGTCTTTCTACTCTTTTGAAATTACCAACAGTCTTGCTTGATAAACTTTAAGGACCATCAAGAATTTAAACAGAATAATTTTATCATACTGTGGGTACTCTCAGTTGGGCATATGATCCTATAATGCCCCTGATGACTTTTGTAATAACTCACCACAACATGCCCTGTTGTATTGCAGCTATTAAGAAAATCTAATTTCCAGCAGTGCAAGACCTTTCTGAAACTTCTACCCTTCTTTGCAGGGCTGAGCAATGGGGGTGGTCAGTCCAGGGCAGTGAGTGGGGATATGTGATCCCCACCCCTAACCAAACAGTCAGACACTCCAAAAAATTCCAGGGATTGATCCTGCAGCATACATGGTGTAAAAGAGACAGTATTTTAGTAAAGGCATAGGGATTGAATGAGAAATATGGCGTTAATAGTAGTGCATAATAACTATACAGTGAAAAGAATAAAGAAAAACAAAGAAATGGGAAAAGCAAGGAAGATACAGGACCCATCAAGATGTTATATTTTTAAGACCTCATTTTATTGAGCTTTTATTGTTTTATCAAAGACAATAGTGAAAGTATTGCCACAGATAGCACTTTTCTCGGACTTAATATTTCGAAGAAATTTTCACTTAGAATGGCAGCTTCTCTGTCCCATTACTTGTAACATGCATTTTTATTATGAGTAGGAAACTGAATTTTAAAAATGATAACTTTTTACTTCCTTGCTGTCTTGGAATGAATGATCTTTGCAACAGAGGCTTCTTTCCTACTGGTGTAGAAGGAGATTACCTCGTGGAGAATGCTCCTGAAATATAAATAATGTATCATCAGGAACTGTAGAACGATGTAGGTGGAGGACTAGAAAAACTGAATGTTTGCCAGGCTCATCTATTATTTATCAAAGCTGGTTAAATCTAGCTGTCACAGCCCAAGATATTCACAGATCTTGGTAAAAGCCATTCTTCTCATAAGTCTTATTTCTTTAAGAAAAAATTTCAGTTACACTAGTTCTTTAAAGATTTGCAGGGTCTAGGGAGTTTGTTGTGGTCTTGTAGTTTTGTTTGGTTTTTTTTCCTTGTTTGTTTGGGGCCTTTTTTAATACAGATTTTAACTCATTTTTTTGACAAGTTGCGACATTATACATTTTTGTCATATGGATCTCTGATACAACAGAAAAAATAACCATTTTTAATTAAAAACTTGTTTGTACTTTAATTGAACTGCCAGGTTTTTCTCTGAGGACTCCAGAGCTAGTTCATAAAATACTTACCTTTAGGCACATTTGAAAATTCAAGCCCTTAATCTTTTTAGAAGCCAAAATAGTTTAAATAGCCAGAAAGTTAGCAGATTTAGAAGAACCAAGGAATTTTTGAGGTATTCTAATTTTACACTGGTTTAACTCTCCGACCTTGCAATAGATACACATACAGGCACCACCTCTCTATATAGCTGAATGTCAGAAATAAATTCATTCACTGTTTCAGCAGGGCTCTTCTTTAGTGGTGCCTGAAACATTAGGGGAAGTCTTGTGTTAAAAAATGCATTTGAGCTGTTATTTGCTTCTCTTCCTCTGCGTGCACATGCTCTCTGTTTACAATTTTTTTTTATTTTGAAGGCACTATTTCCAGGACTTTTATGGTGATTTATTGTTTTTTATTATTTAATTTATTTACTTTTTCCTGTCTTTCTCAGAGATAGGATAAAAAGTCTTGTAAATTAGCTGCTACAATGAATGTTTGTGTTCCTGGTTGTGAGGTCTTGCTTACATAGTGAAAATAGTCATCAATATTTCCTCAGGAGAGCTGCACTAGGAAAATACTCAACATAGCAGTGTTTTGCTTTAAAAATGTGTGTGTGTATGCATGTCATTTATGTATATAAATATATGCTATATGTGTCTAGAGCTGGTATTGAATTGTCTATGCAAAACAGAAATGTATGGTGTTTGTATTAGTGGCACTGCCTTCAGATTGCTTAGACATTCTTCCATGGTCATTCTGGATTGAAGGTTCTTAAAAGAATAACACAAACTTACATGCAGCTCATCTTGGGGTTGACTGGCTCTGTTGGGATGATTTAGGGTAGAGAGGCTGTAAGCAGTCACATGCTCTGTACATACTTCCTTGGACAATTTGATTGCATTAGTGGTCTCAGGTGAATGGTAGAAACCAGGTGGCCCTGCTGTCATTACTGGGAGTAAGCAAGGTCAATAAGCCTCTAAAGCATTTCAGTACTGGAATGTGTTTTCCTTTTATTTTGTTTGTTTGTATTGCTTTTGTTGAGGTTGGTTTTTGTTTGGTTGGTTGGCTTTGGTTGGTTGGCTTTAGGGTTTTAGATTTGTTGTTGTTGTTTTTTGTACTAGGACAAACAATCTTGCAGTGGGCTCTGTGTACGTATTTACTGCAGTGACACTTGAAATCAGAGTAAATCTGGAGTCCTAAGACTGTAAGGTGTGCTCCAGAGCCAGGTAAATGCTTCCTGTGAGTTTCCCATGTATCTGTTAATAGGTTTCCAGATGACATGGTTTGATTTTGTGTTTGAATGAAAGTATTATGTGAGCAGAACATAGCTCAGTTCCACAAGGATTTGTTTAAATACTCACCCCTACCATCTCTTTTACAGTAGCTAATTTTTGAAACTGTGGATGTGATCAATTTTGAGTGAAAGGGCCTATGAAGGAAAAAGGCATGACATGAAGCCTAGAGAATTATTGTGGTCCATGGCATTGCTTTGCTGCCCCCATGGTTGTCAGATTCTCTGGATTTGACTGTATTTATTGCTTGGTACATTGTGAAATGACAGGCAGCTATGTCATGTGCTGGTATTTGAGAGAGGAAAAAAAGTGACGCATGTTAAGACTTGCACCACCTTCAATACTGGTTAAAAGGCTGAAAGACACTAATCCTTCCTGGCTGGGACAGCTGCATTCACTTTGGGTGGCCAGGTCTTGGTAGCAGGGGAGATACATGGGTGGAGTCTGTGAGAAGCTGCCAGAAGCTTCCCCGTGTCTGGCAGAGCCAATTCCTGGCGGCTCCAAGACGGACACAACGCTGGCCAAGGATGAGCTAGTCAGGAATGATAGTAATGCCTCTGTGTTAACATATTCAAAAGGAAAAAAAAAGTTATTGCATGGATGTAATTGTGGCCAGAAAAGAGTGAGAATATGTGAGAGGAACAATTATAGCCAGTGAAGGAGGGGCAGGAGCTGCTCCAGGCACCAAAACTGAAATTCCCCTGTAGCCCAATGTGAAGACTGTGGTGAAGCAACTGTGCCCTGGCAGCCCATGGAGGACCATAGGGATGCAGAGATCCACCTGCAGCCTGTGGAGGAGACCCACACTGGAGCAGGTGGATGCCTAAGAGGGACCCTGTAGGGGACCCATGGAGAGAGGAACCCACACTGGAGCAGGTTTCCTGGCAGGACTTTTGAGTCCATGGGGGACCCATGCTGCAGCAGGTTGTGTCTGAAGGACTTCACGGTATGGAAGTGTTACCCACACTGGAGCAGTTAATGGAGAACTGTTTCCTGTGGGAGGAACCTCACGCTGGAGAAGGGGAAGAACTCTTTTCCCTGAGTAGCATCAGGAACAACTTGTGATGAACTGACCATAACCCCCATTCCATTTCTCCCTGCACCATGGCGGGAGGCAAAGGTAAAGCTGGGAAGGAGGGAAGGGTGGGGGTAAGGTGTTTTTTTTAAGATTTATTTTACTTCTCATTATCCTGTTCTGGTTTGTTAGTAACAAATGCAGTTATTTGCAATTGGAGTCTGTTTTGCCTGTGATGGCATTTGGTGAATGATGTCTCTCTGTCCTTATCTCAATCCATGAACCCTTTGTTATGTTTTTTCTCCCCTGTCCTGCTGCGGAGAGGAGCGATAGGGCGGCTTTGGTGGGTGTCTGGCACCCAGCCAGGGTAAAATCATTACAACAGCCTCTTCCTATCCCATATACATGGCCAGTTTTGATTGCACCGAATGTTATGCTATTGTGTCAGTGTTTGGGAATTGTGTGTTGCAATTTTTTAAAAAATTATTTTATTTTTAAATTAACTAATTTTGAACTCTTTTTTTGAAAAGTGGAGTTAAATCCCAATGCTATCTTAAATGTTAATTAACTTCCAGTACCAGAACATAGTTTCTTGCTTTTCTGAAACTGATGATTAATGCTTTTGTTTACTTCTAAGTGATACGTTGTCATGTCACCACTGAAGCCCTGCTCCTTTTCTAAAATTGTTGTTCTTGGCTTTGCATGGGCAAATGTTTTATTTTTCTTGCAGAACTGCCTTAGCTGCTTGTCCAGAATCCAAATAGTGAATGGAATTTAAAATTTTAATTAACCTTAGAGCAATATTTTGCAATAAAGTCTTAACATCAAGTTTTACAGGATCATATAATGGTTTGTGTTGGAAGAGGTCTTAATGATCATGTATTTCCAACCCCCCTGCCATGGGTAGAGAAAACTTGCACTAGAGCAGCTTACTCAGAGCTCCACACAGCCTGGCCTTGAACACCTCCAGCAGTGGTGAGTCCATAACTGCTCTGGGAAGTAAGTTAGTGTTAATCCTTTTTTTCTGATTACCTATAAAAAAGATGAAGGTGATGACATTTTCCTGTGTGTAAGTAGGATGGTTTCAATATCATTACATAGTTGATTCTGCTGATAAGCTCAGAGGGTTCTAGTTCTACAAAACTGACCAGTCATTTGGCAGCTCTGCATGTCCATCTTTCACTTCTAAACATTTTAAGCATTTGTTTATAGGAGAGCTGTCAGGCAGTTCTCAATTAATAATTATAGTATTCATATTTGTCAGAGAACATAAAGAATCTCTCTGGTGTGTTATAGTCTACATCTACACCTGATAGTGAGTGCAGCCTTTCACTCGATGGTAGAGAAATACCAAAGGGGCTGTGTGGTTATCCCTGTTTTGTTTCAGGATGGCAGTAGAAGAATGAGCCGTTTCTTGGCGGATATGGCTGAACTGTTCCAGGGAAGATGCAAACTGGTACATTAGAAGAGGTGAAAAGAAAATCGGAGCTAACATTTTCTGCGAAAGTGTAACTTCCCTGCTGATGCCTAGGAAACTGTCCATTTTGTATTATTGTGCTTTCTGAGGAAGTGAAAGTGTTGGTCTTTGTTACGTTTACATTGTAAATACAAGTGTTGTGTCTGCTTCTGATGGATGTCCACTGAATGATGCAAAGGCAGACTTTGAGATAAAAAGTACTCTTCTGCTAAATTTAGTTAGTTGCCTACTCATTTTGCAGCTGGGGAAAAATCTTACTGGGATGTTGAGGATACCTAGCAACTCGGAGGTTTTTCAGAAGCTCTAGTTCAGGAAAAATGCAAATATCTCTGGAAAATAAAAAGAAATGGCAACTTACAGAATATTACTGATGTACACTTTTTTCGTAGTTAAAATTTGGTTCAAGAAGGTAGCTATTAAAAATTGCAATTATTAATAGATTTTGTATTTTAAGCTACTTTTAAAGTTCAAGCTGTAGTAATTTAGGAAGGTTTTGGCCATTTTCACACCCATCTAAGAGCTACAGAGAGGGAAAAGACTCAAAGTTGTGCTCCTGCTCTAAAAGAACTGAGCTCTGCCCTTCCTGGTGACTGGTCAGCTTGAAAGTGGACATGATCTACCTTTCTGCACAGGTGTTCACATAGATACAGTCACTCTCCAGGATTTTTTAGGGAAACAGAGGTAGCTTAATGTCTGCAGACAGCTACTTCTGTGCAAGAACTTTGGTGTTTGGTGAAAAATTCTTCCTTTCAGATACTGAAGAAAAAAATTTGAATTATAAATCCTTTGGATTTAGAGTGTTGCTATTAGTCTGTGAAGAAAGTATAAGGTCCTTGAATGAATGCAGTTGTACTAAACTACTGGATTTTGTGTTTGGTTGAGTATATGCAACAAATATCAGTCAGATTTCATTGAAGGGGAAGCTGCAGCTGTTGGGGAAAATGCTGTGAGTGAAATTAAAGGGTAATTATGACTCAGTATTTTTTGCATAGAGTTTCTTAGAAACTGAATAGTCATTTGCCAATGAAAACAGTTCATTGAAGTTAATGTTTTATGGATATGAAAAGGGATGATGAGGCTATAGGCATTGCAGAAAGTAGCAACAGGACAATAAAGTCCTTGCTGCAGATCAAGTGGTCTCAATCAAATTTTTCATAGTCTTTGAAAATCCTTTTGCAGTAATTTTTTTTTTTTGTGAGGTTTTTTGCTAGCCTTTTGCCCACTCAAAATTTAAGATGCAGAAAATGTAAATGTCACTTCCATATTAAGGATTAGCTTTGGGCTTGGAGGAAAAGGCATAAAGTTAATTGGAAGGTCATAAATAAATCAGTGCATTTCTCATGTGTGTTTATGCACATACTTTTAAAAATCTCTTTGTAGAAAAATAAATCTTTGGTTTCTAAAGATGATCTGGATAAACTTCTGCCTGTTGACCGTCTTAGCTGCAGTCTGTAGGATTCTCTAGTTCTCAGTTAGCTGAGAAAACTGTTTCTGAATTTCAGGAGCTGTCTGCATTGTTTCAGAAACAAAAAGGAGATGCCATATACCCTAAATAGAAAGAAATAATTTTAACACCTGATATCAAGTACTTAATTAAAAGAAAGAGATTTTAAAAAATTGTTTATTGGAAAAGAAACTACATTTCATGAAAAAATTGTGTGTGTTTATGGTGCCAGACAAGTTTGATTTCTCAGCTTTAATGAAACTATATAATGAAAAATGTCTGTCACCACTCCTGGAGGTATTTCAAAGACCTGTAGGTGTGGTGCTTAGGAATCTTTTTTTAATGGTGGTCTCAGCAATACTGGATTTATTATTCTGTGATTCGATAATATGAATCTGAAGGTTAATATAATAATATAATCTTTGGTGCATGATAATTAAGACCCATCTTCCATTTTAGAAAGGTTTCCAAGAGTTTTTAGCATTTTTTTTTCTATTAATTAAAAATAAAAACTTCTTCAAGTGCCTATTACAGTTAAATTGTTTCAGGAATGCTAACAAGTGATCTTGGGGCTGTGAACGGCACGAGAGCTCTGTAATCTCTGCCTCTGTGGCACTGGTGGACAGCAATGCTGTGTAGCCCTTCTGCTTCAAAAGCCAGTGGTTAGCATCTGGCCAGAAGCAGAGAATCCCCTTCTGACTGGGGCAATGGGGACATCCACACAGATAATGGGAGCTGCTGGCACTTCCACTGAGGTGGGTGCAGAGAGGGTCCAGCCATGGTGGAGTGTCAGTAAAATCATCTTGCATCACCTTCTCCAGTCCCTTGTCTGCAGTGATTTGAGCTGTAAAACTTACAGCTCTGTGTGGTCACTAGAGCCTCTCACTGGGCTTCAGTGGCTTGGTGCCACTTGGAGATGGTATTTCCAACTTGATGAAGGTGTGGGCAATGCAGAGGTGACGTGGGGAAACAGTTCATGTGAAAGTGCTTTGTCAAACAAAATGCTCTAGGTTGTTGTGGGTTGATAATCCACAAGGTTTTGCAAAGTGTTTTGTATATGATGCACAGTAGATTAGCTATATTTCAAATGTATAATATGAGGCTAAGGAGTGAAAATTTGACATATCTTTGTTATCAGACATCTCATGTTTTTTTCAGACCTTTATCATCTGTTGTTTCCTGGTGGAGGCTCTTTCAGTGGTTTCATAGTTTGATAGTAGTACGTGGAAGTTGTTACCTTGCTCCTAATTTAATAATTAGAGAAAAAAAAATTATATAATTGTAGTCTGAGGATGACATAGTGGTGGGCTTGTTTGTTTGTTTTGTTTTTTTTCCCTCCATCTTGGTAACTGAGAAATTAATGCTGAGTGGATGCTGTGCTCAGAAAACAAATGCTGTACATAATTCTGTTTTGATGTAAAATGGCACCATACTAGTGTGTATATCATTACTGATATGCTTCTGAGCCTTGTAGAGTACATATATCAATGTTTTGGACTGAAACCCCTTTACTGGGATACTAGAAAGCAGTAATAGGCAATACATGAAAATGATGAAGTGGAAACTGACATTTCTTAGTCCTGTAGCCATTCCTGTTCGAAGTAAGTAGCTATTACGCCAAAGAAATCACAGTTCCACAAAGCTGAATTTGTGAAATCTTCAAGGTGTTTTCTTTTTTTCCTGAAAATTTATTGAAACTACTTATTTGAGGTTTGCAGAGGACATCTGCAAAACTACTAGGAGTTTGTACAAGGTTACAGATTTCCAGCTGATTTCTGAATTACTCTCTTAAGCTTTTCTTTCATCTGGGCAGCTGCTATATACAAGGTGAGGTTGGTGCTTATTGCCTCCTTCAAGGGATGGACTAAAGCCACGGTGTTGACTTTGATGTAGAAACAACAGCCAGCTGTTCTGCTCCTATTTTCCATGGACTTCATGTGAAATAAAATTGCATGTGAGAAGGATAATGGATTCAAGGAAAATGAGTTAGGGAGCTTCTTAATCTATTAAAGCAGAGAGATGTAGAGACAGAAAATGCTAAATGAGAAAAAAAAATAATGAATCCAAAGAACGGTTTCTCTGCAAAGGCTGGTGGCATTACCAGAGGAAGCCAATATGCATTTGTGATTGAAACTTGTGTATTGTTTGTAAGTTGTGTTTTGTCTGACTTCTGGTGCATTTCTACTTCAGATGAAGAAATAGGTTCTAACTTTTACGTGGGTTCTTGGGAGGAAAACACAGGTTTTTCAGAGATGAATAAGTATCTCAGGATTGCTTTTATATATTTATGTGCATATGCACAAACACAGATGTATGTTATTGTTGGGTCTGGGAATTATTTTTATCCCTCAAGTTTTAAATACTTAATCTGTGAACAAAAGTCTTCTCTAGAGCTGGGCAGGGTTTTTTTTTGTTTTGTTGGGGTTTTTATTTTGTTTTTTGGTTTTTTTGTTTGTTTTTTTGTAGTTTTTTTGGTTTTTTTTTATTTTTGTTTTTTAAATTTTATTTTATTTTGTAGCGATTAGCTATAGCTCATAACTGTCTGGCAGAGCTAAAGTGCAGTTGTTTACTGTGCTTTTATTTTATTTCAGATCTGAGCCAAAGTGCTGAACCATAACAAATCTACAATACAGAACATTTCTTTATAAAGACTGAGCACAGTAATTTTACAAACTGGAATAGAGTTCATTTAACAAAGTGCTGAGAAGAAAAAAAAAATAAAATTCATCATCTCTATTCCTATCCCACTGCTGGATGGTTTCCAGACTACACAGAGTAGGGTTCCAGCTCTCAAATTCAGGAGCATGAACTTTTCCTAGAAAAAAGGCTGAGTGTATTAAAGCCTCAACAGGCTTCTGCTGTGCTCTGCAGTGACCACCAACAGTTACAGTTCTCCTTCTGGGAACCTGATGCGTTGTGTAGAGTTTTAAAAGCTGTATTGACAAACATGTAGTTGAGATAATTAGCCTCTGGAGGCTTCACTGAGAGATGTGAGAAAGCAGCTGTCCGGTATTGTAAGGAAGTAGGGTCCTTTGCAGCAGCAGTGATGTAGGGCTGAAGGTCAATTCCTTTGACATGACAGGAGAATTATAATTGTAATTTTTTTCTTTTATAAACTACTTGCTGATGGAAAAGTGATTTTTTGATAGACTCCGCAGAATGTGATGGAGGATGGACTTTCCCAGTAGAGGGAACAGCAATATTTGCTGATGCATCTCTTTGGTTAGCTCTGGGCCATTAATAATGGTGAGTGGTACTTAAAAACACAAGGCAAAAGATCTTTTTAGATGGGGAGAATTTGATGGAAGTGAGAGAAAGAAAAATGCATTTTTCTGTTACTGTTGTATCCTCTGAAGAAGGGCAGAATCCATTTGTGAAGTGAAAATAAGGCCATAGTGTGTAATATGGCAAAACATTGCTTCCAGCTTTTTTAACTAGATTGTCTTTCAGTGTACAGAGTCTGACATGGCTTGTTCTTGTCCACCCATGCACATTAATGTCTTTTTAGAAAAGAATAAAAAAAATTCCTGTCAGCAGCTGGAGTGTCCCAGGGGTCCCTTTTCCACAGTGCCACCAAAAAAACTTGATGAAATATGGGAGTGAAGCTTGCTCGTCTATAGCTTTGCCTGTGAGTAGGATAACACCTTTCCATTATGGTTTTTTTCATTATTTTTGATTGAAAGTTTAGAACTGTAGTGATATTTATGCTGGTTATAACCTCTTTCTGTAAACATTTTGCATCTATTCTTAGGTATTTTGTACTGAAACATGAAAACTGAAAGGGAGAACTTGCAGAAAACATAGATGGCTGAAGCAGACTGAGTAGTCAGCTTGCTTGAAACACTCAAAAAATGTGTATGAAGACACTAAAGCTGGTTTTACAACTTTCCAGCTTGGTTTCACAGTTTATGTGAGTTTTGTTTTTAAACTTTGAGAGAATTATTATAATTTGTTATAATAATTTGTCTGTTATAATTATTAATCTGTTTGTTGTAATTATTGTTGAAGAAGAAATATTGCAAAATATTATGGAATGTGAGAGGAGAAAAAAAAAATTTCCACAGCAATTTCCAGAACTTTAATTTGAATAACAATTTTAGTACTGTATCCTGGAACTTTTTCTTAACTGAGACTACATGAAAGTGCATTGGAAGGCAACTCAGCTCTGAACAAGTCTCAACTTGGACTCATGCCTGTTACATTTTCAAAGTGCAGAGCATGGGATATGTGACAAGAATTTGGGTGAGAAGTACAGGAGAGCACCATATCTGTGGTTTGGAAGGAGCAGTTGTCTTCTATGATGTGCAGTTTTTTTTAATTGGTGATTGAAATCTGAGCACTGAATTCCTTTACTAAGCTTTCTGATTTCCAGAAGAGTGTTTTGGTTTTCTCTTCTGTTTTTGTTTGTGCTTGCAAACAAAAAGAGATGCCTTCCTGCCTGTGAGAAGTAGATGAGAAACCATTTTTTGTCTTAATTTTTTTTGGTTGTTGTTTGTTTGTTTGTTTTGTTTGTATTTTTTTTTTTTTTTGGTGAATGAAGTTCTGTCAAAAGTCAACTAAGAATCTCAAAAAATAGAAGAATTTCTTTCTCATCTTTTTCAATTTGTTTTAGGACCTGCTTGTTACATGGTAACAACTAGTAAGCCATTCATGTTTCTACAAATTCTATAGGGTTTTCTTCCTATAGTTGGCTGTTTTAATCTAAACTATGGGTGTCTGCACAGCGATTGTAAAAACCCCATTTCTGGTGAGTAGTTCTCATGGGAAGGTTGTCAATGGAGGAGGAAGAGAGAGGATCCACAGACTTCTTAGGATATTTCAGAAGAAAGATAAGAATAAGTGATGCATTTCATTGTTTTTCTCAAAGCACTCAGTAAACTTCCACCTTATGCTGTTTTCAGCAATGAAATTTCACCTTTACATCAAGGGTAGTAAAGGAACTTTTTTCTGAGTGATGTGTGAGAAAGGCAGTGTCAGAACATACAGGTCTTCCTGTTTATAAGTGGGGTTTGTCATAGTTTTCAAAGTGTATAATACAGCTAAATGAAGAATCTTCTAAACAGCACTTCTTTTTCAGGTCTGCATGCTGTGTTCTTACTGCTCTCAGTCCTTGTGGTGCTCTCATGTAAATCAGTGGCTGACTGGGCTTTCTCGTTTATGACACTTGCAGCAATTCATTAGCTCTGTCTTATTTAAAGGACTTTTATTTTTAGCTTTACAGTCCTTTAATGTGCTTCTTTCTGGCACTGACACATGACTGTGAAAGAGCTCTCAGATCCAGCTTGAAAATGTGTTATTCTACAGGGAATGAATACAGTGGGAATTCATCCACTTTGTCCAGGGGCTTAGACCCGATGCCGCCGTGTTCTATGAACCTGGACTTCTTTTGGAGTAATTTCTGTAGTGAAACTCTGCACTATGGGAAAGGGTGCTAATGACTTAATAGACAGAATAGATTTTGATAGTAGATTTAGATATACTTTCTCTTACAGGCTAGTGAGTTCATTATATAATTTTAAAAGCACTCTGTAGTACTCTGCAACGTGGGCATCTTGCTTACAAGAGCTGCTAAGCTCCAGTGAAGAGTCTCCATTTAACTTGCTCAGTGACAGATGCAGTCACAAAGTAATCTTAATTATATTTATGTATACCTGTTTCCTCTGTAACTTAACTGCATTATGAAAAAGTTCCTTATTTTTCTGTTAGTAGCAAGCTATCCAGTAATAGCAGACTTGCACGTGGCACTGATGAGTAAGTATCATTTAGGTAAACGAAATATATTTAGAGACACCTTTCATAGTTGTTAGCATGCTATATTTAGAGAGCAACAGCTGAGTGATGGATTTAGGTAGGGAGGTGTAGGAGAATATGGCTGGAAATTTAAGTGAGAAGTCATTTGTAGCAGCAGCTAAGAAGGGTCTTGAGTGATGATGATGCACATAAAATCCTCCAGAGAACATTCTCCCTGCTCTTCTCACGATCAGGGGAGAGAAAATGGCTCTTCCAAAAGGGAGTTCACTGCCCAAGAGAGATTCCAGTTTCTGCATCCCACTCCTTGGAAGAGTCGCTTTCTCTGTGTCAGCAATAGATCAAGCTAAAGGGGACAAGCATCACTAAACCGAAGATTGCTTTTCTGAATACCTCCCACAAGGCCTCTGAGGGCAACGTTCAAGTGAAATATTAAGAAGCATTTCAGATTTCTAAGAGCTGTCTGCTCTCTTTGGGTTTGCATGGACTTCAGAAGATATAGGAAACAGTGCAGTGGAAGTGTGCAGATACGAGATCAAGTGGGGAAAAAATGGCATAAAAAAATTTATTCCTTTTTTTCTGAGGCTGTCTGTAACATTATTTTCCATATTGCCAATGTGTATGAGAGTGTTTGACAGCACTGAAAACCTGGGTTATTTAAAAAAAAAATCCTTAAGCAGTTTAAAATTCATTGTCTGTTTAACAGCACAAGCATAGGGAAGGAAAGAGAGGGAGTGGTGAATGTATGTGGATGCTGGAAGTAGGCTGCAGAAAGGTCATATCTGTGTCAGGCTTCTGAAGAGGAACCTCAGCTGAGGTGATTTGTGGTTGGTTTAGAGGGCGTTTGCTAAGAGAAATGGTATAGCAAGGGGTGGTGGTGCATTAACTGGGCTGGATCATAGCTTCAGGATGACTTTGTTCCCTCTGTTTTCACATAAACTTCTTAACTTTGCTTGTGATCATTGGTTGCCTCTTCAGTAAATGAGGTGCATCTTTGTGGCCCTCTTAGTTCAAATAAATAAGTTTCCATAGTTTTCTTTCTGAGACTAGATCACTTCACACTTACATGTGTTCACATTTCCCAAATAGTTGGAGACAGCAGCAGCAAGTGTAATTGGGTAATGTTTTTGTATAAATTGATTTGGTTTTCAGTTTCAAAGAGGTTCCAAAACAATGAAGCCCTTGAGAATCACACTGGATTTCCTAAGAATATAACATCTCTGCAATCTGTTCTTTAGTGATAACTCATATCTTGTGAAACATTTTTATGACACAGCTATTTTTTTCTGTTTTATAATTCTCTTCAGTTACAGAGCATTGAGCATGTTCTTGAAACTGCTCTGTGCCTTACCAGTGTGTCCTGTCTGATTGTACATCAGAATCAGAAATGCAAATGGTTTCTATCCAGTGCCTGCGTTTTCCCAAAAGATGGGAACAGCTGCTTAAGCAGTGAACCTCCTGGCCAAAAATCAAATGTCAACCCTTTAAGCACCGTTTGACATGGATTTGGCAGCTACAGCTGTCAGTGGGACCTGCAGAGTAAGTAGAGGGCAAGGAAGGTGAGAAGTGTTGCCCCTTGGTCCCCAGGGACATGGAGAGCCAGGTGTGAAGGCAAAGATGAGATCCCTGGTTCCTGGGGGGAGAACAGACTGTGGGGAAGATGCTACACACTGGGATGTGCTTCCTGTGCTGCCAGAACTGTGAACATCCAGACTTGAAGGGAGAAACATCCCAAATACTATTAAAAGAGAAAAGTAGGTGTACTGTCACATAGTACATAGCCCTCTACCTCTTGATCTTTCAGCATAGCTAGAGATTTTATTCCCCGCTTCATGCAACATGCCTGGAGCTCAGGCCATGTGTTGTTGAAATTTAGATTTCTGTGAAATGGCTCTTGCAGCCACAGTGGTGCTGTCACTAAGCAGTTGCTCCCTCTGACATCTGGACTGTCCTTTTAATTACCAGTTTGCTCACAAGCCTCTGCCAGCTGGTGCCTTGACAGGGGAGATATTCAGAGGTGAAGGTAATGTGCAGGGTGTGACCTGAACAGGTATGTCACTGAATGTCTCCTGGACAAAAGAATAGATGGAGATGGTCTTTGATGCAAACTCTTGTGCTACTTTGCAGCTGATGCATTTGGGTGGCCATGATGCCTTTGGTGGTGAGGACAGATGAAGTAACCTGCTTATTTAATAATTTCTCAGCAGAAATTGGAAAACTGGAAAGCAGAAACTAGCTGATCACATAGATGCTTAGGAAAGAGAAATATTATAGTCTACAAGTCCAAATATATTAATGGACCAAATGGCCTTCTTGCTGTAAAAACCAAAAAAAAAAAAAAAACTAAAAAAAAACAAAACCTGGAAAACAAAGGAAAAGTAAAATAAAATTTTGATATTGCTGATAGATGTTACTTCTCTGTCACTACAAGGTGTATGCATGAGGAAATTATACTTAGAAGAATTTATGTTTGTCATCGTTCCAGTCCAAGGAGCTGTTCCTTTTCTGCAGCCTTCATATCAGCAGTAGTATTTCAGTGTTTCAGATGTATTTTTCTTCCATCACATGCTATCCAGTGCCAGATTTACAACCTATGCCAATGCGAGTGACTAGGTGCTGTTTCTTCCCACTTCCTCCCAAAATGTATATCCTAAATTTGCCTTCTGAAAAACCTTGGTGCTACAACTAAATATGTTGAAACAATAGATATGAAATACATAGTGGGGGGACCATTTAGCTCACCTGTTTATTTGGGGGTTATGCTCTGTAGTGTTTCCTAGCTGAAGCAGGCAGATATTTAGTGTGTTCCACATTCAGGTGTGCAAATAGTTCCTCCAGCAAGAGGAGGAAACCAGGTTTTGTATAATCTGGTTTACCTGGTGGATTTAGTTGGGTTGGTTTCTTTTTCTTTGTCAAAAAACACATGAACAACTTAAACGAGGTGTCTGGGGATAGGTGTTCTCCATAGTAAATTGTAGTGTTTCATAGATTGAATAAAGCTGTTTGAGAGTAACAGACACAGAAGTTTCTCCTTAGTAAATCAGCATTTTGCATGCACAGCATACCCTTCAAAGATCAGTTTTTTCAACTACCATCCATTTTAAAACAGATTATAATGACACAATTCATCAGTGTAAGTCTTTTTTATATGGATAAACAAAAGAAAAATGTGCCTTATTTTACTTTGTGGGAATTTCTGTGGTCAGAAATGAGAGCAGGAACCAGCAGTCTCTTCGTGAGTTGTGAGCTCAGGCATTTGATCAGTTGGAAAAGATACTCACAGATGTTAAACCTTCAGGCATCTGTGCACTCCATTTGTAACTTCTCTATTAATGAATTTGCCATGATTACAGAATTTCAATTTGCCAGAAGGAAAAAAAAAAGAGCTACAATTTCTAGGAAGCTATTTTGTTATGCTGGTGTCTTTCACTACAATGAAAAGCCCTGCATCAAACTGCAGAGTTGTCAGAAGTCTTTTGAGACTAGATGTGCCAACAAGGAAAAGATATAATGAGAGATGAAATGACTAGTGTATTTTCTTGAAGGAGCTCAATTTCCTTTTCTGAAGAGAAATTTTCTTCAGGATTTGCAATACTATTGCAGTGTAGCTATTTGGCAGCTTGGCTTGTTCGTGTGTTATGAGAATGATGCTAATAATTCCTACTGACTGCTGTGACCTCTGCTGGAGGGAAAAGAGTCCATTTCCTTGTAGCCCTTCCTCTCAAAGCCTGGTAACATATTCTTAATTTATTTATTTACTCCCTATTTGTTCCCTGCAGCAAATTTCCCTGCCTGCCAGGTGGCTGAAGTAATTTACATACTTTGTCATTTATTTCTTGTCATAAATGTAGTTCAAAAACAAATATCTGATGAAATGTTTAGCCTAATAGGGCTTCGGTTCTATGGGTGTATGCTTTGTATTCTTTGTGGGGCTTAATTTAACTTTGCCTAGGAATGTCTGTCTTAACGTTTACATCCACAGCTACATTTCTGTATTTGTACAGCACGTCTTGCTCCGAGCGTTCAGAGATGTCGACGTGCAAGTCTAGATTGCATCACCTTTCTGAGTGCATACCCTGAATCTGCAGTCAGATCTACTCAGTTTGAAGGCTGCTGTTGCAGCTCTGCCTGTTTCGTTGGAAACTACTGACAGTGGAGCCATTTCAGAATAACAGATCTTTGGCTTCAGACTGTGAGGATAGCCACTAATTATGTATTTCTCATTCTTCAATGCTGCAAACATTGGCTTACATTTTGACTTTATGCTCCAGTTCACTAATTGGATTCCTCTTTAAGAAGATGATGTTCAGTATCATTGTTTTGGAAACATTAAGAGGTTTGAGTTTTTTTTTGATTGTTGAATGGAGAGTTTTTTGAGGAGCTTGAATTGCTTTGGGCTTCGTTGTTGCTTTGCTTGTTTGAGGTTTCTTTAACATGGAGGACTTTTTGCTGTATCTAAAGCAGGCCTGTCACTGGCTTCAGATCAAGAACTATCCTTTGCTGTGCTGGCTCTGCCCCAGAGGAGTTGTAGTGCAGAGCAGCAGTGAGCACACCTGTGCCTTGTTTTTGCAGGGACTCCCAGCAGTACATTGTAGCCCTGTTGTGTCAAACAGCCAAAACTTATTGAGCTCTGACCCAAAAAGCATGACTCAGAGTTCTACTTGCTAGCTCTCAGCAGCCTAGGAGGAGCTTACTAGAGACACACGTAGGCCCATGTGGTGTTTGTTCTCTGCACATTGTGGGCAGTGTTGTTGTGGTTTGGTTGTAAAAGCAGCCCCCTCAGATGGGGAAACAGGTCAGCAGAGCGCCAGGTTTTGGGTGCGAGTGGGAGGCTTTCAGGGAGGAGTGTGCGATGGAGTTAGTTGCAGCCTTGGAGTCTCTGCCTGCTCCTTTCTCCTGGTGAAATGGCATCTTTCGGTGCCGGCTTAGCTGCCTGTGGTGAGACACGCACACAAACCAGGTGTTGGAGCCACAGCTGTGACACTGGCAGAGGAAAAAATAGCTAGGAGGGACAAGCCACAGGATTCATGTGATGCCTTAGGTCTTTGTGTGTGGGAGGAAGGGAGCTCAGGGTTTGCTGTTTCTGTCATCTCTGGGGGCTGGAGACGCACCAAAAGTTGATGCAGAATGAAGCTTGAGTAGAAGAATCCTAAAGAGGAAAGTTCTGGGGAAAGGGAAGGCATCTGCAGGGCATAAAGGAATTTGGGAGGAATAACAAATGAAAAAGTCTAGATAACCATTGTTTTATTTCCCTTCAGTTTAGCCTGGGTTCTAGCAAAGAGCACAGAGGAATCAAAATCCTCAATATTTCAGAAGGTCAAATTCTAAACTACTGTACTGTGCAAAACCAAAATGGTTCCATAAATGGTGTTGAAAGTCTGATTGTCTCTTGCTCGTTGGATTGTTTAAAGCTGGATATCCTCATCCTTTAGTACCTTAATATACCTTTGCTGTTCAGATGTTTGCTGCTGTCATCTCCATCTTCTCTGGCTCCTTGCCAGGCAGATTTTACCATGGTTACTTCATGTCTAAAGCTTTGAAGCTTAGTGAGGGAAAGCAGCTTGGAGTCTATCATGACCATAGTGTTGCACATGGAGAGGACTTTACAAACCTGGAGTCTGTGGTTCGCATCTTAAATGATAGACAAGAATTGATTATAAAAGAACTTTTATGCTATAGAAATTAATGTTATAAAAGCAAACTCCAGAAGTGGAAAAAAAATATAACAGTTACAAAAATTAATACATTTTGTAAAATAAATAAGTCTTAGAAATCTAAACTTTAGAACCAGTTCTGGTTGGTTTTTTTGTTTGGTTTTTTTTGTTTTTTTTTTTTTTTTTTTACTTTTTCCATAAAACCTTTATCCTTATTCAAGGGAACAGTGGAATTTGAACACAGTGATATTTACATAGCAAAGTGGCAGTTATTTCCTTTTCCTGTAAAATTGATTTAATTAATATTTCTGTTATCTGGGGGAAAAAAGTCTTGACATCTCCTCATCTCTAAAAATCTTCTAAAGACCTTGTGACAAAAAGCAGTCTTAAGAATCCTAGCAACCACTTTTGGATTATAAGATTCATTCTACTGTGAACTTATAGTAGAATAGAAGCAATACAATGATTAATGAAATAGGAATGGTGATGCTTAAAATACATCACCATTGCTTAAAATACAAGGAGTGGCACTCTTCCTGTAAGCCGGTCTCCAACATTCATACTGAGGCAGCACTCTTTGTGTAAAGTATTTAGTTATTCCTTTATATTCACATTAGTAGTTCTCGTTATGTGGAAATCCGAAATGCCAGTGAGTGGAGGAGTCCTTAGGGCATCCACAGGGACAGAGTGTTATTGCATTTCTATGGCTGGTGGTGAAAACCTGAAGTGCTGGAGGATGGAAGAGTTTGGATCACCTGTTCTTAGTGTAATACTAAAATATTAGATGGCAGCCAGTGTGAGTTTAGTAGTGTCAGCAGTGCAACTTTAAAGCACCTTTAAAGAGCAAAGGGTTTCATTTTTTTAAATTATTATTTGCAGTATTTTCTGTTGGTGTGTTGTGATGTTACAGATCCAGGTATGCAATCACTAAGACTCCAGTGCTGCTCGCTTTTCTCCAAATTACATCTCTGTGGGAGTAGTCTGAGAAAGATAGAAGGAGGACATTCTTCTTGATGGGAAAGGACTGAATTTCTGCATAATCACTGCAATATTCCTTAGATTGAGTTGTAGTTTGAAGAAATACTTCCACAGGTCCTGTCTCACAACAAGCAGTCGTGGTTATCTTGACTTCCAAAACTGCTTGTGTACTTCCAGAATAAAGGCATAACATTTTTCATGTTTCCTTATGGAGTTTGCATCTGTTGGTTTGTGTGGGGTTTTTTTGGTGTTTTTTGAAATTTTGTTTTGTGTTTTAGTTTTATGTTTGTTTGGGTTTTTTTGTTTTTTTTTTTTTTTTTTTGTGTTTTAGGATAGAGTTGGAAAGAATATAGCCTAATTTGCTTCAGTTCACCTGCCAAAAATGTTCCGGTTGGAGGCTTTCTTCTCTAGCAGTTAGGGGGAATGTTAGTGATAAAGCCTGATTGTTTAGTAAATTTCTGCCTATTAATCTGTAGAAGTCAATTCCCTTTTTAAAGAAGACAGCAATCATTTATTTCATTATTTTTACAGTAGTTTCAATTTTAGCTAACCTCCACTCCAGTAAAGTGGGCCTGAAAGATAGATTTGCCCATCCCTTCTTTAAATGCCTGTCTTCTGCATTCCGGACAATGAAGTTTAATGCTTACATCTCAACTATGGCTTGAGTGAGCTGGTGCTGGACTTGCAGCTTCAAGTTAGTTACCAATGCTTTAGGACAGGCAATTTGACATTTTCTGAAACTGAATGTTGAGCTGCAGTTTGACAATTGGACTTGTCAAGGATAGCATGTTTTATGTCCAGTTCTCAGGAAATAACAGGTTGGTTTGTGTTCTCCCCCCTTACCCCATAGTGCATTAAATAAAGCTGTACTATCGCCTTCCATCCCTCATGAGATTATTTTCTGGATTCAGCAACAAGAAAGGCCTTTTGTGGTGGCTTGTAAAGAAGTACCTGATTGAAGTTAGTTAGCTTTGTGATATCTATTAAAACTGAGTTTCAGTCATTGACTCGCAATAACCAACATGTCAGAAATTATGACTCTGAACCTTCAGCTAGGACTTCAGCAAATATGACGTGATAATGAGTACTGAAGGAAAAAGTAATTAGGAGTTCTTGAATTTTATTTATGAGAAGGACTGCATGGAGCAACCTGACTTCAACCTGCAGTCTTTCATTTTTGTTTCTATTAATATTTTTTGGTGTTTTCTTTACATTATCTCAATCACAGCTGATGGAGGGGGGGAAAATCAATATAATTTGCTTGTATTGCATCAGATGACTAAATCCCACTAATGTCTGTATTAGATTTGTTTCTATTACATTATAGCTAAAATGTAAATCAGTAGATTTGAATATAGTTTTTTTCTTTTTAATTTTTGTTCTTCATTTTACTTTAAGTTATATCTTGGATTAAATCCATTTTAACTGATGTGGCAGGTGTTAATTTTCCAAACAATGGGCTGTCAAACCATTTAGGCTTGGTAGTGAGTTGTATTAAATGAATTTTTGTCATATTTCTAATGTGGGGAAAGTACGCTACATTCTGCAAGGCTACATTTTCAACTTTATCATAGCAGATCTGCTAACTTTTTAATGCTGCTAAGTGATTTATATTATCTCTTGATGGAACTTAGATAAAACTGTCCCAACAGAAAGGCTAAGAATTTTAGCACCTGCTTCATCATCTGTTTTTAGGCATGAAACAAATTCTGATTCTTTTTATAGCAGCATTTTGGAAGAAGGGGGTTAGAGTAAATATTGTGCTGTGATACCTGGTATCTTTCCTCCATCACGTGGAAACAAAAAGAGCATGTTTTGACTATATGGTCTCAATAGTGCCCAGCAGTAATAGAGAAGGAATTCAGGATGATATTCATGTTGGGGAATGAAATAAATTCATGGACTGGAAACTGAGATTTTGTTAAACTAGTTTGCTGATATGGAGAACGTATGCATATGTAGGGGTGACTTAGCCTGGTTTCAAAAGGGAAAAAAAAAAGCTTATATAACTTTGCTTCCTGTTTCTGTGCCTGTCACACATTTTAACTCATTGTTGAATGTCTTTCAAGCTGGCCAGATGGGTGGTGATCTAAGTGGTCCTAAAATAGTCTAGCACAGCCTTTAGCCAGGAGGACCTATGATCCCTTCCCCAGCACTTGTCTCTGACCCGCTCGGGAATCAGAGGGGAAGAAGGCACTTGCCTGTGGCCCCAGGCAGCTGCCATGTGGCTGAGCAGCTGGTGCCCATGCGGGGCTGGATTAGCCCCAGGTTGCAGTGATCACACTCTCTCTCTCTCTCTCCCCCAGTTATCAGATCAAATTAACCTTGGTAGGTGACCCCTACCAGTTTCTAAGAATTGGACTGGGGGGAGGCTGGCAGATGCACACAGAAGGCTCCAGCGCTGTTCGTGGCTGTTTGCCTGGGCTTCATAGGCAGAGGAGCGTGGATATCTCTGCTGCTGGGAGGACAGCAGGCTGGACACCCCTCCTCACTGATTCAGATCCATCCATCCTATGAAGATGCCATGACAAGTGCTAGTGGTTTGTGACTTCAGCCACTGTGGGACAGGGCAAGGTGCTTGCCAGGCAGATCAGTCATCTGGGGAGGGTTGCTGCTTGCCTGGAGCCTGGATCCATGGTGTTACAGAGGCTGTCACAGCTTACCTGGCTTTCTGACTGCTTCCTTGGCAGCTCATCTAGTGAAGCTCATCAGTGAAGTGGCCAGGAAAAGCTTGCAGCAGTTTGAAGGCGACTGCAGGGCTCTGGGGGCAGAGGGAAGAAGGACAAGTGTCTGAGTGCAGGCTCCTCAGTGCTCCCATGTAAGATATGAAAAAGTGCTGAGAGCTCAGAAAAAAATAATCCTCTTGTGCAAGAAGATTAGGGTCCTTAAAATAAGACCCCCTTGACAAGAAACTGCTTTGGGAACTAAAATTCATAAAGGCATAATGCAAAAAGGGGAATCAAAACCAGATAAAGTAAAAAGGAGGGATTCTTAAAGTCGATCGATAGCAAAAGGAAGTTTGGGAAAGGTGTAAGTTCACTGACTAGAAGAAACCAGCTAGTATATAATGGTACAGAAGCACTAAATGCTTTATTTGCCTCAGGGAAAAGCCTGTTCCCTTGCCTGGGTATTTGCCAGCATTTTTTTGAACAGCCAGTATCTGGAAAGCAACAAGTTAGTGGGCACTTAAAGGAGCTGGATATATCCAGAAAAGTGGGATCAGATGGGAGCTGCTGAGAGTTCTGAAAGAGGTTGAAGGTGTGAGACCACTACGAAAGGGGTGCACCTGGGGAAGGTCCTCAGTGAAAGAGAAAAGCCTGATGTGTTATCCTTCTTTAAGAAAGACAAGAGGAGCATCTAGGTAACTGTAGGCTGCATAGCTTCATCTCTTTGACTGGCATGATCGTGGAGTATACTCTTATTTCCAAACACATAAAGAACAAGAAGATAACCGGAAATTTGCCTGCATGGATTTAGCAAGGGCAAATTGTGCTTGGCTTGCCTTATTGCTGCTTTGGCTTTAATGACTTGTTGCAGGGGTGAGGGCAAGCAGTAGATTTCTTGAATTCACTAGTGCTTTTGTCACTGTTTCCCACAGAGGTTTCATTTGGAAGCTGAAGTGTTGTGGTCTAGGCAAGTGGAATTTTAGATGGGTTGAAGACTAGCTGCTGAAAGGTTAATGGTGCTTTACGACTGGTCCTTGACAAGCAGAGTACTCCAGGGAATGCTGCAGAGGCTGACAATGTTAGGGTTTTCATCAACATCCTGGGTCATGAAGCAAGAGGCACTTTGTGCATATTTTCAGATTTAGTCAATCACATTGGTAGATCTTCAATCCAGATAGAGCACTTGGTGCAAATTAACCCGTGTATTATACTGAATTGAACAAGAGCCTTAAACGTGCCATCGTCTCAAATAGGGTACAAAAGGCACTGGGCTGCACTACCAGTAAAACAGTACCTCACGGACTGTTTTTATCTCCTGTATTTAGGGTCTATAAGGCTGTCTGGAATATTCCATTCAGTTTTGGAGGCACTGCACTTCAAGATGTAGACAAAAAAGTGGAAGAAGGACCATTTGGAGGGCTAGCAAATGGTGAGAGGTTGTGGGTGTGAGAGAGGGGCTGACAGAGTTGAGCTTGCATAGTCTAGAAAAGAGGAATCTGAAGAACAGTCCAGTAGCATCCTAAAACTTCTTGAAGGGCATTTACAAAGGTCTTAAAGCTGATTTCTGTTCAGTAGTGACAGATTGCAAAAAGACAGATGTAATGGCACAAATTGTAATTTGGGTTTGAACAGTAGGGAGAAAGTTTTATCTGCAGGGACAAAGCAGCCCTGGAAAAGGTTGCACATGGAAGTGGTTTAATCTCTGTCTTCAGAGGAATTTGTAACTCCTTTGGACAAAACTGTGACTGACTTCATCTGCTGTTAGCAATGGTTTCCACTTGGACAGAAGACTTCCCAGCCAGCATTTCTTTGATTCTGTGAAATCTGAGACACAGAGGATGTGGAGATAGTTTGGTTCAAGTATGGTTCATAAAGACGTAAGAAACCAATTTCTTTCAGCAGGATGCTTTGATGGACCAGTTGGTGGTTTGTTGGGGTATTTTGTGTGGTGCCATCATCCCAGATTTCACAGAGCACTGGAAAAAGAACTTCACTCTGGGTTTCTTAAAATGCTGTAAGATTATGTACAAAAGGATAATTACTCCAGTACCAATATACACACCATACAGAGTGCATCTCTAGTCACTGTTACCACTTAAACTTAATTAAAGCAGCATAGTATTTTTACATCTGAGCTTTAATTTGAAAAGTTTACATTCACTTTTTCATTGGAGACATGGATTCTTTTAACACAGGTAGTTTGAAAGACTGAGTGTTCCTCATGTATTCTGAGTTCAGCTTTTCTGTCAACATAGATCAGATAAGGGTCTAATGTCCTGAAAGTGCCCCATTTGGTGAGTACTCTCTGGATTCAGGGAACCTAATGGAAGCGTATGTAATTCCAAGGTTGACTGCCTCACTGTGCAACTTCTTAGTCTCATAGTCTGCTGCAAAGAGAGCTTTTGGGTTCAACTGAACGATGGTCAATATTAGTATTTTTATATACTTTGTATTTGGGAGACTGAGGAGGTAGTATGAAAGTAAATGTATTGCTGTCTTTTTGTCCTTGTTCATGTTTTGCATCAGTCTGCACTGAGTGCTGTCTCTGTGGGGTTGCACGCTTGTAATCAAATTTTTACTGCCCTGCTTATTTTTCTTTCTAACTCTTCATACCTTAATGAAAAGCATTCTTTGTGCACAAGAAATGGTTGGGTGTATGCCAGTAAAGCATGAGCCCAGTAAATAGAGATTTTCCCTTTAAAAGATTAAGCAAACTGCAGAACTTCCTATCAGTTTATCAGACTTCTTGTTTAATCTAATCACGATCTGTTTACTGTGGTAGCTTTTATTAGAGGTTATGCAAATTTTTTGTTAAATCCCATCAGTAATAATCAAGATCTTCTTAGCTAGGAAGTTATATTGCTTGGATTTTTTGATGCTGAGGAATATCTGAAATACTCATTTTAAGGTATGCCTAAACTGTAGTCACACCTTTTGAAATACCACTGAAATAGTTAGCCTGATTGACAGTAATAAGACAGTTGGTTCAAAAATCATATGCTGCCACCATTCCTGTGGTTATTGTTACAGGAATGGCATTACTCAAGGAATGAGCCTCAAGGAATACTCAGGTGCTGTAGCAAGAAGCCGAATGTGCAGCATGTGGTGTGCAGGTTTTATGAGCTCTGCACATGCAGTTTGTGACCTGCTCTGGGAGGTGTGATGTGCATGCACTGACCAGATGCACTGTGTATCTCCATAATGAACCTGGGGACTTGGGGAAAGTTTTTTCTCTTGGTCTTTGCTGCTGGAATGCTGAAGAGAAATGTGAAATGCAGGCATACCCCATTCACGGTTGGTTTTGCTGCACCATTCATCCTTGCACCATGAGACCAAAGCTGTGCCTGTCTGGGAAGTGTTTCTATCTTGGGTGTATCTGCATGAAGCATAATTACCCTTCTGAAAGCAGTATTGAAAGTCCTGAAATAGACTCAGGATCTGACCTGAAATGTAACTGGAAACTATAAATGTATGTGTTTAGATGTATTATTAGTGCATGATGTCTGAGGTCCCAAACAGCTGCAAAATTTGATGTTTTAAATTATCTCTGTTTATTTTTTGAGCTGTATGCATAATGGAAGAATTTGTAATGCTGACATGGCAGCTCAGACTGCATGTTGCTAATATTCTTAATTACTCTGCTTCTGCAACTGAGAAGGATGACAGCTCATACCTATTTCAGTGATGATTTGTTTAATTTTGCTGTAATGTCTTTATGAATCAACTTATTTTGCAAAGCTTAAAATTGTCAGATAACAGTGGTTCTGATTTGTAATGGCTTTATTTTTAATTGTTGTGCTTGTTTGTGTGGGAAGCTGAAGGAGAGAATTGTCAAGATTGAAAATTAGGGTTATCAATCTTCTGTAGAAGCCCTTTCTGAAAAGGTGGTTTTCTTTTTCAGTTGCTCATATTTTAGATGTAAATCAAAACTAAAATATTATGTGTTCCAGTACCAAACCAACATTCACTATCTTAACAATTATCTGTTGAATACAGTTGCATGAACTATTAGTAAAACTGGTCCACACATAGCAGTGGTTGCTACGACAACTTGCAAGGAAGTTGCAAGGCACAGTATGCTTGATGACTATCTATATTGAGGAAAGAAAGATGTAACTTGATTTTAAGCTTAGGTTTTCATGTACAAATGCTTCTGAGAGACAGGTTGGTTTCCTGCTTTTCCTTTTCAATTTAAGCATCCTATTTTAAACCATAAATAAGACTTGGTAATGTTGTAAATGTCTAAATTACTAAAGATCTTAAGAGTTCGAAAGAAATTTAATGTGTGATTTTCTGCTACATTAAGGTGTTTGTCTGTTAGAGTATAATGATTTTAGTTGTGTAACAAATTTGTGTTATTTCTATGAACTTAGGCTCAATGCTTTAACTTCAAATGTATGTGGCTGGTTTCAATATTCAAAAATTAAAATAATGGAATTACTCTGAATTTGAGTTAAGGGTTTCAAACATCCAAATTTTCAGCTGAATAATCTGGAATGATGTAGTCCATCTTGGTTTCATCTTCTGGGTTGTATTTTGTGTTTTTGAAGTGATGCACCAGTTTCAGCACTTTTCTTGGGTAGTTATTTGATGTTAACATCTTATGAACATGGATTAAAGCTACATAGTATTAATAATTAAATCTTTACTTGGTAAGATTGTTATGTATAACATCATCTTTTACAGTTATCCTGGTTTATGATCCTCATGTTTTGTTGCAAGTCTCAGAAAGTTCAGAGGATTGGCAGCACTGTACAGCTGGAGTGCACAGAGTATCATTTTGTTTTCACTTGTGCTTGTTGTCTGCCTGGCATTGTACCTAAGTGCTTGCCCAGGAAAATCAGCTGTAGGGAAGTGCATAGAAGCAACTGAATTTGAACCTCTTCTGACTCCTACAATGACTTTTTTATTTTGGTTAATATTTTTGTCATTTAAAATTTGGAAATAGGATACCTGTATAGAAGATCATCACTGCATGCAATAAAATTTGTGAAGTTCAGGCATTTCTGTCCTAAACAGTGGAGTAGACCCGCCTGTTGTCTACAAAAGGAATAATGAATTTCAGCAAATAGAGAGTTGCTTTCTGATTTTATTCCTGCCCACAGCAAGGGTTTGAAACTAAAAGTTTTTTAAGGTCCCTTCCAACCCAAACCATTTTATGATTCTGTTATTTTCTTCAGTTCATGTCCTTTTTCATATGTGTTCCTGTGTTTGAAACTGGACTTTGTCTAATTTTACTGAGTAGAGGTCGATTGTTATCCTGAGGTAGTCACTTGGGTGCCTTGTGGCTTTATTTTCTCAATTTTTGCTGAATGAAGAGCAAAGCTGTAAGAGGTAACAGTCTTTGAAAACAATACAAACAAGATCTGGAGGGTAAGAATGCAGAGACAAAACCAGTGGGTGTTAAGCACACAAGAGGAGCTGGGTTGCTGCATGATGACTTCTCCAAGACAGCAATAGAAAAACATGTGTTCATACTCCCCTGTCTCTTCCTTGGGTTACACACAGCAGCTTTGCCTGAGCTAGCAGTTGTTACTAATGCCCCCTAATTTACAGACATAATACTGAGTCATGTATGCAGGAATTCATATGTTGATATAGCTTGAAAGTCTGTAAAATATTAAAGCACATTTTAAACCATTTGGAAAATAGGTTTTTTTTTCATTCTACAAAAAGCGTAAAAAAACCTTTCTTCTTTTGTCTTTGCCAGTCTTATTTAGATATTTTACCTTTCTTTCCTTCATTAATTCTTATGAGTATGGAAAAAAACTAATTATTTCAGTGAGCTAATTCTGACTAAATCCTGCTATGCAGAACAGCATGTGAAACTGCTTGTGCCCTTCTATTACTCAGGCCTGCAAGAGAAAAGGGGAAAAAAAAAGAGCATATATATCATGGATTATATTTTGCTTCAGGCACTTTCTGACCTACTGTATTATGATTTGGCAGTTACATAAAAAAATTAAAAGCTATTTGGGTTCTTATCAAATACATTTTATAAAAATAGAAAACACCAGTAATTCAGACTGTGGAATAGCTTTAGATGGATGATTATTCTGAAGATTTTAGTAGTCCAATAAGAACCTAATCTAATTGTATGTTGAAATGAAGTTAAATATTTTCCAAATAGATTACAGAAAGGGAATTGCATTTGTCCGTGTGGTACGACACCCTTCCTACTCAGTGAGCACACACATTTAGAACCTGTATAATTTTGACTAAACAAATGTGTCCCAAAGGAAATAGATATAACCAGGTAATGATGACATCCATTTTGCCCACTTAACAAGAGGATTACCAACTGCAATGCAATGTCTTGCTTTAAGACTTTCCTGTGTTTGAAACTGGACTTTGTCTAATTTTACTGAGAATAGGCCGATTGTTATCCTGGGATAGTCATTTGGGTGCCTTGTGCCTTTATTTTCCCAATTTTTGCTGAATGAAGAGCAAACCTGTAAGAAGTAACAGTCTGAAAACAATACAAACAAGATCTGGAGGGTAAGAATGCAGAGACAAAACCAGTGGGTTTTAAGCACGCAAGAGGAGCTGGGTTGCTGCAGGATGACTTTAAGACTTTAAGCTGTAAGAGGCAGTTGCCTCTTTGTCTCCCAGTTACAGCTTCTGCTCGACATTTAATGGGTTCAAGGCAAGTCCTGGCTGGACTGAAAGATGTCCTAACTTTCACAAGTAGGGCTACATTTGGGACAGCTTTAGGAACATTGGCTGGTCCCTTTGAGCTCTCAGTGTGAGGCTAGAGTCAGTAAGGACAATGATCCCAGAGTCCCTTTTGCTGGGTGATGGAACCTCCAAAGCAGTTTAGTGCCTTGAAGCAGACCTTGAGGAACAAAGGGCTGCAAAGGCTGTCAGGGATTGGTTCCATCATCTTTTAACCCCTAAATGAAAGGACTGGAAGCAGCAATGCAGGTCAGAGAATTTTGGTTACGAGGTATGTCTGATACAGCATCTGACTTTCAGATGGTGTGATATCCTTGATCTTGTCACTTCGAAAATTTTAGGTCAGTATCTGAAGCCCACACTTCTGGCCTACAGGAGGAGGTGAGCATACTTGCTGGCTATTCACCCTGTATCTATTTAAATCTATTACTTAAGTATACTGTTAATATAAGTGATTCTACAGCTAGAAAGGGACTAAATGAGACACTCAAAGGTAGATGCTTTTCAGCCATCAAGTATGTTGCTCTCTCCACATCTCTCCAAGTACAATCATAAAATAAACATTCACATCTATCAAGAACTGAGTTCTGCAAGATTTTATTTTGAATAAGGGGAAAAAAAAAAAGCCTAATCTTTTCTCCCATTCCAGTAAGAAGTACAAGCTAGGAAAGGGCTAGGGAAGAAATGAGAGCAAGAATGAGTGCAACCTTCCCCATGCATTTTTATAACACTCTCCCGATCCTTTGCTTCTGATTTAATTTTGTGTTATTACACTTTGGATAGCATGTTATAGTTTACACAGTGGGAATAAGAACTTGTTTTATTCTGTGCCTGAAATGGCCTAAGGGTGTGCTTTGACAAGGTGCTGAGAATTGCTGATCCACGTTCAGCAGGTGCAGGTGGAGCTGGTTTGGACCTTTCATGCTCAGCACTAGCTCAGCACCCAAAGTGCCATCAACACCATAGGACTTTTGATGAATGAATTTATGAACTTCTTTGATATCCATGTTCTGAAGGTGTCATGAGAAGAAATGCTGAAATTGATTGTGTGCATTTCAGACGCAGAGATCTGAGGGCAGGAAGGGAGATAAGAATAGCTCTCTTCAGATGCCTATAGATTTGTATTAAAAAATTGGTAATTTAAAAAATCTGCAACCCTGATAGATTGGTTAAATGCACTGTATTACCATGCTCTTTAAATGCTAAGGAAGAAACAGTTTTTTCTCTATGCTTCATGAGCAGTTTTGCAAAATACTGCTTGGAGAGAAACATTTTTCTGAAAATTGTTTTTGCTCTTTGTTTGTGTTCCCTCTATCCTGAAAATAAAATGGGAATGGGAACACGATTAACTTTCTTTTCCTTTTTTTTTTTTTTTTTTGTGTTTTTCATTTTACCGATATTCTAAGTTTTTGGCATCTGTGGCCCAAAAACAGAGAAAAAGCCAGGAAAATTGTGGAGCAGAAAAAGAGGGAAACCTTTCTTTGCTTAATGTGACCAAAGGAAAAATACAGCTTTCAACTATTCAGTGGTTAGCTAGAAGTGTTTCTGAAAGTTGTGTGTGTAGGATCTACCTTTTTCCTAAAACTTCCAAAAAATTAGGATGATAGAATGAGACAGAAGATTGAAAGAGAATCTTCCAGCCTGAGATTTTGTGCCTTCATCTAAATTTTTGATTATGCATTTGTAGGTTTTATATTACTAAGAAGTTTTTCTGTTTGCTTCAGTTAAGTCCCTTCTAAAAAAACCCCAAAGAACAGATGAACTTTTCTGAGTTAGTAATATTTTTGGGAGGATAACTTCCTGTATGCAAGTCATATCGATAGAGAGAGTGTTCCCAATGCCACCATGAAGGTACATTTTACCACTGATAAACAAAAATTAAGAAATCAAAAATTAAGAAATCTCTTCACTGTACTTGACCGATAAGCCTACTCTATTGCTTCTATTCAAATATTCAACTACCAAGGTTATTGCAATAGGTATATTAATATAGCAAAATAATTTTATTAATACTAATTTAAAGAAAGTTTTCTTACTAGCTGTCAACGAGTGTCATTAATCTTAACATCTAAATACTCAAGTGTCTGTATTACTTATTAGTCTGTTCCCATGTTTTGAATGTATGCAGAAGAATTATTTAACCAAATACCTTTATTAAGGAGTCAGGGTATGTCAGTATAGAAAAAAACTTAATGGAGTAGTGGAATTATCAAAAAACATCTGTTTTTTCATTTTAGCCATACTTATGTTCTACAAATTTTGTAGTTTCAATTTTTTTTGAGAAATAAGATACTACAGTTGCCTATTAACACCTAAATTGTGTGTTATCAAAACTGCATTTATTCTTTTCCCATGCCTTCATTAAGAATGAACTCCTTTTGAGTGGTTAACAGTTCAGTTTGGACTAGGTCTTTCTGGTTTTTTAATGGCATGTATCACCTTTGACATTGCTCTTGTGTTAGAAATTTGCTGCCTCTCCACGGCTGCAGGTAGCTCAGGAGCTGCTTTAGAGGGCAGTTGTCAGCCTGCAGCCCAGCCTGTGTGGTGGTGGGGAGCCTTGTACATGCACTGCTCAATGGAGTAGTTGCTGCTTCACCAATCAGCTGCTAGCCCCTTTTATTGCAGATCTCCATTTTATTGCAGATTTCTGTGGTATGCATTAATGTCCATTTTTAGTAGGGCTCTCAATGATGACCAAGATGTCTGCTCTGCCACAGGAGAGTTGCCTGAGGAGGTTGGTTTCTTTGTTGAAGAAAGGATTTTGAACACAGCCATAACTGTCAGCAAAGTGGCTGAAGAATGCCCCTTCCCTCTAATGTAAGCTTCAGCTTCTTGGGAAAGGGTTCAGGGAAAGCTTCAGGAAGGTATTTTCTTTGAAGAGGGAGAGAGCAGTGAAAAAGTGCACATGAGATTAATGTTTGAGTTCTTTCTTGGTCTCTTCTGAAAAATGTTCCTGCTGTCACCCATACCCAAGTATTTAGCAGAATTGCTGACTGCAAACTCAAGAAACATCTTAAGAAACACCCACTGAGATATTTTTAAACTCTCTGGGGCTAGGGAATAAAACAAGACAAGTTCACAGATGCAGATAAAAGATTCTATTTTTTCTAATCTGAATCCATCATGAAAGTATTCAGATTAGAATAAAGCAGTATGTAAAGAAAGCAAATATGTTCATATTCATGTGGAACTAGAAATTATGTAAGATGAACAAGATTTTATTTTCCATGCATTTATCCTCTGTTTTTACATTTCGTAGAAAAATGTTCCCCAGCCCCTAACTGAGGGCCCAACAGGACTTCAGATATTCTGTTAAAGATAGAATCACAGAATTGGAAGTTGGAAGGAACCTATCAGGATGATCAAGTCCAGCTCCTAACCCTGTACAAGACAACACAAGAATCCCCACCATGTGCCTGAGAACATTGTCCAAATGTTCCTTGAACTCTGTCAGGATTGGTGCTGTGACCTCTTTCTTGGGGAACCTGTTTCACTCTCGGAGTCAAAAACCTTTTCCCAATAGCCAACCTAAACCTCTCCTGTGTCAGCTTCATGCCATTTCCTCAAGTCCTGACACAAGAGTGAAGGGATCAGTACCTGCCCCTCCCCGTCCTTGTGAGGATGTTGACGACCACAATGAAGCCACCCCTTGGTACTAAGAGTATGTAAGTTCACATGATCATACTATGGAATCATGGAATCATTTAGTAGAACAACAAACTCAACACTACCAAGTCCACCACTAAACCAAGTTCCATCATTAACTTGCATATTAGTGCAGATACCCCGTGTGCAGATGTGTATTGTATACCCATAGTAGTGCAGGCATGGGCTGTAGATTCCCACATCTTATTGAATATGTATTAAACATAAATACTGAGATTTTTAGTTTTAAATGAAAGCAGTGAAACAACATGTTATTACTAAACTACATAAAAAGTAAAACCACGTTTTCTTTCATCAACAGACTGCAGTATTAAGAGTGCTCCATTTGCAATTAGTACTTTTTAGTGTCATTTTTCAAAACTGATTAATTGAAGAAGAAATGCTGGACATTGCATGATATCTCATGAACTATCTCATTGCACTATCTCATGAACCCTGTCACTTCCTGCTTAAGAGGTGCTGCTGTAGGTGTAAACAAGGAAAAGTTAACACATTTAGACATGCTTGATTGCTGTTTTTGTTTAGTGATGTTCAATATGCATGCGAGTATAAAAAAAAAAGGTAAAGAGCTTGTATTCGAGATTGTCTTAAAGGTTTTCCTACTTTCAAAACTTCCTGCTAGAAGTTTTTGGTATTGCAAGCTAATAGCAAACAATCAAATAAAAAATTCTCCCGTATCATTGGAAAAGCAGTTTTTTATCTTAAAAAGAAGACAAAAATGTAAAGAACAAGAAGAAAGTCCTAAGTAGAAACCTAACAGAATGCAAGATCCCCTATAGAGTATAAATGAATAGTGCTTTTCCAATTAGTTGAGTTTTTGAAATAGATTTAGGTTAAAGAACAAATGCAAGAAACATAATAAGGAATCCCAAAATGACCTGTTGTCTCAATTTCTGGGGAGCAGTGATAATTCTAAAATTTTGTGCCACTAATCTTTCTTTTTGACATTTAAATTGTCTTTCCTTTTGGGGCATGAAAATTCATTGTTTTCCTTTAACGTCTCTGTGAGAAAGTGGAGAGGAGTAGCATTGAGCACTGGCATGCTTGAGAGAGCTGGGGAGCAGTTGTGGAGCAGTAATCAGTCTTGCATATTGCAATATCTAAGTGGGTAATGATGATTAATGTTGAGCAGAATGCTGTGAGCTACAGAAATGATGCCTCTTCTGTTCCATCTGTAGGCAGACAGAGTCCTGCAAAAGCTGTAAGAAAGTAAGGACTATTTGCTTTGGCACAGCCTTGTTAGCACCAGGATTTCTTACATGCAGGTTGTGTGCAGCTTACATATTGGAGAGTTTTTAAGGTTAATTTACGTTGTTTGGACCCTTGATTTGCTCTCATTTTTGATAGAAAGTGACTGATACTTTAAAAAGTAATTTTGGTGTTTTTTTGTTTATTTGGGATTGAAGGGAAGTGTGGTGTTGGGGGGTTAAATATGGAGTGGAGAGTGGGAAACTGCTGCAGCTCTGTGGGTTAATCCCCAATTTAGATGTAACTTAGTCACATTCAAACATGACTCATTTGAAAAGAGGGAAGGCTGGACTGTGTGAATGATCTGTTGTTTTGGCTTTTTTAAGTGCACCTGTATGCATCTGATTCTCTCCAGTATGAAGGGTCACAGTTGCAAGTACATGTGCAGTCTGTCTGAAGTGCTTTCATGCAAACATGTATGTGGAGAGATTAATTGAAAAAGACGTGGCTGCAAAATGAAGTTTTTAGAAGAAATCTTTACCCCTCAAAAAGTAGGTTTTATGGTTTTCTTGTGTTGAACATGGGAGCCTTTTTCTGCAAAGAGCTAAAGAAGCTGGAGCCAACTGTGGAAGGAACCAGGAAAAACTCCGGAGTCCATGAGTGGGGAACTCAACATGGTGCAGGAGCCCAGCCTAGGTGGGGAGACTTCTGTGAAGTTACTGTGTGATGTCCTGATCCCTGTGGCAATATACAGTGTTTGGCGTTGACTGGTGAGGACCATCAGTGGGGCTGGAACTTTGAAATGTTGCCTTACTATGCCACTGCTCCATATTGCAACAACTCAGCAAAGATAATTTAGTAGTCTGTACTACTGCGAGCTAATGCATGAGTTACCTGATGGTGAAATATGATCACTTTTAGGAAAATAAAATGTTTTAATTGAAAATAATTTTTCTCTTGATGTCTCTAAACTGTGGAAGAAAATAAGTACAGCAGCTGCAAGAAGAGCACTGTGTTAATCTGCAATAGCTAAGGTAGGAATCACAGCCTGGCGGGACTTGCTGCTTGCAATAAATATTCAAAGCTGTGTAATAACAAACAGCCTGAGGACAAGGTATTCAGGTATTTGACTGTTTTGAGAAAATTGTTCCATATTGTCAGTAAGATAATAACACTGTATTGCACTATGTGGATTACAGATTGCTTGTTTTAAAATCACTTAAGTAATGCAATAATAAAATAGTAAATTATTTTTAAATTTGACTGGAGAAATTTTGAGGCTGTTTAGGCTGTTCTGTAAAACCTGATTATTAATAGTGGAAATACAAAAAACTTACAATTTTTTTGTATTTTAGTTTTCTGCACCTTAAGAACAATTATATTTGTAAGTACTAATTTGACTCCATTTATTAAATTCTTTCTGTAAAACCTTTACTTTGAACTACCACTGTTTGAAATAATTCCATTAACAGTGTGGAACACAATGAACTGAAAACTGGCTAACTAGTAATTTTCAAAATAATAACAACAACAAAAAAAAAAACAGTGTTGGAGGGAGGCAAGTGGTGTGTCGCAAGAAGTACACTGCTGGGTGGACTTGTCTGAGGGAGCTTGCTAGCCCTGGTGTGGCAGAACATGGGAAGTCCCAGATGTGCCAAGCCATCCTCGTGCCGTCTGTGCAGTCTGTTGTACCTGGGTAGCCGTGGTGTCCCAGCACTCTGATTGCAGTGACGTGCACAGCAGGCACAATTACCCCTGTTTTGGAATGAAGCATGTTGAGCACTCTTCCTTGCTCCCCTGAAGGCTGTATTTCATTTTATGAAGCCCAAAGGGACCTCTAGACCTTGTACTTTTATCTCTTGCTGTGGGCTGTTTAAATAGGCTGTTCCCTGACTGTGTCCCCTAATGTGTAACTGAGACCTGCCTGTTTCAGAAGCGTGTTTGTTCTTTGCATTCTTGAGAGGTGCCATGGCTCTTGTACTGCTTTCACTCTTGTATTATAGATGAATGTGAACACCTTCTCTCCTTTTATACGAATTTGTCTGACTTCAGTGTCAACTTTTGTCTCTTGTTCTCTTGCACTGTGAGATTGAAGTGCCTTTTCCAGACCTGCTGTTACTTTGCATTTGAGTCACATGCTTCTGCCCTTTGTTTGTGAATCCAGTCACAGTGTCAGAGTCCCACAGACAGCTGCTTCTCTCTTTTCTGGATACAGTTTATGGCTCTCTGCTGTATCTCTTGGAATATGGAGACTCAAGCTAGACGCCGCATTTCGGCACTGATGTCAGCTCTTCCTTCTCTAACTGTGGGTCACTCTTCCCTATAGGTACACCTGAGCCTTGCAGTCATACTCATGAGCTTGTTTTGTGGGGAGGTTCATGTGGAGCTCCTGTGCTGCTGTTGCCCACAGAAGGTCTTTTTCCAATGCTCTCTTGTGTGTGTCAGACTTTAATTCACCATCCCCAGATGTATTATCTTGTGTACTTAATTTAAGATTTCAGCCAACTGTTTAACAGCTGTAGCCAGCAGGGTGAGGAAAGTGATTCTGCCCCTCTACTCTGCTCTCATGAGACCTCACCTGGAGCTGTGTGTCCAGCTCTGCCATCCTCAGCACAGGAAAGACATGGATCTGTTGGAGCAAGTCCATAGAAGGACCACAAAGATGATCAGAGGGCTGGAGCACCTCCCTCAGGAGAACAGTTTGAGAGGGTTGGGGTTGTTCAGCCTAGGGAAGGGAAGGCACTAAGTTGACAGCAGCCTTCCCGTTCCTGAAGGGACCTACAAAAGAGCTGTAGTGACAGGACAAGGGGGAATGGTTTTGAGCTGAAACTATTTGTGGATAGATTTAGAGTAGATAAAAGGAAGGAATTCTTTACAATGAGTGTGGTGAGGCACTGAACAGGCTGTTCAGAGAACCTGGGGACTCCCTATCCCTGAAAGTGTTTGAGGCCAGGTTGGATGGGGCTTTCAACAATCTGGTCTAGTGGAAGGTGTCCCTGCCCATGGCAGGGGGGTTGGAACTAGGTGATCTGTAGGTTCCCTTCCAACCCAGACCATTCTGTTATTCTATGATCGTATGAAAAGCTTGCTTTAAATGGCCAAAATAGCTGCATTTCTTCTGCCTTGACCTTCTCTTTTTAACTACTTCATCCATTTGCTTTCTCATCCAAAATTTGCATCAGACCTTTGTACTCTTAGACCTGCAAGGTACCTGTGCTTGAAACATGTTTTGATATAAACCAGGAATTTAAAATGTTATTTTATTGTTTTATTTCTATTGATCCCATTCAATGCTAAGGGAGAGAGACAAGAGTTCAGTGATTGATTTGGCTTTATTTTTTATAGTGAATTCTTAAGTGAAACCAATCTGGAGATCACTACCTTTGGTAAAGAACTGGTTATTTTTCTCCTAAAATTTAATTTTCTTCTTATATGCACACACCTACACATGCACAATTAAAGTTTTGTACAGATTCCAATGGTAATTTTTAGACAGAATTTTCAAAGTTTTGACATTTTAATTTTTTGGTAAACAAAAAAACCTTGTTATCATATAAATTAGGGTTTTCCAAAACAACTCAACATTTTGTCTGGAAGGCTTGTGAAAATGAAAACTATTTCCAGGCTTATATAATGGGAACAATACAATTAAAAATAGATGAGTCTATTCTTTTTTTATTGGTTCAACACGGTATATTTTTAGTTTTCTATATTTCTTTTAAATACTTCCATGTTTCTCTATGTAGAAAATGTCAACAACACTCTAATTAATTGTTCTGCTGTGTAAAGAAGAGTAGGCTTTTTATATATGAGCAGCACCAAACTGCTACTATATATTTACAGAAAATCAATGACAAAAATCTAGCTAGAATATTGTCACTTCCCAAAGGAAGTAAAATTTAATTTTCACCAATCAAAATGTCAGCTTGATGAATGTATATAAGACTACATATACCAAACTGCAGTGTTCATTATACTAATATAAATTACAGAGTTATCAGTATGTTAATTACATAATGTCTAATAAAATAAATTTCACAGACCTTAGTAATTTGGCTTTATTCAAAAAAAGTGGTTATTTCCAGTTACTCCTGGGTATTAAAATCATACTTACCTGGTCAGTGTTCTCTTAAGTGCACTTAAGTGTCTCAACTCATGTATTTGTCTATTCTGTGTCTTCATTTCCTTTTCCATAGGTGAAAATTTTAATTCCTTGTAAGTATTTCTCTGTAAAATACATTTATATTTTGAGTCTTACTGCTTTGTCTTTTCTGGCTTAAAATAATTGTTAGTGAGTCTTTATTTTGGTTTTGTTTGTATTTTTTTTTCTTCCAGAACTTGTAGAGTATATAGAAAATATGCATTTTGTCACTTAAAGCTTTTCAGTTCACTGTTCAGTACTTTCTCTCTTCACTTGCATCTCTTGGCATCTGACACATGAGAAGTTTTTTCTCCAAAACCAAGAGAGAGGCAGGAGCTTGATTCATGTTACCCTGTCCAAGCAGTGACAGTTTGGCCAGCACAGCTTCTTAATTTCTCTCATCTCCCTAATGTCCCTCCCTGGTGGAATGGGAAGTGGGCTTATCTCCCCCCAAAGCAGCACTGGCTCTGGACCAGGCTTCTCAGGGTTTGGACCAGTTGGAAGTTGAAAATTCAGGAATGGAGATGGCACAGCCTCTTGGGGTTACTCGCTCAGCTGCCTCGCTATCATCACCGGGAAACAGATTCCTTGACCTGCTGGAATGTGGTCTGATGTGTGCTATGCAGAGGGGGACAATCCTTTAGCTTGATCTCTGGGCTGTGCCCCTGTTTGTACATCCCAGGGGCTGCAGGGTGCCTTAGTAACCAAGGCACAGTGCACACCATTGGGATTCCAGGTCATTGATAAGGATGTTAGAGGTCTCAGGACAAACCCCTGCAGTTCTCCCTCCACTTGGTGCTGGTCTCTGAGTGGGCTACAGCTCACTCAGCCTGGGTGTACAACCAGCATCTTACCTGTCTGGTCTAGTTGAGTTCCAGTCTTTTCTCTTTCTTGGCCATCTCTCTGAATACTGTGTAAATTGTTAATAGCAATTAAAATCGTGCTGCTTTTCCTCCCTCACCCCCTTTTCTCTTTCCACAAAAAAAAAAAAAAGAAAAAAAAAGACCCTGTACATTGCAAGACAGAGGGGAGTGACACAGTAACCTAAGATTTACTCAAGAGGGTTTTCTGTACTGGGGCTCCCATGTTTGTCTTCCTCAAAACATGAATCATTAGTTGCCATAGAGTAAGTAGGATAATTAGGTTCTTTCTGGGAGGACAGGTAACTAAGATCCTGCATTGCACAGTTGAACTTCTGGAGCTATAATGAAGTTTAACAGCTTTTGTCTCCACAGTGTGTTCTTTCAAGCAGGAGAGGCTTTACTGAATTGGTACTTGGCTTTCCTTTTCTTTGGTTATCTGCTGTTGGATACCTCTGTTTTGTGCTGAGGAGATGGAGGAAGCCATGAAAGGATCTAAGATAAAATGAACTTACCCATCAGCTTGAGAGAAATGCTGTAATTTCTGTTTTCACTGAGTACAGACTGCAGTATGATCTGCATGCTACTGATACACTGCCTTAGAATAGGTGAGGAAAGGATGGATTTGGTCCTGTTTCTCTCTTTAATACCTGTTATGGTTGTTGCATTGGTATTAAAAAAATATAAGTGGTCTCATTTAATGATTTTGCTCATTTCTTACGGAAATGACTGAATATAAAAACAGTCTGGTTCCATTACAAGAAGAAATGGCAATAATTTGCTCAACTGTAGAAGTCAGAAAAATTTTATTATGAAAACCAAGAGAAAGAAAGCCTAAATTTTGCACCATGGTAAATGTTGAATAAGGGTTAGATTTATACAAGGTTAAATTATTTTGTCAACACATTAGCTATAAGGATAGACGTACTGCTCAGTTCAGGAGGACCAACCAGCAGCCTGCCAGCAAATTATGAAAAAGGCAGAACTGAGCCTTTTACAGAGGCATTTACCTGAAGAATGACAGATTATAGTAATAAATTGAAAAATGGGAGGTTCAGACTGGATATGAGGAAAGAAAGCTTTATCATAAGGATAATTAAGCAGTGAAGCAGGTTGCCCAGAGTCTGTGCAGTTTCCATCCTTTGATGTGTTCAAGACTAAATGCAATAAAGCCCTGAGGGGAAACCTGGTTTGACCTTACCTTGGCCAGCAGGTTGAACTAAAGACATCCATATATCCCTTAAAACCTGAATTACTCTCTAAAATAAGGGTCTTTATGCAAGATTCATGGGGGCCTGGCTTTAAATTGCATGGCCATTTGGCCTGGGTGAATTCTGCAGTTTATGCCTTTTGAAAAGACCAGTTGCTCCATAGTTTTTTGTTGTTTTTTTTTTTTTTTTTTTCATCTATAGCAAAACCATTAGTCATTATTACAAGAGATAATTTAATGTTGAATGCTGCAGCAGTTTGTTTGATTCTCAGGTGGTATCAGTTGTAAGTTTAGAATTCATTCTGTATGCTTTTGTTTCATGGATTTTACACACAGTGCATCTCTTACTTCATATTAACCATGTCATGGGCTACATTTTCACTTTCCCAGGCTTCCTTCATTGTTAATTTTAAGTACAGCTTTGTGCTCCCTTGCTCCTGCCAGTCTTTCAGCATAATTTCCCCCCTTTTGTTACGTTTCCCAGCGTCTAGAGATGTGATGGTAGCAAGTTATTTAGCTAAGTTAATCATCATTCAAAACAAAGAATTTGTTGAAAAGACAAAACAAACCCTAGATACCATCATTGTCTGTGAAATTTGTAATTCTCAGGACTTTCATTGTAAAGTTATCATGGATCTTTTGTCATTATTGCTATTGTTAATATATTCTTCCACTGCCATGAGACAGGCCTCAGCTTTTTTTGTTTGCATCAGATTTTCATACTGTGAGCCACTTCTTTATAACTGTTTTGTTTTGATACGTGTTTTGGTTCATATTCTGAAAGGAAATATTCTTTTGCATCAGTGATACCTGATAATTTTATCCCAAAATTATACGCCTCTAAGATATGAAGCAGAACATACCCAATTAGTGCACATGATTAGTGAATTATGGTACTTCTGTCTTGATTTGAGGGAAGGATCCTGTACTTTCATGTTTTTAAAATTTGTATCCTTGAAACAATTGTTTTTTATCTTGCAGAGCTGGAGGTTTATATATAGGAAGAGTCAGAGTGGTGGAAAAATATGAGTTTGGGGAATTCCATAATTAGGACCCAGAGTTAACCCTCCTTTGGTGAGGACAGTTTACTGAAAGCTTTGGACTGAATTAGGGTTGCACTGTTTGCATTGCTATCAGTCTGTGTTCTCATTCTAACTCTTTGCAAGCAACATTTTTGCCCCACTGATTTTTAAATACCCCCTGAACTGAGCAGTGCTGGGATCTGACCCGTGACAAGACTGACATTTTCTAAGGCAAGGAGGGCAGGACAGACTGTGGTTTGGCAGGTCACAGCTGACCAGCAGCACATTTTTTTTGGCAGGGGGCTGAATGTGCAGGCAGTGACTAGTGAAATACATAGGTTTGCAAATGCATGTGCTCTCACAACACCAGAGTACTTTAAACTGAGATTTAACCTGAGAGATTTTATCTTTCCCGTAATGTGAAGCATTTCAAAATGGGGAATCAGATCTTTGCAATCTGGTTAAGGTCATGGTGACATCTTCATGCTGCACTTTTGATTTTTACTAGGATGTAGAGTTTCGTTTGGCTTATGGGCAGACACATTTCCTTTGAACTGTGTAAAAGCTTACACTGTGTTTTTTTTTAGTTAAAAGACTGCCAGCAGCTGGTTCACATTTTTAATTTTTTTTTTTTCTCTTTTGGTAGCTATGTGAATTGTGAATTGCTCTGAGGAAAATACAAATGAGTTTTGAATCGATTAGAACTATCATTCTGGCTTAAGGAAATATAGAAACATAACCCATAATTGTAAGGCATTTGCAGGTCACAGAAGAGCTTGCTCCTGATCATCAGGTGTTCTTGCACAATATAGATACAAATGGCTCATTATTCTCTAAGTAATAAGGAACTTCATTTTAAAAACATTTCAAGAGGGAGAATTACAGTTTGTTTGATTATTGATATATTCCAACTCCACATCTTACAACTTAGCTTTTTTTCTGAAAATATGTTAATTCTTTCTCTAGACATTATTGCTTTGTAGCAAATTTTTTTATAACAGTTGTCTTGCCTAGTGGCTTGATGATACTTCATCCTCCACCAGTTTCTTCTTGCCTGTCTGCCCTCCCCTTTTCAAAGGCAATCAGCCTGCCTGCTTTTGTTATTAATTTCGAGCTTTTCCATTTTTCCTGATGGGACGTGGTATAGCATTAAAAAAAAAAAAAAAAAAACTTTTAAATTACTGTTCATAAGAAGGAGAATTATGGATTCCAAGAAGGAACTACTTTGTGGCCTTCCTGTAGGTGCTTCAAAGTGCATTCAGGTACAGTTGGCATTGGCATAGACTTTCTGGTCAAGCTAAAGCAGATACCATAGGAAATAGGCAGTTGTCATGGAAATAGGCATGGTTGTATTGCCCTATTTAGCCTGTGTAAATGCAATTATATATACTTCTGACTATGAAGGGGAATCACAATTCACAGCACTGGAACAAAATAATTACATCATTCAATGCTTGCTTTTTATTATTTCTTCAGGTTTTTTGTGTTTGTGTTGTTTGGATTTGTCACATTAATTGTTCTTGCAGCAGTAAGCATGGCTTTAATTGATGTTCTCAAAGTGTATCCAAATATTTTGAAAATTGCCAAGCATTCTCTCCTTTACAGTCACTGAGTTTTATTTTTAAACTAAGTAAAACTTAGAGCAAGTTTACTAAATATCTCATGCCTTTTTTTTCTTTTTTAATTTTTCTCTTTCAATACCAAAGGTTGAATTTGCAGTATTCTGCAACAGGTTTGTAGTGAAGAAGAAAGATTATTTTTCCCCTGTTCCAGAAAGCTAATGCTTGATTTGGTTTTTGAATGCTTAATTCAGAGGTCTAATGTGCTGAATTTGTAGTAATAGGTCTGATTTGATGAAGTTTTCTGAGAACTGTTTATACACAGGTAAGGGTAATGACATAATGCTCCTAGGTTTGAGTCCTAGCTCATTAAATAGATGCCTTGGAATCCTAGCTGGGCTATTAATTTTTCATGTCTTTTTACAGTATAAATGATTAATGTCTGCTCCTGCACTAGAGTCTAAGATTTTGAAATGAGGAATAACAGATGACACAGCACACTTTCAGCTGTGAAAAACGTTTCCCAGGGGAGCACTGAAACCTGAAAAAAGAGTGAACAGACCAAACAAAGAGTTAAATGAAAGAAAATGCTTTAGGTTCTTGTCATTTGAAAACAGATAAATATTGTAACTTCCCATGAACATTATATTGTTTCCTACAGATGCAGGAAAACCTAGGTATTTAATGTCACGTCAGATAAGGTACTTCAAAAAGTATCTTAAATAAAGTATAGGTGGGGTTATTTAGATAGTTAGTCTTTGCATTCAGATGAATTTCAATGAGAATTTACGCAGCTGGTAGCAGAGGAGTTACTTTACCAGTAGTTCCCTGCTGGGAGTTCTTTGAGAAGGAGTGCTTTGCTCCCATTGCCTTTGAGGAGATGCTGTTAGGTCTCTGCCAGCTGAGGTGGTCCAGAGGAGCAGCAGGAAGAGCTGTGTCTGATAGAAGTTTGCTCCACTTCTGCGGCATCTGAGGCATGGACCGTGAAATACACACACATACAGGGCCAGAAGCCAAAGATTGCAAATAAAAGAGACAGCAAGGACTAGGATGTGCTAGGGGATGGTTTGTGGCCTTGTGCCATTCATTTTCCACTGCTGATGGAAGTTTAGTCCTGCAGTTCAGAGGTATGTGAAGCATATGACTAATGCAAAGGGCACAAATTTGTTTGTTTCAAAAAGCCATTACAGTAAGGTTCCTTTCACTTGCTTAGTCCTGCACTGTGTTTCAGATGTTTATGTTTTTACAAAATCACAGCGTGAATTTTGCAAGTTGTGTGGCCCCTCTCAACTATGCCTCCTGTGAAAAACTTACTAGATGATACATGCTGAATGACATTAGATAATACCAGGCCTGAAAACTATTCTTGCACTTGACTGGAAACTGCATCAACTCCTGATTTAAGAAAGGATTTCTGCTAACACCAATTTACTTGGCTGCGTTGTTTCTGCTGGAGATGTGTGCCCTGCTGTTACCATGTTTGCTTGTAGAACATTTTCACTCTTTCAGCTTTTTTTTGGTTCTAACATGACAAAATACAGACACTTGTTAAAAAATTAAAAACTCTCATGCACATAAAAATACTGTGACCAGTCTCCTGACTTTCTTATTAGAGGTTCTCTTGAGATGCTTCTCAACATTGATTAAAGTAAGGAGCTTCCTCAGCCATGTGCTTCTGGAATGCTTTTGGAGAGTGGAGCCTCTTTGAAGCTTGGAAGCTATTGGAGCCAAGTGGGAAATTAGTGTTACCTCCAAAAACTGAATTATACTATGATAGTATAAGAGATTTGCAATCTTGCTTTCTCTCATCAAGGCTTCCTTCCTTTTGAGGGGCTCTCAGGAGATGCATCTTCCCTCTTGTCCTGTTTGGTAGTAATTCCTCTTCTGCTTCTGTCTTCAATGCACTTTCTGTGAGTCCCTGAATTGCAACTGTATCATAGAGTAGTTTCATACACAGGCACAAATTTGTCTAATACTACTTTTGTACCCAAGATGTCTACTCTAAACATGTACCAAACACCTATCTGTTATTTATATTTCATAGGATTGAACTTCAGAATCACAGGAACGATTGAGGCTGGAAGGGACCTCTGGAGGTCACCTTGTCTAATCAATTTCTCAGGCAGGGACACCTGGAACTGATGGCCCAGGACTGTGTCCAGTTGGGTTTTGAGTATCTCCAAAGATGCAGACTCCATCATATCTCCATGTGAATGAAATCTAATTTGGCCTTTTAGTGTATTTCAGTATTAATGAAGTACTTGGGGTGCATCTAATGCATCATCATTTACTGCATCCTGCAGTAAATGTTTTCTTTGATATTTGCAGTAAATCCCAAATTTGGTCTGTTGTAAGGCTGCCATGATATGTTGTACATAGAAGACATGAAGACTGACTGAGCAGAAGCTGCTGAACTGTGTTTTGTGGCTGTGTCAGGAGGTTTGTTGGGTGGGAAATGATGACAGACTGTGGGGGAGGCTGTGAGGGAGGTGAATAAGCAGTGTAAAGGACATGCAGCTCTGTCCCCATCTCTGGGACTGTATTATTCTACTCCTGTCCCTAGACCCCTCTCTCAGGAAGTTTCCTGTCAAAGGTCAGTGTCCATCCCTGACCTATGTAGATGTGGCCCATGGATGCCATTCCAGGAGCTAGACATGGGCTTGGGACAGCCCTTGAATAGCTCTGCTCTTACCCACAGGGTTCCACACCACTGGTAGCTCCTCTTTGTGTTGACTGCTGAGAATACAGGCCACAGACTTGGAAAGCTTCCAAAGTAAATTCTTCCTTTCTCTTCCTTTCTCTCCTCATCCTTGCCAGGTTTGTGGTCTTAGGCCATAGAGAGAAGTTGGAGAATTACTTGAGTTTACTTAGCTTAAGGCCCTCAGGAGAAAATGCAGATGAAGATGCCTTGGTGTGGTACACAGGGTTGTTTTGTCTTCTTGAAGTGGAGAGATGAGGAGCTGTCACAAGATGCTGCTCCTGACTGGCAGGAAACTTTTGGGGCATATTGCCACCTAATTTCTCCATGCTGCAATCTCCCACCTGTGAAGCAGGTGTAGACACATTTGCATTAGCAAGTGTTTTGTGAGGTTGAATGTCTTGAGGTTGCTCAGCTTTTTTGGGATACTCAAAGTGAAATTATAGTATAAAGGGCAAATAAATAATTATAATATGGCCACTTCATTTTTCAAGACAACTTAGTTCTAAGCTAAGGAAACTTCAAAGCCGACATGTCATTAGGAAATAAAAGATGACAGAAAGCTAAGCAGGTTATTAAGCCAAACTGTGATTAACTGAATTAGTATGAAGTAACGGCAAAATATTGCCACATTTGTAATTACCTCTTTAAAAATACGAACATTTACAAAATTGATGTTAAAAAGTAATATTTTTACCAAAGAATATCTTTGCATGATTTACATTCCTTTACAGGAAAATAACTAGTACCTCAGAACATGATGAAAATGTATCATGTATCAATGTATCAATGCCTAGAATACAGCAAGATGAAATTGAGTAAAAATTCTAGTGTGAGGTGTTTATTCTCTCATATTCATATGAATTAATTTTAAAATAAAATAAAAATACAGATTTACTAGTCATGCATATTAAAATTATTTCCCCTATGAGAAGTTTGGCTTTTTTGAGGATTCTTTGAGTGGTAAGCACCAAATTATTAATCATATATTGCCTCAGTGATAAGAAGGTGTTTATTGACTGAATGTTTTGATGGGGTTGGCTACAGTAGAAAATAAAATATGCTGAGTAAATTAATAAAGAAAGTGCAAAGAATAAAATTATTGCCATTTTTACAAAGTGAATTTTTTTGCAAAATTATTCCAGTAGAAGCTAAGGAGCCATCTTTTCCTGGCAATATGAAATTTCCCACTGAGCTTTTAATTTGAGTATCAATATATAAGATTAGCCTGATTGAGACAGGTGATTAAGTCTCCAATTTCATTTCAGATGGAAAAAAAAAAGCTATGCAGCAGAGCATGAGGAACTATCCTCTGGTGCTCTGTGCATGGTCATTGTTTTTCAGTCAGCTTCTAAGCCGCAGTGTGTGCCCTGCTTCTTTTTCAATGCTGGAGGAAAGCTGGTTGTGCTGTCTCAGAGGAATGTAGCAGCTTTCAGGGGTTCATTAACAGATTGTTGTTTGTTTTTTTTTTTCAGTTGCAACATGAGTAAATACAAATTTCTGGTACAAGTTGCTAGTAAGGATAGCAGTCAGATGCAGGCTACCATATATATTCTTTTCTGTCTGTGCAAGAATGAGAAGCAAGGTGTTATTGATATCAGCATGTCAATATTCATGGGGAAAAAATGTGTAGAACCTGCAAGAACTGGCTGCTGTGCACAGAATCTCTATCTGATGATATTACTGGAGATGTCATTTTATGGTACTGCTTAACAGGAATTTTCATACAGATGGCTATATCTGCAAAAGAGAAGGAAAATGCCAGGAGTCAGTGAGGTTTTACTGATTGCTTATTGAGTAGGGGTAGTATTGAATGCTATATGATTATATAATTTAAACACTAAATGGATAGTTCCAAGTAGAAATTAGGTGGTGCACATGTCAAGAAAATAAATGTTAGTCTCTCACTGCAGACGAGCTTAAAACAGCCTCTGCTCTTCTGAATATTTGCACATTATATCTTAGTGCTAGACAAATGCATTTGCTATTTCTCCATCATTATTATTATGTGATTGTACAAAAAGCTGTCTGGATTTTATAGCCTCTGACTGCTACCAGCTCTCTTTGAATTAGTTCTGTCATTTCTATCATACATTACTTGAGTAGAGTATTCTCAAGTATTGTAGCCTCTCAGGGCTATTGCTTGTTGCCCTCTCCCATGTATTCCCTGCAGATGAAAGAGATGCTGTACCTGTAGGAGGGTTTTAGGGTTGTTTTTTCCTCTGACAGAGCTTTTACTGTAGCAATGCTTCATGGTGATCACAGTCAGAACATCAGTGTTAGTTTTGCATCTCAACCTCTGTGGAGAGGGCCCATCTCTGTGTTGCAGATTAATTCCCAAAGCTAATTAAACATCATGAAACAGTTTTTTCAAGTCCAGCGAAGCTACTACAATTGAAGATAGGATTGCTTTGGTTGAGTGACACAGCTGAAACTTGTGAAGCATCCAGCTTCTGTGAACACTCTGTCTTGTGGTTTGGGAGCACATTCATTCCTGTTTTTCAAGAAAGGGGCTGTAAGAAAGCAGTGTGCATTTGGTGAGTTATACGCATTCCCCAAGGTGCTGGGGTGGCAGTGTTTGACGAGAAAGACTATTCAAGTGTGGATCAGAGTCAATGCCTGAAAACTTCCAGAGGTTTGAAAAATGTCTGTGTCAAAAGGTTCTTGTCCCATTCAACTCCTATGGCTTTCCTTTTCAAAACATGTCAGTTCGAGTGTAAATGTTAAGGCTTTCATTCTCACAATGGCATCCTTTTGAAGCATAAAGGAGATTTGTATAGCCCTGCTACATATTTAACAACAATTTTGCAGAGTACACAGGTAACTATCAGCATATAGGGAGAGCTGATAATGCTTGCAGACTAATTGCTTGAAAATGGATTCACATTATCCGTGAAAAAAAACTAATAATTCATTTAGCTGAAAGCTCAATGCACATGATCCTTCAAAACTGTCTAATGACTCAAGACCTTCTTTGAATTTTAACTGTTTTCCTAACCAGATAAGGATCTTAGATAATGTGCTCATAATTGCTTTATTGCAAGAGAAGTATTCCTGGAGGATGTTCTTTTCTTTTGTTACTTCAGCTTTCAGTGTAATCCTCTTTCTGCCTCTATGACGAAAATAATATAGAGGACTGTTTTCTTATGACATTGACAAGACTTGACTTTATTTGGCCTAGAGAAAAAACCTTCTTTGTCATTCTGAGAAGGTAATACTAATTGCAGATGCTGGTGTATTATTCCCTTCTACATTCTTGTATTCAGTCAAAACTGAATATATTTTCAGATGAGACCTGCAGAATTTGCTGCTCTTTAATTTCAGACCACAAAAATAGCACTCTGCAGCCTCAGTTCATCGCACTGGTGAGCTTCTCTTCATGAATATACTTTATTCTGCTTTCTGAGCAGGAAGGTTTAAGGGCACTTTGTCTGAAAACTCTCAGCAATAGTTTTGATTCCTGTTTGCTTTGTATGAGGTAGCACTAACTTTCATATTTGACCTACAAGGTTCGAGAGTTGCTAATGCAAAACAAAGCAAAGACCCACATAAGTGTGATAAATTTTAACCCTGGGAGTGTGGTCTTTGTAGAGGCCCTCTATAAGGAGTAGAGAGGGTGTGGCAGCTCCTCTAGCAAAACCAAAAATGTTCCAACTTCCTCTGCTGAGTTGCCCCTGGAAGAAACTTCAGCCTGTTCATTGAGAGTAGAGGAAATCTCATAAGATTACGGTCCTAAGGCTGCTTTTTTAAGGCTAGTTTCCCAAAGAATTTCTTAATAGTTAAAACAGATGTAAGAGGATACTTTTAATAGGTCAATGCCAAATCAGTAGGCTGAATGTGTACCTGCATGTTGATTTTTGTATTGTAAATGCAACATACTTCATTCAAAAGAAATTGCTTGTATTAAACAGCCACATTACTGCAACTTAGAAAAATATAAGACATGAACAGCCAGCCTCCTTTTCTTACACAGGCTTCAGATAAGATTAAACTACAGTTATCACTGTGGAATAGGATTCATCAAAAGCAAAAATAAAAGTGGTAATTTTTTTTTGGTTCTCTAAAATATCTTTGTAATAGATTAAACAGTTGTCACCTGAGGAATTTATAGTCAAAGCTAGTGTATTACCAGAAGAATGTGGGAATCTGTACTGGAAAAATTTGTGATGCCTTCTTGCTCTTTATTAGAAAGAAAAAATCAGTATGATATTTTAAGATGAGTTGAATTATTCATGTAGACATATTAAACAATGAATACTGTTGGCTTTTCACCATACCATTTTGATAATTACTGTTGGTTTATTTTTTTATAAAAAAGCAGTGTCTTTGCAGCCCAGAGCTGTATTTTCCATATTATTATTATTTCCTTAAGTTGCTGTCCTATTTAAAATCCTGTATCATTGCCAGTGTATTCCAGGTTCTGCACCTGAAGCGAAAAAGAAACTGAGATTTCTGTGTATTACAAGGGAGTTTTATATAGCATTTCTTTAATAAGAAAAGAGTATGTAATGGCACATTGCATTAATTTGGCATAATTGCATTCCTCAGTGGCAATGCACCTGGAAATCATAAAGAAAGTTTCATAACTCTAGAAATTAGGAAGTTGTTGCCTTTACTAGAACTTACATTAGAACCAGAAAAAAGTTAAGCTGTCCCAAAATAAATTAGATCTTTTTGATACAAGACAACAATATCATACAAGACAAGAAACAAGTATGTGAAGTGAAAGCTTCCTAGGGAAAAATACTTTCACTCATATTCTTTTAATTGTAGGTGTTTGAAAGGCCTGAACTTCTTGAAATAGTCTTGCCATGATGAGTTAATTGACAGTATAGAAATGTAATCAAAATCCTTGTTAAACAGTTGACAAGATTGGATTTTTTTATATTTTATCATTAAAATAGTGATGTGTATATAGTGGAGAAGTTTATTAATTTGCATGAGTAAGTTTCTTCTGGATTGTGAATGCCATTGATGAAGAGACATATGAACTTGCACTGTATAGGTCAGTTGGTTTCGGGCTGATATTTTTCTCTTGTCTCACTGTAATCCCATTATCTCAATTTTTTTGTCCTACAGACAATGGAGAACTGAATACAATATTGTGAAAAAAGTGTTCTCTGTAAGAACTTAATTTTAATATTTTTGTAAGATGGTGGACAGAAGCTGAAAAAGTATTTTATTTTTTCCCTTTCCACAAAATCTAACGAGTTACAATTTAGGCTGTTACTTCAACTGGGGACTAAGCTGTGGGTCTTGTGTAGTGTGTACCTGACCTGTCTCCTCTCTGCTGCTCTGAACTGGATAATGAACAAGTTATTCTTCATCTGCATAATTACCAAATACGTCAGGAATAAATGCCTAGCAATAAGTACCCAAATTTCATTCAATGTGCCAGCTTTCAAACTCAGAGATGCCACATGTCTTGATGTTTGGGGATCTTGCTGTTGTTTTTCTTCTGATGTCAGAGTCAAAGATGAAAATGAAGCATGGTGGGTTTGTCTGTGCTGCTCTTGATCGGTGCAATGGTTCATTCAATAGGCAGTCTTGAGACATGAGACTGCTCTTTTATTTGGGCTTTGTATTTCATTTTTCTTTTTTTAAGTTAAAATATTTAGCATGAAATTGTATTATTTTGCTTGGAATTTTTTTTGACCGATTTCAGGGCAAAAGATAATGTAGGGCATATTTGAACAAGGAATATTTTTGATTAAGAAAAAGTGTAAAAATGCTTGAGACTCAGCTAAAGAATGTTGCATTGTCTTGACACATTGCTTGGTTTATTTTCATGGCCATTATATTGCTTTGTTCAAATTTAGTGAAAAGTAGTGAAGAATAAGTGCAGAATGAGGCATAAGGTCTATTACATGATAATCTGAATTTTAACTGTAATTTTAGAGCAGGAAGAAATAACTAGTGCAAGAACATTATGAAAGCTTTCCAATGAGCTGACAAATGATGCTTTTGCAAAATTATAAGAATAAACTTACGCTTTTTATCCAGATGTGCTTGTGTTGTCAATATCATCCTTGAAAATATTTACTGTGCTTAGAATATAAAACATTATAAAAAGTGACTGGAAATTCACAAGCTTGTGGATCCACAAGCTATGTATTTCTGTGTAATGGGCAGTATTTGTGTGTTGATATTAAGGGCTTCATTATGCTGTATAATAAAATTCAAAGTCACTTGGCTTCCAACTGTTCTGCTTTATACAGAGTAGAGTTTAATCCTCTGGGTTTGTCTGATTTCTAGGCAGAAAGTAATTTAGAAAAAATTGGGCTTGCATGGCAGATCTTAAGAGTTTGGAAGAAGTCTGACATGAATGTTTTGGATGATAATTTTCTGGTGGCAAGAGAAGGGCATGGGCAAGGTCTGTTCTGTCCTTCAAAAAAGCAGACTGTTGGTAGCCCTTGGATGAAGTTTGGCAATGTGGGAACAAGCAATCCTGGGATTCTTCCATGCAGCCTCTAAAACTTTATTATTTGGTTTTATGGAGATAAAAATCCATATTCCATGAGTATGGTGCTTATATTTGAAGCCATTCTATAACTCTGTGCCTAGAAAGAGGAAGAATCTGTACAGAAATGTTGCAGCATTGCTTATCAAGATTCATGATATATAAGTTTGAGATTTGAAAGTTCACTGAATGAGGATTTTCTTCCTCTTCTGCCATCATATCCTCTCTATATGTTCCCTGTCTAAGGGTTTTGCTTAGCAAAGATTAGTCAAGCCTATTTCTTTTTGGCAGCATAGCGGAACTTCAATTTTTCTTCCATTTTTCTCCTTTATTCCCTTTTGACTGGTCCATATTCCAATTGGGAAGTAATCGTTCTTCCTACTATTCACTGTTTTTTTAAACTTCCCCTCGAGCCAACTACTAATTCTGGGAGCTGCACAATTTTTCAGATGTGCAGTTGTTAAATTTTTACTCAGATTACATCTAACAAAGACTGGCCTATTTTCCATAGATCCATGCTGACCTACCTTAAGAATGTCCTAAATCATCTTATCTTCTTTTTGTTTAAGCTGTCATGAATCACCTGGTAAAGTTTGTGAGCTACTTCGATCTTTTAATTTGACATCTTATCCAGTTTAAAAAATTGCACTCATTGATTTCTTCACTGGGCCTGTATTTTCTGTTTTACCTATGTGTTTTTTTAATGACCTCCAGGTTTGATTTTATGTCTCGAATTGATTCCCTAATTACCTGTTTTATAATGATTAAATGTGTCCCTCATTTTTCATTTTAATTCATCTAGGGATCCCATCCAGCCATTGACCCTCATTGCACTGTTTTCTCAGCAGATACTGATCTGACATAAGATGTTTCTTCAGGAATGCATTTTTACTTTAAGTTAAAAAAGAAGGGGTGCGGGGGAAGATATGGGCCCTGGTTCTTCTTTATCCCTGCTTAAATCTATCTCCTTTGGGTCTTCATTTTAAACATGAGAAGGTATCTGGTCAGATCCAAAATAATTAGGTGCTTTAGAACTTTTGCAGTTCTTGTAAGTGATTATTTAATTATAATTTATTTATTTTATCAGAGATGCATCTATCTGCTGAAGGTCACAACACCTGCCACCCTAAACTCCTATGGAGGGTGTTGGGGATTCATTTTAAATCAAATTACATTATAATGTGGAGGGGGTTTGTAATTTCTCTTTCACTGTCCACCTCTCATTTCTAACACTGATGCCACTATAACAAGTTTAGGCCCTAAACCAAATAAATCCTGCTGTCTGATAAAAAGTGAAATGAGGAATGTGGTGCCTGAAGGAATATTTCAGCTTGTCATTCCTTTCCAAGGAAAAATGTCTCCTTGCTTTACTACTACTCTGAGGACAGAGAAGATTACAGAATGCCCAAGATTAATATCTCTTCTGGTGCATCATTCAACTGTTTCCCTTAACTTAGGAATGAAAAATTTGTTGATGGCATTTCATTTTCATGCTTGCACTGCTTTTTTTGGGGTTTTTTTTGTTTTGTTTTTTTTTGCTGCGCAGCACCTCTGCATGAGCTCATGCAGCTCAGGGCAGCAGCTACATATGGGGCTGCAGACTGGTGGCAGGGGGGTTGATGTAATTCAGGTGTGCTTTAGGTATAATTTTCAGATGAAAGAAGAGCTTTGGAAGAGAAGGTTTTAAAAATCTCAATTAGAAAAATATGTATCTGTTTACAGAAAAATAAAGATCCTTCAAAGTGCTTTTATATTAAAGCAGCCTGCCTTTTCTACGTAATCAAAAGAGAATTGACTCAAGGGTTTCAGTTGTGTATCTTTTTTGAAAGCAATACAATGATGTTACTGTATTTGATATGGTGAGGTACTGTTGAAAGTGGACTTCTGATCTTCTACCCAGCAAACTGAAGGATGAAAACATCAAATGACATATCTAAGAGTAACAATGTTTCATCCAGTATGACACAAATAATCCTTATCTTAAGGCGGACTATCTGAGAGAAAATTACAAATGCAACACTGTACTTCAGTGCCCTTATATTTGTGGAAACATCTCTGTGGGCAGTCAGGGAAGAACAGGTCTGTGCTCCCTGGGAAGGGTTTGGGGTGCTTTTGTTTTATTTGTACATGTGCTCACCTTTGTTTTAATGCAGCATCAAAACTTGACAGCCAGTTATTTTCCTTCCACCCTTAGACAGTTCTTGTCCAGGCCATGCCCCATCCCTGCTGTGATCCCTACACCTCTCATGGCTTGCCAGAGACCACCATGAGACCACCTTTCTTGCTAAATGGAAAAAAGCCTTTCATGCTAAATGGAAAAAAGCCTTTCTTGCTAAATGGAAAAAAAGTGTGTTCTTCAGAATCCTTTTAAAACCACATGAGTAGAAATCTCAAAAATATGATTGAGTTCAAGAAGCATTTGGATAACATTCTCAGGCACATTGTGTGAATCTGGGGCCGCAGCAGGCCACAAGTTGGATTCCATGATCCTGATGCATATTTTATTGCCAAGCAGATTAAAAACGGTTTAATTAATTTTTTCTAACAGAGTACATAAATTCAGGGTATTAAGAATATTAACCCTGAAAGAATGGCACTTAGTAACAATGGAAATAAATTATAAAATAATCCTTCCTGATACTTTTAAAATCAGTAGTTTTGGGCATTTTCTTGAACATTTTCTGACCCAAGCAGTGACTCTTGATCCCATGGCATGGGGTTTGCCTGCCTCCATGCTCCAGAGATGGTCAGTGGTACCTCATGTCAGGAGATTGCTTCACTGGTCAGGTTCTCAACTGACAGCTCAGTTGACTTGGTCAATCAGCCCCTGGTCCCAGGATTTTGTCGTGTTTGGAAGTGAAATTATAACCCTTATGATAATGTAGTGAAAAATGAATCTGGGTGTCTCATAGTCATGAGAATGCAAGCTACTAACATGCATTTTCATAACAGGGCCTCTTACTGACCTTGGGTTTTCCAGATTTTGGAATAGTTTAATTGGGTTTTGCTTTACATCCCTTCCTATACAAATTGAGGAATATATGATACACTTGTGTATTCCCCAACCTCTTTCTTTCTTCTAATTAACTTTGGTCCAATGATTTTAAACTAATTAGATCATCCAAGTTGGTGCTAGGAAGCAGGAATAAGTTTCTAATGTGTTGGATTCAGTGAAGGTACAAATTGGATATTTTTCTGGCAGAAGCTGTTTCCCTGCTTTTTTGTATGCTCATAGGGGATTTAATTTCTCTCCTCTGCCCAGTGCTTCCAGGTAAATGAGTTAAAAACATTTTAACTGGGTTAGCCTTCGTAGGAGCAATATGTGTTCTGCCAGGTATCTCAACAGCTGGTAATATTAAATTTCTTTCTTATATGGGGTGAAATGTAGCCCAGTGATACAACCAATGGCATACTTAGAATGGGCATGGGGATTTCACTCCACTGACCATTTTAGCAGTCAAGCTGGTTGTTATGTTCCCAAAGCAGTATATTTCCATTCCTGGCATTTTCTTTGCTTATGCATCTCATACGTTTACTTATAAGGTAAAGAAAAGCTACTCTATATGTTATAATAAAAAATGAGGACAATTATCCTTGTTATCTGCCTACCTTGCAATCATTTTTCCCCTGGTTTGCTTGTTTGTCAAATACAGATTAAACTGGTGTCCTATTTGTGCTTCCTAGACAAGCAGTGGGACTAAACAAGCAGTAGCCTTTTCCAGCTGAACATGACCTGAGAGGTGAGAGGAGTGTGGCGGAGTGGTGGAGAACGATGATGAAAGGTATCCATGGGATACTCCCCAAGGAAGCAGAGCATTATGAAATGAATGCAGGCCTGGTTCCTGCTATATGAGAATGGTTATAGCTGTGTGAGGAGTCAGTAGGAGAGATTGAGTCAAATATGATTAGTGTGGCAAAAAGGGAGAAATTGGTTTAGATAAAACCAACTGAGAACATTATGAAAGAAGCCAAGATTGCAGTAGGGGAAAACAAGCTTCATAAGGCATATAAACAGAGCAAGACTGTGCCTCCAGGCGTGTGCTTGTATTTAGTGGAACTGTTTAGCTCCAGTGCCTTGGGCAGTGCTAGGGGAAAAGTTGTGCCTTGGAACTAATCTGTTTCTTCCCTGCTTGTGACCCTTTGCATCGTGAGGGAAGGGGCTGTGCTTCCCCACAGAGAGAGGAATGGTGCAGACTTTGCTCCCTGGCTTGATTCTTCTGCTCACCACTTCCCAGCTTCCAAAGCTGGCTGGCAGGAAGGAAAGGGAAGGAGCCCTGAGCTCGCCAGCTCTTCAGAGCACATGGTAGTCAAGCTGCAGGGTGAAGAAGGGAGAAGAAAAGTGGATGGATTCAAGAGGCAAAAAATGTATTCAAGGATCATTGTGTTACGCATCTGTGCAACTGCAAATTGTCTTGTGCACTGAGCGAGTAACGAAAGACGTAGAGGGGTGACAAGGGAGATTTGGTGTCAGACTGAGTTTGCTTTGTTCAAATGGAGATAATGTTTTATGTTTTATGACTCTGCATGCAGCAAGGCACATGCAGTAAATATGCCAGTAAATTGAGGAGCACTTTCCTCCTTAAAAGACAGTAAATATTAATGAAGATACAGGTGATGCGCACACAGAAGAAAATACAAGAGGAAGTAGAGCAGTTATAAAAAGCAAGCTCTGGAAGAGTTTGATGGCTGCCTTCCCAGAGGTTTTTGGTGGGAGGAAGTTGGAGGAAAATGCAATGGCAGCAACAACAAAAGAAAATCATAACTCCTGAAGAACTGGGAGACGAGGCTGAAGGGAACTGAGCAGCATCCTCTTCTTAACAGATGAAAGGGAATGTGCTGTAAAAAGCAATATTAAAGTTTGATCTTTTTGCTGGTGACATTTTTGTGATTGATTTAGGGCAGTTCCCATGCACAAGCTGTAACAGGCCATGCTAGGTCTAACTACAGCCTGATGCCTTCCTATTGTATACTTGAAATTGTATGTCTTCTGTAAGATTTATGCTAGACCTCTTACAGATTTTAGGAAAAGCAGCAGCATCTTTCATTTGCTGTCCCTCTATAAACAAAATGTAGGACTTTTTGTTTTTAAGTTTGTGATTTGGGGCAGTAGAAGTAGATTTTTTAAAAAATGTGATTAAGAATAAATATGAAAAGACAAGTATCTGTCAGATCTCTCAGGAACAGGTATCTAAGAATAAAATTAACTCTTTCCCGGACAAATCTAGGACAGCAGGACCTATATAAAAGCTTTTATGCAATTCCTCTTCTGCCTCAACATTTCATAGGTAAAAGTTTTCTTTCTCCACTTTGAGTCCAGAAAACTTCTTTTTATATCTGAATGGAAGTTACCATAAAATAGCAACATTCCAGGATGCTTAATTAGAAGACAAAATAATAAAACTTGTAATGAAATCAGAGGTCCTAGCTCNTGCGGGGAGAAATGCTACAAGCACACAGGTAAAATGAAGCTTGGTGGGAAACAAAATTACTTTGTATGATGTGTATTTATAATACTTCATGCATACATTACATGTGTGTGTGTGTATATATGTATACATATTTGTGTACTCCTTTTTACTTACAGGCAGATATGCTGTTCCTCATTTGATCATAAAATGAGTAAAGAATTTAAAATAATTTTGCAAATGTACCATTTGGTAGAAAAATAGGTAAATAAATCATGTTTACATATTTTGTCAGGATAAGTCCTGTAAACTTGTAGTCTTCAAAATGTCTGTATTAATGACACAGTAGATCACAAAGACCAGTTTAAAAAACATTGTTTGCTGCCTACTTGGATTTTAAATATGCCTACATGTCTGCCTGCTCTGACAGAGCTGGTGAAAGGAAAGAATGCCTTGTTGTGACTTAAGAAAACAAGTTTATTTTCTGAACTCTCTCCTAAATGTTTACTCCTAGGGAACAGTATGGGGGGGTACAAAAGTGTATCTTCGCAGATATATGTCTTCAGGACTCTGAATCAACTGCATTTAACCCAGCAGCAGAGTTAAGGCTGCTAGAATCTAAGATGACATTCAGTAAATATTTACCATCCAAACCACCCTGTGTTTCTTTGTGCTGTCAGTTCTGTGGAGCTAATTGTGAGTTGGTGAGATGCTGATGTGGACAGGAAGGTTTCTGGCATGTGCTGCACTCCAGTGCCTGCTGTCTGAGCACACAGCTGTCCGGAGCTGCAGGAACCTGCCTGCTGGGGAAAACAAGCCCACCAGATGTGCTGTGGAGTTCAGCAGCCCCAGAGTTACGTAGTAGTGTTTGCTGTTGATCATACTGCAGAAATGAAAACCTGACCCTACTAAAGTTAGAAGTAAGAGTTCCAGCACCTTAAGTAGGATTAGGATTTCTGTGTAAGTACTGTCTTCCAAAGTGAATTTTTAAACCCAGCATATTGTTGTTTGGGAACAAAGTATAATCCTCTTATTTAAATTAAAAATGAGAATAAAAACTTTAATGTTAAAAACCTAGGCATATTTAAATTTATTCTTTTGTTGGTGATAAATAGAAGATTAAAATGTGTTAAGATATTAATTTTAGTTTTAAAATAAATTAAACTAATTTCACCAATACTGTATTTGTTGACATACTACTTTATTTCAATAATGCCTAAGACAGTCTCAAGTTAACTTAAACTTGATAACATGTTTATAAAACCTGAACCTAGGTTGAACTTATTTTATCTTTGTAAGTCATTGCAGTCTGGTTTTCAAGGATATTGAAGCATCTAAAGGTTCAGGTGGGCTTCAGTAGAATCACAGAAAATGTCACAGTAAATAAGTCCTGTTACTGGTCACTTTCTTTTTTTTTTGCCAGTTTTATAAATAACTAGGCTCTTATGAACACATGTAGCATTTCCGAATGTCTTTACAGAAATTAAGCTGTCAAGTTCTGGCTCTGTGCTTCAGAAAATGGTGGGAGGGTTAATACATTTAGGAAATAAAAATAGCCCTGTGAAGTATAATGGAGTGGTGGGTGATAAAATCAGCCTGCTGACCTGTTGCTTGGGGTAAAGCTTGCTAGCAAAGGCAGTGACACAGCAGCACTCAGTACTCATTCCAAATAGGCTCTGGCATCCTCCAAGACTGTTTCTTGGGGTGTGAAACTCTGCAAGTGGCTGGATGACTGGAAACCTGGAGGCTGGCTACTGTGCTGGTAGTGCTTTCCCGTGGCTAAAGCAGCAGAGAGCTCAGCATATGCTAGGTCCCTTTACATTAATCTTACCACAGCCAAGACTTTAGAATTGGTTTACTTTATCCTGTCAAGGAAAGAAACTATTTCTAAATGAATTTGCAGTGCTGGAGAAGGGGGTGCAAAAGGGTGAAAGTTGATGTGTGACTCTCAAACCAAACTTGGTAAGAGTTTTCTCAGTAACTCCTGTCTGCAGTCACTGTCTCAAGTAAGATATGTTTGTGCAAGGGAAAATTGCACGGATTACAAGAATCATCTGTTATCTGAAGACTTTTGTAAAAGAAGGGATTAAGTAATTTAATAATCACAGCTGGGGAAAGAATTCACTTTAAATGCTAGTTACTTCTTCCCTGAATTCTGCTGCTTCCTGCTGTAAGGGATGTGACAAGGAAGATGGGCTCAAGCCATTTTGGGTCTGACCATCAGTGTCTATTTTTAATATTGTTTTTCTGTCTTCCCTGGATAAAATGGACTCCTGCAACCTCCCATGGGCACTCAACGCTTCTTATAGCTTGACATAGGTCTTCTGATCCTTCTTCTGTCAGGGCTTCACCTTTTGCTGTATCATACAGGGCAGCAAGAGAAGAGCAATTTTGTTTACTCCCTCTTCCCAAATCTTCTCACATTTTGTATTCATCATATTCCTTAAAATGAAGGGAAATGCACAAATTACCATTTTTTCTTCTTTTTTTGTCTTCTTTCTTGCAACTCAGGAAGATGACACATTTTTTTATTGTGAAAATTACATATACTCATTGAATAATTTTTAAACCTTTAGCTCACTAGTTCCAGAATATCTGTTGTGCTGAGACTACCTCATGAAAGCCTGACATGATACAGCTGTGCTGATGTTGGGGCCAGTTCAATTGAACATATCTCTTTCATTCCCTGTTTGTATGAGGGGACCTAATTTATGGACTATGTAGTGAAGTTATTGGGAAGCAATAGTAGGTGGAACAATGCATATATCACCCCTTAAATGGATTAAACCCACATGTGGCTGGGTGACTCCAAGCAGTTTCTGCACTGAAAATACAGAAGTTCATTTCAGAATTGCATCAGCTGCTAAACTTTACTGTTTCTCTATCCTCTCACTCAGATTTTCCTGCATTGATACTGTGCCTGATTTAATTCCTCTTAGCAATGCAATTAATAGCAAGCTCTGGGAACAGAACTGCAAATTTAGAGAGTGCATAGTATCAAAGAGCTGGACTCCATCTAAATGTGTGTGTAGGTGCAGTCCTTGATTGGAGTAACATGCAGCTACAACCTGCAAACAGATTCATCTACATTACTGTAGGAAAACAGCCAGAAGCACTACAGCCTTGTAGTGCTTCTTAAACCTGTGTAAGCTGTAAAGTCCCTCTAGTTTTCTTTCTGCAGGGAAAATTCCATTTTCTCCTGCAAGATCTTTAAGGAAGCTGCTTGTCAGTGGCTGTAACTAGGTTAGCTCATCTAGCTGTACCTCTGTCTGTATAATTTTCCTTATCTATCACTTGCAGAGAGCTGAGAGAGATTTTTTGGGACTTTCTAGTAGCTGTCACAGTAGCAATGCAGTTGTAGCTTGCCAGAATATTTGCAAGCATATGTACCCAAACTCCTACCACGGCATACAACCAAGGACTGGTGAAAATTGGAGAAGGAAAGATTTAGGTTATGGTTTTGGGTTTGTTTTGTTTTTGTTTTTTGTGGTTTTTTTTTTTCCTCTGTGTATGTGTAATTTCATTTCTAAGAGCCTGCTATTAGAAGAAATTTATAAGTCCGTTTACCTAGATGGCTTAACATCATAAGTTATTAGGGATTTAGATAGCTGGAGCCTTGGTATTTCAGGAGCTTTTTATGCAGCAGTACTTCACAATCATATTTTCTCTTTTGGTTGTAAAAGTAATGCTGCCTTCAGAATGTTTTTCAGGTCATAAATCAAATTAAAGAAAAAACATGCATTTTGTGTGCAGGTTTTTGTTTCCAGACTTTATGTTTAAAAATCACTGGGTTAGAAAACAGTGATGGGGAAAGAACAGGCTATAGACTAAAAAACAGGAAAGAATAGAATCAGCAAATTTTGCTTTTCTGTCTTTTGCTTAATGATTAACAGGACAGGCATATAGAGTTAAAGTATATAACTCCAGGCAACTTAGTTTTTGGTGTAATACCTATTTTTCATGTTTTTTTATGCTGAAGTTTTTTGAGTGGGAAACTGGAGGAGCTGGCCTTGTGAGGTCCCTCCCAAACGGAGCTGTCCTATGGTTCTGTGACATGTGTAAGTTGGTAGGCTGCTGTTGGAGCATGAACACTGCTGCCTCAGAGCTCAGCAAGAGCTTTTGCTGCTTTTTGTGTAACATGAAAATGGCAGACAGCTGCATGGTTTGGGGCAGCTGGTACTAGAAACATCATTCAAGGCAAACTCTAAGCCTTGCTGCTAATCTTAAAGGCAGACAAAAGGCAACGGTGCAGTCATTGACTTCACCAAGTGTATTGTAAACTGAGTAATGGGCAAAATGTGATTCTAAGTTGACAGAAAAGTGTTACTGGTGCTCCTTATTGTGGTTTTCTAGAGGGGGCTCTTGTCGGAGATTTAAGTTTGCCTTGGTTCTGGTTTTCTTTTTATTCATTTGCAACCAAGATATTTTTTCCTTTGTCTCCTGTCCTTTTGCAGCTTTACACATTTGTATCTTCTTGTGTGGAAAGCAGTAATTTCCTTAGAATTTCAGGAAGATATGTATGTTAACCAGTAGAGAATGCAGGAAAAAAGATTTTGAAAATAATTCCTGAGCAAATGTCTAGATCAGTTGTCATGGGAATCTGGCTCTGTCACTTAGGGATGGATGTTTTGCCCACCTTGTTCTAAACTTGCCTGTGGTTTGGCCTGGGATGTGTTGAAGCGACGAATGCTCTGAGATAATTTGTCTCTAGTTTTGTATTGGATCTGCACAGCTTCTGTTCAGATCTTCAATTCAAGGCACCTCATATTCTGTTGATGCATATAGTTAAGTAGTGCACTTGGCCTCAAGTATGTAAGCTCTAAAATAAATTTGAAACGTGAGACTTTGGTTCCACTTTATTGGCTCACACTTCATGAAGTCACTAAAGCTAAGGAAAAAGTTTTAACACCCCACTCCTGAATTATTCTTTCTCATTTGTTAAGATTTTACACATGCCTTGGTTTGTGACATAATTCTGCAGCAGAACGTGCCAAGTGTTGGTAATTTCCTAAGAATGAAATTGCTTCAGATTTTTATGTTGTTTAGAGTGCTTTAAATAACCTCCTGTCTGGATGCAGGCTTCTTACCACTGGTGAAAACGTCTGACTACTACATAACATGTCCTTTACTTACAATATTTCTCAGTATGTTGCCATATAAACCATAATTTTCTCCATGGAAAAATACAAAGGAACTCAAAGAAAAGAATAAAAAATCCCAACCTTTAGCATGATAGCAGTAGAAACACAGGCTTTTCTGCATATATTTTGAGAATGTGAGCAGATTGCTCAGCACACGTTTTATCTGGTACTTTTCTGAAGTTCTTTGTAACTTTTGCTGGCGAGTGAAGTATAGAAAAATGCATAGTGTACCCTTTTAATAGCAGGATGACTATTTTATCATATATTCCCAGTTTTGAGAATTTTGGCATAAAGGGAAGTGGAATATTGAGCTTTTGGGTTATTTTTAATCTACAAATTAGAAAAAAATACCTTGAACTACAACCATGTTCTCGTATATAGTATTTGAAATTAGATATAAGCCTAGCAGACTGATTAGTTTTGTAATTAAGATTTTTGAATGGGAAATTCTGCTTATGGAAAGCAAACTCAGCCAGTGGTAAGTGGCTGCATTTCATTTCAAGGTCATGAAATATGTTTTGTAAGGAGATGACCCTTTAGCTCTCAGAGCTTCTGTAATCACTGTGCAGTGAGGCTTCACTGCTCAGTGATGCTGGATTTCTGTGTAGGGAAAATATTTAAAACATACTTTTCTTTCACCTCCAAAACGAAGAGGATAGTATTGGTTTCATTTCATTTACAAAAGATGTTTAAGATAGGCTTCCTTTGTGTAATTTGTTGGCCATTTCATTTTATTTCCCAAGAAATTGAATGGGGGATTAAATCATAGAAGAGAGCTGAAGAATTGGTAAATATGAGTGTGTTCTCACTCTTCTCTTTTCTCTGCAGTACTCTTCTCTTAATTAAGGTCCAGCCAGATCTTTTGTTCTACTGTTTTGCTGATGGAGATCATCTTGAGATGTAGAAAGAGCTCCTACCAAAACCAAGCAGTAGGAAGTTAGGCTTTAATCCAGGTTTACAAAAGCAATTTTGTTTCCTTTTTGGCAATTCACTTCATCCTTCTAATGCAAGGTCACTCTCCTACAGACTAAAATGTCACCTTCCGGCAACAGCATGCCATGAAGAATTTCCAGATGACCACAGGCCTGAAACATGAGAGACATCTTTACAGAATATAAGAAATAATTTACCAAGAAGTGCTTAAAATTTTTCTGAGCTGCTTTTTCTAGTGTATGATTTTCCATTTTGCTCACAGCAGGCAGATTGTATTAGGTATAAAGGTATTGAAAAAAATTCAAAATTTACTATGCAGAAAAATGAGATTTCCTTTAGCTTTTCCAAATGTTGTGTGCATAATTGAATTTTAATAACTACATACAACTCAAATTTTTATGACATAAAATGGACAGTTGTGTAAGAGGTGGTAAGAAATTATATGCTATACTGTTATTTTTATTTAAAATATGATGCCACTTTACAGCATTGTGTTTGCAGTGCTTTACTCTCTACTACCATAAACTCTCATTATTAGTTGCAATGCAGTCAATGAGCTAGACTGCATTTCTATCAGAGGCTTTATGAGAAATTTTTTTCATAAGGCAGAAATGGCAAAATTCCTGCACTTCTACCTGAAACACAGCGGTGAGTCATGGCTGCAAAACTGGTGAGAGGACAAATGTTCATTGAGACCAGAAGTAACAACACTTTAAGGCAAGAAAGAAACCCCTAAAAGTCATATGTGAGATAAAATTCAGTATCTGATAATAATTGTGATTTTGTCAGGGATCACATTTTATGAAAAATTAATTTGGTGCCTGGTCTAGGGGTATGCTGCATATCATATGGTAAGATTTCCTGCATGTACTAGGTTGGGAGAGAAAAAAATAAAAAATGGTTTTCAGAAGATTTAGAAATAAATATCAATGCTCCATTTACTAAATGAGAAAGAGACAAATATGCTTCATATGTTTTCATTAGTTTGTTTTGTTGAATTTTTTTTTCTCCTGAAATACTAAGTAGGCCTGAGAAAGCCTAAGGTCAAAATCCCCATTAAAACAGAGAAAAACATCTCTCACACATCAGCTTTTAGAGACTTTCACTTTCTAGTGCACATCAGCATGAAGCTAAAGCATCCTGCAGAACAGAACGTCAAAGAGCCTTTCACAGGCATCCAAGTCCCAACCACTACTTGCTGCTTTGGGTAATTTCTGGCTTTAGCAATACAAAATTCTGGAGGTGAAAGGAATTCCTTCAGGACTTGGATCTCCAATGGGGTCAGTGCGCTTTAAATGAAAAGTCCTGGCAGTTTAAAAGAAAATATGATGGAGACTTTTGTTTTCTATGAAATGGGGGCACATCTTTAATAATAATGTATGTAAAACATAGAGTGAGAAGAGACAGGCAAAAGAAAAATGTGACCTGTATCAGATATTTTAAAAAGCCCATGAAACCAACCCCAGAAATCAACCCCAGAACAAAACAAACAATGGACTTTCATAAGTGCATTAACTGGGCAGCAATGACTGTAGGGAATCAGAGTAAGTGCACATTTTTTGCTAAAAGGGAAGACTTGGCTTGCAGGGAACAGGACAGTGCAAGAAACAGCTATGTCAGTGATAAAGAGTTTATAACTTTTTGTGGAATCAGAGACTAGAAAGGAAGCATTCTGTGGCAGGCAACGTACCTCAAGGAATGACAAGACCTTTGCCTTGTCCCTTTTCCAAGGCATGTGGAGATTGTTAGTGCCTGGAACAGTCCAGCATTGCCTCACAAGGTTTGTTTCATACCTTGTCCCAGTGTCCTGCCTGTAGCTTTGACAGTTATGGGTCCACAGAGGACAACAGTGGCTCTTTGAGCTGCCAACACTCAGTTCTGAGGAGCTTTCTATGTAACTGAAACAAACACGTTCCGTCGGTACTTCACTGTGCTGTTTGGCTACTTTTGTCTTTGCACACATCAGTTACAGAAGAGAGAGGAAAACAAAAATGAAATTTTGGAAGATACATGGTGAAAAATGTTCTACATGTAGATCCTTAGAACAAAGTTTGTTTGGAGGTAACATCACGTTGTTTCAGACTGAGAGGAACCATTCCTTGTACAATGAGGTGTGTAATGGGTACAGTGCACATTTTGAAAAGCCACTGGTTTTGTTCTTCGTCGTTCTGTACTGCCTGTGAAACAGACAGGAGTCTGAAATTGATGCTGAAGTTTTTGGAGCCCATGAGTGGCTCACAGAGTCCACAAATAGACTTTTCTGGCCACGTGGAACTGTCCTCTTTTTTCCCTGATGAAGTGATGGGAACCTGCTGTTATACTTCCTGCTTGTGTGGCAGGATAGCTGACATGGAGCATTCCCCATGGCAGCCATGGAATCCCTGGTAAAAGGGATCCCTTACCTTTCAGATCAGCTACACAGCATGGGTCCTTGTTGTCTCATGACTGGCAGCAGGAGCAGTGACTTCTGGAGGAGGAATTCATAATTCATTGGAGTGTCTTCTGTTCTCAATCCAGGCATAGGCTGCATTTAGAAAAAATCAGTTTTAGGCACTGAGGAGATGGAAGCTAATAATGAAATCTATGACAAAATAGTCGGATAGGGTTTTCTAGAAATGTAGCTTCTCTACAATTGTGAATTGCCATAGAGGAGTTCAGTATGAATTTTTGAGTTGTACTTGAGGTTTTCTCTGGTCCCCCAAAGGATTTAAAGGTCGAGTGAAGCCCTTAGCATTGTTGTCTGTTTGGAGTAAGAATGAGTGGTACTTGGTGAAACTGTGAATAATTCAGAGCATCTGTGGTGGAAAATAGGGACAGGAGAAAAGGAAGATTGGGATTTTGTGGCTTCAGCCAGAGTTTAAGGAGTAGTTAACGCATAAGAAAGAACAACTTTGAGCTGGAGACAATTTCTGATCAACTGGTGCAAGGCAACCTGGCTTTATTCATAGACCTTACTAGGAAAATAGAAAAAACTAACACAAGGTAGAAGAATGGTGAATGCCTTTATTTTCTGAATAGCATTTGCATTTTTCCTGATGATGCATGATGCAGGGAGAAAATTTCAGGAAAGCGTGAAGAATACAGTAGCCTTATTCTACCTTTGACCAGAGCATGGCTGTATTGCAAAATTATTGAGAATGACAGGTGTCAAATGGCAAAAATATTTTTCTAGCATTTTGTTCTTATGATCAAATAAGAAAAGCAGTCTTGGACAACCATTCTACGTTTGGTGATTGGTTAATTACAAGCTTGAAACTCTAAACTCATTTGTGGGATGATACTCATCAAATTTCTGTTAACTGACACACACAGCTTCAAAAATAGAACACATTTAGATGAGGACTAAAACCCTTCTGCTTTCTTACCCATCAAAAGATTTGAAAGCATGTGGGTTGTAGAAGATGAAGTATATCTGAAGTCATTAGGGTTCCCTTCTGTACTGAAATGATTTAGTAATAAGAGACTCAGTATGAATTAAGTTTTTTACTACAGCAGAAGGTGTCTGGGGCAGTTAATTTTCTTCTTTTGAGTTTCTGGCAGGACTGCTTCTCTGGGGGTTTATAGGACTCATCTCTACAAAGACAAGAAGTCTTTCAGTGTCCTTGATCCTGTATCCAGAAACTATTGTCCATCATGTCTTTGTGCCCCTCAGGAGAGTTTCAATAGCAGGGTATGGTGATTGATTTTGATAGTATCCCTACAGATTCTTTAAAACTTTCATTTCTCATTTTTTCAAGTTAAAGTGGTAACGATGGAGGTAAAAGTATTGCAGTAGTCTTCTGGGACAGGAGAGGATGAGCACTGGATTGAGAAAGAAGGGTTTCATTCCTGAGGCAGTGGAAGATTAAATATCATAGAGAGACGGTTACTGAACTCCACTTGTGTCACAATAATGTTTCCTATTTGCAGATAGACATGCCCTGCAGATACTTCAGGTGTGGTGTTCTTACTTTTAAAAACAAATAATACAAAATGTTTTATCTCTGGTGTTCCTCTTGGAACCTCCTTGGGATTATTGTGGCTAGAATTGCCTCTGTGCTGTGGAGCTGTGTGTCCTGAACAAGCAGCTCTGGGAGTGCAATGTGGCTTTTGTTCAGGATTCTTTCTTTTACGATGGGTGGGAGAGGGACCTATGTATTGGCATGTGGGATGCAGAGAGCTGCTTGAAAAGAGAAAATTGGCTTTTATACCAATGGAGAGTTGAAATGAAGTCAGGCTACATGGCAAGACTTGAAACTTGGAAGGTTTTTTCTTCATGTAAATATTAATATATGTAAAGGAAGCAACTGTTACTGTTATTGACTCTGTTACTCCATTCCCAACGCTGAGTTTATTGTGTTACATGGTCAGCCTCGTGTGAGTCACTGTTGCCTCTGCAGACAGTGCTTTCAGGAAAAAAATAATGCCTGTATATGAGGAAGTACGATGAACAAGATGATTCCAGGACATTGAATATCCAAATGGTAAACACGACATTATAAGGTGAATCCCCATAATAAACATTCTGTAATTTCAGCCATCCACCACAGTTGCAGCAGTTCAAGGGCTTGCTATAAAACAACATTAGAATATAATCCTTCCACTATTTTAATCCAACTGAGGAAATCCAAGGTAGATGCTTAAAAAATTACTAATACCTAAAGAGAAAGTATGCATAGAATATTAATATTTCAAAGTATTTATACTTAGGAAAATCATAGGGCTCTATATGGTTCCACATACAGAGATTTTAAACTCTGTATTATGAAGATTTTTGTCAGAAACTCTTTGGATAATTTCAGCTTTGATAGCGTGTGCTGTGCACTAACACATATTAACTAAAAGCAACACTGGGAGAAAATAAGGCAGAGGAAAAAAAAAGCTAAGGGTGTTTTTTTTGTAGTTGTGTTGAGTGAGAGTTTTCAAGGGGAGCTGCTTTGATGGGAACATTTTGGAAGACATGGCCCAACTGTGTACTGAGTGTTGTGCCCCATTACACATTAAATATGATAAATACAATTGGGATATTCCATTTAACTGAGTGCTTTACCTAAGAACTCTCTGAAGAATGCAGTTTTACCATTCATTTTTGCTGCCATATGACCATCTGTGAGGCCATGAAGTAAACAGAGATGAATCTGAATGGAAAAAAATAGCTGCTAATTTTCAGGTGAACCAGTTTACTTTTATTGGCATGGGAGCAACTGTGATGTGAAGCAGGAGATGCTGGGAAAATGGGAATACTTTTGTATCAGTGCCAGTTTATGCTGTTTTAAAATTACAGTCTGAGAGCTTAATTTCCACTAGTTCAGAGAAGAACTACATTTATAACAGAATTTACAGTCTTGGGCTATAGAGGTGGCACAGTTAAAAAGTCTGTCAATATTTTTGTAGCAAAGACCTATTGAGAGGAATTTCCAATTGTTGGTTTAAAAAAAAAAAAACAAACAAAACAACAACCAGCAGTTTGGGGCACTATTGCATACTTATTGTCTGTAGATACTATTTTTTAAATTGAATTTTTTAACCTATTTAGACCATTTTTTCCCCCCCACATTTGAAAGAAGAAATGGTGTTGCTTTCTGTGTTCATTATTAACACTATCTGTACTGCTCTGGACATTAGGCATTAATAGTACGCTTTAAAAATTCAAACTGTTCTAGTTTTGATCTTTAAAAAGTGGGTAATGCTACAGATTTGCACTTCTTCTTAAGGCATGGTTTATGCTGAGTATGTTCTGCATATGACATAAAGAGCATATTACTGATACAGTGCAGGAGACTTTACATATGATCTCATGTTTCAGGTCATTACTCAAGCACAGGACAGAAAAAAGGCTGACCTGGGATGTTTGCTGTGGCAGAGCTATTGCATTATCAATCAGAATGTCCCTCCACAGGACACACTGATTCCTTACACACCCCTTCAGTAATCACCACTTTGGTGATTTAATGAACTGATTGTTTAATGTCAAGCAATTCGGAGGGATCAGGTTTTATATTTCTGCAGCAGGAATGGCAAAAGCAGGTTGAGGGGATATTTTAGCTAATCTGCCTTGTTTTCAGACCTCTGCTGGCATGGTGCTGGCCTAGCTCTCACAGTGAAGTTTGACAGCCAAGAGCTGTGCTCCTAAAGGCTCTCCAGCAGCCAGGCTCTCCCATTGCCGTGATTCTGCAGGGAGGGTGGTGGACAGCAGGCAGTAAGCAACAGCAGTGCCAGCGCTGCCTCTGCAGCCAGGCTTGCTGAAGTAGAAGGTGCATTTTCTTTGAATTTTTGGTCTTTGTAAGTGCCATAAATCTAGGCACTCTTGGTGTGCTCCACCTTTGCCTGTGCAGGAAGGAAATGGCAAATGGTGATCAGTGAGCTGAAGGATTTATCCAGGATCACCAGCATGGAGGTAGGATTTGGACAGGGATCTCCCAGGGCCTGATGATCTTCCTCTCCACTAAGGCATCCTCTTGACTTAAAGATTACCAAGATGTAATCTTTGTTCTTCCCCCAAGTGAAATGCCTGACTTGCTTATCATTTCTGGCATTTATTGCCTCTTTGCCATCTTTTGCCCTTCATAGTGGCCACTGAAGAGAATTCTTGCAGACAAGCAGAATTATATTCAACAAGTGAAGGGAGGTGTAGAAAAAAATGCAGTTCACTTCCTCCTTTTTTCAGACTGTACAGGCAGCTAGGAATCCTAGTCACCTCTGAGAGTAAAGACCTTGCTTTATTGTTATGACTTGAGTGTTTATTATTGAATTCTACCATAGCTATAGGAAAAATTATGTCTTTTTTCCTTGTGGAGCCACTGTGAATTTGCACACATCTAATGTAGGTGCGTACAGTATCTCAAGTGCTAATTTGTATCCCACTGATTGTAAGAAAGTCTGGAGGAGTAGATCAGATGTAGACATATTTATAGTTAAGTAGGACAGTTATTACCTGTCATATATGATATGGTTCTGACACCATTAATGTTTTAAGGGCTCAAAGAAAGCTTTCAATGGAATTAGATTTACCTTAAAATCCACTAATGCTATAATCCATACAAAGATGAACCCTTAATTTGTATGTAGAGAGTTACAATACTGATCATCACCACTGGCCTATGCTCCTACAAATTATCTGATAGTCTGATGTACTTTACTTGGGAATTTAAATGTCACTGTATCCATTTAACAGATGGTGAAACTATAGCACAGGGTTTGTGAAACACATCTAATTAAAAGGAAAACTGTTAAATGGATGAGTATCCATTTATACAGTCTTGCTAAAAAAGGTTACATTCTAGTGTATTTAGTTAACTGCAGTGGTTAGGATTCCAAATACTCTAAAGTGTTATTTGAAGCCTGTACATGTAGTTAAACTGACATTCTCACATTGTAGAATGGCTCCTGTCTAAAAGAAGGGATCCTGTCTTTGTCTCTCAAGCATATGGAGAAAAAGAAATGTTTATGCTCAGCTTAACAAGAAACTGCATGAGAGAGTGTTGTTGAAAGTATTTTGGATTTGTTCCTTGTATGACTGTTTTCTAATAAATTCCTTGGATCAGAAATGGATTAGTTGTATTTATCTGGGGTAGTGTAGCATATCTGACATTTATGTGTTTGGTTAGCCTTGAAGAAGTAATTTTTAAAAGAATTCTAGCATTTTCAATATTAGATTTATGCCATGCCTTATGGCAAATACCAGTGTTTGAATATGGTAACAGAAATGTTTTTCTACTCCTTGAAGACAGGGTACTTAATGTAGTTGATAAACCAAATGATACCTAGCATTCCATTGTAATGCTCTACTTTACATGTAAATTGTATTTTGAAGCACCATATTTTTTCTCAATTGTGATTAATCCTTGAAATGAAGGGGGAGGGTTGAGCAGCTAGTTTGTTTTTAATGATACATTCCTCCTTTGGGAAAGATTAACTATGCACAACTTCATTGAATTTAGCAATTTACAATCAGTTGTTGAGTTGTCCATGGAGACCAATTCTGTTCCTTCAGGAGAGTTTGTCAGGTTACATTGTGCTCTGTTTCTCTAAAGAAAACAAGTTCTTTTGTCTCTATCTGTGGCAAGAGGTAGTAAATTCCTTGCTATGATTTGAACTTTAATAAATCTAGCACATAAAACTAGGCTGTAGTATATTTGATGGGCGGAGAAAAGACTGAAAAGAGGAAGACAACTTATTCAAAACATGCTCTTATTTTGTGTAGTTTTGGTTTTCATGTCAAAATTTCAGCTTGTGTTCAGTGTTGGATGCTCATTCCTATTTGCTTGTCTGTCACATGCCCTTAGGAGGCCTGTAGTTTTTTTGGTTGCTCTGCCTCTTCTTCCTGCTCTTTCCCCTTCTCAGATTGTACACAGATATTAATGGCTTGACTAGTTTTGCTAAAAGATTTGTTTGTTGTATTCTGAACCTCTTAGTCCTACAGGACAAAGTGGGAATGTGCAGTAATATCTAGCTTAATCCCTGCAAGTGAGGGGAAAAGCATGTGTGCAAAGGTTGAGTATTCCTGTGGGAAACTGTGGTGGATCCTTGCTAGCTGAATCTTTTTTTTGTGTGGAGTCAGTACCTCACAAAATATTTCAGATTACTGGGAAAACAGTAATATTTCAGATTACTGACACCTGGAAGTGCTGCTGGGCCCTTCTTTGGGAGTGGGAATACTAGCAGAGAGTGCTGGAGCAGTGGGATATAACAGTGTGTGGGCTCAGAGATGCTGCAGCCTTTTAAAGGTTATTTGGTGGGAGGGCTTAATGGATAATGATCAAGTGCAACAAGATTCACATATTCAGCCAATTTAGCGTGTTATGCATCAGTGTCATTTCCTTCCTTCATTCCAGCACAAGAAGAAAAAAATTGGTTTCCTTACAGAGGGAAGGTTGATGCTCCTTCTTGTGCCAGGTGTTGCACTGTGTGTGTGATCTGCAGTGATGTAGTGGGTGGTTTGATTTGATTTTGTTTTATTTTTCCCTAAAACTGTGCTGAGAACTGGCATTTGAACCAGGAATGATGATGAATGAAAATGCTTCCTGTTCCGTTTATTAAAAACTACTGAAAATTAGCACTGTGTGTGTGGGAATGATGGAGAACGACAAATTCACTAACCAAAGGGTTGAACTCAAACTGTTAGAAATGACAGCGTATCTTTCTACTGACTGAAAGAATAGCATAAATGTAAATAGATCTGCTAACCTCTGCTCCCTTGCCTGGGTTTTGACTCTGTATTTCACAACTGTAAAAGTACTCAGATGTCAAGTGAATCATATGAAGTACAAGAGAGAAATAACTTCTTTTTTTTTTTTTCCCTGTCTTTTCCCCTCCACATTTTCCAAAATTGCAGCCACAGGAATAAGTCTTCAGGCTGGCCTCACCCTTCAGGGACCTGGAGCTTGAACCAGGGGACACCTTATGGATGGGAGATGACGGCAAACAGAGATGGAAGAGACTACTTCATCAGGTAAGAGGGCAGCATGAGCTGTGCAGTGTGGGGCACAGCACTGCAGCCCTGCTCTTGACTGTATCCCCTTGGAATCCTAATTCCTGCTTCAGCCCGACACAGTTAATGTTCACTGCTTTGATTTATGGCACAGGAATCACTCAGGCTGTGCTTTCTGCTCTTTGTTTTGGTACTTGGTTGCTTCATTTGCTCAAGAGAATGTTGATAATATAAGGACCTGTAATTCTTTGAGAATTACAAGTAAGGTCATTAACAAAAGATGAATAAAAAATAAAAATGACATGTTTAAAGAATGAGACAGAAGGTCAGTTCTGACTGAGACTTCCAACTCTCCTCCACGTTGATGCCTTAGGATTTAGCTTTTATATTTTTCAGATCCTGCACTGCTTTAGTGAATAGCTCTAAAACTCCACAGCCTGTCAGCTACTGTTCACCTGTTTTATCCAGACAAAGCAATTCCTCTCTAGGCCTGAAACTCAAGGACGCCTTATTGTCTCGGGTCCAGAGAGATGTAAACAACAGTGAAGAGGGGTGGCAAACTTGGAGTAAATGACTTCATTACCTGAAACTGTAATTGGAGGATTAACCCCTTATATGGAAACAGACCAAACTTTTAACTTATGACCATTGTCCATCTCAGGTAAAGCCCCCCGGAGGCTTTTGACTGCCCAAGGTGCACCTGTTGAAGGCCTTTAATGAAGACCACTTTTATACTCCTAATTTTGTCTAGCCTCTGTTTTAGGTAGCCACTCCAAGGCATCAATATGAGGTCTTTTGGTTTGTCTAATATATTCATTATACTGGTAATAAGAAAGTGTGTGTTTGGATCCTGTATAGTAAATATACTAATTCTTAGCTTTCCCATAGTTTTTAGCGCTGGTTAAAAAAATAAGTATCAGTGTGTATGATATAATTGTTAACATAATTGGCTTTTCTTTTCCCATTGTAAGCTGTGCATAATTTTTTTTTTTTAATCACTGAGTTGCCTTGGATAAAACACATTTTGCTGTTCTAGCAAATGTACTCTTAGGTGACTTTAGAACTTCTTCACTAAAAAGGGGTGATACTAGGGTTAGCAGAACCATTGGCTGCTTGGTATTATTTTCTTTAGCTTACATTTAATTTTTAAGGTTAGCATTTTGATTCTGTTCTTGTGAAGTTCTGGATTTTTAAATTGTTATTTTTAATAACAATTTAATAACAATTTAATATTTTTAATTTTTGTCTTTTATCAACCTATTTAGAAACTTGCAGATACTTGAAAAAGTCGTGGACGAGAATTAGAATTCTTTTAACACAGAGGAGAAGGATCAAACATATTTTTAATTGACTGTTAAAAGTCTTTAATTCTCTCAAGATCCTTCAACTGCAAAAAATAATTGTAAAGCATAAGGCTGAAGATCCCTGTAACTGTGCTTCGCTTCCCTAGCCCTTCTGCCCACAGGGTATGCCTTGGCTTCCTAGGAGGCATTTGCTTTCGGAGCCAAAGCAAGATTTGTAGCAGCCTGGTGACCTGAAGGCTTTCAAGATTTAGAGCAATTTCAGACCTGTCCAAATTGGAACAAATTTTCTGGGTTAATGAGGGCTCAGAAGCTGACTTTGAAATGTTGTTTTCTTGCTTCAACAAGTATTTGTCATGCTTTGGATGTCTGAAAGATGGGCAGCATGAAGCTGAATGCCAGGCACAATATAACTGTATTAGCACAGGTTTTCTTCCTAAGTTAATTAGGCTTTGCAAGAAGTATAGGTGAGCCTCCAAAGTACTGTGCAGATGTGAGACTGTTGTTTCTGTTACTCAAGCTGCTGAAGATACCTGCACATCTCATTCTTACTTTCTGCAGACTGTTGGCATGCTTTTGTCTGTGTAATGAGATTCATTTGAAGCATTAATATCCTGATTATGAGGAGACGTGCTACATTTGATTGCTCCTCTTTTCTCACTGGTCACATAATGGGATGCTGCACTTGTTGTGCAGCTGTCAACAGCTTTAGCTTACAAAAAGCAATGCCTTAGTACTCATTAATTTTGTAATTTGGGAATGTTTACTAATCTTCTGTAGCAAATGATTATTTTGTTTATTTTTTTTAATGGCTTTTAGTACCTTAAATTGCCACATCCCTCTCTTAAATTGAGAAAACTGCATCTAGGAAAAAAATCCGTAACAGGGACTGCCTTAAGTAATATAAGGCCTGTGGTTGTTTTGTAGTTGGGGTCATTGTTTCAGGTTTTTTTCTCACGCTCTTACAAGGTGCTTGTTTTTCATTCTCTTTTGGACTCTGGTCTTCCTTCCATTTTCCTCTGCGTGTGGACAGCAGACTACGTGGAGAAAAATAGTCTGCTCTGAGAGGTAAAGGGCATGAGGCCGCTGTAGAAACTGATCTGTGGAAGCCTTTGATGTTTTGTGCCAGACTTTCCAACCCACCAGAATCTCTGAGCAGTTTCAGGTGCAAGGTGAACACTGCTACATACCTACCTGCACATTGCATGGTTTACAGTACATATTCCTACAGTACATATTCATACAGCATTAAATGTTTTACAGCAACAGCATTGTCTGTAGCATGTGCACAGATGTGCTTCCAGAGTAGTAATGCATCGTACATGAAATGATGTAAGGAATGCATTAAAAGCCAGTACTTTTGGAAGCAGAATGAGATCAGGAAACCATCTGGAGCCATGTACTGCTGCAGCGAGGCACCAGCCATCCACCACTACTAGGGAACATTAGCCCAGGTGGCTACTACAATGTGACTGGGTAGTTCCATTAGATATATCTTGGTTTTAGAAGAATGACTAAAGACTAAGTAGAGCCAGTGACTTGCCAGTGATTCCTCTGTGGAGGTGTACATAGTATTTGTCCTTACAGCGACTGTTATTTGGCAGAGAACCTCTCTCTGGCTTTCAAAACAACTATTTTTTGCAAATACTACATGAGACTATATAAATTAAAACAGAATTTAATTTTCTTTCCTTCATTTTCACACCTAGATTTTGGGAACGATATAGTGAGATGATTGTTGACTGTTATGCCAATAAAGACAGAGAGATCAGCGAGATAGCATTTTTATCGTCTCTAAGGCTTTTTATAACCATGCAGATTAACAAATTGCATCACACTGAAGGAGAAAAAGCAATTCAAATACTTTGCTTGGTTTTGATCAAAGATCTATAAACCAGGTATCATCACAACAAAATGTATGTGTGAGTTCTGTAAAAGGAAGTAACATCATTCATAGCGACATTAACTGCTTTTTAATTAAATAATTTACTTTGTGCCATATGTACATATCCATTCAACTGTAAGCAGACATATTGTAATTTTGAAATTGTGGGAGGAATAGAGAATCCAGGAGAATCTTCTGGTGAAATGAAATGTAATTATATAGTGTTGGTGCAAATGCTTTAAAGCATGAATGGGAAGAGATGTTTATTCTTTCTGCTGAGGCAAATTTGATTTCTTTCAAATCTCTGAAAACCCTTATGACATGAGCTAATCAGGGGCAGCTTCCATCACCAGGCAGTGCTTTTGTAAAAGTGTGAGAAGAATCTTTTATCAAAATATTTTCAGATATTGCTATCAATTCATTATCTCTTCTGTACAGATGGCACAACCAGGGTCATTTTGCAAACCTCAAAAATATTTTTTCTTAAGTTTAGGCCATAGTACATAAAAGTTTCAGAACTTCACCCATTCCCTTTTAACTTGCCCCTTCTACTTGAAATAGTGTTTGATATAAGTAATGCATTTCAGTATGGGAGGATGGCAATCATCTAGTATTCTCCCAGCATATTTCTGTACTCCACAGCAGAATTAAACTGTTAATATGAAATAATTTGAATATGGTATATTTAACCACTTTAAAGTCCTAAGGGTTGTATTTGCATCTATTATATATGCAGTGTAGTATATGATTATGAGAAATTCTGTAATGTTAATGTGAATAAAAGCATGACACTTATTAAAAATGGTTTTGTGTGAATATAGTATTCCAGAGAGCAGAAGGAGCAGAAGGTTTTGGCTGATTTTGTATACAAAAGGTTAAGACTCATGGCAAGTTTAGGTCCTTATTTTTGCCACTGCTGTGATCTTACTGATTTTTGGACCTGTATATCTTTGTCCTTTCCCTTTTGCTGCTTGTCAGATCTAGAGGGAAGTTGATAGAGGGAAGTAAACAGGCAAAAGCTAATAAAAAGTCAATCTTATGGAGAAAGCAATAAATTTTATGTCAGTTTTGCTCTAAGCCAGTCCTTTCCATGGTCTGATGAAGCTGTAGAATGGTTTAGCAAGGAAGAATCCTCTGAAGGTCAGCCTGTCCAGCCTCCTGCTCGGACCATGGATATTACCAGGTGATGAGCATTGCTGCCACATGAAATATCTGAATGGTTTGAGAACAGGGTTGCAACAGAGTTGTATTGTCTTAAGCTGCTCTGCACCTGCACTTTAAGGTGCAAGTTGAAGCAACATTCACCACCTTCAGAAGTCATACATTTTTGATTCCTATTGCTGTTTAATTCCCAAGGAATGAGATACTTTGGTATTTGATGGATCTGGTTTCTGTCATTCAAATAAAGACCGGAGAATGTGAAATAAACTTAGCTGAAAGGAAGTGTAGCCCTTCTCATGTGAACTTAAAGTAACACAGGTTCCACTAAGGTGTAGTTAGTTACTAGATTCTCAAGATAGAGGGGTCTATTAGGTCAGTTTATTGCCATATCCTTGTTTGCAAGAGGTGCTATTGGTTGTGTTTATTTTGCTTTATTATTTTTATTGATTGCTATTGCTTGGGAGAGGATGATGGGGTCTGTCTGTGTTTCCACTTTGGTTTGCTCCCTATTTGACTCCAAGGATCCTGACTATCTGCACTTTGTGCATATTAGCTTGCTTCTGTACTCCAGTCTGGAAAAAACTGAGCAAGCTGGGATCCCAGACAAGAAATTAAAGGAAGCACACCCAGAGGTCAAAGCCTGCAGCATTATTACTGCTTGGTTTGAATCCATGGGTCAGTCTCCCGAGTGCACAGCAGAACTGGGAGAGTACTACCTGTCAAAAGTCTTTCTGAATTTTATTTATGTTAATATGGCGTGGTTGCTAGGGCAGTTGAAATGACTAAGTGACCCACCTAGCAGATGAGGGAAACTCTGAGGATGTGGGCTACTTGGACTTCAGCAGAGTCTTTGATATTGTCTCCCATGGCATTCTCATAGAAAAGCTGGCAGCCCACATCTTGGACAGGTGCTCTCTTGACTGGACTAAAAACTGGCTGTATGGCTGAGCCCAGAGAATAGAAGTGAATGGTATCACATCCAGCTGGGGGCCAGTCACTGCGGGGGTTCCTCAGAGCTCAGTACTGGACCAGTCCTTTTATACCTTGATTGATGATCGGGATGAGGGGACCAAGGGCACCCTCAGTATGTTCACAGACAACACTAAGTGGGATGGGAGTGTTGATCTCCTGGAGGGCTGGAAGACTCTGCAGAGAGATCTGGACAGGCTGGATCAATGGGTGAGGCCCTACACGTGGTGTGAGGTTCTTTTGAGTAATACACTCAGTGCAGGTAGCTCGGTGTGCAGCTGCAATGGGAGCTACAGGTTGAGCTCTGTGGGGTGGGAGCTGGCACTACAGGCTGGGAACTGCCAACTTTTTGGATAACAAAGGGCACGGGGCCCTATGGCCCAGCCAGGTGACCTGACACTCAGAGACACAGCAGGAGCCAAGGATCCCAGACTTCCCTGTGTTAAAACTGTAAGGATATAAAAGCCCAGGCTTCCTTTTTTCAGAGTCCCTCCTCAGAGGCATTCAGCTCAAGCTGTTATTTTGTTTTTACACCGTGATTAAATTATTCTAACCATCAAGACCTGTAAGATTCTGCTGTGGGAAACTTGGGGTCGTGCTGGTAAGGAAACCTGGTCTGATGATGAGTGTGGTGTGTGTAGCTGTCAAGGGGCCTTGGTGCCAGCTTAGGTGGTGTGAATGTGATAGAGTGACTCCTGGATGGTCAGACAGGAACAATTGAACAAGTCCAATTTGCTGGCTCCTACACTTCAGTCACAACACTCCCTGCAGCACTCAAGCTTAGGGAGAGTGGTTGGAAAGCAGGCCAGTGGAAAAGGACCTGAGGGTGTTGGTTGACAGCAGGCTGAACATGAGATGGTGTGTCCCCAGATGGCTGAGCCGGCCAACAGCATCCTGGATTGCATCAAAAATAGTGGGACCAACAGGGCTGGGGAAGTAATTGTTCCCCTTTACTGGCCACTGGTGAGGCCACACCTCAAATCCTGTGGTCAGTTCTGGGCTCCTCACTTCAAGAAAGACATTGAGGTGCTGGAGCATGTGCAGAGAAGGACAACAGAGCTGGTGAAGGGTCTAGAGAACTGAATCACATGAGCAGCTGCTGAGGGAGCTGGGGTGTTTAGCCTGGAGAAAAGGAGGCTGTGGGGAGACTTACTGCCCTTCTCAACTGCCTGAAAAAAAGTTACAGCAAGATCAGGGTCAGCCTCTTCTCCTGAGCAACTGACAGAAAGAGAGGACATAGCCTCAAGCTGAACTAGGGGAGGTTCAGCTGCACTAGGGGAGGTTCAGCTTGGACATCAGGAAGAATTTCTTCATGGGAAGGGTTGTTAAATATCGGAACAGACTGCCCAGATGGAGTCACCATCCCTGGAGGTGTTCAAGAAATGACTCTATGTGGCACTTAGTGCTATGGTCTAGTTGACAAGGTGATAATTGGTCAAAGGTTGGGCTTGGAGGTCTTTTCCAAACAAAATGATTCTGTGTGCACATCATATTTTGATATCCTCGGTGCCTTGTTGTTCACCAGTGTTTTTGTATTTAGGATCAAAAAATAATTCTAGACTTGTTCCAGGTGCATCTGGCAAGCTTAATTCTTTTCTCTAAGGTATGTTATCCTGCATATTTAATCTCTGTGATATTCAGCTTGTGAAATCATTACATTTAGGTTGTCCTTGTTTGGCATAGTAGCTGTGCTATTCCTGAAAGATGAAATTCTGAAATGTCAGCTTTTGCCCTGCACAGAAAATAGAGGTAACATGTTTGTGTTCTTTGATAACTGTTGTAGCTCACAACATCCTAAATTCTCAAAGCATACAAGGTACTATATTTCTTTGCAATAAAACAATGTTATTATATTCTTCTATACTCAAATACTTACCTAAATTTTCTTTAGTTGTCTTCATATTATTCTTTTAGTGCATGCTGTGCTTAGAAGAGGAACTCAGTTGTGTTTTCTGAAAGTTCACCTCTGTGCCTGTTGACATATCCTGTCTGGCCTGTGTGCTCCTGCTTGTACACCCAGTTCTCATAGCTGGCCAGCAATGTGGAATGACACAACATAATCATTGATGATATTAATGGCCTATCAATCAAGCATCCTGCTTATTAAGGACCACTAATTTATACCAGATGCAAAACTGAGGCTCACAGCCTGCAAATCAGTTTACTTCAAAATAAATAAGCACAGAAGATGATCAGACCATTCAGCAATTTTTAAAAATTATTATTTTCTTTTTTTATGTCTAGGCTACCTTCTTATACATGTGTTCTGTAGGTGTTTTCATTGTTGGATAGTTCTGAAAACCATCAGTGGATATAAGTAAAATATAGTGAAGGCCTTGATTGTTGTTACTGTGTTGTTCATCTTCCTGGGTTTAGAAAAGGCTGTTGTTATTTTACCTTAAAACTACCATAGTACATAAGGCTATAATGAAAGTTTGAAGTCACAGGAGCCACCTTCTGCCCTGTAGGTATGATATTACATAGCACTTAATTGAGCACATTGCATTCTTTCATCTCTAAGTACAGAAACAATGTTGACTGGACTCACCGGGGATTTATGTGATATTCACAAAAATATGAGCAGCACAGCTGCTGCTGCTTGGTTCATGAGGGCACTCATCACTTGTGCAGGGCACCTTTCCTTGGGGTGAGGGCTGTGAGCAGAGGCAGCCTGGGCGCCTCCAGCCAAAGGCTGACTGCCGTGCGCCTCTTCGGGCATCTCCACTCCCAGGTGAGATGCCAAGGGGAAAAAAGGCAGTGGAATCACATTCTGGCCCACTTATTCCCGAGTCCCTAAAAGGGACATCCAATGAGATTGTATGGCAGGCAGTTTAACAGTGATAAAAATAGTACAACCTATATAATTAGCAAATCGAACTCTCAGCTACAGGTTACAGTAAAGCCTAAAATGCTTCATAGGATTGAAATGTACATTTGCAAAGTACATTTGTAATAAGACTTTCACTATTAAATTACATAGGATTAAAAAAATTAGAGCAGATATAAAATCTTATGTTTCAGACAAGCGGGTGAGTCAGCTGCTGACTGCCTAGGGCTAGGACGAAACTTCCTGTATTAATCAGGTTATTCTATAATTACAAGGTTTCTTGCACCTTCCTCTGAAGCGGGTACTGAGTGCTGTCAGAGAAAGAATACTGGACCAGGCGGACAACAGGTCTGATTGGTATGGTGATTCTTGGTTTTTTCTATCTCTATTATGTTGGGTTTTTTTTTAATTCCCTTGTCACTAATACGGATGGTTGATATGAATAGTGTGCTATTAGAGAAAGAGTGATACTCTGCTTCTTTCAGACTGAATACAAATTTGCTTTCTGTTGCTAAGGATTTGACCTACTCAAGGACAGGATCATATGGTGAAAGGGGGAGTGGGTCTAGAAGAGATGAGCAGCAGCAGGGATAAACAAATGGAAGGGACTGTTTACAGCAAACCTGAATAATTAGAAAGGAGAAGAAGGAAAATTGTATAGCAACTTGTTTATGTCAGTGGTTTGCCTAGAGACTACTTGGGTATGGTGAAAAAGAAAGTATTGTTAAATCAGCTCAACCTCCTGAAAAGAGAGGATGATTTAACAATTGTCCTTCCTTCACAAAGAGATGTTGCTCTAGCTGTAAATACAGCAGTCATAAATATGACAGACAAAGTGATGTTAATACTGTCTGGGATAAATCGTTGTTATAATGGAGGGTATGATAGCAAGGAGATGACGATTTGTGGGGTTGTTTTATTTTAACTAGAGCATGGAAAAATGGAGAGTTCATTTCATTGTAAGGCAGCTGTACCTAACCTGGTTAGTGTGCTGTAACTCAGGAGCTAGTCACAGCAGTGTGGCTCCCTCCCTCTCTACTGGCTTGCAGTTTTTGAGTCCCCTCTGCACACACATAGAACCCTCACTGACTGAACCAAGAGTATTTCTCACACTAGAAAGGTGAGGGGGGTTATACAAGAAGGTGTGAATGCAAGTGAGACTCCTCAGAATAGAAGAAGCTTTTGCTCAGTCATTTGCCTTGGGTTGCCTGGATGTAATTATACCTAAGTGGAGTACAGGGAATCATACTATGGGCCTCTGCTACGGCAAATTCAATGTTTCTGGGCTAGTCCTCTGTGTTTTCTCCAAACACAAACTGGATGGGGACACCATGAAAATCAGAGAAGTATTGCATCCTGAGCACTGTTACTCTTGTGTGTTTGAAGGTGGATTAGGAAGGAATAACACTTCTGAAGCAGAACCTGTATTAAAAAAAAAAAAAAATAAAATCAGAGTACCCTAATCCAGGATCAGAGAGTACATTAACACAGAGGTGCAAAGATTAAATCCTCAGTATTGTTGGAGTACACAGTGTTTTAGGTAGGTGTTTCATATGTAATAACAATAGCACACCTGTGAATTGCAGCATGTAAATGCTTTTGTAGAAGCATTGTTTTGGTACACCAAGATACCCTTCCTGGGAGTGTAAAGCAAATTAATTATTGTAAACAGTTTGTGTGAGAATGATAGTCCCCACTGGAGTCTGTTTTCTCAAGCATCTCTCTCCTAAAACAGTGTGGTCCCTGCAGATCTGAGATTAAAGGTGTCAAGTTCTGGTTCTGCAAGCCATGGAAGTGATTGGAAGAGTGGTAGAGGTTTGTAAGAAGCTAAGTCTTATTTTGGGTCACATGCTGGTATCCCAATTGATGCAAACACAGAGACTCTGCATATGAAAGAAAACCAGGCTATGTAAAAATAAAGAGGGGAATACAGCCCTAGAAACACCTAAAAGGTGTTTTCTGCAGCTTGCACATGGGGCCTTAGTGGCCATGAGCTTGAAAAATTAAATAAAGCAAAACTGTCTGATACTTGATGATGGAACTGAGACCTTTCACAGCAAAGGCTAGGTGAAAATTTTCCCTAGAGCTGCAGTTACAACATTGAGAGAAAAATGTGCTGGAGCTGGGTGATAGGGCTGAAAAAAAAAAAAAGGTATGAGAGTTAGCACACTCTATTGCTGCTGTTTAAATAGCACAGTTGAAGTTTACCAGTTCATCATTGTGTATGTACAGAATTTAAAATGAGTTACCTAGTGTGTTATGCCGTACCAGGAAATACTATATTTCCAGCAGACATTCATGTACTAAAGAACTTCATGCTGATGTATATGAAAGCCAGAAAGTGGCTTTCATATACATCACCATGAAGTTCTTTAGTACATGAATGGCTAGTCATGTACTAAACGTGGCTTTAGTTCTGTTGGATTAATTTCTCTGATATTAATATATTTACAATTTTCTGTAAAGAAAATCAAGTATAAACCTCCTGTGAAAAGTTCTTGACTGGACTGATATTGTAGAACAGGAAGATAATTTGTTTTAGAAAGACAAGATGATACTACCAAAAGTTTACTGAATTTTACTTCTGATTTGGTTTTAAATTGCCCTTCTTATAATAAAACACTGCCTAATTATACTCAAATTTCTCAGCTCCCAAATATAATGCTAAGAATCCTCATATTTTGTATGTTGTCATATATGTATAAGACTCAGGTAAAGAAGTGGTTCAACTGAACTCAAATTAATCTAGTCACTGACAACATTATGACTCACTGCAGTATTTTGAAAGCTGTTTATCTCAAGTTCGTTGGAATCCTGGACCATTCCACAGAAGAACTTCAGTTTAAAATAAACCAATCAAACTGTGTTGCTGAGCAATTAAATATCTCCATGGTAACAGGGATTAAGCACATAAGGTAAAGACCTGCTGACAGTGCAGAGATTATTTCAAATTTCTGGCTTTTCCAGCAGTAGACAAATGAATTTACATTTTCTGTATCAAACATTGAGAGACATAAAATGAAAGCGATTGAGCTACTTCTGTGACATCTTGGGACTTCAGACAGTATTTTCTTGACAGGGGAAGTAATTAGCTGGAATTACAAGAAGGAACTTAGTAGACAGATACAAATAAGCATTTGCTCATGGGATTTATTTAGCTCTTCATCATTAAAACCTGGATAGGCTTATTATTTAGGATACAAATGGCATGGAGAAATCTTGCCATAATTAAAAAAAATTACCATCATAATAACACCATTTTAATTTTAATTTTTAAGTGATCTTAGGTTCACTTAGGAGAGAAGGTTATTTGCAGCTCTGTTATCAGGTAATATTTTTAATGAGAAATGTACTTCTAAAGTTATAGTGCAGATAGACATACTCATATTCAGTGAAGACATAGGGTGATGCTTCAATCAATCCTAACATCTTTCTGATTCTCTCTGACTCTATTCCTAGCTTTTTCATGTGTATTTATTAAAACTACTGGAAATGTACATCTACTGGCATGTGGCATTTTCAACTTTCAGTTATGTGGCTTAGGACTAGTTTGTTTTTCTTTTCTCAGATTGGCTTTTGGTTTGGTTCCTAGGGATATAGAAAGACTTGGAAGGGACCTTAAAGTTCCAACCACCTACTGTGCAGAGGAACGCTTTTCACTAGACCATATTGCTCAATGCTGCCTCCAGCCTGGCCTTGAAAACTTCCAGCAATGGAGCATCCAAAGCTTCTTTGTATGTGTCTTCCAGTTCCTCACCACCCTAAGAGTAAAGAATTTCTTCCTAGTATCTAATCTAAATCTAGCCTCTTTCATATTAAAACCATTGCTCCTTGTCCTGTCATTGAAAGCCCTTGTAAAACGTCTTTCTGCAGCTCTCCTGTAGGGCCCCTTAAGGTACTGGAAGGCTGCTCTAAACTCTCCCTGGAGCCTTTTCTTCTCCAGACTGAACAATCCCATTTCTCCCAGCCTGTCTTGATAGGAGAGTTGCTTTTCTGCCAAACTGTGGGAAGCGGAAGTGCGCTGTAGCTCTTCATCCTGTATTAGACACATGTAAACTCTTCAGTGCTTCTGCATTCCAAATGTCCTTTCAGTATTTTGAGCTCACGTGTTGATGTGTTGAGATGAAAGGTGTATGCTTCCCACCACTAGTGCTTACTAGTTTGAGGTTTGAAATTGTAGATGGACCCACAACTGACCCTCTTCAGCTGGAATTAGAATTTACCTACTTTGTCAGTCTACATTTTGTTGTCTGCTTTTGATTATGGGAGTCAATACAGTCTTGGATGTCGTCGGCTCCCTGTTCATTTCAAGCTTAAGCTTAGGTCTCTATGCATAAAGAGACAGGATTTTTAGCTGTGCTCTTATAAAAAGACATTGCTTCAATTGTCCTAGTTGTCTGACACTCAGCTTTATGTTAGAATGTCTTTCCTTGCATATAGAGATGCAATTTTTTTTCTTTGCATCTTGGGATGAAAAACGTTTGTTAAAAATTCATAATAAATATGGCAGATATGTCTAAAAGTCATTGTAACTGGTACATTCCTAAAGGAAGAGATGAATACCAAGCACATTTGGTAAGAATAAGTGTAGCGTGTCTGTTTACGGCTGCACTCTTTAACCATTCAAAAAAAGCAGAAGCCCATGTTAAAGTTAGCTCCTGGCATAAACATCCAGCAAATGTAGAAGGAAGAAGTACTGAAACATTGACGAAACTTAAGGTAAACCAGAAAGTCAGGGGTATATGGAGGAGGTGTCTTAAGAAACAACTTCAAAGATAAAGATAGATTTTTGGAGGAGTACTGTTTTAGATAATGCAGTTCCTGGGCTCGACCAGGTGGGAACAACAGTTTTACTTGGGGTCTAAAAAGATGCTTCATATTTCTGTTCCTGCTTATTATCCCTTTTGTGCAGTGTTTTCTTCTTGCTGCTGTGTTTATTGATTTAGTTTAACCCAGTCAGTGCCTTGAGCTGGACAGAAGAGACTTGGCAAAAAAGCCATACTGATAAAAGGCATTTTGGGTTGAACCACAAGGTGCTGATTTTGGCAGCTCATAGTAATGACATTGAGAGGTGTTGTTGCATGATTCCTGTTGCCAGCATCCAATGAAGATGCAGTTCCACCCTTTTAGCAGTGTCCTATGGACATATGAGCTAATGATCTAACTCTGAGAAGGAAACTGTAAGAGCATACCAATGGTGTTGCACACTGAGAAGCTCTAACTTTCCAATCAGGAACCTTTTTAGTTAAAATATACATATAAAAAATAAGGGTTTCAATGCCTTCAAACACAGGCAAAAATTGTGGCTATGTCTTGAAAAATATTTGGTTCCCCAGAATGTCACACTATGACTAGCCAGAAGTTTCCAAAAGGCTTTGAACAGTGACTGGTAAAAGAAATCCCAACTTCAGTACACTCAAGCTCCATTTGAGACAGTCCTGTTAGTTTCCCTGACTAGAATTAATTAATGCAAGTGCAAGCTAATGGGCAGATCATAGAAACAGCTGCTTTCATGGCATGAGCCTTCAGGAACACTGTTCCTGAAGGAGGAACCCTATCACCTGAACATAATGTGTAATAGATGCACAGCTGGTTTCCCAGCCTTGCCTCTGTGACTTGCATAGGCAATTGAGCCCTGTGCTGAAAGCCTGGGCGCTGTTAGGGAGAGTGACAGGACAGGGATTCATGCAGAGCTGCTTGGAGGGGGAAGTTTGGTTGGATGGCTTGATTTTTTTCCATAAGCTTCTTTTCCAGCATGCTGTACTCAGAGTGAGCTGGCATATCCCAGCCAGCCTTAGAAAAAAAGGATGTCATGACTGCCCATGCTCGAGATTTGTCAATGTGAAACAGCCAGGTAGCAGTTAGCTTAATGGTGCTGTTGTTTGACATTGAACTCACATTTAAAGAATTGATCAGCAGAACCTCCAGAGAAATTTGCTCAACAAATTGTGGGTTTTGGTCACTGGAGTTCTTTTTTTTGTTATGTTTTGTTGGGGTTTTTTTTGTTTGTTTGTTTGATAGGGGTTTCTGATTTTTGTTTGTTTGTTTTTGTTTTGTTTTGGGGTTTTTTATTTGGTTGGTTTGGTTTGGTTTTGTGGGTTTTTTTGTTTGTTTGTTTATACTACAGGAGCATGGGAAGTCTGCCACATAAAATTGGGATCCTCATGTACCAAGTGGTTACATTTTAATTAGCAGATGCTAGACAGACATTGACTTTATTCTCATTATGGGTTGCAAATCTAAAGCATGAAAAGATTAAGTGAATTTTTTAAGGAGGGATTTACTGTCACCCACTCCTCCTCAAATCTCTGTTAAAGCTTAAGGACTGAATGTGAATTTTTTCATAAGTACCATTCAGTGACAGATTAAAAAGCTAAGTTATCCACATGTTGCCAGACTAAGTATTGTGCCATATTTTTAAGTCATAATGATGTTTTAATGTAAATATTAATGATAGAAAAGTGATTTTATGTCAAGTGTTTGGCTAAATTTTCATAGAATACAGCACAAATGCTGAATGACTCTGCTACATGGAAGAGTAAAACGTGTTTGCAGTAACCAATCAGTGTCTTATTCCCTAATGAGCTTTTAAGTTCCTTGGATTGTCTGCCATTCCTAGGCTACCATAAAGGTTAGCAGGGACTATCTGAAAATTTAATTGGCTTCCCAAGCAGATTTTAATTGGCTTCCCAAAGCTCAGCCTGATCTTTCTGCTACAGCAGCTAAGCTGCTACTGGCACCTGACTTTGCTACTCTAAAATTATTTTGGGATAGCTTTGCAAGACAGTATTTGCAAGTGGTCTATTCACTGCTTTATGGAAAGACTACTGCTTTCAATAAACCTGAAAAGCACTGTTTTTACTGGAGAGCTAAATGTGGATATATATGAGAATTAGTGGGATTCTCAGGGTAAAAACTTGAAGGTAGAGGAGAGAGAGGCAGCAGAAGCCAGGAGTGGTTTATTCCAGTTCCAGTTTCAAGATTCAGCATGATGGCATAGAGTAGTGTGTGAGAATGAGAGACATGTATGTGTGTATATACACACATAGATACATCTCCTGCACTTGTACAGTGCTGATGCTAAGAATTGTAAAAATACATATTTAAGGAAGACATTTTTAATCATCTGAATTTATAGTCTAGTTTATTAAGTCTCAAATCTTTCAGTGATATGCATGCACCTGAAAACTGTTATAAGATAGGCATAATTAGCTGAATAATCACTTCTGTAAATACATTGCAAAAAAAGCAACAGATGTGTAAGGAAAAGTTAAAAGGACTGACCAACATTGAGAACTTCATAAAAAGCAGAAACTAGAGGGCTGTAGTGAGGTTTGCAGAAGTGTAGCATGAATTAATTCTTATAGTGGCTCTTTATCCATACAAAAAAAGGAATGGGAGACCTCTGAATTTTACTGTGTTTGTCTGTGTTCTTTACACAAAGACATGATTAAGGTTTAATAACAAAATCTTCCCAATGAACTAAAAGTAAATGTTCAAACAACTGAGGAGAAGAATCTTGATTTATTAGCTGATTTGCTGAGAGAAATCCAAATATCATCATTTGAGTATGTCACTGGAAAATGCTGTTGTAGAGATAGGAAAGTATTATTCATTGCAGCTAGACATGTTTGAGAAGGGGGATTCAAACTGTAACAAATGCAGAAACCACTGTTAGAATGGTTTTGGAGAGGGAAAAAATTAGGGGCGACAAGAACACATAGATTGGTCTAATACAGCAAAAGTAAGATAAAGAGGGAATAAACACCAGGAAGAAGCAAGAAATATTTAAAACAATAGTTTGGCAAAAAACCTAAAGGCACTATACATTCAAATTGCAAGAGAGAAGACCCTTAAAGATTAGAGAAATGGAGTTAATTTCCAAGTTTGCAGCCAGAGCACTGGATTGAGTAATCCAAAATGTATTTACAAGAATGATTATTGCTAAATATTTAAAGGAGGATATCAGACACAGTTTATATGACAGAATGTAGAACAGCAAGGGATTGGAGATGGTGGCAAACCAGATCATTCCCATTCCTGTTTTTCTGTAAGTCGAGTTACATATTACCTCTTTGTTTAGCATGTAGAACATGAAGTCTAAGCAAGACATTTGCAAAACAGACTTAATCCACTATACGCCCTTAGAACCTTTTGCAAATATTAATGAAACATATCTAATTATCTCTGTTAGACAGATTACTTGAGGCAATTTAGATTGCCATATAAAAGTGGAATAAAATTGGTGGTTTTCGTTACTATATGGGTAATAAAAATATTTAAATGGGATGATATTCAAGGCGATGATATCATTTGACCAGGCTTTTGGAAAACTGGATAAATGCTCTTTTCTAAATGCTGTCAGAGAATGATGAATAAGCCTATTTTAAAAAATGCTTTCGTTGAAAGATAGGAGAGGAAATATTTTCTTCCTGAACTGTTTATATGTAGTATCAGCAAAATGTTTTCCTTTCTCTGGAAAATGGACATTATCATCAATCTTATTAAAGGATAAAACATAGAAATAGTCTGCAAATAAAATGACAAGTTAAAACACTATTTCTTTCCGGAAGTTTTGATTTTTATACTCTTTTCTGATAAAAAGCAGGATCAGTTATTAATTTCATCAGGATATGCTGGTTGTCCTCTTTTGCACACCTATCTAAAAAAGCAATTGCTAGTATCTGATATAATTTTTTGAAACAACATGTAGGGAATGTTGTTTTTGCTTTTGTGAACTTTTGCTTATGTGAACTTCTGCATAATTGTGGTAATATATGTGGTATTTTTGAATGAGAAGACTTCTGCTGCCAGTGGTGGTGCTTTAGAAGTGTGCTGGTTAGACAGCTCTTCAGAGAAACAAAACCCAACAATTTTAATTCATTTGGCATGCATATGATACAAGTTGCCAAAGCCTCCATAGTTCAGGCAACCTGTGTAATAATCAGCTTCCTTAGTCTAATGCTGCAAGTTACCTTCACACAGGGTGTTAGTTTTGGGCTTTGATGGTTTTATTAGTTTATTCTAGACTGGCTTTTATTTTCACTGTTCACTATCAATAGCACACTTTTCCCAGCATGTAGAGACAACAGTTTCCTTGAACAGATTATCAACAATTTGCAGTGTTGCAGCACAGAACCTACAGCACCTACCACTACACCCTACAGTAACTACCCAAAACAAGGAAATACAGATACAAAATAGTGTCAAACAAGTGTTGGCACTGGAGCAAAGCAACTGGCTACATATGTCCAGAATGTTCTGGTGGATATTTCACATGCTTCATCAGACCTCCTTTCTGACTGGCCCAATGTCTCTTTCCCTTCTTATCCTAATGTATAGAATGTAATGCTCCTTATGAGTTCTCAGACGTACATATATGTTTCAATTAAAGCAGAACAACTAAAGTAATGCTAGTCAAATGTGGAAAATGTTTTAAGAGAGGACAGATTGGTGACCATCTAGATCAGAAGGGATTCCTCCCATGCTGGTCTGATGGCCCCAGGCTGCTGCATTCCCCTGTCTCGTGGTCCAGCTCCCCATTAGGCTGAGCATGCGGTCCCCATGACTGCATGCAAACACACTCCAGACTGACTGGCACAGATGACCACCAGATCATGCATACAGGCAACCAGTGCCTCTGCAGCCACCACATCAGCACAAACATCCCACCCATGAACAAGACCAGTACAAACAGCCTGATCCTGCTCTTACCCATCAGCAATTGGATCTTGCATATCGGGTGCTTGCTGTTGGGTCACGTATATCCATGCACACACAACCTCCCCATATTTGTGCAGAATTCAGAATTTGTGTCACCAGTCGCTGATCCACACCTGTGGTCTTCCCCACAGCAGACATCCATTGCCATGCTCCAGATTACTTTTCCTCATTGGTTTCACTTCCATAACATTTGCACCTAAACTTGGTGTTTGTGAATCATCACCTAGATGCCATTAGCCTTGCACTAAGGCTAATGCAAGACCAATACAGTCCCCTTGGCACTGTTGGCCTTGGAAGTTCAGCTCCCCAAGGATTGGTTGGGGTCCTGTCAAACGTGGTGATCTTCCACATGGTTCCCCCTCACCTGCCCATGACACCCAGCCAGCCCTCCCTGTCACTTGTGGCACTCCTCACTCTGCTGTGTGTTACAGCCAGCTGTTTCTCTCAATGTGCTTCCTAGTTTTTCTTGGTTGATCAGCTGCACCTCAATCTCTGTATGTATTAAAAAAAAAAAAAAAAAAGATCCTTTATGAAAACAGAATAATGTGTGTGTTCACTACATAGTGCCAAGAGTGGTCAATTCCAAATTCTGTCAGTCAATCTCTGGGAATGAAAAGGAGGCACAATATATCACAAGTTAGAACAAGGTTTCACTCTCCATTTTTCAGTGATGTTTGGATTCTAATTTAGCATTACAACTATTGTATTTTAATTCTTTCTAATAGTACTTCAGGAACTTAACATTTTTATTTCTATGTGCTTTCTCTTCAGTAAATGAGGATGGTTGTCTAAGCCAGATATTGTAGATTTATGAAAAGCTATACTGCTCTATGGGTGTTACAAAATCTTGGAAAACTTGAATGAAGTTATCAAGTTCTTCATGATCTCATTTTTTTACAAGGGCTGCTGAATACCTTTCATCAGCAGACCCTTTCCAGCTATTTGTAACCTTATATGCTTTCCTTGACTTAGGCGAAAAGTTTTGTTCCCATCTCTTTTCTGAGACCTAATTGGTATTTTGAAAAATATCTTCCCTTTCCTGGAGAAGCAGAAAATGTTTTGCCAAAGTGCATTGCAAAGCTTCGTTCCCAGTGTTTGAGACATGTTTGAAACATGACCCATGCATCCCCTTGCAACCAGGGATGTACTTTCTGTTGTTACTGTGAAGCTCTCCCATTTTAAGAGCCTTCTTAAAATTTTGGAAATTGCCAGAAACATAGAGGAGCAGTAGCGCCCCTGCAATGTGTCCAAAAATCACACAGCTAAAAAGAAGTATGCTGATAGTGACTGCTGGGCATCAGAAGGGAGAGCTGAGGGGGAAGTTAGGTAAAAATATGGACAGCACAATTCGAGGAGGAACTACTGTGAGTTGCAGGACTTGGTTTAGCTGAGTTTAATAGGATAGTCATTAGGAACCATGAGAGGAGAAGGATTAGGTGGAGAAGAATTGTTCTCTGAAGGAGATGGGAGCAGGAAAGATGAAGGACAGGGGAAGTAAAAAATGACATCTGTAATTTTTTTGCAACACAGTGGCACTGACTCATGATCTGGTTATGACCTGTAATACGCTTTGCTATTGCTCTGCCTGTTTTATTATAAATTTTTTGCATATGAATTCTCTGTATTTGTGCCTGTCAAATGGATAGGAGCATTAAGTCTGCAACATGAATGTCAATATTTTGTTTTGTCAAATGCCCAAAACACTTAGCCATGTGTTATATTCACATTTACATTATTAAAACATTTTTAGAGTTCAGGAGTGACATGAGTTAAGTGTTAAAACATTTTAGCGCTTAGGAGTGGCATGAATTAAGTATTGCAGTTCTTGCTAACTGAATCAAAATTTGTCTTACAAAATTATAATATTTAGTTGTCCTGATATGTGACTGCTAGTAGTTCTGAAGTATTCATTTCATGCTGTGGTGCTGCCTTTCACAGAGGTGTTATTAGTATTTTAATTATGTGTATCATTGCCACTGTCAGTAGGAGACCACAAGATGAATACAATATGGCTCTCCTGCACAGACTACATTTGTGTTCTGTGTTATTGTAGATCTTTAATAATACATTTCTACAAAATCTGCTGTTGAATTTAGACATTAGTTGTCATCACAGGAAATAAAGAGACAGTCTCTACCATAAGTCAGGTTGGCTTCATTAATGTCAGCAGAGCCCCACTGATTTACACCAACAGAAATGACACAAAAGCACTTTTTATATTTTACTGCTTCTTCCATGAGTTGCTCTATTGCAGTGTTTCATGAGTCCTAGAATAACAGCTCTTTTTCTTTTTTTCCCCATCTTTTTCTCTCTGTGTTTTCATTGTTTTTTCAGCCAGTTGAGCTCAAAAATATCCTTACCTAGTTTGAATAAGTGTAGAGAAGTGTAGAAAAAGGTTTAGTATTGTGATAATTGTACATAGCTGTCATGGAGGCATTTCAATTTTTACTTTTTCATTAGAGATATTAGTCAAAGTGTGCTTTGGGCTTTTGTGAACGGGAAGCTGGCTGCCTGTAGCTTTTCTGGCGTTGCTCTGCAATCATCATCCACGCATAAATGTTTATGGATGTGAATGGATGTCCTGTCAGCCCCATAGTAGACCCAAATTGCAAATGATTGAGTTTAATTAGGCCTACTGAGTTCATTATGGGGACCTTGATGCATTTCTCTTAGATAAGTGCATTATGGGGTCATTTTTCTGGATCAGGGTCTCAGTTGTGACTGAGGAAGAAAGCAGGCCTGGTGAAAACCCAGGGTTCTCCCTGCACTGCAGTCACAGTGATAGTTGCTGTGCCTCCTGTGATCGGTGCGCCCCAGTCAGCCCTAACTGCGCTGGCACGGGTGCCAGTGCAGCTCTTGCTACGGCAGCCTCAAGTGTTGCCTGGTGTGAAGTGGAGCAGGTTAAACTTGTGCTGCGCTCTGCAGTGCAGCAGCTGGGCTTCCCACGGCACCCAAGCACTCTGGCTGAAAGCTGTGTAGATTTCAGACTTCTCACAGCTCACTACTCAAGAATTTACTTTTATAGATAGTTGTCCTTAGTGATGGACTTGGATTTTCAGCCTGACTTATCTTCTAATGGAAATACTCTAGGGATGTAGTAGTCTTTTCTGAATGGGAGAATCTCTTATATTTTGTTGCAGTTAGCAGCCTCTGTCTTGCACTCCTGGTTTGTATCAGTAATAGCATGGCCAGCAGGATAGGGCAGCGATCATCCCATTGTACTCGGCACTGGTGAGGCCACAACTTGAATCTTGTGCTCAGATGGGTCCTTCCCTAGAAGAAAGACTTTGAGGTGCCAAAGCAAGTCCAGAGAAGGGCAATGGAGGTGCTGAAAGGTCTAGAACACAAACCTCATGAAGACCAGCTGAGGGAGCTGGGGTTGTTTAGCCTGGAAAAGAGGAGGCTGAGGTGGGACCTTATTGCCCTTTACAACCACCTGAAAGGAGGCTGACCCCAGGTGGGGGTCAGTCACTTCTGCCAGGTGACAGGGTGGGAGGAAGCAGCCTCAAAGTTGTGCCAGGGAAAGCTTAGATTGCCTTTTAGGAAAACTTCCTTCATGGAAAACATTGTCAAGATCTGAAACAGGCTGCCCAGGGAAGTGATTTCATAACCAAGTCCGGAAGTATTCAAAAGACATGTAGATGTGGCACTTAGGGACATGGTTTAGTGTTGGACTTGGCAATACTTTGTTAATGATTTGGCTCAGTGATTTTAAAGGCCTTTTCCAACCTAAATGATTTTGTGATTCTATGAGAACTTGCAGCTTTATTCTGTGAATAATTGGTTTATTCAGCTTGGTTGCTATTTCAGATTAGATCAAATGTAATGTGTGTGACTGTTTCTCGTCTTCCGGGTTGTTCTCTGACTAGAACAAAAAGTATTCCACTTCTTCAGTAATACATAATACAGTTTTTCTACAAAAAAAGTCCCATTATTAGCTAGATTCACAAAACTGCCTGAATATTAGAAACTACATTTGCTTTTCAAAATGATTCATGACTTTGCGTTCATCAGTTTTGTCATCTACCATGAGATAAGCTGACGATTCCTGTTCCCTGCACAAGATTATCCAGCAGTCAGCATTCCTGGCCACAATGGTACAGCTTCATGTTGCATAAATGTGAATTAAATGCTCACTGAAGCAGAGCAGGGACCAAGTATGACACTTGTCAGATGACTCATTTGGCCTTGCTTCAGCTTGCCTGTGGGTAATGTTTTGATGAGATTTAACTGATGGACTTTACAATGCAGCCTTATGCTGGGTGGGTAACAGTCATTCTCCAGTGCCGTGGGAGCTTGCTTGATGCCCAGACCCTGGGAAACTGAGGAACAAAGCTGGAGTTTTTTCCAGTCCCAGAGACTGCTTCTCCCAAGAAGGAGTGAGCCCAGTTTGAGTCCCAGATACTTCACTCCTCTGATGATTTTGAGATTTTTACTTCAACAAGGAAAAAAAACTGTACCGAACCATACAGTAGTTAAAGCAGGACTGGCTCACTGCTTTCCAGGACTTTGGCTTTATGGGGGATCTGAGGGATTGCATCCCAGTTGCCCTCTCTTTTATAGTGTCTCACTGGGAATGTTAGAAGGCAGAGAGCAGCTGTGCAGCTTTATGGATACTAACAAATCGGGAAAAATTGGTGTTGTGCATATGTAGCTCATGTGATCTGTTCTAACCTCTACAGAAACCTGCTCTGCTACAAAATAATCAGATGATCTTCAACATATTTCTTTGAAAGCTGCCTTTGGAGATTAAAATAATTCTTTTTGCATTCAGCGGAGTGGAACAACCTCCCACATTCACCCCACCTCCACAGACTTAAGGAAAGAAAGGAGTCTGAAATAGCTAACAAAGTTGGAAAAATTAACTGCCTTGCAACAGATCTTACTTTATTTTAATAAACCTTCAACTAAGTTACATTAAAATATTTCATTTTTAATTGATTTTGCAAAATTGCTTAAAATTTCATGATTTATTCTACATATATTCTCAAAACATTTTTTTCAAAATTAATGTAATAGGATTCTTTTTTACCCCACTCTATTATTTCTTTCTTTTCCACATTTGAAAAAGTATTTTTTTTAAAGTAGACACTAATTTTGCATGTGTGCTGTAAGCCTTAGAAAGGTGGTTCAGAGGCTGTGAAAATGTGAAGTGTATAGCATTTATCCTTAGAAAAGAAGCATTCATTCCTAGACTTTGAAAAATCTTGATCTAGGGTCAAGCATAGCTTAAATTGTGAACATGAATAGTAGTAATAGTTGTTGGTTTTTTGTTTGGTTGGTTTTTTGTTTGTTTTTGTTTTGCTTTGTTTTGCTTTGTTTTTATTTTTATTTATATAGCTAATGGCTAACACACATCATTACTTTTGGTTGTCATTATCGTGTCTTTCCTTAGGAGATGTAATGTTTGGGAAATAAGTCATACATCCCCTCTGTAATTTATGTTCATAGACATACTGGTATGTATACAGAAAGCATAGCCTTTCTTTGAGGTAGTTAACTATAAAATTAATTTGCTACAATTCCTTGTTTGGTCTATAACAAGCAGTAGTGCTTTACGCTTACACTGCTGTGTATTTTACCTGTACTATGTAATTTGTTCCATTCAGTTTGGTTTATTTTGTAAAACTACTTTTGCCTGCGTTATTTGGTGATTACAGAGTAATGGAAGCGATTTTCAAAATGTTTATCTAAGATTAGAAATGAAAATGTTATTAGATACTATAACGTTTTGCATTTGCAGAAAGGTTGTATTTAGAAATTGCGGGTTACTGGCTCTTTGGGAAGCCCATGCTGGAAGGCATGGAAGAGGCATCATCTTTTATGTGAAACAGCAGCTGGGAAGCAAAAACTCTGCTGTGGGGATGGGAGATGACCAGATCAGTGTGTACAGGTGAGGACTGGCAGGTAAACCAACATGGGTGATGCTGTAGGAAGTCTGCTCTAGGCCACTGTTGTGGTTTAACCCCAGCCAGCAGCCAAGACCCAGGCAAACGCTTGCTTGCTGCCCCAGCATCAGGATCAGGGAGAGAATTGGAAGGGTAAAAGATAGAAGACTTGTGAGTTGAGATCAACACAGTTTAATAGGGAAAGCAAAAGCAACACACACAAGCAAAGTAAAACAAGGAATTAATTCAGTGCTTCCTGTGGGCAGGCAGGTGTTCAGCCATCTCCAGGAGAGCAGGGCCATAGCATGTATAACAGTGACTTAGGAAGACAAACACCATCACTCCAAATGTCCCCCCCTTTCTCTTTCTTCCCCCCATTTTATGTACTGAGCATGGTGTCACATGGTCTGGAACATCCCTTGGTCATTTGGGGTCACCTATCCCATCTGTTTGTCCTCCCAATCTCCCTTGTACCCCAATTTCCTCCACAGCATCACAGTAAAAAAGGGAGAAAAGGCATTGGTTCTGTGTAAGTCCTGCTCCGCAATACAAAAACATTTCAATATTATCAACTCTGTGCTCAGCATAAATCCAAAACATAGCCCCATACCAGCCACTGTGAAGGAAATTATCTCTACTCCAGCTGAAACCAGCACAGCCACCTGATCAGGAAGAAGTAGATGAGACCATAGGACAAAGGGAAGTAGCCTCACATTTACACACAAAGGTCATCAGGGGTGATGTCAACCAGCCTCATAACTTGCTGGTGTGCAACACAAATCAACAGCTTTGTCGCATAGGTGACGGAGGGGCCAACGAGAGGAGATGCTTTGCTGGATGTCATACCTAAAAGCAAAGGCCAGCTGGGGAGATGAAGGTTGGGAGGAACCTTGGCTGTAATGGCCATGGTATGGTGGAGTTCAGGAGCATAAGAAGAGGGAGCAGGACAAAAAACAGGACCGCAGCCTTAGACTTCAGGAAAGCAGGCTTTGGCCTGTTTCAGTATCTGCTTGGAAGAATCACATAGTATCTTATGGTATCCTGTGGCCCTGAAAAGAAGAGATCAAGATTGATCTTCAAGAAGCAGCTTGAGCTGGTTGATGGAGTTCACTGTCCTGCTCCACTCTGTGCTGGGGCACTCTCATGTCAAGTCCTGTGTGCAGTTTTTGCAGTTTTGGGCACCACAATAAGAAAGATATAAAACTATTAGAGAATCTCAAAGTTACAAAGATGGTGAAGGATCTAGAGGGGAAGCCATAGGAGGACTGGATGGGATTACTAGGTCATTCAGCCTGGAGAAAAGGAGACTGAGAGAAGACCTCATAGAAGTCTGTAGCTTCCTTGTGAGGGGACACAAAGGAGCAGGCACTGATGACTTCTCTCTGGTGACCAGGGACAGGACCCAAGGGAATGAGAGAAGCTGTGTTGGGAAGAATAGGGTTAGATGTCAGGAAAAGGTTCTTCACCCAAAGGATGGCTGAGCCCTGGAACAGGCTCCCCTGGGAAGTGTTCACAGCACCAAGCCTGACAGAGTTCAGAAGGCATTTGGGCAATGCTCTCGTGCACATCATGTGAGTCTTGGGGCTGTCCAGTACAGGCCAGGAGCTGAATTTTGATGATCCTTGTGAGTCCCTTCAGACTCAGGCTATTCTATGATGCTGTGATCTTCTGCAGGATTTAATTTGGTCCATCCCAACAAGCAGTCAGCATGGAAGCAGGGACAGGTGGCCCAGGAGGAATAGAGATACTGTCCAGTCGTACAGGAGTGGTATCAGGAAAGGCAAAGCTCATGTGGCTTGAATCTTGCAAGAGATGTGAAGGGCAACAAGAAAGGATTTTAGAAGTATATCAGAAGCAAAAGAAAGACTAGAGAAAGTGTGAGGCCACTGCTGAATGGTTCAGGGATACTGCTGATAGCAGACAAAGAAATGCTGAGGTACTCAGTGCTTTCTTTGCTTCAGTCTTTCCTTGCCTTTATGAATCTGGAGCAAAGACTTATCTGTCTTTGTGGAGGGTGATCGGATTAAGGAACGCTTAAAAGGGATGTAAACAAGTCCTTAAGGCCTGATAGATTGCACACGAGTGTTGAGGGAACTGGTTTATTTCACTGTGAGGCAATTCAGCTATCTTTGGAAGGTTCCTGAGAGTGGGGAAAAAAAAAAATACCATGTCTCTCTTCCAGAAGGGCAAGGAGTGGGATTTGGGGAACTCCAGGCTGGTCAGCCTCACCTTGATCCCTGGGAAGATGGTGGAGCAACTTATCCTAGAAAGGATTTTCATACACAGGAAGGACAAGAAGGGGATCCAGAATACTCATCGTGGATTTAGAAAGAGTAAATCATGCTTATGAAATCTGACAGTCTTCTAAAATGATGTGACTGATTTGGAGGGAAAAGAGTGGATGATGATAGCTTTGCCTTTAGTGATGTTCAACAATCTCCCGTAAGATCCTCAAAGACAAGCAGATGAAATAAGGGTGAAACAAGTGAGGTGGATGAAAAAGTGGCTGAATGGCTGAGTCAAAAGGGATGTGATCTGTAGCCATGATATTATGAAAAATCCTTTGCTGGGATTTTTCCTCTCCTGAGAAGCTGAGGAGCCTCAGGAGAGAAATGTAGACAATTACTATCTGCTGCTGTGGAATGCAACAGATGCATCCATGATTGGTCCATGTGGATTGTTTTCCATTGATGACCAATCACGGCCACCTGTGCCAAGGCTGTGAGCAGTCACAGGATTTTGTTATTCTATTCTGTTCTGTTCTTGTTGAGCCTTCTGATCTCTCTGTTCTCTCTGTTCTTTAGTATAGTTTTAATGTAGTATTTTAATATAATATTTAACATAATAAATCAGCCTTCTGAAATGGAGTCAAGCCCTGTGTCGCCACACGCGGAGAGTCCTCAACAGGGATCAGTGGTGCAAAGTCCAGTTGGAAGTCAGAGGTTGATACTGAGCTCAGTACTGAGTAACATCTGCATTAAAGACCTGAAGGATGAGATAGGGTGCACTCTCAGCAAGGCTGCAGGTGGTCAAAAAACCTGGGAGGAATGTTATTATACTGACTGGGTGTGACACCATTTAGAGAGACCCTGACAGGCTGGAGAAATGGGCAGGCCTGATGAAGTTCAAGAGGGGGAGATGCAAGGTCCTGCATTGGTGGAGGAACACCATGCATGAGTACAGGCTTGGGCCTGACCAGCTGGAGAACTGCTTAGCAGAAGATTGTTTCTGCTGTACTCCAAGCTGACCATAAACTAGGAATGCACTCTTGGGACAGTGGCAGCCAACAGCTTTCTGGGCTACATTAGGAAGTCCATTGCTAGCAGGTCAGGGAAGGTGATTTTCTACCCTGCTCAGCACTGGTGTGGCTGCATCTGGAATCCAGTTCCCCAGAGAGGCTGTGGAGCCTTAATTGTCAGAGGTGCTCAAAATCCATCATCTCTAAGTGTCCCTGCTTGAGAAGGGTCTGGACCAGACAATCTTAAAAGGTCATTTCTGGCTTCAATTGCTCTGTGACTCCATAGCTCCCCTGATACACCTTCTCATCTTTCAGCAATCTGTTAGTAGATTCTTGGTGCTTCCCCTGCAGAAGTTGTGCTTAAAGAATGTCTGCCTTTTGACTAGAAGCTGGTTGATTGTTGTTAGGTGTATTTAAAGGGCCATGTTTATGAATCTTTCTAGACATGATACTTCTATTAATGTGAGTAGAATGAGACACAAGACACTGATACAATTAACACCCCAAAACTTCTATTATCACAGCTTTTATTGCTGTTATCATTTAATTTCCACTAAAGCAGCTAGAGACTTTCTCAGAAAGATCATATTGTTTTAGGCATCATTGAGATAGAAGCCTTTGTAAATTAAGCAGTACTGTATGATTTTTTTTCAGGGACAAGAATTTGATGGGGCCATCAGCTGAATTATTACAATCGTTCCTGACATGCTTATGCATGTGCCACTGAAAACACTGAAATAAAACACTGAAAACATTGAAAACTGAAAGAAACACTGAAATAAAACACTGAAAACACTGAAATAAACTGTGATGATAGGTTGGGATTTAGCATAGGCTGTAGGGGTCTTGTAATCCCCACAAGACTTTTTGGACATCATACCTTCTGTTCTGCAGTTTAAGAGAATAACTATAGTGAGAAGTACAGTGCAGTAATAGTGTTGGCACAGGCTGCTCTGTGCCATTTGCTCTCAGAGCCAGTGAACAGCTCCTGGCATAATTAATTTATTGGTACTACTAGGAAGATAGAAATGTTCTAGGCCAATAGTGCTTGCATATTACTGGGAAATACATAATAGGGAGGTTGGGGATGCTGGGACTCTTCTAGTCCATTTGCAGAACAAAATCAGTTATCTGTTGAGAAGTACCTGGGAAATGATAAATGAGGATGTGCTTGGAGAACACTTCTATCTTAGAAAAGCTCCATGTTTATTTTTCACTGTACATGAATATCCATTTTTGTCAGTTATCCAGCTGGCAGAAGTTATTTTTTTGCCAAAGGAGTATTTCTTTTTCCTAGAGAACCACTGTTAAAGGAATTATTTCTCTTTGAGGCTTGGTAAAAGATACTTTAAAGGCATGCTGTGTAAACTTGAAAAGGTGCACTATGTTGTCATTGAATCTTACAAATGTATTGTTATATTATTACCAAGCAGCCTTAGGCTTTGCAGTGGTTAAAAATTTCACGGCAGCCACTGTGGCCATCAGCAAAGGCAATGCCAGTCAATGGCAGCTTTGGCAGGTAAGAGCTGCAGTGCTGACAGGAGCAGGTATGCTTTAAGGAGAGACTGATCATCTGACTGCCAGAGAGAGTCAGCGGATGGGTTTGTTCCCAAGCTTGATTTATGTGCCACTGTATCTTATTTGGCACCTTATTGTTATAATGAATTATTCCTTTATGGAAGCTCCTAGAAATTCCTTTGAGATATGCAAGCACATGTTGACTTGCATTTAGCCTCACTATTAGTTAGTTATACCATATTTTTGATAAACAAGCAAAATAGCAGGACTTTTCCATGGAAGTTAATCCTTGTCATTGAAGCAGAAAATGCTTTCTGGTTACTTCTCAGTTTTTTTAAGGAGATCCAAAATGTGTCTGTCTGGTTCTGATTGTTGTAAGCAAGGTTGCAAGCAACCTTGAGCAATTTTAGGCTTTTTATACATGAAGTCACCAAAGCATTGATAGCACCCCAGGCTGCAAAGCAAAAAGGTGCAGAAACTTCATCTGTCAGGAAGCTTCAGAGGGAAACTTCATCTACTTTCCATGTGTGATTTATCGTGATCTGTAGCTGACTTACTGAGTAGAGCAGCTAAACAGTATTTTCAAACTGATATTTTCTGATATATATGGTTGAATTTAATCTGATCTAAGATAAGGTACAGTAAATAAGCCTATACCCAGTATATTATCCACAGTGAAGTACATTAAAAACAGAGTCAGAAAAACCCTCCCTGAGAACAGTGAATAAATTTGTGCTGGTAGTGTTTTTGTAAGTGTGATAGATCTACAAATAGAACTGAGGCAGTGCTTGTTAGCAGAGATAGTACCTTCTACTGATATGACAAAGATAGTTTGGGGAAAAAAAACAAACCAATAAAAACCAAACCCATGCTTTTGGGCAACAAGATCTTCTGGTTAAAAGCTTACTCGTTTCCTTAGCTACATAAGCTGCTCTAATAACTTGCTATTAGGCAAACTGGGACTCAAAGTTATTTTTTTATTTCTATAAGCTTTCCTTTACTGCCGTTCTTACAAAAATACAATTGCTGCCTAATTAAATAGGCATTACCCATCCAGCCTTGCTGAAAAGCAGCATGCATTCCAGTATGTATGAACCTGTTATATCATCCTTCATACAGCACCTGTTAAGATCATAAGGATCTGAGCCCTCCCCCGAAATGTTCCCCAGGCAGCTGCTGTTGGACCTGGGGTCTGGTTTCCCATGTAGCTGCTCAGGGGTCAGGCACATGCTGGGGAGTGTGTTTCTGGTGTTACCATTGATGCTGAGCTGAGCTTTGCTTCTGCAGCTGGCTGGACTAGGAACCTAATTTGCTGGACTATATCCAGATAGACACAGAAATAATTCCAGAAGTTTCCACTAGTAGAAGACACGGGCTAATCAAAAATGCTTGACTTACAGTGTCTCCTTAGTGTATGTGCCTCCCCACAACTTGGGTTCCTAGCTCCCAGTCAGTAAGATCTCAGCCCCAATTTGAAAAGACTCTTAGAGCTTGCTGCTAGAGCTAAGGACACCAAATCTCTGGCATATAAGACTTGCTGCTCAGGTTTGGAAAACATTGTGCAATGTGAACTGAGACTTGAGTCTGAATACAATGGGTGCCTTACCTAGTCCTTCAGACTGGTAAAGGCAGCTGCCTGCCTCGTCATCCCCTGCACAGCTGAATTCAAACACTGGAGTGGTGCTCTGAGCTCATCAGCATGACTTCATTCCTTCCTGCAGCACCACTGTCCCTCTGATCATGGCACAAGGGAGGGGTGTGAAAGTTTGAATGGAGCAGGTGATGATGAGAGCAGCATGTTGGGTCTTTATTTGCTGTTTATGGCCTTTGTTGATAGCATGAAGTAAGTCCTCTCTATAAATAGCTTGGGATGGAGGTAATTTTCTTTCCTGAAATCAGGTCATTTGTTCATGATTTCACTTTTTTGGCACAGAAACATATACTGCACTGCTTAGCATACTTGTACCAAAGCTGAGCTTTCAGAGGCTAGTCCAAAATTAGGAAGGACAAAGTACTGCATCCAGCCTCGTTGCCTTCTGACCCAAGCACATAATGTACTTACAGAAGAGTATTAGCATGCAAAACCCCCCAAATACTACTTTTTTTAAAGAGTTCTATTGAATGTAGGACAGCACTTTGCCATATTTAGTAAACAATGTCCATGTTGCTTTGTGCCAGCAGCATCATTCATTGGACACAATTATACAAGATAAGCTTTATTAATGAATTAAGATTATATGATAGATCTCCCTGCTTTGTAGGCTCATCTGCTTTGAAGTTTCTTCTGATCAATCATTAGCATATATATACCTACTGAAGAATTCTCTTTTTTATCTTTTAGATGACATGTCTTTCTGGCTAAAACCACAGCCATTTCATTTCTCTAGTTTCAGTTTTTATAGTACAGTCTCCCATCCAATTTAATATTTATCAGTAGTAATAACTGACTGCCAGGGTATTTTCAACATTAATTCCGGGTGTCTGTGCAATGGAAAGTCCTGCATTCAGAATTACTAAGCAGACTATGCAGGCAGACACTTTGGCTGTAACTTGTTTGCTCATTTATATACAGAAGAATGGAGATGAATAGCTAATTTTGCTGCAGAGAGTTGTCTGCTTTGAATCCCAAATGCTCCATATTTTATAACTCCAGGAGCTTGGTCAAACTATTGTAGCAGTCTTCCAACTGGTGGAAGGGAATAATTATTCCAAGCTTCTTTTGTTTTTTTTTTTCCTCTCCCTGCCCCTGCAACTTTCACTGAAAGAGAATCTGAATCATTATTTAGAGAGCAAATTAAATACTTCCAGTATGACTGATTTAAATTTCTCCTAAGGATTACACTGCAAGTGTAGTCTTGACTGAAGATCCATAAAGGAAAGCACATATAAAGGCAAAAGAAGACACACTACAGCAGAGGATCTGGATATTTTCCGGAGATTTTTTTCCAGCCAGATTGTGCCATATTGTTTCAGTCTAAGGGATTGATTCGACCCTAACAGCACATAAATGCAGGTTTATTCCCAGCTGTTTGATATGGAAGCTGCATTGCAGCCTCAAGTTTACAAGAGCTATGCAAAACTCAGATGAAAATCCAGTCTTCTGTTTGCCCTTAGTTACAGCTACAAGGAGATCTAAGAGGAAGAGACAGGTAGAAAACATTCAGTTCATGCTCATGTTTTATTTCATCTGGCAATATGTACACAGCTTCAGGGTTGGATCAGTGATGGCTTTTTCTCCAAGGAGCTAAGCTCCACTATAGAAGATTTCCCAAGCAGCACAGTCACTGAAGCTGTGAGAAAAGAAGATACTGGTGGCCATACCCTGTGATCCCTACAAAGTGGCTTTAACTGGGCTTGTGTGTGCTGGAGTAATTATACCTCTTTAAAGTAGAAGTTGCTTTAGTCTCATTACTGTGAATTAACAGTGCCTCACGTAGATTTTCAGGGAAATGTCCTTTCAGTATGGCCAGAAGAACAGGGAATGCAGGCTGATGGAGTAGACTGAGGATGGCAGTGCAGAGTTTGACGGATGGTGAGATGATAATGTTGCCAAGGCTTTCCAATGTTTTTCTATTTCCCATAAAGACTGCTTTTGTCTGGGCTGAGTTTTACCTGGATGTTAGTATAAGTCAGGCTGCCTGTGGATTCAGGAAGTAATGAAATACTGATTGATGTTTGAGCTAATCTGTAAGAAAGCATTCTCGTAGGAAAAAAACAATTTGGACTTCTTTTTCAGTCTCTGGGAGGAAGCTGGAAGTAAGATATGGAAGTTATGGAGGTTTCTAGACAGTTTTTCTTGTAATTTTTCCTGCACTGATAATGTCACAGGTATAATATCGAGTGTTCCCAGCAGTCCAGAAGTTTGACTGTGAATTTTGTGTTTGCCGTAGTGACTCTTTTCCCACACTACATACAATTAAGAGGAATAGAGAAGTTGCCGATGAGTGGCTTCTCCTCTGATGTCATCCCTACCAACCCTCCTTCCCATTTCTCCTTCTGTTTCACAGTTTAACTATGAAACAAGTCACCCTGGACTTGGTGCGCTCATGTTCCTTGGGCTTTTTTTCCTCTCCCATCTTCACTCTTTAAAGCATGTATATGTGGCCTGGCATTTAGCTGGATTTTGGCTGCTGGGTTTTTTTTCCCCCAAGATGATGCTAGTGAAGATGGGATTCTTTTTTATACTTGGGTATTCTAAATTGTTGCCATGCATCTATCTATTTTCTAAAGAAAAAAACCTTCAGGTTTATTTTAAAAGTTTAATTTTCCTATTCTGTTGTCTTAGGAGAACAGAAGAGAAGTTTCACTGAAGTGGTGTAACAGAAAGATTTATTGCAAAACATTTTCTATTTGTTCTGTATCTTTTGGTTTTTTTCTGGTTTGTTTTGGGGTTTGTTTTTTTTTAAAAAAGCTTTTTGTACTTGTATCAGGCCATAACTGGGAGGTAGAAATACAGGACCTACAACTGGCAAAAAAGAGCAATTTCCATAATTCTACAGAATATGGATGCAGAAGCTTAAATGAGACTTCTAAACATATTATTTTTTTCCTACTATTTCATTTGTAGCAAAACTATAATGGACAGACATAAGATCCCCTGAATTGCTCATGCTTTAGTTGATCTCATTCTTTACACAAAGAAAATAAGTAACTGTATTCTACAAGGATATGAATTTGATTTAAAATGTTAAAACTTTTCCAAATCTATTCCTTATGTTTATGAACATATGTAGTAGAGTAGCTGAGTTTGACAGAACAGTGAGTAGGTTAATTATCCATGGCTGAAGAAGACTTGCTGTTTTCTTTTGCCAGATGTTTTAATTAATTTTAGAAAATAGTAGAGCTTTGCTTTGTTTTCATTCCAGTTGTTTTATATCAATTGTGAGAATGTATGACTCAGGTTTCAAAACAGAATTCAGTGTAATTTAATTTCCTGATATGACAGATTTTTTTGTCCCAGAATCTGAATTATGAATTGTGTAGTTTTTGAAGTTAAACTGCTTGTCATAAATGAGTAAAACTTCTCTAAATAATCTTTCTGAATTCTTGATTTGTGAAATAACAATTTGATTTGCATATGTTTTAAAATAAAAATGCTATATTATTACATTATGAAAATGTGTTCCATTTATAGACTAGACTCTCTGTGATTTGAAAATATAAATGTTGGTCTGTAGAGTAATTAATGATCAGAAGGGTTGTTTTGCTTTTGAGTAATTAGTGTTTCCTACATAGACTGGCTTCTTATTCTATTAAAAATTGGTCTACTAAATGTCCAGAAATTTATTTCCTAGTTTCACTTGTAGGCTGTGACATGACCAAGTTGTGCATAATTTCTGGATCTGTCAGCAAAGATATTGTTTGTAGAAGAGAATCATAGAATCATTAAGTTTGGAAAAGATCTCTAAGATCAAGTCCAACCATTAGCCCAGCACTGCCAAGCTCACCACTAAACCATGTCCCCATGTGTTTTTACACATCTTTAAAATACCTGCGGAGTTGGTTCCCTGGGCAGTCTGTTCCAATCCTTGACAAACCTTTGGTTTAAGAAATTTTTCAAATATCCAATCTGAACTTCCTCTGACACACCTTGATGCTGTTTCCTCTTGTTCTATTGCTTTCCCCAAGTCACTAAAACCTCCTCCCAGGTGGTTGTAGGGAGTGACAAGGTCTCCTCTGAGTCTTCTCTAGACTAAACACCCTCAGGTCACTCAGCCACTCCTCATAAGGCTTGTACTTCACACCCTTGATGAGCTCCACTAACCTTCTCTAAGTTGGATTTGGCTTGGCTTCACATTCCTTGGTGGAAATGCTCTTTACTTTTATGGCAGATATTTAAAACTAAAGTTCAGTATGCTTTGTATGGACACTAAAATGAGGCCACAGTATATTTTCTGAAGAGTTGATGTTTTACTGGTATAATTAAGCAGATGTTTCCCTTTTTTTTTTTTTTCTTCCCATGTGATGTGCCATGCAGCTTAAATTCTATGCTGTGTTTTACAGGCCACTATGGTCCAGTGATGCTCTGTGAAAATTAAGGGGCTTTGGGCCAGGAAGTGTTATCTAACTAGAAAAACACTCTTTTATAGAATGTCCTACGTAGTGAAAGTAACTTATGTAGTAAATTGGGAACTTCATCACTGGAATGTTTCTATGAAATTGATTTATCCTCATGGTATGGACTACAGCTTAATGGGAGATAGTATTGGTCTAAATTTAGCTACAGTTAGATAATCAGATGATGTCAAGAATAATGTTTAAATAAGTGTCAAAAAAAAAAAAAAAACCCAAAAACCTTGGTTTTGTATGGCTGCCAACTATCACTCTTTCCATGTAGTCCTGAACCCCAGATCAGCCTGATCCTAAGCAGACCTACACTTACAAGATAAAGTAATTTACATTTACTGCCAGTGGCTCAGATCCATCCTTGTTCTAGAAGTTTCAGAAGATAGGTAAGAAATTAATGTATTTCAGAATATTAGTTATAGCTTATTTTCTTCAAGTTTGGCCTGTTCTGTCAGTCTGACCTGTCTATGCACAAAAAGAGACATGACAGTTTCCAGGCTGAAAATGTGTACTACGGGTGTGCAGCATCAGTGATCAAGATTTTGCTTAGTTGTATTTGGTTTTTTTGAAAGTCTAGGTCTTTAAAGTCATTGTATTTAATGTCAGAATTGCACTAGTGTTGTTTTTCCTTTAAAAAGAATCAACATTCCACAATGCTTTATGTACTTTTTTCAGTTATGCAACCTTGAAGGCCTTTAATTATGTTTTTCATGAGATGGGGCTTTGCAGAATTTATCAGCTTTAGATTTCAGAAGAGAGTGACATGCCTGTGGCTTAAACAGAAAGCAAACCATCTGTAGAATTGTTCTGAACTCCAAAGTGAGGATTGTCATACTTTGGGATTAACTGCTTGCCTTACTAAGAGCTTTCACTGTTTACAGAAAATTGGGACTTCTTGAGATAAACAGGGCGATTTGATGTGCTGATCAGCCTGGCTGCAACTTCCATCATCATTTATTTTTTTGTGTTAAGGCCTCTGTACATGACACTTCTGCTTGACCTTTTTTTTCACCTGTAAGTAGAGGGTTTCTATCTGAATAGGCTTCCCTAGAGCAGCTGTCACTCCAGTTTAACTCCAAAGTATCTGTTTTGAAATGTTATATATTACCTTTTTTCTCCTTCACCTCTTGAGGAAGCTTGCTGGCAGTTGCAAATTGAAGGAGGTAATGATTCTTGTACGTTATTACCATGCATAGTGTCTTTAATAATATTTATATAGATACTGTCAAACACAATGATTGGCAATTGGGCAGCTTCTCACATAGGTAAGTAGGTAAATAGAAATTACCTGCAGGCTTTAGCAAAAGCTTCTTTGATATAATGAAGCTGCAATATGATCTGCAGCAGCCCTATTTCTAAGATATAGAAAGTATCCTGTGGTTACTAGAAGTGCTCTCATTTAGAGAGGTTAGCTGCTTACTTTGGAATGAAAAAGTAAGCCCAGAAAAATAATTCAGCCATTTGTGCTGAAGTATAGAGAATAATGTATCAGGAAAAAACCAGAGATCAAACACATCTGATTTTTTTCTCCTTTCAATATCCTATGCTTAATTTTTGCATGACAGCTCTATCTGGCAGCCTCATATCCCATCAGTGCAATCTGTCATTCTAGCTTATTTCAATTAAGTTCTCTTTTTCATTTTGCATTTGCTGAAGAGTCATAATGGCGTGCTCCCAAATCAGCAGTCAAGAGTAATCCTCTCCATGTGTATTTGTTAAAATAGAAAGAAAGGAAGAGATGGTTTCTTTGTTTCCTCTCTGTCCTGAAGGCCTTCCACAGAATTACAGAACTAGAAGATTTGCTTTGAAGACTAACTGTGAACACTTTGTTATAGATCATGAAGGCTTGATTTTGGGACTTTTGTGAGTTATTATGAAAATCTTTTAAATTCATTCTATTCCCCTTGGTTGCTTGCAGATCCCTTTCTGTCTGGTAGCTGGAGAATTAAAGGTTTTCCTTGCAGTCATTGTATCAGTTCTGGAGTTGGACGTCTTTATAAAAACAGCTTTCTAATCTTTCCTGTGCTGGAATTTCCAGTGAAGAGAATTCATACCCAGCATGGGAAACTGGAGACGGCTTGCTGTACTGATGTACTGACTGCTCCTCTGTGTTACCCTGAACTTGGACAACCTCAACGTTTCTAACTGGGTTGTTGTGTTGCCCTTTCCTGAAGCGAACATACACAAGCAGGTACAGTCTGCTTCTGAGTGCAGAGAGCTGTACTGGCCAGAGTGATACAAACTCAGGGTTTAGATCCCTGAGTATTTAAATACTTGGTTTTAGATAAACTAAGCAGATGCAGTATTGAGTACCTACTGTTTATCAACTAACCCATATGCTGGTATTTCACCTGTTTTCACACTGCCAGCTGATGTCCAGTTTCCCCTGAGAAAAAGTTGCACTTTGCCCGAGAGGCAGTTGGTGGAATGCTGGGTTGATATGGTGCCATCAGAAGGGCTAGTTTTGGTTCAGGAGACCTCCAGTGTAGCTGGAAAGGAAGGAAATGAGTAGATAATTTGGAGCCCTTTCTGTGACCTGCTCATCCATTCAGTTGCTGAAGGAATGAGGAAGATTAAGTTCAAAGGATTAACAAATGGGTTTTGCTTCTGCTGTAATTGCTTATCTCCATATGCTCATAACAACACTGAGTTCCCAAGAGTTAGGCAGGTACAGAACTGTTAAAGCAGGGGCTTCAGTGTTTCAGCTATTCATGCCAAGCCCAGCTCTACCAGGGGGTTACAGTGGGCACATTAAATCTGCATTCTGTCGTCTTACCCTGTCTTCAGGTTACCCATACTTAGTGTTTACACTGAGTGACATGTGATTGTTGGAGCAAGCTTCCAGCATTGCACCAGAGGATATTTTTTTAATTAGTAGCTTTCCCAATCTAATCAGCACCTTAAAAGCAATTTCCATGCTGCTTCTCCTCCCTTGTTCTCTTTATAACATTTCAGCTGGCCAAACTGTCCATGTTGAGTTGGAGATGGCAGCTCCTTTTACTTGCTGAATGGGGAATGCTGGCAGCCCTTAGCACAGGTCTGTCCTGTTTGTTGCAGACTTGGGCCAGGGCTGACAGATTGCTCTTGATGGGGTTAGTGTGAAATCTCTAGAGCAGGATGAATAGGAGTTGTTTGTTCTGTTTTCCAGGGGACTCTTTCAGCCCAAATGGATTTTTTGTGTATTTGCAGGTTGGGGTTTTTTTTCTCTTTTCTATGTTTTTAGTTGCAACAGGGTTTATTGATGCATGTGCAGAGGATAATGAAAAGCTACATTTCAGATCATCCTTAAAGGCCTTAAAGTAGTTCACTGTCCTAAACAGAGTACCTCAGATCACTTTAAGAAAAATTCTTTATGTTGCGATAAAACCTAGGTGTACTTCAAATCCTAACTTTGTAAGAAATTCCTGCTGTGGAGGAAAGCCAGTAATTCTGATTTCTAGCAGAAGCATCTTGCACAGTTTTCATCTTGAATGAGCTGGGCCATGCAGGTGGCCAAACACCCTGCCTCCCTGTGCTGTACTACCTGCCCATGCTGCATATGAAAGAGCTGATCTGTGAAAAGGTTCCTTTTAGGAAGGAAATACCAGTGACTTTGTGGCATCATTAATCTCTTTTCCAGGAAAAGGCAAGGACCAATTGGTGGTCAAACCAGCCAATGTTAGCCATTTGCCATTTCTGCTGGCTTGCTCTCTCCCACATTTTGGATTACCCTCTGTCTGTACAGCTCCAGCCCAGGGCTTGCCCTGGAATTTCTTGTGGGAGGCAGGTCATCCATAGTTTCATCCATGCAGTCTTGTATATATGAGTATTTTGTGAGCTTCCTTTAGCTGTGAATACCTGCTCAAGAATGGGCCCCTGAATCTCCATTCAATGACAGGCTTTGAAACCAGGAGTATTTCTGCTGAACCTGGTGTCACCCAGGGGGAAAAGTTTGCTGGGACAGAAACTGAGTGCAGAAGTGCCATTCAGCAGTGTGTAGGAGCATAACTGTGAGTTGGGGGGCTGGGCTGCCCATGTGAATTACATGCCACATGTGCATGGCTACAATTCAGACTTACTCGTGTGTAGGAGCATAACTGTGAGTTGGGGGGCTGGGCTGCCCATGTGCATTACATGCCACATGTGCATGGCTGCAATTCAGACTTGTCATTGGCACACCCATGTTGGCTGTGCATTTTGGGCAGTGAGTCAGACAAAGGCTGGCATCATGCTCAACTTCCAGGGGAGGCAATTCCAGCATTCAGGTGGCCCTTTCTCCACCAATTTTCACTGAGATGTTTCTGTGCAATTTCTGCTATTGGCACGTGCCTGTCAAGTCCCGTCCCAATACAAAAGGCAGGAAATCCAATGTTCATCATGAACAGAGCTTTTGAAATGTTTGTGGCTATTCTGAAAGAAGAATTAATTTAAAAGAGAATTTCTCTAGCAATCTGTAGATACAATACTCAAAGCAAGCAACTGCTAGTTGGCAGTTGGGGCTTGAGGCTTATTTCCATGTCTTTGTGGGATTCAGCTGTAGAAGTTTATTTTTTTTCTTCTCCAATATATGACATTCCTATATAGAATAAGGCAGAATGCAGAAGTATTCGCATTTTACACGTGTAATAATATGAGTCCTAATTGTCATTATGAATTATATTTTGTGTGTGTTTTCCCAGTGCCTGACTAAAGTTGAGCATAAATCTTTTTAGCCCTCTGAATTTGTATTCATGTCAGTTTTATTCAGTACAATTGTGGTTTGCTTTGCCTTGCTCTAGATTGCAGATCATGCCCAACAGTGAAAGAGTGGATTTTGAAATTTTTTTACGTGTCAGATTTCCCTGTATCCAATTTTATCAAAAAAGCTGTCACCAGCTTCTTCTGAAACCAGCAAACCTTTTTCTTTCTAATTACATTTTTACCATATGTTCATCCAGATGGCATATGCCAAACATTTTCTGGGGTGTTATAAAATGACCTGACTTTGGAGGATTTAACTGTTGAAGAAGCTTTAAAAAAAAAATTTGGGGGGGGGGGCAAAAAAAAAAGTAGTCCTAGAAAGAAAGAAACAAAAGCATCTGGTAAATAGCCCCTGTTGCATTTTGTGGCTGTGCTACTGAATTCTCGGTATATAAACCTGCACAAAACCCAGTGAAAATATGGGGAATGTTTTCTTGAAGTGTTGAAATTTGACTCCTTTTTAACCACTGAAAATAAAATTTTTGTCTGTTGAATATGTCTAAAAAAATTCTAGAGCTTTGAGCGATTCTCTGGTTTCCTGCAAAATGGAGCAAAAAAGAGTTTGTCAAGGCACCAGATTCTCTGTAGGAGCAGCAGTTTTACTGAGAAATGTAATCACTACTTGTCCATTTTCTTCTTGAAATATAATTTTCAAGTAAAAGGCAGTTGATGCATAGTTTTGACTCTTGTGTCCTAGTTCTTAATAATTCTTGGGGGATTTCTTAGAGAACATAAATTAACTTGGGATATACTGAGAGGTTCCAGGAAGAAAGGAAGGAAGGAAATTATTTTTCACATTTAGCTACTAGTTAAGCTAAATTAACGAATATAAGTTTTTCATTTTCTGGAGGGTTTGCATATTTCTTCATCTCTATGACAGTTCTCTTTTAACTGTCATTGTTATTTTGATAGTCTTTCCAGATTATCAAGCAGGAAAATATAGAATATCCTTATGTTGTTATCAGTTTCCATAAATCTGTCTCAATTCTCAAGCCATTTTACTTAGTGCTAATTCCTGAAGAATAGTGATTGAATGAGACTTAAATCTACTTCCTTGTGTTGCTACAATAGCTTTTCCCAATCCCAGGAAATTTTGAGTGCAGAGCCCAAGACTCTGAATATCATATAGTTCATAGAATATGAAGAGGTTTTTTTGGGGCAGGATGGGCAGAGACTCATGGCAGGGACTCAGCTAATTGTAAATGAAAGTTTGTTCAGTGTCCTTAACTTGCACAGATCTTGTTGAAAAATCACAACTGCAATCAACAAAGCAGATCCTCCACCTCCTCCAAATTAATGAGACAGGATTTTAACAGTGCTCAACAATTTGAAGTGGTTTTGTTATTTCTGAATTAAACCTTTGGTAAAACGTCCTTATCTCCATCCTCCTTGCCCACTTCCACTCATCAGTCTGTGAGTGATTTGACATTTCCACAGACTCTTCTCTGTTATCGACCAAGTTTACACCTGCTGTGTCTCAAGTGAAAAAGAGCCTATTTTGTAGGTAAATCAATCTGTATAGCAGAAATACTGTAGCTGTTTAAAAGTGAAGGATTAAACACCCCGAAATTGCAAGCTAGTGTTAACCTGTGAAGTAATTGAAACAAACTGTAATATGGGAATATGAAATGAGACACCCGAAAGCAGCATGTCTCCACCCTGTCCAAATATGATGCAACAGCTGATTGATTACAGTAGTTTTAGAGTTTGTGGGTGTGCAGCTGTATTCAACTCAAATTGAGGTATCACTTTTTCTGCTTTTTTTTGAAGTTTTTGCAGAATGGAGCTAAAGTTGTTCCGGTGACTTTGTTACTTATTTCTAAAATAATGTTTATCATACAAGGATTGCTGGGTTCATACACAGTTTTCAGTTTCTTAGAAGACTTAAAGCTCTAATCATTTTTCTGTGAAACCGAAAACTCAATTTTTTTGTCAAAAAAAACTACTGATGTGTCAGGGAATGATATATCAAAATGCAAAGGCTAAAAAAGCATTGTACTCAGATACTTTGCTTTTAATTACTATGAAGCATTATTAAATCAAGCTCTTGATTGCAGTCTTTTTTTATGTATTTCTTGGGTTATTCAGCCTCTCATTTAAACAAGGGCAATGCTAGGAAGGTTTCCATGGAAAAAATTACCAAGTTAATAATTGAAGATTTAAAGTGTCAGTCTTAAACCACACCTCTGACTAAGCCAAGCATGAATTTGGATATGCAAATGTTAAGTTAGGCTCCTCATAATGTCCTGGGCTTCTGCCTTGTGTTTGCTGTTTGCAGGTGCTAGCTGCTGTGATGCAGCTGATCAGTGCTCCCCAGAGTATTTTTCTTTCCTAATTTTCTTCCTCCTTTGCTCACTGTAGGCCCTTTTGTTGGTAAGTGTGCACTTGAATGTTATGGCACCCTGCAGTGTCTGTATTCTGCTCTGTGTGATGGTGCATGTACGCTCAGATGCCTTCTCTCGCATTTCTCCTGTTACCTTCTATATTGACTAGAGCAGTTGCCACAGAGAGTTTTTGAGACTAAGTGCTTGTGATTGCACTTCTGCTATGATTTTCCATAGCTGGTAGTTTATCTCTCAGAAGAGTCTGGTATATAAAATCTCTGTTCAAGAAATTCTCTAAGAATCATTCTCCTTCATATGGCAGCAGTCTCCCACTGCTGACAACATGAGTGCATCAGAGAAGATGAACTTTTGTAAAGCAGGGACTAATCTCAGCTGTTGAAAATGGGAGGAAATAAGTGTCTTTCTTTGAAAAGGCAATCTAAGGGCAGCTTGAGTTTGTGTGCATGGAAAGAACAGTTAATATTTAAAATCTCAGGCTTTTTCTTTTTCCCCCATTTTTCCTTGAGAAGTAAATCTTTAGGTATGATGTAAGAACTGCATCTAAACGTGTCTACATACTTTTTTAGGGTGTTTGAAGCAAATAGCAAGTTTGTAGTGTTGCAGTTTTTCTTCGAATATCTTGCAGAGTGTAAGGGATGTTCCCCAAAGTGGCTTTTTTTGAGTCCAAGCTTATTAGATTCTGGTTTAGAACTCATAGCATAGTTATTCTGCAGAAGTTAATATTTTTCATAGCTGAGATGGAGATCAAATACCTCCAATTAATGCAAAATTCAAATTAGTCTTGAACTGTGGTATCACAACTGGCATCTCAATAATGAACTAACCACAGGAGGAAGCGGGTTTGTCAATGTACCATCACAGAAAGCTTTGAGCATTCATCTGATCTCTTCTGGGATCATATTTATACATCCTGCTACTCTCTTGAAATACACCCTCAACATACTGAATGGCACAAGAATATCCGATGCAGCAAGCTGTGGAAGCGTGAGCTAAAGTCTTTTTAGTTGATGTATTTCAAGGTGGATAACCTTAAAAATCAATAGCGTCTGCTGCGCCACTCAGAATCATGACGGACTGCTCCTTGCTGATCCTCTTGCTTAGGCTTTGAGTAACTGATGCTGTGCTGCTGCAGATCCTCAGCACCAGCCAAGGCAAGGGCTGGAGCATCCAGGAGCAGGGCTGCTCTTTTAAGCAAATCTCTGTCTGCTCTTAGAATTTATTATGTGAAGTGCTGCTGTTTGTTGCGGGTTTTGGGGGCTGTTTTGAGGTTTTTCCTTTTTAAAACATTCTAAACACAAAAATGCTAGAAGACAGAGTAAGTACAATGACAGGAAAGTAGTTTTCAAAGGCTCAAGCAGTATATTCACATTGCTTATAAATATGGTATTTTCTCTTTGGGACAAAAGGTGCTTTCTGTTTGGGCTTGTAGTGCCTCAGTTACAAAAAAAAATCAGCTATTAGGAAATTATTAAATATATTATCTTAACTTTGTGGAAAGTTAACCTTTTGGGGCTGTCATCTAAGAGATGAAAAATGCCTCTGGTCAGCACAGTACAAAGTTTTGTCTTCTCTACAAAAAAAAATTCTCAAGTTGAAATAGATAGTTTTTCAGATACCAGTGACACCTCAGAAATTGTCTCATTAGAAAGAAAAATGTTTGAATATCTAGAAGCACAAACCATAAATAGGAATTTATGGAGAGGAGGTGCCTGGGAGTTCTTGAAGACAGATTTCTTAAAGGTTCTGCATATAATTATCTGGGTTTTCTAACAGTTCATTGGAAAAACAAAATAGAAAGTTATCTAAAATAAACTGACAAAAGCTGGAGGAACAGGAGGAGGAGGAAGAGAATGAAGTATCAGATGTGATGCTCTAGCTAGTAAAAGACAAGTACTTTCTTCGCTGACCTCACCTTATGTATATATTAAGAGAGCACAGAGGTATTCTCTTGCTCCCTTATTTTTGTAAGGAAGTGGCTTCTGCTGCCTCTGATCATAAACATAAAAAGACAGCATGTTACTCTTAGGCAGTCTGAATCTAGTCATAGGGATAGAAAGCTTCTTTGAAGAAAAGCCCTAGAAAAATCCTGTAACAGAAATAGACTCCCACTGAGAGTTTACTGAGATTTTGCTGCTCTTCTGTGTATCAGTAATGAAGGAGACCATGGAAAGTGAACTGATGTCATGCTCAAGGTGTATGTATTGGGGAAAGATCAGAGAAGTTTTTGCGTGTCATTGATGATGAAAATAGATCTCTGAATGACACCTTTCTCCTTATGGACTGTCAGTTTGGAGTTCTTCAGGGAGTTGTAGTCGCAGATGGAAAAGGACAGGTGGTGAGAGCAACAATGTTGGTTGCACAGTATGTCCCTTAACCCTCATGTTACCACATGTTACATGTAAAATTATCAAATACTTGACTTTCATATTGTTAATTACTTATGAGGACACCAATGGATGATACTGCCTAGTGTTGTAGGGATATCTGCCTCTCTGATGTGCATTTCAGAGTTCTCAGGCTGGGCTCAGGTTGTTACCTTTCTCAGAGCCTGTGCCCTCTCTGCGGGTGGGGTTACAACTTGGTTTCCTCCATTTGTCTACTGCATTTATTTAACATGAGCTAGAGTCAGTTCAGCACTTACAGACTTAAAGTGTCTTGAAAGTAAAAAAAGAGTTAACTCTTGGTCAGGCAACTTAAAACAAATATTATCTGAGGTCTCTCAGGACTGCAATAAGTCCATGCCATGAGCTGAAATCTGTCTTTGTACTGTGCTGACCAGATATTGCTTGTTGCCTGCAGTGGTAGTTTGTTTTCCTGAAGCACATGAGCTCAGTGGATGGTGTTTGGGGTATGACACTGGAATGGTCTGTTTCTCTGTCTGATTGGCACTGGGAATTGGTAGCTGTGATTCAATGTGGACTCCAAGCATTGGGTGGAAAATGCAAAGTATGTTTTGGCTCTGACTGTGTACAGCATCAGACATGTTTCAGTGTTTATTAATGTTAATTTAAAATTTTTATGCTTTTAAACTCTTACATATTTCATGGATATGTGAAGTTGGATAACTTTCATCCTTTCTGTTTTTTTCTTTAAAAACTCAAGATCTTTCCCTCCAGCCATGAGAATTTTTTCTTCTAGGTACAATAAATAGGCTTTGTCATAACATGTAGAAGAAAGAAAAGTATTTTAGTAATTCCACATAAATATATTTTTTGATATCTTTTTTGTTTGTTTGTGCCCTGGAACGTTTTGAAGTGATTTCAGATAATTTATCCAAAAAGCAAATTTTGAGTTGTTATGGGGGTCTTAGGAAGGGAGAGGATTCAGCTCAGAAACTTGCTTAACATGTTAGATCCCTAAATTAAAATGTGTGTTCTCTTTTTAAAAAGGCTGACAGACTCTAATTTTTGTGTTTTATATTATGAGTAGGTCACTACTATTATTTTCCCTTCCAAAAACTGAATGAAGAAGAATTCAAACACAGATGACAAAGGCTTTATTATCATGTTGTTTTTCTTTCATATATGGGATATGATTAAATGTGTGCTGTCAAAAAGAGGCCTCTTTAAAGCCTGATACTATTGATTACTATTTGAGACCTGCCAGCAGCATTATTACTTAATGCATAAGAAAATCTAATGGAAAATTATTAAGTTGGTGCTTTAGTTCCTCCAGTGAGAACGTTTCAGTTATTCATCTCATATCGTTGCACAAATTGCTTGGCTCAAGTAGATACCACAAAATCATGTTTTAATGATTTTTTTCCTTTTTCCATCTTTTATTTTGTTTTCACAGTCACATGACACAATCAGCCACATTTGAAGACCCTCGAATAGAGAGCTGCCAAATAACCCCTCCAACCCCTCGGAAAGTGGAAATGAGGAGGGATCCTGTGCTAGGATTTGGGTTTGTGGCTGGTAGTGAAAAGCCAGTTGTTGTACGCTCAGTAACACCAGGTATGTTTTCCCCACCTGACCCCAGAAGAAAACTTTGATTTAGCCTACTAAGACGAAATGCAGCTACAAATTGGAGAACTGTTGAAATATTCAGGCAGGCAAAGTAATCACAAATACTAGACATGATTTTTAGCCTTGTGGTTTCCTTCCTCACAGTCATTTTTGAACATTACATAAATGTATTGGCAAAAAGCTAGTTTGGAGTTATTGCTCAGAGCCATTACTATTGTTTGCCTGAAAGTTAACCCATTTCATTCAAGGAAAGGTCTTCTCCCTGGTATCCTTATATTGGTTTGCTGTCACCTTCATTACCATTGAATCAGCATTTTCAAGAGGTACGTTGAGTTCTGAGATTAAAACTTGCATATTTTTCATTCTCACCATCACCTTCTGGATGCTATTGCTGGCTTTTGTTTTCTTTAATGAACGCATCTGTACAACTATATGGTTAAAAGCTGGGTCAAAAGATATCCCTAAACATCTTACCTGTAGTGAAAATTAGTGAGGTTTGTGATCTTTTTGAAGTTATAAGTGAGCAGACCTGGGATAACCCATTTCCCAAACAGCAGGCTCCTGCTCTCTATGCTTAAAAGTTCAGTTGTTACGTAAAACTGCAGCCAAGGGCAGGGATTTGACTTTGCTCCTGTTCGATATGTTCTCCAGAACCCCCACAGAGAGCAGAGGAGAGGCAAAATCGACTCTGTGAAGTTCTGATGTAATTTACCAACGTGTGTGCATTGATTACATTTGTATTGCTTTCACATGAATTGAGCAGTGTAACTAATATTTGAACCAGATCCAGACAGCTCATTTCTCTCAACTTGGCATTATTAATGTAGTTTTATGTTAAAATTTGTAAAATGTGTTTACCATGTTCTGTTTCAAGTGACTAGGAAGAAATAGGAGCTCAGGAAAACATTCTCCTACATGGATTTGTATCCATTTATCCAGGATATGGAAGTGAAGTAAAGTTTTCAAAGCAAACAGAGGAAAGGATCAGCATTAGCTCACTTGTTGAATGAATTGGTTTTGATGCTGAAACATTTTCTTTTAAGACTTGATCTTCATAGTGGTAATATTACTAGGTTTTTTATGTATCATCATTGCAGAGTGTAAAGACAAAGACTACAGAAGATACATCTTTACACTAGGAGCTGTGATGTCACATCGTCTTTTGGGCATGTAATTGTGCTGAGAAACAAAGTAATATGTGCATTTTATAAAATACAATGCACTCAATGTGCATTTCAGCAGTGCCAGAATCCAAACCACATAGACATATACATGACTGATTGCCTATTCAGACTGATGCTAAATATTCACGTCTAACTGAAAGTGACAATGCTTTTGGATGTACTCATGTTCCATCAAGTGGTAGGAATCCAGCAGAAAAGAGATTCAAGCAGCTGGGGTATAAAAACTTTCTGTCTCCAATTGAAGAAAACAGGTTTGTTTTCCCTAGAACAGAAAAGCATAGGAGAGACCTGTGAATAACATTCAAATATGCAAGTGATGTTTCATAGGAAAGAGGAATAACTTGTTCTCTGGTGTTACTTTGCCTGGGACAGGAAACAATGTGTTGCAACCAGGAAGATCTGGTATATTTACCATGGGAAAATACTTCCTGTTCTTAACAGCAGATAAATAGGATCATTTGTTCACAAGAAAAGAAATCCTTCTCAGGGTGGTCTTACGAAATATCAGACAAACATTGATCAAGGATGATTGAAATACAGTTGTTCACACCGTAGGGTGTTAGTCCACAGCTTATGGGTCCTTTTGGCCCTTCAGAAAACTGAGCCCTTACTTTAGGTGGTTAGATACAGGTTTAGAACTTGAGGAACTTCAGCAGAAGCAACTAAACCACTAGCTTGCAAGATCTTCCTGGTGAGGGAGTACTGGTAATGTCAGAAATAGTGTTAGTGTAAAAATGGCATTAGCTGAAGAAAAAACACACTTGTAGTGTATGAGCGACAGTGTGTCTGTGTGTTTACAATGTAGTGTTAACCTGTGCTTTTTTTTTTTATTTTTTTTTTTTAATTTATTTTTTTTATTTTTTTATTTGTCTGCAGGCGGCCCCTCTGAAGGAAAGCTTATACCGGGGGATCAGATCATAATGATTAATGATGAGCCAGTCAGCACTGCTCCAAGGGAGAGAGTCATCGACCTTGTCAGGTAGTTGATGTCCTGTCACTTAAACTACAAACCCAGTGACTTATTGCCCTGTGCAGTCATTCAGTAGTACAGCAAGTCTTGCCTTCTCATGGCTGAGAAAAGAGAAAATAATTTTGCTTTAGTTATAAAGAATGATGAATTTAGTTATGAAGAATGATGAATTATCTTAGTATTGAAATGAAGTGTCCTCTTAAAATATCATCTGGGTAGCTAAAAAAGTATAAAAACCTCCAGGAACAGCTCCCAAGTACTTGGGTATCAAAAGAGAAATTGTATTCTCCTGATATTTATTTTTGGTATGGATTGTTGAAAAGATGATTCCTGAAGCATGGAAGCTCCACTCACTGTTGCATTACTGTTCATTTTTCATATGAAGAAAGTTAAGTCAGGTTTGTCTTATGTGAAGAATAAATAAAATGTGATGGAGTGATTTTTGAGAGTAAATGAATGCATGAAAATATGTAGAGAAACTCAAAAAGTGTTTTGGTGAATGCAGGTAGGTAAGTTTTTGTGAAAGAAGCAGGAAGGAAAGACAGAAGAAGTCAGAAAACTAGATAAAAAAAGTGGCTGGGGATAGTACAGGAAAGGAGAAATGTCTATTTATAGTGGGATAGAGAAGGAAAGAAAGAACAATGACTGACAAATGCTAAGGATATAGAAAAAGATGTATTGCGATTCATATAATAAATTTTGCTTTTGGAGTAACAAGAAATGTTAGTGCATTGCACAGAAAAATGGCAAGTAATTAAAAAAATAAACTTAAGATTAGTAATTTAAATTCTAGCAGCCTGGTTGCTGTACACCAGTTTTGTTTCTGTATTCTCCTTCCCATTGATGTAAACTCTGAATTGGTGGGTCTTGTTGATTCCTGAGAGGTGCTCAGGTTTCAATGGTACAGGTACCTCTCCTCAAAACTTAGAGCTATCAGTGTTTTCACTGTTACCTGTGTAATTTTGAGAAGTCACATTTATTTACAGAAATTTGGCCAGGAAGTGCCACAGCAGTTGTACTCCTCCTGCAAATGGCTGGTGATTTGCTGGGGATTTAGCTGAAAGAAAACTTCCTGCAGAAAGTTGGTGCAGAAATGGTATAAAAATGCCAACAATGGTGATGGCCTTCATCTGTGTTAGGTGGGATTAAACAAAATATATTTTGAGATTTTCTTAAAAAAGGTCAACCTGCAAGGCAACTAAAAAACAAAACTTGATAAGAGCTTCTTGTGATGAGTAGATTCCTTAAACTGAAAGAACTGTCCTACTCCTAATAAAGTTCTGTCTTGTGCTCTGTGTTGACTACTGGTATAAGTCTCAAAAAATGGGTCTTATTTCTGAGGTCTTTGTTTCTCAATAAAGCAGTAATATTGTCTTCTTCATTCTTTCCCTGACTCTTTGATATTAAACAAAGTTAAGTTCTCTATCTCATTTTCTGCTTCTAGCAATATGTAGTAATAACCGCAAGGAAAATAGACTGATTAGACCTGAGACAAACTGAATTTATTGTATAGTTGATTCTCTGTTTGCCTTCAAATGAGAAACTCAATTAGAATGTCACCCTTCCAAATTACATTGACTACATAAGTAATGTCAAATTAAGTGTTGTTTCATTCCAGAGAAAGCTTTAGGTGATGCTTTTCTTACACTGTAATTCTACCTCTGCTCTCAAAACCTGTCTGCTGTTGGGATTTTGACAGAGACTCATTCTTTGATGAAATTTGGAGTGAAATATATTAAGGCTGTATGTTACAGCATTTGAAAAGAAGAGCTTTCTTTTCATGCCAGTGGGCATGCCTGGAATGACTAGAAAATGTCACCTGACACCACAGCATAAGCAATTCTTTACATCAATGAAATAGTGAATCTCTTCTGTATAATTGAAGGGTTTCATATGGATTAGACACATCTGCAACTTTTCAATGCATCTGCATTTTTCAATGTACATGGGAGAAGTTTTGAAATCTTGTTTTCCTGCAGGTAGCAGCATCTCAGTGGTCAGCAGTGAGGGTGTTTCAAATGCATGGGTTACACAATGGGCATAATCACAAAAGCATAGAAGCATAGAAGAACTGAGAGGAGACTTCTGGAGGTCATCCAGTCTAACCTCTTGCTCCAGGCCATGTAGTGTCAAAGTTAGATGTGGCAGCTCAGCACTTGCCTAATCAAGTCTTTAATATCTCCAAATACAGCGATTTCAGAACCACACTGGGTAGGTGTTTCAGTTCTTAAGCAGTGGCCTTTCAAAAAGACATGAGCCAACTTCTTTATGAGCTTTAGATGCATCCCATCTAGGCCCATGACTTGTGTGTGTCACTCTTACCTTAGCAATCCCTAATTCAGCCTTTGTCTGCCTCCGTTCCCTAAATTCTGTCACTGAGCTCAGGGATCAGAGTGGCAGACCTTGCCACTAAAGGCCAAAGCCAAGAAAGCATCAAGCATCTGAGTTTGTTCAGTATCCTTCATCAGATTACCCACTCAATTTAGCAGTAAGTTTGTATTTCCCTTGGCTTTCACTGCTATTGTGGTTGTAGAGACCCTTCTTGTTATCCTTCTTCCATCCTGGATAAGTTTCAGTGCCAACTGACCTTTGCAAACCCCATCCCTGCCTGGCCAGGAACAGCTTCTCGGTTTCTCCTGGGTAACCTGTCTCCATTTCCATCTCTGATCTCTTTCGATTTTGCACTGGGTCTTGTTCAGGTTGTGGAGCCATGCTGGGGTCCTGCTCTGCCTGCCTGCTTCCTTGCAGGTTGGAATAGACCATTCTGGCACCTGGAGGAGGCTCTCTGTGAAATCACCCAGCTCTGCTGGGCTCTGGCCTTTCAGAGCTGCATCCCAAAGGGCCCTGCTTGCCAGTGCCCTGGCTGCACAAGCTGCACCCTGATTTTAGACTGGACTCCTCTTCCTCTTTTTCTTCAGGATCTTAAACTGTACTATCTTGTGGTCACTGCAGCACATTAATGAGAAATTGATATTCCAACACTATTTTTTTTCCCATGGTCTTTTGCTGATTGGGTATAACAAGGTATATTTTATATTCATGTGAAATTCAGTGGCTGTTTTATGCAACTTTCCCTCAAAGCTTTTTGTAAAGTCAACAAACAATTTGTCATTATAACTGTAGAGAGTGTGGGAAAAATTAATCTACTTTTAAAATACTGATATAAAGATCATAGCATGTCAAATAGAAAAAAACTAAATTGCGTAAGAAAAGAAAAAGTCAGATTTCACAACCAGATGAGCATCAAACTTCACCAGGAATAGGGAAGCCCAAAACTGCCAAGCAAAATGCACATAAATGTTAGATGTTAAGTCAGCCTTGAATGTTAAACAGTTTTTAATGAAACACAATATTTAATTGTTTTCCAATAAAACATTGTCAGAAAATTAACTTATGAAAAGAGTTATGAGCTTGAAGGAAAAGAAAATGGATGAGGCAATTTCTTCTTTCTTAAAAAAAAAGTCTATGTATCTTTAAAAAAAATCAAACATCCACCAAAAAGGGTAATTGAAAAATGTCAATTAAATATTTTTTTTTTTGGTTAGGAAAAAGCATATCCCTAACCAATAAATTAGCTTTATTTCTAAATTTCCCACAAAATAAATCAGAGTAATTTCTTTTAAATAATTTTTTTTCTTCAGCCCTTTTCCTATCAGCTCCAAATTTATTGTCTAACTGTTACTCCTACAGGATAAGAAACAGATAGACTGGTTTTTCAAGAAAGTCCCTTTTTAATAATGGTTTTACTACAGGAAAATTCAATAAGTTAAATGCATAATACAGAAATTTTCCTATTGGCTTTTTAATACATTGTAATATTTTAATTATGTGTGGGCTTTTTAAACATTCATTACTGAAAATAATCTTCCTTAAATAGAAAACTCCTACAGCTGACTCCAGGGGATACTGAGCAGGAACCTGGTGAGAGATTTTGGTTTGTTTTTTAAAAATGAGGGACACTCTTGTATCCTAGGAAGTCTTAGGTCTGGGGATTATCAGGGATATTCATTATAAATATCCTCTGTAGGTCAGTCTGATCCATTGAATTCTTTCGGCTCTGCTTTACCAGCAACACTTAATTAGTGTTCAGGTTGTCCTTTGAAAGCCAGCATTGCAGAAATATGAATCAAGTGTGGTTTGCAGACAAAATCCATTTGGATTCATTATTTCTGGTTGCTGTTCAATGGCTTTTGCACTATATTTTGTTCTCCTGAGCTATTTCCAGCACAAACTCAGAAGTCATGTTTATGGTTTCCCTTGCAAAGAGTGGTCAGTTTTATGAAAGTCACTTGAAGCTGTGGTCAAAATGAATTCCATTCAAGACAGACAGTTACAGAACTTCAAAAAAGAGGAAGAAACACGATCGCTTTTCTAAATGTAAGCTTCAAGTCAAGGCAAGTAGCAAGCGAACAGAATACAAAGGATGTATTTGAAGTGCAGTCAGTTCAAAATTTATCAGGAGCTATTTATGTTGGGTTTATTTTGCTGCTGATACAGATTCTGTGAATTATAGCTTTTCACACATACTTAACAATAAGTATTTTGAGATAAAATTAAAGTCATGGCACAATGGAACAATTTTTTTCCTTATATGAAGGTGAGCAGCAATGCAACACTGACGTATTAGAAGGTATATTAATGTAAGGTATAACTAATTGGTTGCTCAGAAGTTCATGTATCTCGTTATCATCGGTTAACGTTACATCTTCATCTGTTTAAGAATCAGCTTAACCAACCCTTTTTTTGAAACTAAGAAAAACATCTAACAAGTAATTTGCCTTATTAGATGTTCATAGGCAATTATGACATGAATTATGACTTGCTTTTCTTAGATTGCACCGAGTAGGCATTAGTCTACAAGGATCCCAACTTAAGTAAACTGTCTTTTTATTTAGCAAGGTATTTTACTGAAATTTTAAGTGACACACAAGTGTACTGCTTACTCCATAAATCAAAAAGTGAGTAGTGGCATGGTAGTGGTACTTTGTTCACACTTTAATTAAAATAGTTATCCAGGCAGCCATCCAGGAGAAACTGGCATCTGAAGAGGGTAATCCATCTGAAACACTTGTTTTGGAAAAACTAGCCTGTTGCAGAAAGCTTTATTGACTAAAGAAGAAGAACAGAAGAGTATTTTTAAGTAGAAACCTGACTTCTACGTTGCTAAATTAGGCTAGATTAGTCCATTCCTTGCAACTGTAACAGCAGTAAATCAGTATTTTATAACCTCTGGAATTCCACTAAAATACTTAAATTGCAAAGTGAGAAATGAGAAAGGTGACATTCATTAAGGGCTTTTATTTCTTGTTGGCTCTATTTTCTATTTAAGAGAAATTACTCAAAAACATTTCTGAAATAGCTCTGGCAAGTTAATGTCACAGCAAGTTTTCATCAAGAGGATCTAGAGGATTCTTTCAATTCTGCAGTAGAATTTATGGTTTAATTGTGTATTACCATAAGACTGGAGAGAAGGAACCCTCCAGGATTTTAGGCAGCATGTTGCATTTTAAGTGCTAACATGAATTTAATCAATATTGACCCTCCTCACCATCACTGCGAAATGAATGAGGATTCTGTCACTCCCATTTGACTCTGTGTATGTCAGGGAACCACTTTTCCTACTCTGCATCCTCAGAGCTAAATGCAAGTGTAAAAGGGAGCTCAGTGACAGTGCCTGTCATCATCATCATCTCACAGCAGCTGAAAATGCTGCTTTTCAAATGTTTCTGGATGTAGTTTAGACTGTTTATTATACTGGATAAAGTGATTTTGGTGGACTTACTATTATTCTTTCTTCATCAGCATCAGAGAGAAAAAATCAAGCATATTAAGCTATTAACTATGATACTGCTTAGCAACCATGAACCTTGAAAACTGCTTTTTTTAAAAAACCAGTCATGCAGACATTTTAATTTGAAGGTACTCCATTACACTCCCAGTTCAGTATATGAATCCAGAGGCTGTACCCACTTTGTGTCAGGCCCTGATTGATGAATTGCTACTGTTCTAGGTTTTAAATACTAATATGGTGAACAAAGGGACAAAATGTTGGACCAAGTGATCTGTAAGAGTTTTACAAATGCCATCACTGGAGATAAGCTTCCTGCCAGGGCATTTAATTAGCTACACTTGGTCAGCTAGCCCATGCAGGGAGCTCAAAGTAAGGATATTAGGAGTCAGTTCCTCTCTGTCTTGAGGGGTGTTGTTAGATATGTATCTTCTATCTTTTGAGGTGTTTCTGCAATGTAGTACAGAGATAACTGGATCATACTTCAAATTAGCTCTAAATCTGTGAGAGCACACATTTAGTATTATCTCATTTATCTTCTTTTCTGGGCTGTTGTGGAGCTTCCTGTTCTTGAGCTAATATATTGAAGGCTAATTCACGTTTCTCCAGATTTTAATAACCAATCTTCAATAACATTTCAGAAATGCCTGCCCACCTTTTCAAAGGCCTGTAAGAGCTGAAAGCTGTACAGAGATATTACTTGCTATTGTTAAAATCAATGCCAACTATGGGCGTTGTTCTCTTTTAAATCCATCATATCTCTCAAAGCTTGCAGTGTCATATCCTTGCTTATTCTTAGCAGAAAGTTGACTGACATGGTTTAGAAAGGTTTGACCTTGATAATTCAAATGTTCTGAGTGCTGAGATCCTTATTTGTTGTGTAAACTTAATTTTCTTTTTGTGTTAACCATGCTGAATGGCTCTCAGAGTCAGCAAGGGTAGGCCCTTTTTTGAAATTTCAAGGCTTGATGTGTCATCTGTTTGAAATGTTGTGTCATCATCTCACTCTGTTCTCTAGAAAAAGGAGTCAGCCGTGAGGAATTTCAGGTCAGCTGTTCCTTAACAAGTTGCTTTATGGAATGCGAGGGTATGAATGGAGATGTGGAACAGCTGTGCCCAAAACACAAGTAACTGTACTGATTGGTTCTTCAGATGTGAACCAGCAAATGTTGCTCTCATTAGCTTGTTCTGACAAGCTTACTGCTTCTCATCCAACTAAACAAAAGCGTTGGCTTGTCCAAAGGGAAGATTTGCTCTAAAGCCAGATGCACTGATGTGAATGTTTCAGAGTAATTGTTTCCATGTAAAGCCATTCAAATGAACACCCAGATTTGAGTTTATTATGAATTAATGCCTCCATGTGATGAATTACCTTTATATTGCATGCTCTGCAATAGATGTTTATCCTTCTTTGTACTGTTTGTGGAAGCCTCATGCATCAAAGGATTACATCTGGTTGGAATATGTAGCAGGAGGTAGCTAAGAATCTCCTGTCCTGTGTTTGTGGTAGGGAGGGTTGGAGACTAGGTGTCAAACTACTGCAATTGCAAGGTTTCTCCTTCCCAGCTGCACTATATGTCTCTTTTGAAGTGACATTTCCAAATCCTCAAAGACAATGTTGGGCAAGCCAGCCCTTTACATTGTGCTGTTTGTATTTGAATGTTCTGTGGATGCCTTGAAGACATTACAACAGGACAGCTACACTTACACAGGTGTATTCACTATGAAATTTAATCTGCAGAAAGTAGAAGTCAGGGAGAAACACAAGCCAGAGACAGTTTCAGGAGCAGTTTGGGAAACGCCAGACTCTGCAGAACAGTTTCTGGACTGGGGAAGCAGTATAGGCTGACAGGAGAGGATTGTGCCATGCCCCAGGGGCTGCCAGCATGGCGTGGCTGTAAAGTAGGAAGATGACAGAGATGCCTTCACCACTGCATGCACAGAACTCACAAAGTAACTCTGTCCTTCCAGAAGTGTCTGTCTGCCCTCACCAGGAAGTTTACAGCTCCATTATCCTGCCAGTCAGTTGCTGACTAATTCAGCATATACACATCAGCTAATGAAGCTATTTAAGGGCAAAACAGCCATTTCTGAGAAGACATGATGGTTGTGGACCTGTGATTCTTTGGGAAGGCTTTCACAGTGTGACTTTTCCCAGTGGTGGCATCAGCATTCCCTTTTATCCTGAGCCAGTGCTGGCTGTACGAATCACAGGAATTAACGGGCTTTTATCTGCTCCCTAAATAACTTCAGGATGGCAGAGAAGTAGTTCTTTAAAACACTGAAATGTATATTGCATTGTCAATAAAGTGTCTTGTAGTTTCTCTGAATTATACCAAAATGCTGTATTTTGACAGAATGATGGCAAAGGTGATGTCAAGAGCTGAAAGGCAAACATGGTATTTTTACGGTTTTGTAAGTTGACCCTTGGAGACTTCTGTCAGCTACAGGTGCATAGGGAAAGATATTTGCATTGCCTCCTTAAAAGGAATGCTGTTTTGAAGGTGGCAGTTTCACATGCAGCAGTGTTCATAGGAGGTAAAAGGCAATTTAAACTGCTGAGAGAGAAAGGTGAAAGGACTGTGACCAATTTGCAATGTCTTGTATATTTCCACTAATGTGAAGTGTCTTTAGTTTTCAGGCTTTTTCCCCTGTCAAGGTGGAAGCGGCACTCCCTGGGGTGGGAAGGACATAAGGAGAGTGAGTGTAAATGAGTAAAACCCTACTCAGAGAAAAATGTCATGGAGAGGTGTTGGTACTCCATGATCCACTGCTGTAACAGTGTAATTCTAATGAATTGCATAATGGAAGCTGACTCAGGAGTCCCTGAAGATGACAAGATTTTTCTGTGTCTTCCTGATTCTCAGAGTTAGTTTTTACTTTCACAATTCTATTTATTTTCCAGATGACATTTAGTCTATAAAGGAAAATAAAATGAAGAATGGTGCTTCCTGAACTGTGTGTATCTGCAAAGTGGCTGTCCCTCAGAACATGAGGGTCCACTTTCAGTGGATACCTCTACACTTCCATTTCATATTCTTTCTCTCATGGCAATGTTACCTTTCAGTCTGCCAAAAACATCTTAGGGATGTCAGTTCTTGAAAACTATAACCTGTAGTTTGTGTAAGGAGTTGGAAAAGCACAAAAATAGTAGAAATGAGAAAGTTCTAAGTGAATACTTACTAGTTAAACTAGATTGGAAGGGGTAAAGAGGCAAAAACAGGTTTGACATTGTGCTGGGGGAGGTGGAGATTCAATATAAGAATAAAGTTCTTCACCCAAATAGTGTCTGGGCACTGGAACAGGCTCCCCAGGGAAAGGGCCACAGCACTGACCCTGACAGAGTTCAGGTACGCTTTCAAGCACGTGGTCTGATTCTTGAGGTGGCCCTGTGCGGGGCCAGGAGCTGGACTTCAGTGGTCCTTGTGGATCACTTCCAACTCAGGCAATTCTACGTTTAAATGGTTCTCTGAATCCTAGTCTGGTAAAACTCTCTGTGACTTCTTTTTGATTGAGAGATGTCTAGATTTAATTGTTTTGTAAAATAATTGGATCTCGCTCTCAGTGCAATTGACTTGATTTTTTTTTCTGACTTCTCTTTTTTTTTGTGTGTTTGCAAGGCCTGATTTTTGGGGTTCTTTGAAGCTTTTTAAAAAATCTGATCAAAAGACTTAAGACTGTCACCAGCGAGTCCTGTCTCTTTCCCGTTTCCCTCCAATAAGAATAATTTTGTGATTCACAGTCTCTCTTAGTTGTTGATGGATTAATGTAGTTGGAATAGAAATGTTGTGGGGACTTCTGTCTTGGTTGATGGACTACAAAAGTTTGAACAAAGATTTAGATCATATTTTTATTTTAACAGTAATGCAGCCAACAAGGACTGCCAAAATTGCCAAGAGATTGAGTATCTACTTCTAACTCTACCTGATATGCCCAATAAGGAGGTTAGTTAAAAGGGGAAGAGAACAGTCTTACATATTCTGACTCATTAGTCCCCAAAGTGAGAAACTTCAGTTAAATATTACCACTGATTGGGATGACTGGGTCACAGTGGGATGTCAAAGGAGAAAAAGTTTCTCATTAATCTGAGACAAAAACCAGTAGAAGCTAGTAAAAAATAAATATAGCTAAAAATAAATTGATTTTAAAAACACTGAATGCTTCAAAAGGCAGCTTAATGTGATAGATTTCTCTGGGATTTATTAGTCAGCTTTTCCTTGATTTCTGGTGTGACAGTTGATCATCTGTAATTTATCACAGGCAACACAGGACAAGAAGTGTAAGAAAAGTATTTTAGCTACTACTTTAGCTTTTTTAGTCTTTTTTTTTTTTCCCATAGACATAATTTTCTGTTTGACTTTTTGCTTGACTTTTAACAACCAAGTCTTCAAAAACATCCTAAAAGCAGCAACAGAAAGAGAGGAAAGAGAAATGGTGTATTTCAAAGCAGGTGACTTCCAAATTATGTTGGTATTAGTCTTGCTTTGGCTTTGTTTGAGAAACAAAGAAGCTGGTTCTGAGAAACCAAGAAGACAGAATATTGAACTAGAGACTGCAAATACCAAAGGAGAGATTGCAGAGATAAAACCAGATTGTCATCAGCCTACGTTTCCCCAAAGGCATATTTCTTACATATTATGTGCTGAAATGTTAATTGTTCTTTTAGCTCCTATTCCTCCTCATGCAGACTAAAGGTTCATATATTTTACTTACTGCACAAGGGAAAATCCCTGAAGTCCACTGTCTATATTGTTAAATAAAGTGATTCAGTTTGATTGGAGGTTTAGTTCAAACCACACTTGTTCAGCTTATGAATCAAACAAGACTCTTGGAGAGGCAAAGGTCTTGTCATCTTGTATCATCGAACTTACCCATTTTATGATCACTTCAGCTTTTCAGCAGAACTGTTACTCAGAAAGCACTATGAGAAAAAGGCAGTTCTTTTGTAGAAGAAATTGGTTGCTGCAGCCGTCGAAAATCCTTTAGGTCATCTGTATTACATAAAAAAACATAGGAAACATGAGGTTTAGTCATTCCACTGAAATCTTCATTCCATACTTCATCTTTTCTGCTCAGTGTTATTTTCTGTGTGTCATTAAAGTGTGCCAGAGACTTAAAAGGAAAATATCATCTGCCTGAGTTTATCAAGAGAAATAGCAAAAACTCTCCATGATGGAAGAGAGCAAAAAATTAAAACAATGGATTGAATTTGTAATCCATATTCTTTTAAATTTTTTTATCTTGTGTCATTCTCCTTACTGCTCAATTTTACATGGAAATTATACTTTTGTGACCAGAAATACCCTTTTGTTCTGCATTTCATCTGACATTCTATTTGTGTTCAAAGTCTTTAATTAAATATTAGGACAACTGCATTAGTAAAGATACTGCTTCTTTTTCCCCTTAAAAAGTATTGAATCAATTTCTTAGTGTTCTACACCAATTACAGTCATGTTGCAGTGTCCAGCAGATGGCTTGAGTTCATCAATAATTCATTCAAACTGCCATGGCTATAAGGAAGGAACTGTACCACATTGACATATGAGACAGGAAGAAAATTCAGCACATACTTTAGCAACCATGGTTTTTTGGACAAAGAGGAAATTGCATAATTTATGCCCCCAGATATATAGACTGAGGATGCAGTTTAGTAATGTAAGACTTAGCATTTTTTATTGGACAAATAACATGCCATAAGCATTCAGTATATATTCTACATTTGTATGCAGGCATTTGCACATGTTTGTATGTATGTGTGGAGAGAGAGGAATATGATTCATAAAGCTCTGTTATAATGGATTTGGGATTTATGAGTCACTTAGAAACAAGATCATGAGGTTCTGCAGCTCATGTTACCCAAAATCTTGTCTTGACATTTCACATGGTTTGTCATGACCATTTTACATGGTTTGTACAGCCAAGCTGTTATAAGGAGCGTTGCTTAGACAGTTTTAAATATTTCTTTGAAACATTTCCTTTATCTCAACCTAAAAGTGATAAATAAAAGGTGCAAATTCTACCATGCCATTGTGATTCTCTCTAGTAGAAATAAAATCATGTTTCATTTCTTTTTTACAAGAAAAATACATGTTAAAATGGGGAAAGATGTGGACAGAGGGGATTTTTATAACAACTATAATTTTATGAGTATTACTAGTTTTATGGGGTTCATATGATATACAGGTTACTTGTGGGGGGAAAGAGAGAGAGAGAGTACATTTTGCCAAAGATACACAATATACTTAATTTGATTCCTTTGGAGATTGTCTCACCTACAGAAGAGGCTCTTATCATGAGGCTTTTGTAAGTAAGGCAGCAACTGGAACTCCATTTCCTGTGGGATGCTGAGGAGTTCAAGAGGGCAGAGCTGGAGGTCATGGCAAAGCTGGTACTTAAGGATGACAAAATAAGCACGTCATAGAGCAGTTTGTATTGGAAGGGACCTTAAAGATCATCTAGTTCCAACCTCTCTGCAATGGCCAGGGACATCTTCCACTAGATCAGGTTGCTCAGAGCCCCTTCCAATCTAAACTTGAACACTGGCAGGGATGGGGCATCCATAGCTTCTCTGGGCAACTTGTTCTAGTGCCTTACCACCCTGAAGTAAAGAATCTCTTCCTTATATTCTAAACATACTTGTCTTAGTTTAAAATCTCTTGCCCTATTGCAGCAGGCCCAGCTAAATAGTTTGTCCCCATCTTTCTCAGAGGCCTTCTTTAATTTCCTGGAAGGTGATATAGGGTCTTCCAAGACCCTTCTCTTTTCCATGCTGAAGAATCCCAATTCTCTCATTCTGTCTTAATAGTAGAGGTGCTTCAGCACTCTGATCATTTTTGCGACTCTCTCTGGACCTGGGCCTTTGCAGCTCTATCTGATGGAACCACTGTCATATGGCAATAGCTGGTGAAATTCCAGAAGTTCAGAAATTTAGGGAAGGAGCTTTGAAAGTTGTGTGCCGGCATTACAAGGGAGGTGCTGTTTCCCAGTGTAGTGTGTTGAATATGGCCTCTGGTGGCAAAAACTTTGTTTCAGAAGAAGGCTGGCCAAGGTGAAGTGCACAGTGACTGTGCCTGTTGCTCAGAGCAAGTGGATTAAAGCTGCTATCGAGACCATTCCTCTCTAGATCCCCTTGGCTCACATAATGAAGCTCAGCCTAGGGTGAAACAACCAGAGACTGTTAAGATACAGCAGTTCGTGCCTCAGCTTGCCATGGCATTAAATAATTCATTGAATCTGACCTTTAAGAGCAGTACATTGTAGCTAATAGAATGAATATAAAATGGATATAAAAAGAATAAGAATATCAAGTGGGAGTAGGAAGGCAATATAAATTTTATATATAACCCTAGAAGGTCTGCAGTGCTGTCCATTCCTGAAAGTGTGCTGGTAATTGGATGTAGATTGGGAAGAGCAGCAAAAATTAACCACAGGTTTCCCCTTTTATGAGATTCATAAGAAATTCAGCCTAGTTAGGTTGCTGCAGGACAGATCAAGACAGGTTTACCTGAACAAGGACAAACTGGGACAGCAGGTATTTTTCAGCTTGATAAAAAAGTCCAGTGTAGTCCTAAGAAACCACAGCTAATAACACTGTGAGAGATAAGAGACAGAGAAATTATAAACTGGTATCTGTTTGGAAAGATGTGCTATAGCTCAAGCATAACATAAAGCCTTTACAAAACATCTACCAACAATGCTTAGCCAGGAAGTTTGGACGAAGTCAGATATAAGTTGTGTGTTGGTCTTGGATCTGTGAGTGCATGAGAATAGTAAAACTGCTCTATCTCATACCTAAATCTGGACTTTGAAGGGTTGAATAAGCTGTACTTACTCCTTTGGGACTATCAGCCCTTTCTGGCAAGATGTGAGTTTTCCAGGAAGGAGGAAAAATGAGTAGCTCTCTCTTACAGCAGTGAATTTCTGCTCTTGGGCTCTTGTTCACTGTCACCCTGCCTGTGTTCTGTCTATCTGCACTTAGTGCTGCATAGTCTTTCAAAGGCTTCTCCACAGCTGGATGTCTTCTGACTTGCAGCCTCACCAGATACTGATGCTACGCAGGCCATGATGTTTTTTGGGGTTTTTTAAAATTATTTTTCACCTTCTTTCTTTTATTTGATTGGTGTTTTGTTTGGTTTTTGGTTTTTTGAGGTGTATCTTATTTCACTGGGGCTCATGACCTGGTTTTTCAGTGGAAGTCAAATACAGGATGATACGGAGTTACTTTTCTGGTACACAATACTGAACATACACAGTTTACAGTGTATTTCAGTACTATTTCTTTTTTCTGCACTGAAATTCTGTTTTGGCAATTATACCTCTGAATGTCAGAAACAGTAGGAAAAAGTGATAATTTGGTTTGGTTTTATTGTGGTCAAGAATATGGCATGACTGCCTTAATCTGATAGGATTTACTGATCTAAAACTTATTTTAACTTCTTTGAATAGTACTGTACTGTACATTTTAAAAATATTTTCCTATCTTACTCTTCAATATATTCCACAGAAATTATAGTCTATTGACTAAATACTAAACTTGAGGAAAATATTCTAATATTTCCTTGTGTAAGTATTTGATAGATGCTTTTGAACAGTTAAATTATTTCAAGAAAGTAATATTTGGATTTTTAATTGTCTGCTGTCTTCATAGTACTCTCCTCATGACAGATTGCCAATATCTCCATGAGATTTTTTCTTTCAGCTGCTGCTTTAGAATAATTATAGTAATTTTGTATGTATCCCTTCTCTGAAACTCTGTGCTTAGTAAGGCACTGTTTGTGGGTTGTTTTTTTTTTTAGAAAACACATGAAAATTAGATATTTCAAGTAGACCAGACCCATTCTTGAGGTAATGCTATATGTTGCAAAACAAAACCATAGAGGAGAGAGACCCTGGAAGAGTTTTTAGAGCATGAGGTTTTATGACAGTAGAAATGACAACAAATTGTAAATAAATCACAGAATTGTAGAATGGCCTGGCTTGGAAGGGACCTCAAAGATCATCCAGTTCCAGCCCTGCTGCCACGGACAGGCACATCTTTCCAACCTGGCCTTGAACACTTCCAGGGATGGGACATCTACAGCTTTCCTGTGCAACCCATTCAGTACCTCACCAACTCAGGGTAAAGAATTTCTTCCTAATATCTAGTCTAAACCTGCTCTCTTTCAGTTCAAAGCCACTGCCCCTTGTCCTGGCACTACATGCCTCTCTCCATCTTTTTTGTAGGCTCCCTTCAGGTCTTGGAAGGCCATAATCAGGTCACCCCAAAGCCTTCTCTCCTCCAGCCTGGACAATCCCAATTCTTTCAGCCTTTCCCCACAGGAGAGGTGCTCCATCCCTCTGATCATCTTGGTGGCCTCCTCTGGACTTGCTTTAACGGGTCCATGTCCTTTCAGTGCTTGGGATCCCAGAGCTGGATGCAGCTGTCCATGAGAACAGAGGGGCAGAATCCCCTCGCTCACCCTGCTGGCCATGCTGCTTTTGATGCAGCCCAGGACACATTTGGCTTTCTGGGCTACAAGTCTGTGTTACCAGATCAAATCCAGCCTCTCATCTACAGCCCCTCCAAGTCCTTCTCAGCAGGGCTGCCCTTGATCTGTTCATTCCCTAACCTGTAAATAAAAACACACAGAGGTTTAAAATGTTTGAGTTTGTTCTGTGCCTCAGTACAATGGTCTGTGTACTGACTTTCCTACCATTTTTTCACTGCATCACTTTGTGTTTGAAGCAATTTCACATCAGCATCTCTGGGGCAGGGTGCAGGGGCTAATGGGCTGCATAGTTTGCAATAACATCCTTCAACATCACTTGCTAGCTACAAAAGAAAAAGAAATAGTAGAATTTTTAATGTAGGAGCTGAAAAATAGCAGGCATTTTGAAGTCCTTACTCTGTTTCTTTCATGAGTCTAAATTAAACTCTTAGGTACTTCGTAATGAGTTATGGTATTCAGGTGAATGGACGAAATTCCCAGTGTTACTTCAGTGGAAGACCATGGTCCTCTTGACCGCAGAAAGCATAAAATCATGAGCTTAGAAAGACCAAGAATGCAAAAACAGAAGATAGAAGTTTATCATAGTTTGCATCATGGCTTTGAAGTCACAGTAGGCTTTGATACACCATTATTCAATGCATGAGTTTGACAGCACTGAGATAAAGAGTCTGATACAAATCAGTGCATCTTCTTTTCCCTGAGGCTGTTTTACTATGAAAAGAGGTTAGAGGGGGAGAAAAGGGTGACTGTACCTTTGCCACATCCCTCCTAATTTTGTCTTGATCCTCTTTCTCACAAATATTATGTGCAGTTTGACCATTTATCTGATGGATTGTAATAAGTACCTTTATCTGCATTATCACTACTACCTTCTCTGTAATAATGGGAAAGTTTTTGCAATCAAATTTCATTGCTTTTCATGTTTCTGCTTTTACTTTCCTTAAGTTAGTTGGTTTAATTTTCCAGGTATCAATACAGTGCTAAAGATGAAAATACAAAGCAGGCTGCATCAGAAATGCCTCAGTTTCAAATTCTGACCTATTAAATTAAAACTTCAATAAGTAAAACAAAGTATGTTGTTAATTGATAATACCCTTCTTTACAGCACATATTGTCATGTGGTTTGCAGTGAACTAATTTTCTTTCCTGATCTAAGCATTTTGTGCAGAGAAAGTTAATTCTATTCAGAACTTACAGTTATATAATTCCATATAACAAATACATTTGTGATGACTGCTGAAGATCAGGAGAACTTTGATGAGTAGCAAATGTCAACAAAAAATGTCAATACTGTCTGTACTGGGTAACCTCTGAATGTGATCATTATCACAAGCTTTATGAAAAAGTTAATCACTTGGAAGAGGAAAACAACCATTTAGGAATCACCAAGCCAAAACAGATCCGAGTTCCTTTATTGCTACATGTTGTATTTGATAGACCTGGCTCCAGTTGTTTCAGAGAAAGGTCAGAAAGACCACACAATGACTTGTGTATGGAATATTCTTTCTTGGGGAAGATCTGTTTCTACAACCCATTTAATTAGAAAAAACATAAAAACTTTTTTTCCCTCCCTTACTGCAGTTTCTGTAACAGTCCTGAAATTTTCCTTAAAAAGCAGCACAATAAGAACCTAGAGGTTCTGTAGGCTCTTCCCTTCAATCACCACTGGCTGCACACATAATGAAAGACCTCCTTAATGACTATATATAATGTGGATTTTCAAGTGGAAAGTATAGAGTGATCATTGTCTTTCCATTTCCCTTGGAACGGGAATGACTCTGTGTGGATCTCACCCTTACTCTGCAAAGGGAAAGGACTCTTACATTTCCAGAGTAGTATAATTTTCCAAATTACTTCTTAATAATGGGTACATGGACAGGCAGTAAATGGCATCGGAAGCAGCTGGAGTCTTTTTCAGCCTAGGACACAGGAAGAAAAGGCTGCAGCTTGGAGAGGAGTCATTCCTTCTTCCCGTGCTCCCCATAGCGAGCTCAGGGAGGGTGACTTTGCTCTCACTGCCTCTCCAAGAGCCAGCCCTTTGGGAGCAAGATAAAAGGAGTGGCAGGTCTAAGGTCGTGTCACACAACTGCAGGGATGCATAAGCATCTCCAGTGGCTGGCTTTGAGTAACCAACGACTTTGTTGTGCAGACTTTTGCAATGCATAGAGCCTTTGGGACACCTGGAATTCTTTGCCTGTGGACAGAACAGAAAGAGGTCTTTAGGCCTCTGCTCATGGAAGGCACTGCTCTGATGTATAAGGTGGCAGCAGCAGCACTGTGAGGGAAGTACAAAGTCACCACGACATGTTCCAGAACTCTGAGGTGTGTCAGGTTGACTGAATAGGTTAATGATACTGGCAGCAGCAGCATGCAAAACAGCAAAAGTTGAATATTTGGTCTCAATGAATGGATGAATCAAAGAACTAGGAGAGTGGATTGTGGATTGTTTATAATTGCCTTTAAAAATGTGAATAGTATGTCATTCAAATGGTGAATTTACAGATTTTGAAGAGCAAAGATCCCTTTCACAGGTGACCTTCCTGAAACTTTCCTTTTGGAGTTGAGATCTTTAGAAAAGCCATGGGGAAGGTATGACCTTTGTACAATTCTTGGGAAGCTGCAGCTGGGGAGAGGGTAGAGGGAGAAAAATAAACAAAATAAACCCTCTCAAACCTCTCTGATCTCCCTCCTCCACTTTTTGTTTTAATGATTAGCTTTGAGAGTGTGATTCTATAAACATGCTTCTCTCCCCTGCCTCTTTTCCTTATATGCCTTTGTGGCTGTTGATCCTTTAGATAAAGAGCTTTTGCCCTGAGGTTATCTTTTAGTTAGGACAGGACAGAGATAGGGAATGAAAAGTATATTGAAAATAAAAAAAAAGATAACCAAACAAAAAAATTAAAAAAGGATTTGCAAGGTTTAAAAGATTTCTAGTACTTGGATTATTTTTTGTAGAATAACAGATTAGTAAGTCTGAACTATTTTTCATTATTTGTATTCTCTTGCCATGTGTGCCACAAGGAATTAGTGACATGCATGTGGGCAGTTTGGTGTCTAGTCAGGGCTGCAGGTGATAAAAAAGCATCATCAATTTCCTGTGACCTCTCTGTTTAGATCTTGATTTCATCCTCTTTTTGCTGACTTAAAGGCCAAAATCATGCCTGAAAATGGACTCATAACTGTTTTCCTCACTTACATGTGTGCAAAAAACTACTGATTTGTAGATGTAAAGAATCTGCCAGCCAACACTCATAATTTGGCACTGTGGCATTAGCAGTAAATGTAATTTTGAAATAATGATTCAATTTGCTTTTTAAAAATCACATTTGCAGTCTAATTAGACTCCAAAAAAATTACTTTGTGACTACATAATGAAGAATATTATGTTCATTGAAACATAGATACAGTGATTTCTGTCAGACTCCATTTTGACAAGTCTATTTTTAATCTTGAGTTTTGACCTATAGCCCTTAACAAACATATATCCTTCCATGCTAAATCCACTGCTATGTCCCCTTTGAGAACTGAATTTTAATGCGCGTCCTTGGAACAAGGAATTTATTCTTGCACAGATAGATTGTTGTCATTGTGTATAAGTGAAGCAGATTTTTGAAGCGTTTTTGTTGTGCTTATCTCGTGATTGCAGCTGAAGTGAGGCCCTAAGTTCATGAACTAGCTTTAAATGAAAGTCCTCAACATACTATGAATGAAACAGAAGTACAAGCTGTTCAAAAGGAAAATGGGATGTTCATCCAAGAGAAGAAATCTGCAGACCCCAAAGATTGTTCTTCATAGGAGTTATTCTGTAGGAAGGGCACCTTCATAAACTCAAACTTGGTGAAGTTGTTTACATGGCTGATACAGGATACATTTTTATGCAGCATACCATGAGCTGGCTCAGACTACAAGAGCAAGCCCTGCAGAATCCAAAGGCCAGGTAGCTGACTCAAGGTGCCTAAAACCCTGCGTGCAGCCCACAGAGCCTGTTCTGTTTGTGTCTGACAGGCCAGGGTAATTTCTGAATAAAACTTCTCTCACACCTGATTGAAAATTCATCTCTATGAGCTCAAACTTTTTAAAACCAGGCCTTTGGCCCAAACTAGCTGCCTATAACCTTGCTGAGGATTGAGAAGCTATTTGCAACTGTTTCTCTGGTTTCAGAAAGCACCTAGAGAAGTGCTTTGAGCTGTGGTACCTGATGCCCTGACACAGCTCGAGGTGATTCTCCTGTTTGGATGGGCGGGGGGGTGGCTGGTCGTGCTGGCTGGACCAGCAGCGCCCTTCTGTTGCCATCTCTCCCCTCGGCTCAGCTGCAGCTCCCAGTGAGTGCGTGCTCCATCCCAGAGACCTGGCACAGCGAGTGCCGGCCTGTGCCCAGGGCCATGGTCATGGACAGGCTGCTTCAGAGCGCCAGCCAGAGGCAGCAGCGGCGATGGCCCGCGCCCCTTCGCTACCATGGCTTCTGCTTAGAGGGGGTTTGCATAAGACGACTCGTTTCACTGTTTTGTGTTGAGTAATTGCTTGCCCCGGCAGAGCAGCCGTGCCGGGAGCAGGGGCTGTGCCAGGACAGGCTCTGTCCCAGCGCCGCCGCTCTCAGCGCCCGTAGCAGGGCGGCGGCTCGGGCACTCCTGCGGGCCGCAGCAGCAGCGCCCTGTCAGCCGCACGCTGAGCAAATACTAGTGCCAAATAAATTATGTACGAAATACCTATGAAATCAATTTAGCAAGTCACATCGAGTCTGTCCCTTCTTCTTTTTCCCCTACACCAGTACGCAGCTTCCCTCCTACCACCTTCTGGCTGCAGCTATGTGGTGAATTATGTATTCACCTCCCCCGTGAACAGCTTCCCTCCTCCCCCTGTTTTCCTGAAGAGCAGAGCTGTTTTCCTGTCCTTCTCTTCAGGCCTGATTGTTACCCGCAGCTCCTAAGAGGCGGGAGAGGACAGGGAGAAACTGGTTAATTTTCACCTTTTTTTTTTTTTTTTTTTTTTTTTTTTTTTTTTTTTTTTTTTTTGTCGCTGCGGCGCAGAGCGTGGCGGCGCAGCGAAGGCGGTGGGCTGGGCCGGGCCGGGCCGGCCCCTGTGTGCATCGTGTCCCCGAGCGAACTTTAATCCCCGGCTGCGGGTACCGAAACATCGGCTTGGCTCGGCAAGCGTGGGCGGGTTTAGAACCGATACTGAAGAGACTGGCATCGTATTTTTTCTGCTGGTGTTACCCATCTAGACTAGAGCTCACATCTCTGTGTCCGACTGCACTGCAATTATGTCTTCACTTTCTATGTGGATAGAAGAATGCTACCATTCAGCATTTTATGCTTGGTTTGAGTCTGCAGGGCAATTTTCTTCTCCCCTTTTCAAACTTTCGTTCTCCCTCTATAATTTACAATATATTTGCATTTATCAGGGAAGAATTTCTGCTTAAGTATAATTTAAGTTTTATCTTAAGGACTGCATTTATAAGCAGCATACATTTGCTTTGAAAGTTTTCAGAGAGACTCATCCTAGTGATACTTTGTCCCAAGAAAAATGTAAAAAAAATGTATATATTGTTCTAGTGATACATAAAAAGGGGAAAAAAATAAAGCATGTAGCAGCATAAATGCATTTTTAGGTTAACCAGCATAAATAATAAGATTTATTAAATTACAAATAATAATATGATTTTGAAAGATTGGACAAAGCTTTAAAGAGGATATATTTTTAAAGTGACATCTAATTGATTTTAGCACAGTAAATAAATTTTTCCTTTAAATAAATTTTTAAAAAAGAGGATGAACCTTTGAATTTGAAACATTCCAGATATATGGTTTATATTCATGGCAGGGCTTTTTAATAACTAATGCAATTTAACAGGAACAGGTGGTTAATTGTCTGGCAGAATTTGTGTCTCAGTTTCTTCTCCTTTCAGTCTACTTCTTAAATAGATTAAATAATGTGTAGGGTATAAATATAACCAAAGAGTTTGCACTTTGAGACTGCTGTCTGAATTACTGTGCTGTGTGAATGGTAGCTTGAGAAGGTAGCCCCTTTGGCTGCTCCTCCAAATCATTATAAAATCAGGTTTGATATCACTTGTGCTGTTCCAGTGGCACATGGATATGTCTTTGGCATCTGACCAATCAATTTTCTATTCCAGACGCAGTAAGCAAAAATCATTCTGCATTAGTCTCTGCAGCTCAGTATCCATCAACTGTCTAACCTTGCAGATATAATGATAATTACAGTAATACTAATAATAAAACCCACAATGCTCAGGACACTGCTGGAACTTTTCTTAATGAGGAATTGAATGATCTTGTTTCGTTCGAACATTTACTTCTTAAAACCATTTCTAGCAATCTGTAATTATTTAAAACATTATTCTAGCATTGTGTTCCATAACAAAGGATTGAGATGCTCTTAGATTGGATCAGATGATTTGGTCCCAAAAAAGCAGATAAGATTGAAAAGCAAAAGTAACAGTGTTCAGACATCTGAAAGAAAAATATCATCACTCTTTGAATGAATATGGGGTTTTTTTTTTAAGAAACAATGATAAAGCCAATAATATTGAACTGAGAACAGTATATAATATAGTGCTTGAAAATACATTATTCTTCAGAATTCAAGAGGTTTATCTCATTTCCAATTGCATCTTCCTCTTCCTAATTTCTTTTTCTTTATTGGCTGAATTACTTTGAGCTAAGATAATGCTATGAAGAAATTCCGACACAAAATAGCCCTAACTGAATGTTATGCATTATTATAAAAACTCAGATAATTCTCTAAAACAAGATGATCCTAAAGCATTTAACATTTAATCAGCAAAATTTATCTCATGTTCTGCTTTTTGAAAAGCATTAAAAGAAAGAAAAAATTTAATAGCTGCGGGGATGAAGGATGTGTGTGAATGCCTGACCTTTCATTACTACATACACAACGCCCAAATGTGAAAATGAAAATGCCAGTGCCGCACAGATTATGAATAGCAGCTGTAATGGTTTCTAATGCTTCAGTACAAATGAAAATGAAGCTCTGATCGTAAAAGATTATGGTTAATTTGTCACATAGTAAAAATATCTGTAAGATTTTCTCATCTTTAGTGATCTTTCGTCGTCTTTAACATGTAACTCCCATAAATCTCTTTTGCAATTGTACAGATACCAGCATTGCTCCTCTACAGTTTCTGACATCTTCAACTATCTTTTCTTTTAGTTTCTTATTTCCAATTTAAAGTATAATTCTAAAGTGTGTGATTTCCTTGTTTCTCAGCAACGAACAAAAAGTCATACTAGTGTTTATTTTAATTCATTGATGTAATTATTTATTCAAGGTGTTTGGCATTAGATAATGCATTTTATTAAATAATTGCTTTTATTGATCTCTTAACATCCATAGTATCTAGTATATCTACAAAACTATACAAAATACTACAGCAGCATATATGGTAGATCTTCTCTGTCCAAAGTATGTCCATCTATGCCAAAAATCAGAGTAGGGGAGAAACTGTTGGGAGAATACAAGTGCTACTGAAGCAATATTTGCATTACATTAGTATCAGTATATCAATTGCTTAAGTTTTGTGAAGATCAGGCAGGCAAACGAGCTCTGCTAGAGGCAGTGTTCATTGTGGAAGACAGCAACATTGCTTTTCCTGCTCCAGAAGATGCTGTGGCCATCCCAGCAAGGGGACTTTCCTTCCGATCCATAGGCAGTCACTCTTCAGTCCAGCTTTGGATTGATGGTTTGTGACAGCAGAGCTGCACGTTGCTTGTTGAATCAGTGTAGTTTTAACCTGGGCACAGAGTTACATTTCTGCAAAAATAGTCACTAGCTGTGCCATGAAGTTTTTGTTGACTTCTAGGCTAAGTTTAAGCTGCTTTACCACCTAAAGTGAAGAGAAATAGCCCAGCGCAAATTATCTCAAAACTTTCCCTTCTCATGGAGCATGAGATATCTGCTGCATCCAGACTAGAGAAAAAAAATGATTGAGTAAAGTGATGATTGTTGCCTTCTAACATAGTGTCAGCAAAAACAGGCATTAAAAATATGCCATCAGAAGACAGAAATTCTTTTCTAAATGAAAATTTACATAGCATCTCTTTGAAAGAAAGAAGAGGAAATCAACAAGTCTTCATTATGTGAATGTTAGAATTATGTTTACTCCCTGAAGCATCCTTTTCAATTGCTAGATCATATTGATAATCTCTGTTATATCTGAGATAAGTGAATGGAGTAACACCAATTTCCATGGTTTGAAAAGTTGTCTTATAATACCCTTCAGCTTTAACCTTCATTATTTTATCTGTTTCCACTATTGAAACAAAAATGAAATAAGAATTCAAGAGACTATGTGACTGCATCAAGGTGTCTAAACAAGTGCTGGAAATTCAGGAGAGCATAAGAAAGTTTCTTTTATTTTAATTCAGATAATGTAGAGGAACATAAGAGACCTCTACAGAGGTGTTCTCAAGATGTTGTATTTCTTTTCTTTCTCTCTCCCAAGTAAGTGAACTCTGAACTCAGTTTGACCATCCATATATATATTTACAGATATTTAGAAGTTATTTTATAAAACAGAAGGATGTTGTTATTACATTTAGTATTTTTTAAATTAAACTTTATGTGAAAATGTATGCTACTATAGAAATATGACGATGGCTCCATTTTTGAAAGCTGAACATAAGAAATGACGAAGTAATTGGAATGTGTTTAATAACCATTGCTGGTTATCAAAGTCTCTGGTGGCTTCCTCAGGTGAATTGTTCATACCACTCTTTCAAAGCCTAGTCTGTCATATCAGCATTGGGGTGGATTTTCTGGAATGGTTAGAATTTACCATGTTGTGCATTTTATTCAGCAGCTTTGGTGTTTTGTTACATCCCAAGTTCCTGGACATCCTCAATGAGAATGCCAGTGCAAAGGATGAGTGAACCCAAACTGACTGCATGGGTTTGACATCCCTGAACATTGTGAGCAGTGGGCAGGTGTTGTGTGTCTGCTGGATCCGTGCATGGACAGCTGCTGAATGGGAAAGCAGAATTGCACTTAGCTGACTTAGAAACTGTCTGAAAGGCCCTCCACAAAATGCTCACAGAAATGCCATTTAAAAGTAATTGCAGACTGTTGGAAACAGCAGAGTCTGACAAATAAAGATGAGAAATTTTCAGGAGACTAGAACTGACCTTTCCACGGTGAGACCAACCTCTTCTGTAAATATTTTACTTTGCTAGTATTATATTAAAGCTCCATAGAACTATTTCTCAAGATACGTCATCAATAGACATCTTGGGGCTGCCTCATATTCATTTTCTTCATTACACTTCGAAAATTAACACTTCCTCAGAGCTTTTGAGACTTTGGCAGTTAATGATAGAAAAACTAGCACTGGAATGTTGGCCTGGATGAGTGACCTGAGAGACCAATATTATCTCATTTTGTCTGCCTCTGATCCTTTAAAACTAATGTGTAGAAAGTCTAATTAGAAGAGGACAGCTGAACAATTAATTAATAGGGGAATAAGCACTGCATTTTTCTCCTTGGCTGTATTGCATCTTCATGCAGCATGAATTAATTGACGTGGTGATGGTGTTGGCAGTGGTATGCCAACAGCTGGACTTGGTGACAGTCTCAGTCCATCAGATACACACACATGCTCGTCTGGCTCTTGGTTGTTTTTTGATACACTGACCAAAATAAGGACATACTGCTTCTATTGGATCAGAGAACTCCACTGTGGTAACTCCTAATATGTTGTCGGTTCCATCTTGAAGTTTAACCCCTTGAAGTGCTCTCAGGGGTTGAGGGAGGCCATCATAAATCTGTGTAAGTAGGAAAGTGATTGTCTAAGGAAGGCACCTCAGTCAATGTCAAGTTTTCTGCCTATTGCCAGTACTTAGAGGTGCACTCAAGAATTAGTTGATGGCCACTGTAGTAAGAAGCAGGTAACATTGCTTAGGAGTCAGACAGCAGTGTAACAGTGCTGCTGGTGTTCAAGCAGCCTGGCCAAAGCACTCCTCTACAGCATACGCAGGTATTTACAGCATACACAGGTATTTATTTACAGCATACACAGGTATTTACTGTTGGACCGACATGTTGGTAACTCGGTTACAAAGTTTTAACAGCCTTAAAGTTGAAAATATGAACAAATGGAAAACTTTGAGTATTTGTGAGAGGAAGGTCTATTTTGACAAGAGGTAAATATAGTTGTCACACAGCACTAAAATTCAACAACTTTATAGGGCTTACCTTGCCACAGTGCCACAGTACAGAAGGAAACAGTGTGAATTTGGTACATGTGAAAGCTTGACAGATGAACAGCTTTAAAGAAGAGGAGGCTTCTTTATTCTCAAAACCTTTATTGCAGAGGTATCTGAGATGGCATCTGCTGTATGAAAGCCCACCAGTGTGCCACAGTCCTGATCTGAAGGGACCACTTCTGTCAGAGGAAGCCAGGGTAATTCAGCCTGCAGACACATTCACTCCTTGACCCCTTACAGAGATTGCCAACAAGGGTTCCAATTAGTGCCAGCAGCAGACTGTGACAATTTTAAAGATTGACTTTCACACCATGCCAGGCCTTTAAAATAAAGAACATTTATACAGAACACAATTTGCTTTGACAGTAATTTTCAGTATGCTATTATTGAAGTTATTTATGTTTGAATCAGAGCATCTTTTCACTCAGCTGTGTTTCTGCTGCTGTTTGATCCTGCAGTGTTGTAATAATCCCATCCTTATGTGTTTTATACTTCATGTGTCAGTGGTTGTTTCAAGCATCCATTACATAGTTTTTAGGGCTCAGGCATTCAAACAGGATTCTTGCAAAATTCCCAAGTTCTTGTTCAGATTACTTCTGCTGTTGCAAGCCCTCAGATATTTGATGGCACACTTAAATTTTAATGACTTTGTGAAGCAGCAGGCTATGCAAATTAAACTGTAGGGTTCAGGAGTTCACAAGTTGAAGTTGCTTGGATGTCAGGAGTATTTCACTCCATTGACAGCAAAGCTAAGGACAGATAATATCATTAACATCAGCAGACAGGGCAGCCACAGCTTTCCAAATGTGATTGTGATGTCTCTGCCTTCTGATACCAGGGATTACAATGCACCATTCTGATCTCCAAAAATAAGACCTGGACACTATGATCTTTGTGTTCTGTGCTCTCTCATCTCCAGAAAACAGTATCCAAGCTGATGCTCCTCTCTGTGTCTGAACCTTGGCTTCAAATGAGACTTCTCATGTGATTTCTCTGTGACTGTCTCATATGACTTCTTCTGTGACTGTATTTCATACAGTATTACCTGTCCTCCCTAAATTGGGACCCCAGACCTCACCTCTGTGGTGAGGTACCTTATATCATGAGCCTCCTGCTGTGCTTCCTGCAGCTGTCTTCTGAAATGGAGTTGGGGATGTAATGCCATGTGTGGTGTACCCTGCCTTGCCTGCATGGTGTGATGGCAGGAATGCCCATCTTTCATTGTGTACAGGATCTTCAGAGAGAGCTCCCAGGGGTCAGCTGAACAGGCAGAGACTGAAATCCCATTACCACTTTTCCAGCAGTTGGTTCTGCCAGGTATTGGCAACCTCTAGAGAAAGTATAATTTTCTGTGTTCACCTAAAAAAAATTCTGGGAAACATCTTCCTAGGCTTGGAGAGTCTAATTCTTCACCTGCTGCTAAAATAGTGATTATCTATGGGTAGATGTAATTACAAGACCAAAAGGTATCTGCCCACAGTAGCATGGCTTCCAGCTTGGTGTAATCTGTTGTACTTGTCAATTAGAGTCATGGAAATATTGCCTGTAGTTTGTGTTCTGTGGGGCTCCTTTGGAAATGGAAAGGGAAGAGCCCTACATGCCATGGCCCTTGCTGGAGGATTGTCTGGTGCCGAGGGCTTTTAGCTTGGGTGTTTTTGTTGTCACAGTGCTGCTTCTCCTGTGACAAAAACATCCCAGCACACCCTTCTTAAAGCCTTTCTCCCTGGATCCCTCCACGTTGTTTCACATGTGTCCATGAATACTGAGCTTGTCTGATAGTTTATCAAGATGCCCCAGGTCAGCTCAGGCAGATTGGCATCATCAGAGGACCTCAAGGCTCACTCTGTCTGTCTGTACTGTGTAATAAAAACAGAATGAGGAAACGGCCTTAGATAGGGTCTACTCTGTCCCACCAAGGTCCTTCCAGAAGATGTCTCTATCCCTGGAAGTAAAGATCCCTGGATCTCTGGGGAAAACTCTTCCACAGGAGCTGTTGCTGGGGAAAACCTGGGGAAGTGAAATTTGTCATTTCCCTAGGTGAATATAAATACTGTAAAAGAGGTTTTATCTAAAAATGTATATATGGCTTAAATAAAAATGATCCTTAGTTGTAACTAAATTATTTTAATGTCCCTTCCAACCCTGTGATTCATTCTATGAAATAATTTAAAATATACCACAATAGAGTGACTTTGCAAACTCGTTGTCCATTAATACTGTGTTAATATTCATAATATTGAAAGATAATTTCCACTTTCCTTAGCTTTGAATAGGGCATTTGAGGTAACCTAATACATTTTTTTAGTTAGCTTTTGACCCATTGATTTCCATTTCCTTACTTCAAAAATGCAGTGTAAACATGCTGCAGATCATGGCATCAAAATCCACAGTTGTGGAATTCAGACCATTCTCATCAATAGTGAGACCCAAATTTAAACAAATGGTTTTAAAATAGCAGAGACAAAGTGTTTCAGAACAAGAGTTTCAGAATTTACTATTCATTTTGAATAAAACAGCTAAGTTATGGTTAGAAGATTTTTCTGAATTGTACTCCCTGAAAATTATGTTATTTATTATAGCTTTAATTAATTATTTGTTCATCCTCAGTGTGAAAGAAACCAAGTATTCCTCTAGTATGTAAAACTGCTAAAAGCTTTAAAATTAGCATAAGCAATTTTTCATTCTTCCTTCTTAAGAGCAATATATATATATTTTCTATTTATATGCTATATTTGCTGTAGGATGCATCCAAGTAACAGACCAACTTACTCTGTTTGGCTCAGATACTGGGATTCCCCCATGTGCCTCACCTACCTTGTCCCTTCCTCCCTTCCAGCTAGCAGGAAGCAGAAGAGAGGCAGTGATTTCCAGCCTCAAGTTCACAGAGGCTGGCATTGTAGCTGAATGTTAATGCCTCATGCAGCTCGAGATGCCTGATACTTAGTAATGCAACTTTAACCTTTATAATAAACATAATTTGATTCTCAAACCATCTATATTCTCTCCTTGTTGCAGCCTAAGTAGCTGTGAGGAGTAGTGAGAAGGGACAAATATAATCACCACACAGGACACGGAAAAGGACAGAGATGAATCACAAATTCCCATCAGAGTTTTCAGATTTTAGCCTTGTTATCACTATTTGAGTCTAATGTCAGGAAATGAAAGAAACATGAAGATATTTTGTTGTGATGTTGGTGTTAACCAGTCAGGTGGCAGAGCACTCAAAAAGACAGCAGCTTGTTTTCTTAGCTGGTATTGCAGATGTTTGGTCTTGAGTGACTCTAAAAGAGCACAGAAATAATTACGTAGTTGTTAAGTGAGTATGAAAGGTAATAAAACAACTGTAATATAGGCTTTTTTTTTTTAATTGAGGCACATTTTAAATGAGGAAATACATTTCAGGACGAAATTAAGACTGCAATTGGGGTTTTTTTAGCATTTGCCACTGTGTTTCAGGTGTTGTTTAAAAGACATAGCTCACATTTCAGTGTGATGATGTACCTTGTTTCTGTAAACTTAACTCCCTGTATGTTCTATCTCACACTGGGACGTTTGTCCACATACATTTAAGCTACAAAACGCAGAGATGTCACAGTCAGTGATTCCATTGTTTCTCATTCTTGTGACACATACAGTAGATGGTACAATTGGCAGTCTCAGTCCTGTGCACGGTTTATCATGTAGATCCATAGGATATGCTAGCCATACCAGAAGTGAAAAAGATGAGCTGTCCTGCAGAGTTTTGTCATCATTAGTTGAGGGAGTTTTCAAATGAGCAATGGAGTCATGACTGAGTACTGCTGATCAAAAAAGCTGATGATTAAATACTTACTTCTTTGTAACTGTGCTGTGTTTTGTGTGTAGCACAAGTTTTATTGGAAATGTTTACTCTGGTGATGAGGGATTTGTGTGTGTAGTGCTTGACACCAACTTTTTGAATGTGTGACATAATTGTGTCCAGATACTCCAAAGGGTCTTATTATAGCCTCAAGTGCTGAATGTATGGCGCAGAGTCTAGCATCCTTCCAATGCAAGTGTTTATCCTGCAAGAAAGTCTTGTCCACCAAATATATCTTTTGATCTTTTAGTTAAAAAAAAAAAAAAAAACACTTGCTAATCTAGGATGAATCTTGTGTAGCCTGACACCTGGACAGGTTTAATCCAAGAATAATGATTAGCTGAAAAACATTGTCAGGAGAAGCTGATTTTAATTTTTAAAGACAATTCTCTAATGTAGCTGGACTGCAGGAGGCAATGGTGGTGGGGTAATCATACACAGCATGAGAAACATAAAGTAGTGAGTTCAAAGTAATTGAAAAGATCAGTTGGTCATGGTGCAGTTATCCCAGGGCTGCAGTTTATCCCAAACTAACAACTGTGAGCCTTCCAGTCTACTTACCTGCCTAGGTTAATATAGCAATCATAATTGCATAGATGTGGATAGCACTGAGATGATGAGATTCTTGAAATAAATTGCCTTTCTTAACATGAATTTGTTGATTCAAAAAAAAAAATGTGGTAATGATACAAATATCTAATAAAAGAAGTAAAAAATTGAAGCTCTAACTAATTTTTTTTTAGTTACATGATATTAGATTAGACTTTGCTCCTTACATGACTGATGGCTTTGGCAAAAGTAGAATTTGTTATCCCTGCTGGCATTTGGTAATGTGTTTGCTTCATCAAGTATAGATTGGCTTTCCAGAACAGTTTTCTGACTAGGCCTTCATTCTCTCCTCCTTTTTTTTTTGCCTTTTGGCTTTTTAAGTTGCATATCAGAGGTGTTATTTTGCCTATAAGGTGACCCTATATACAACCAGTACAGTATGATGTTTTTAGTTAGTTCTGCTCAAGACGTCAGGTGTGCAAAAACAATTCCATTTCAATTTAGCCAGGTGGTAAGCCACATAAATAAACAATTTATGTTTGAAAGTAGAAAAACCAAGAGAAATATAATCCTATTTCAACAAAATGGCAACTGACCTTTTCTTAACTAATATCACCCACTGTAACCGCCTGATCAAAAGGTAATACAAGAGATATCGACTGTGATTGTCTTGTCTTCCTTCTTCTTCGACTTTACTTTTCCACAGTTATCCACCACCCCCACCTACCCACCAAGTGTTAAAATATATATATTATTTGTCTAGGCCACTTGGTCAAATCAAGATTCGTAATAATTTCTTCTCTTTATCCTATAAATCAGTTGTGGATTTTTAGAGATTTTCATATGTTTGCATTTACTAGTTTCATCGTAAAGAAGACTTATTTAAATTGAAAGAAAAACCTTTCCTTAATAATCCTGTAAAAACTTATAAATTCTAATGGGAGAATTCACCAAATATTAATCTTTTCCCACCCATTTAAAAAGGTGAGCTAGAGAAGGAATGGGGATTATATTTTGTCCTCATTTTTGTTTTGAAAAAGAATGCTGCTGTTTCAAACAGATTTGGCTTGGAGTGTATACGAGCTAGATGGTATAAAAGTGACTTGCATTTGTAAAGTAGGTAAAAGAAATTAATGGACTACAGGTGCTGAACTAATACAATTAATCAAAGGTTATTTCAGTCTTGCTTGAGATAACCATTATTGCAGCATGCAGGTTTTCTCTGATGAAGCAAAAAGTTTCTAGCACAAAGTGCAAAGTTAGGCCAATTCAATTTATTAGATTGGAAAAAAACTTATTTCTTAATACCTATCATTATTTTGGCATATTGTTAATCTCTGTACTTCTCTCCTATGGCATTGTAATAAGCATTCTTCCATATTACTGAAATTTTCTCCATTAAAAAGGAAAGCTGGTTATCAATAGTGAATAAAAATATGACTCTTTACTTGATTTTACTTTGTTTTTTCTTTTTATAGAAGCTGCAAAGAATCGATCCTCCTTACTGTTGTTCAACCTTACCCTGTAAGTATTGTCAATGTTTTCTGAATTAGTTTCCTAGCAACATAGCAGCTTCATTTTCTGCCCATATTCTGCTTCTGTGCCTACATTATCTGTGCAATAAAAGGAGTAAGTGCAACAAGGGCTGTGTCAATTAAAGGTGGTGGTTAAGATGGCATTACTGTGTCCTGTACTCAAAGGCTACATTATTACATTTAAAAATAACAGTCTTTAAACTCACAGTGATAGATCAGAATTGTGAGTTCTGCTTCAATTTCTTGTTTGTTGCGGCTCCTGGGTTTTTCTTGATTCTTCCCTGCTCCCACAAAGTTACACTGCTGCAGCAAAGCAGCTGTAACTCATCTAAAGGAGGGCTTTGTCTGTATCTCAAGCTCGTGGAGGTGAAGGGAGAGCAGAGACAGACAGGCAACCATGTGAGGCTGCCTTGAATGGACTGGGAGAAACTGCAGCCCATTCAAAGCTGGTTGATGTGATGTGCCTTTGCAACTCACTCAGTGGTTTATGGGAGTGGGTTCATGATCTGTCAGCTCAAACCCATCTCCCATGAAAAAAGGGGAGAAGCCAAGTCAGGGGAGGAAACTCATCTGTCCGTGCACAGCCATGCGGACATTGCAGGCTGCTGAGGGGCCTCAGCTGTGCATCAGGAGTAATTCTGAGTCAGCAGGTCCATTTGACTCCCTGATTTTTAGCCTGATACCTAGTGGTTTTCATTAACAAGGGATAATTGTATCCTTTTCATGCAAGAATAAGAGATGAGGTGGATTTGACACAAAGACTTGAAAACAAGTTTATCTGATGAAGCTGCCAAAATGTACATCTTGAAAATGCAACTGTGTGTCTTTGTACTGGTCATTAGCCTTTCTGGTTAATTTTCAGGTGGCCATGCACTTTACTTGTCCTGCACCTTTCTAGAAGCCAGCCTGCACTGCCCTAATCTGTGGGGGAAAAGCATGCATTCCACAGCAAAAATGGGCAAGGGCTGCCACCCTGCAGTAAGACCTCTGTCAGGAAGGTGATCTGGGAGCAGGCCAATATCAGTCGCCTTAAATGAAAATGAGGCCTGATCTAACTAAATAAAGAACCTATCTGCCTTTAAAGCTTGCTGGTTTACAGCCAATGGTTATGGTCACAGTGAATATATTTAACGGAGGAAAAGAAATCCTCACTCACTTTTTTATGCAGGTTTCATCCATTGACAGACTTAATTCTTGTCTATAAATGTCAGGTGAAGAAAAAGCATGTACTTTAGTGCACCTATGTATAGTCCTTGAAAGTGGACAGCAAAGTGTAGTACTACGTCTGTGAGGTGCTGTAGCCTCTTATCATTATGCTGCTGGTCTGAGAGCAAGCTCTGTATGTACTGAATGTAAGGGAAGCTGAAACCCAAATAAATTCTGCACTCCATGTTCAATGGGAGACCTTACAGCACAGGTGCTTCTCCAGCCTTTAACCTCGAAAAGAAGGAAAGTCATGACCTGGTATCTTTACCAAGGGCAAGTCTTGCCTGACCAATGTAGTGGCTTTCTATGGAGTGACTGCATCAGTGGACAAGGGATGAGCTACAGATACTTTTTATCAGGTCTTCTGTAAAGCCTTTGACACAGTCCTCCACAACATCCTGCTCTCTAAATTGGAGAGAGATGGATTTGCTAGGGGTACTGTTAGGTGGATGAAGAATTTGTTGGATGCTCACATCCAGAGGGTTGTGGTCAACATCTCAGAATCCCCATCATCAGCTGAACATCAGTGACAAATGGTGTCCCTCAGGGTCTGTAATGGGACCAGTGTTATTTAATATCTTTGTCAATGACATAGACAAAGGGATTAGGTGCCTCCTCAGCAGATTGGTAAGTGACATCAAGTCAAGTGGGATGGTTGACACACCTGAAGGACCAGAGGGACTTGGACAGGCTCAAGAAATGAGCCCATGGGAATCTCCTGAGGTTTAACATGACCAAGTGTGAGGTGTTGCATATAGTGACAGGACAAGGGGTAGTAGCTTTGAACTGAAAGAGAGTAGGTTTAGACTAGACATTAGGAGGAAATTCTTTACTCTGAAGGTGCTGAGGCACTGGAACAAGGTGCCCAGAGAAGTTGCAGATGCCCAGTCCCTGGAAGTAAGTGTTCAAGGCCATGTTAGATGGAGCTCTGAGCACCCTTGTCTATTAAAAGGTATCCCTGTCCGTAGCAGCGGGCTTGGAACTAGATGATCTTTGAGGTACCTTCCATTCTTTAATTTTGTCAGTATGTGATTCACAGCTATTTGTTCAAGCTCTTTGTGAGGCCTGACAGGGCAGAATCTGCTCCTCTCATTAAGCAGCAGAAAAATCTAATCAATAGCTGAAATACCTCTAGATGTCACTGAGCTAAGGACGCGACTGAAACACTTTTCTGTCAGCCATTTGGACTTATGTGCCCATTTTTAACATGAATTTGCATCGCCCCACTCTGGTATGTCTGAATACCACAGGACTCTGACAGACATACCAGAGTGGGGCAATGCAAATTCATGTACAAAATGGGCACACAGCATCCTCCCCTTACTGCTTTCAGCTTCAATTTTTTCTGCAGTGAAAGCAAGGGTGTATGTAGGGATGTGGAGCAGTTGGCATGATGCCAGTTTGTGCAGCCAAGTTTTGGCCCTGAAGCAGTGCAAGACCCCTCAGTTTATTCAAACCTTGGACTGCAAGGTCACCTGGGTACTCCTGAGTCACTTTGAACACCAGGTCCATGCTGGCCCTCGTACTGCCACACCATTGCTGTCAGTAGTGCCTGAACCTGTTGCCTGAACCTGTCTCCAGATGTGTACTTATCCTGGTCTTCTGTGCAGGGGATCCTCTGACAAATACGATTTGCCTTATGGTTTGGAAATAATATTTATACCTTCAAAAATTATGATGCACATGTATATTCACCCTTTGTTTAATTTTGCCTCCTCCATGTTTCCTTTTACTATTTTGCTAATAAAACTGGGATGATGAAGTAGAAACCAGACAAATGAAAATAAGAGCTTTTAAATAAAGACTGAATTTCTTCCCTGTTCTTGACAGAAATACATCTCTACAAACATTTAATCGATCTCTCTTCTTGATGGTGATTTTCTTTCTACATTGCATGAAAAATATCTGCCAAGATGGATTACAAAAGTGCTATTTCTTAATTGGTTTTATTTTTGCTATTTAGAGTGTGGTTTGATTTTGCATTTAAGTAACCATCCTTTATGATTGCAGGTGAAAGTAGATGTAATCTAGATTTATAGTACTCTGTAGTTCACTTAGTATTCTTTGAAAGCTTTTGCAGATAATTTTTGCTTAAATGCATTCAGTTTTGTTTAATGCTTAAACACATTAAAACACATTAAAATTTCATTTTAATTATGATCAAGCCAAAGCATTAGGCTATCTTTTTCTTTCCATCAATCTACAAATCTCTGTTAGGTTCTTATCACCAGTGCTCCTAAGGAGGTCACTGAGCAGCTCAAGCAGTTAAAGCAGTTCAGAGTTTTGATTTCTGGAAATATGGCATTTGATTATAATTTCTGACTGTTTTATTCTGTAAATGAACTGTCACTCTGATTGTTGCCTTATTAAGTTTTAAGCATTACTTAAATCAAATAGCTTGCCTGTTTGATACCCTTTCAGATTTTATGTGCAGAGATCATTTGATAGGTTGCTTTCATGATTAATCTCTTAAGCTCCTTGGATGAAGTCCAGGCCTGACTGAGATCTATGGCAATTTTGCTGTGCATTAAGTTTTGCAGTGGGAAAAAGATAGGATCTTCTGTTTTGAAAGAGATGCTTCTTGTTTTAACATGGTTATACTTCTGAGACACAACAGTTGCAGAAAAACTGCAATAAATTACATTTATTGATGATAATGGTCGAGGCAAAAATCTTACTGAGAGTTTGTGGGACTAATGATCAGACTGTGACTACCATCTAAAACTGGTAAAATATAAATAATGCAAATAATTAAATACAATGTCTATGATAAATTGCTAACTTTTTAAGAGAGAGCCCAGCTGTGACTACTGTTCCAGCAATTAAATTTGTGCCAAGAGTTTAACAAAGAAATAATCCTGATGATCCTCTGTCAGTGTCATGTGGTTATCACAAATTACTGTGTGGTAAAACTTCTCCACATTATTTCTTCCATGTCCCTACTTGCTCTTCTACAATGCTCTTGTGAGCCAGTGTAGTCTTTTCAGCCTTGTTCAGAGCTATGAATTACCATATTTAGTTTGCCTTTGGGCATTATGTCCTGTTCCACTTAATAAATGTAATTCTTCCTCTTACTCACCTTTTATTTGCTTGTTAAATACTGGTGCTTGTAATTGCTGTTAGCGGTGAACCAAAAAGTCAACACATTTTTTGCACTTATGCAATTTTTTCCTTATTTTCTAGGAAACTTAACATTTTATATTAAACGAATTACTGTTTTTAAATAACAAGCTTAAAATGTATTGCATATATACACTCTGTGTCTATTTAAAAACTATAGTATTTCTGTACTATTTCTAATTTTGACGCTTACTGTCACAGAGCAAGTTTTCTTTTCACCTTGTCATTGTCCTATACTGCTGTCATTCTATTTCTTTATGATATCTCATTATTACACTGTGCTCTTCTAGCTACTAAATCCTTTTTTTTTCTTGAGCATGAGTAAAAGTTTTGCTGTTGCAGCACCTCTACTGGCAAGAGCACTCAAAGGGGCTTTTTCAGCAAATAAAACCCACTTCCTTCACAATCTCCCCCAAATTATAGTTTACCTGCAAAAGTGCCTGAAGCACTAGGCATTTATACTTTCATCAAAAAAGTTTCCCTCATAATATAGGCTATTGCTTCTAAAATCTATCAATAAATGACCCGCTTTAATGCTGCTGACAAATATAGGATCTAATTTTGAGAAGTCTAGAAAATGAGAAAGTAACCTTTTCCTGAAAGTCTGGTCTGCAGTCTTTTGTGTTTTGACCTTGCTGATGGGAAGCCCTTTGATTGCAGCCACTATAAGCAGGGTTCAAAGTATGGTCTAGATCTTTGCTATTATTTCCTCCAAGTATATCTCTGCGCAATGCTTCATTTTTCTTGTTAGCAGTTTCTCTAGGTAGTGTTGAAATGATCAGCTGATATTTTCCTTTGAATTATATGTAAACAAGTAAAAATTATTTAAAATCCTGATAAATTTGAACTTTTAATAGGAAACAGGGCTTAGGTCACACAGAGTAAAGTTTGGGGGTGTTTGAGTTATTTTGACTCCTTGTTAAAATGTGTGCCCTCATTTTGCAAAAGTCACTCTAATTAAGCTGTTTTTATCTGTGACAGTGCAAATACTTTACTTGCAGTGATAGATGCCCTGCATTAGTGTAAACACCTCTTGCTTAAGGTCATTAACTGAGAATAATGGCATCCATTTGGCTAAAACACAGAGCATCAGAAATAAATGTATTATTATCTGGCACTATGAGAATCATTAAGTGATAGCATTCTTCTACAAACCTAAAGACATTAAAATACAATAGAGCTGCACATCATCTTGCTGAGGCTTTGTTAGATGGGCAAGTTCCAGTAATCAAACCCAACTGGTTTTGCAGGTATTTGCACATCCTTTGGAAACAGTTCTATTCCCAATGAGAAAATGTCAAGTGTCAAGTTGATGCAGAGGTAGAAACAATGACATTGTGCAATTAAATGCAAAAGCTGTGCTATTACTCAAACCTTTAACCAGCAGAAAGTGTTCTCCCAAATGCCTGGCACAGCTGTTTCATTTTCTTACACCCCTAGTTTATAGTTTGGAGCTTTTTGGAAAACAGTCTGCTCCAGGCTCACCCAGAGTGTCTGGCAAAGGGCCAGAGTCCTTCCCATGTCGCCACAGCAAAAGTGGAAATGAAAGGAAGCACCACGTTTTATGGTAGACCATGGTGTGCTCCCCTGGCTGTGCAATGGGTACATTAAACCCCACATCCCAGAGGGGTTCTTGGGAGCCCATGTATGTTCAAACCTTTAGTTGTCCAATTGCATTTTTGCAAAAATATAAGTGTTTATGCCTCCTGCAAGTGACTTTTGAGGCTATAGAGAGAAAAAGAAAGAAGTTGTAGAGAGCAATAGGGACACATAGTGGTTTTCCAGATGTGCTGTATGGGAATAACCTTGCCAGAATCCAGAAAAAATTTGGCAGTCTGCCTGTTAAGAGAGGCCAGACTAGTGACTCATCTCATAATAAGAGGAAGCAACAGCACAGAGATTTTTTTTTTCAGCAAGAATAGTAAGAGAAAGCCACTGTTTTCCCCATGTTCTTGCAAGGGAAAGCCAGTAGCCTAATCCTGCTGCTGTGCTGCCCTGTAGCAGTGGAATCAACAGTTTGCAGTCTATTACTTGGGTGCCAAATAGACTATTCCCCTTACACATTGCAGAGGGGGACTACATGGAGAAGAAGGAAATTAGAGAAGGCATTTCTAGAGTTGTTATATTAATCATGGTACTGTTTTATACTGGGTCTTTCTAGGAGTTAATCTCCAAGCAGTATTTAAACTGCTTCAGCATTTCCATGTTGTCCCCTCTTGCTGAAGAAGTCAACAAGGTCCCCCACCCTAAGGTGCCTTGGTTTTTTTTCTTTTTTTTTGCACTATTCCTTTTTTTTTGGTGGTTGTTTCAAAACTTCTGGGGACCTTCCATTTTTTTCAGCGCTGACTCTGGATGCTGGGCTTGGTTTGTTCATGCGGTTGAATTTTCTGTTATTTACAGTTGTTGATTATTGTGTAGTCATATGTGCTAGAGAGGTAAGAAAGAATGAACTGTGAAAGCAAAGAAGCATTTATTTTTATTTCTTGATTCTATTTTGTGTCTCAGGAATTACTGGATGTCTCTGATATTTCCTGGGAGAATGTGGCAGTGTTCATTCTTTGTTCCCTGGTTGATACTGAACCTATGGTAATAGTTACCATGTTTTCAATGTGATGATAGATTTGAGGCATGCAGAAGTAAACTAGACTTCTTCCTGCTAGTTACTAGAAACAAGGCTTCTGCATCATAAGAAAATAAATTTTTAAGCAGTTTCAGCAGAGATCAGAGACAGACACAGAGGAACACGTTGTTTCTGCCTTGGACTACTCCATTACTCCTGCAGATTGTTAGTTCAGTCAGAATTTGAGTAATAGTAACAAGACTTCCCAAATTTACAAGGACAGCTCTCATGCCACATTGATCACTACCACTTGTGCCTCCACTTATTTCTCACAGGAAAACCAACATGACATAAGTCTTTATTCAAAACTAGTAAGGTCACTTCTCAGGACTTAGAGTAAGATTCTGAAAGTCTAAATTCATATTTTCATGAAATAAATGGATCAAAACCTGGCCCAAAACAGCTCAGTGACTTTCAGCGAAAGTGAGAAAGTCTTCCATTGCCCATTATCACAGTCATGAAGTAAGGCAATGCCAGAAGCACTGTGTTTGTAACTGACCTGAGAATAAACCAACCTCACTTCTGCTGCTGCAAATGGAAATCCCATTGACTGTGAACATTTAAGTTCTTACTAAAAAGTAGCTATTAGCCAAATTTCTCAAGTGAGGAGATTTTTTTTTTCCTGGGGCTGAAAACAGGTGAACCCATAGCATCATGTAGTAGGTAAAATTCAAGTAGGTCCTAGAAGAAAGTTTGGAATGCTTCTACACTTCTAATCCATGAAGCCCTACAACATGTCAGTATTGATGGTGTGCCCTGCACAAGTGTGTTTAGGGGATGCCTTCAGGGGAAGCCTGATGGCCTGCAGGTGCCTCTTGGTGGTTTTCACCCGTGTTCGGAAGTGGACAAATGCAATGAGATGCCACTGCATTTGGAGACCTCACAGACACTTTTATTGCAAAAGTTGCTTGTATGTCTGTCCAGTAGATCACAGATTATGCAAAGATTTTCCATTCAATCTGTAAAGAAAGTGTCACTGGTAGGTCTCTGGTCAGTGTCCCTTCATGCAGACAAGGCTGGGGACAGTAGTCATTGTGGGAACACTACGGGAATTTGTGTGTGCACTGAAAGCCCTTCTCATCAATCCAGTCTAACAGTGGGATAATTTCCAGTATGTTCAGTATGTACTGGTGTTTCCTTATATGTATGTACATAGAGATTACCTTAGGATGCATAATGGTTTGACTATATTTCCATTCTTCTGTATGCAAAATGTTGCTGTGTGCATGGAGTTCCCAGTATATAAGAAACAGGGGGAATATCTGAAAAAAGAAAATAAAGGTTTTAATTTTAAGTTATGTGATATATCTTGTCATCATCTTTTCTTCCAGTCTCCTAAATCAGCTTTTATTAGTGCTGCAAAAAAGGCAAGATTGAAGTCCAATCCTGTCAAAGTGCGTTTCTCTGAGGAAGTAATTATCAATGGGCAGGTGTCGGTGAGTATTCAGTTATTTAACCTCAGAAAGGATTGTGCATTTCATCTAAAGGTACAGCTCAAACCTGGAAAGGGAGGTAATTACATGGCAAGAAAAGCAGTGACAGGCTTGCAAAGAGAGGGGTTTTTCTGTTTCTGCAGTTTTCCAAAGATCTTTTTTCAAGTCCATCAGGCCCATAATTTTATGAAAAAATTGTCACTTAAAATAAAATTAAGATGCTAATGAATGAATTTTGTGGTGATAACATGTTTGTCTTTACAGACTTGATAGTGTTTGTCTGTTGGTTTCTTTGGATCAACTTTGTTTTCATAAAACCCATAAGCTCAAGAGAGGTACCATGTCAGAAAAACTGATTAAGATTTTAATTTAAAAACTGATTAACCTCACAGACCACTTCAAAATTTGTTTTATCTCCTTGAACTTATTGTTTCCAGACCTCAGGCAACGTCAGCCTCCCTTTGAGAGGCACTGAGCTCCCAGCTCATTTTCATAATTTTCCAAAGCATCATTCCACACTAATGTCTTTAGCCAATTCTATTCCAAACCTAAATTGATACTGCATTTTTTTCTAAAGCAATTTCTGCTTTTTAAAATAAAAAGAAACAAACAAAATCTCCAAAGATTTGTTTCCTTTCCTTCTCCCTCTTTATTTTTCTATACTGCTTATGAATCATCAAATTAGGTAGCAATGTTATATGTTGTTTCTCTTAAATGATTAAAGAAATAGCAGCATTTAATATCCCCCTGTAAAGAACATGTTAATTACCTTGATTGTAATCCTTGCTAAAAAACTGTAGTTTCAATTTTTTAGATTGATAGCACTGAAATAGCTCACTATATTCAGAGAAACAGTAATCCATTTTGCTATTTTAGTGAAAATGTTTCAACTTCAGAGGCAATATTTATTGTCAGACAGATAGTATTTAGGGAAAGAGTGTACTCCAAGCCAGACAAAAAATGTATATGAACGGTTTTATTTTTCGAGGACAGAAACCTATAGAGGACAGCTGTAATGAGCCTGGCTAGACCCTTGCAGGGCACAGATATTTCTGCTTTCACTTTGGGCCAACACCTTCCTTCTCCGTTTTTGCTTTTCTATCAGAATGATGTACTTCTTAATAGAACAATGTTTATATTTCTCTTGTTGCATGTTGTAATCTGACTAATTTGCTTAACAGGAAACAGTTAAGGACAACTCGCTTCTTTTCATGCCAAATGTTCTAAAGGTGTATCTTGAAAATGGACAAACCAAATCTTTCCGCTTTGACTGCAGCACTTCAATAAAGGTAAGCTAGCTATTCCTTGGTGTGAGACCTTTGATAATTATCATTTACTTGGAATGCTTTGAAAACAAAATTACTGGTGTGTTCAGTTTGAGTTGGACTCTTAGTTCACAAATAATGAGGATTTGGTCCATTTTTCTGCTCCTAAAAATGTATTTTATTGACAGTGAAGAAGAAGCAATGACTTTAATGTGCTTGGAGCACAATCAAAATTGTGTGCTTGTATCATTTTGATATGCTGCCAAACACTAGCATGATTTGTCAGCAAAAGTCAGGAGCTAAGAAGATTAAGATGTTGGTTACTGATTGAATATCATCCAGCTTATCATTCAGTGAATTTAGAATGGAATATTGTAGGATTATGTAGGTGATAAATTACTTGCCTCAGTGCAGTGCCCTTTATACTTTCCATAGCACATTTCATATGCAGAAATGAAAAGGTAAAGCCCTGGCACAAAACTGAGTGTGCCAGGGAATGTCTGTGACACTGTTCCATGTGGGTTCCTAAATCAGAGGCATCATCAGTGTCTGTGAGAGCCTTGGACTAGCATGATAAGCAGCAGGGCTAGCATTGCTGTTTGGGGAAGCTTGTTTCAACACAGACTGGTTACCAAATCTAAAGTTTGGTTATCAAATCTACACCAAGACATGAGAGGGGCATGGGTGGGATGATCGATGAAGGTTGGGAATGCCAGCTTTAGCTCGTTTTAAGGGATTGTGAAAGCAGGCATGTTTGAAGAAAGGCTGCCTTTGTGCTCACTGCGATACAGCAGCATGCTCAATCAGTTAGAGCAGCAAAGAGAGTTATTTACTAAGGTAGACAAGAAATTTACTCCAGTCTGATGGCAAAACAGCTGCTAGAGTCACACTTAAAAATGGCATGCAACATTTGTTAATAAATGTAGCATATATGCCTTTGGCATAAGTTGAATGCAGGTATGGATGCAAGTATTCCATCCATGGGATACTGAATTCCTTGAGTTAATTTGAAAATTTGGCTGGTGAAGAAATACATTACTCATGTAGCTAGTGAGGTCTCCGTACCCTTCTAATGTGCACAAGTCCACTTTCTAGTATTTTTTATTATGAGCATATAAACAACCAACCTATTCCAGGATGTTTTGCTGCTGAAGACCAGTCTTTGGCCATCACATTACATTAGTTTTCAGTAGTTCTGTCATGGATGTGTCAGGTACTATCAGACCAAATGTCAAATCTGAAGTCGTTGGTACAGATACCCATGTGGACTCAGTCACCTAGCTGGATTGATGTTTTAAGCCTGCTTTGAACTTAGTAATTTTGACTATTGGTAGGGAATAATTTCCTTTGCATCTAATTCAGGCAACTATATATTCTGAGGCCTTCACAGCTATAAATGACACGTTCTTGCATGTGCGTGTATAATTCTCAGTGTGGATGGGTGGGTGTGGATTGTCACTTCTTTGCTTAACGGGGGTGACATGACCCAGGTGAGTTAAGGTAAATACAGGATTTTTCACCTCTAGCAGTCCAGTATTTCACCACTTAAAAAGGAGGATACAAGCAGCACCGAACTTGCAGTCCTCACTTTCCATATTGTTGGATCATGGCACCTGGGCTGACTCTGAAATTATCAGATGAGAGGAAAAACAAAAACTTTGGTGCAGTAATTCAGAGTCTGTGTGCCTCATATGTTCAAAGGCCCGGAAGAGCTAGTGGTGAAAAGCAGTGCCATTACTACCCTCTCTTAAAAGCTTATATTTAATATTATGCTGCTTCATGTTATTATTATGCCCATAGTATTTTAGCATAGTTTAGAAGTATAAATAAAAGTAGATTTAATATGTAACTAATAAATTCCCCATTGGTCAGAATAGTATAACATTAGCCTTCATTATTTAGAGTGATAGCTAGCAATTCATTAATGCTATCTTATATTCTCTACATTGTAGACAGCTGTCCCCATCTTCCCACGTACATTTTTTTCATCCTTCTACCAGTTTGGTCTTGATTTTCCATAAACACCCTGTAATTGATCAATTAATCTTCCTAAATTATGTTAAAACACTTGGATTATGATTCGTCATGATCTCCTTAGTAATTCCTATCCATCTGGATACTTATGTATGTCTGAAAATCTTTCAGATAGAAGGAAATGTTTTAATCTTGTCACCAACATACTGTGAAACTATTTCTAAATGATAGGTTATTATGTATTTCTTTTTTCTACAGTATTCACTAAAGTAAAAGATACCTTGACAAATGATATTAATAATCTGCATACATTTACAAAGCATTATATGAAAGTAAGGTAGGGATTAGTTGGGTAGTTTTGTGAAGAGGTTTGTTTAGCTGTTATTTAAGATACAGTCATTACCAAATTAACAATCCTTAGTCATAATTCAGTGTGAAAAAGCTAATCAGGAGTCTCTAAAACCTGATACGGTCCATCAGTTTAGAGCTATTGTTTTGCACAGGTATTGTCATCATTGACTTTTCTGTCAGCATTTAAGACTCAAGAAGTGAACTTTAAAAAAAACCCTTTGCCATAAGAACAAATAAAGGCCATTCATCTAATTTTTTGTTGAACTTATAAATTTGGTTTGCCTGCTTGATGGCATGGCCCCAACAAAGAGAAGAGAATAGTGATAAGACCATCTCTCCTTTGCTGATGGGTTTTATTTCCAGGGTGACAGATATGATTTAAGGGCCACACCAATATGATTTATGTGTTAAATCACAACAGAATGTTGTCCATTCCTGGCAATCCCATTTATGTATTTCACACATTAATATCTGTAACCATCTTGGGGATGTTTGAGGAATAGTTGTGGTGTCCTGGAAACTTGTGCAAAACAGGAACAAAGCCTGGGCTTCTGCCCTGTGCTGGGTACATGCAGGGTGTGTGGCAGTGAAGAACTGGGTCCCAAGCATTTCATTAATTTAAGCACTTTTTATAAATCCTTTGTTAATTAGGATGTCATCTTAACACTCCAAGAAAAGCTTTCCATCAAGTGTATTGAACACTTTTCCCTAATGCTGGAGCAGAGAGTTGAAGGATCTGGAACGAAACTCCTTTTGCTACATGAACAAGAGACTCTAACTCAGGTTTGTGTAATGGTATATGAAAACAGATCTTAATGAGATGCCTTAATCGGTAAATTTTCCATCTTTTTCATTACTCAGATGAGTTAGCTGCAAGCTTTTTAGTTTGATACTCTCAAATAGCTAGGATATTTAGATGTGATTGTAAGAATAAGGTTCTTACAGGAATTTTCTGTTATAAAAACAGGAATTTTCTGTTATAAATATATAAAAACATATTTCATTGCTTTATTGGGCCTTTCAAAAATATAAAGAATTAAAAAATCAGACTGAAATCTGAAAAATACTTACCTAACCTTTTCATATCACATGAGGCCCAGCTACTAAACACACTCAACAGCTGGCAAATTCATGGCAACAATTCTGAGAAGCACCGTCTGCCCAAATTTCTTTAAAAGCCTTATTTTGATATTTTGTTCCGATTTGATTATACAGATCTGTATCTGTGTGACAGGGAATAGTCCTATTTCTGATGAGGTCAAGTTTGGCTTGTTTACACAGGGGTACATTATGTCACTTCATTGATGATGAAATGTGACACAGAAAATGTTGGTGTGACTTTCTTCCTTAGATCAGGGAAGTGTGACTAAAGTTAAAGCTTCTTCACAGTTACCAGCAGGGTACCCTGATTTTATCTGCTTATAATTTTGCCAAATTGTTTAGCCTGAAATTTTCTATTATATTTCTGTGTTTCAGGAGAACATTACTATTTTTTTTAAATGTCATTTAAATTGGAAAAAGAAGGAAAAAGGAGAAATGGATTCTGAGATGTGGAAAAATACTTAATTTAAATTACAGAATTCCTGTAATAATAGCTAGAGTCTATGTAATGGTGTGAAGGAGCTTGGCTTACCAGATAGCAGTCTTTCTAGCATTTTCTAACCTTTAAGCACTTGCTTTTGCCATGTTAACATTCTTTTCTTGTGGGTATAAGCTACCCAGTGATTGAACAATATCCAGAAATACTCAATACCTGTCCTCCTAGCCCAGCCATCTCCTTGAAGTTATTGGTAAAATTCTGACTGAAATCAGAAAGATCAGAATAAACCAAGTTAGTGAGCTTTCAAAAATCCCATCTGGAGCTTTTGTTAATATGTACAGAGTATGTCTATATACTTAGGAAAGAGGTGAGACAATGTGCAATAAATAGAACTTTTGAAAATTGTTTGAGCAAGACAGACTTCTATTGGAGATTTTTAAAAGCACAGTTTTATCAAGTAAATGCATTGATTTTAAAGTACCCTAACTCTCTAACTGCATTAGCCTAATGAATTAATTACATAAACAGCATTAATTCTGACTACATTAATTCTGAGGGTGTCTTCTTTGAAGTTCCTGTAAAATCAGCAATATTTTAATTTGCCATTATAATGTTGCTGCTGACCATGACTTACAGTGTTGGATTTGGATTGTTATCCAATTACTCCTTTGCTAGCCAGTGGTCTCCTTTGAATATACCCAGCTTACAGAGTTAGAGGCTTAAAAAAGTTTTGCTGATCAACACACAAAGCAGACGTTTTAATTTCTTAATGTATTGCATCTCAGTCAGAAGTTATGGAGTAGGTCTCTCAATCCAGAACAATCCAGGAAAAAAACCTAATTTCTCTCAATTTGCCTAAAGGAGTAAAACAAACAAGAGAAAGTGAGAGTAATTGCTGCCAAGTTGGGCCTCATTTGTGTTCTCAGACAGCCTAAGAAATAAAATGTGACCTTTCCCCAAACACCTAACTCTTCTCTTTTATGTATTTGAGTCCTGCTGAAGCTCAATTCAATTTGTATTTCACTTGGATGGTTTTTGTTAAGATCTGTTTTATCTCATTTCACCCTGGTTTTGAGTGAATTCTGTTGCTTTGAGGATGAGTTGTATCAGGCAGTCATGCCTGTATGAGTCTAAGAGTCCTTCCACAAGATTATATATACGATGTTCTTTGGTGAAGAACTTAATAAGTAGCCCATGGCAAAGCTCTTTTTTGGGCAGAATTATTTTTCCTGCTACCACAGGGCTCTGGAGCAGGGTGACATTGCCCAAGGCTATAGACTCTGTTGCTCTACCAGGGTTGCCAAGCTCTAATACTATTATTGCACTGTTCTAGGTGACCCAAAGGCCAAGCTCGCATAAGATGAGATGTCTTTTCAGGATTAGCTTTGTCCCAAAGGATCCCATTGATCTTTTAAGAAGAGATCCAGTTGCTTTTGAATATCTCTATGTACAGGTAAGTGAAAGCACGGCTAGTGTAAAGGAGAATAAAAAAAAAATACACTTACTCTATATATAAATTTATATCTTCACATAGAAAAGCAGGGTTGCAGTGAATTCTGGCTTTTATTACCGCTGCATAAAGCCAATGAATGCACTTGGGGAATGTGCAAATCTCTATCATCTGCAAAGTCTTCTTTCTTCATAAGTCTCTCCAAGTATTAATGCTTTGATATCTTTCCAAAATATATTTGGCTTTAGAGAAGAGTGAAGCTGAATTAAATGTTAAGACTTATTTATGGTACTGTAATATCAGACAGAAATGATGTCTGAAAAGGTGCTTCCAGTAAAGGGGATGGGAAAACTGATGTACAAGCAAGGTGGTTCTCCTGAGTATCTCACCAGGTGGAATCCTGCTATCCTGAATCCAGATATACTGATACCCTCCAAGCACTCTTTGTGATGGAGGATTAGTCTTCTCTCCAGGAAGAGAGCTTAGGTGAAAGTAATCATGCCTTTTGCTCTTTGACAGAAGTACTGGGTTTCTTCATTAGTGTCCATATCCTGAATATCTGACACCTCTGAAAGCAAAAACAGAGTCCTGCTTCTGAATTAGGGGTTACTTTTCATGAAGTGTTAATTAGAAAAAATAAAAAAATTTTAAAAGGGAGGGTGAAATAAAAGAAAATAATAGTAATTTATTTTTAGTGCAAGATTTTTTAACGTGATGCTCCCTCTACTGGTTCTTTGGCAGAGCTGTAACGATGTGGTCCAGGAAAGATTTGGACCAGAACTGAAATATGACATTGCCTTGCGGCTGGCTGCATTACAAATGTATATTGCAACTGTGACCACCAAGCAAACTCAGAAAATCTCCCTCAAGTACATAGAGTAAGTTGAGAATGCTGTGTGTTCTTTAAAAGTTAAATGTTAGGAGTAGCTTGCAGATTACTTAAGGTTGTTTCTTTAGTATGTCTGTATGCGTGCACCAGTTTAGGTTTAATCTTTGTCACGGAAATTAATTCAGGTGTGTTAGGAGTGGTACATTTTGTCCTTTTGGTCTGTTTACCTTTTGATCATCTGTTTGGGCATGTGAAATAGACTATAAATGTAAATATGATTAGCTCATTTGCTTTCAGTCATTTAAGATCTAAATTTATATGGTCTGAATCCTACAGTTTTAGTGAAGATTATTATAGTAAGATTCAGATTATTGGTTAATTCAGAGGACAGTAGGTCATAGATTGGGTTTGTAATATTTTGTTAAATGCAGATGTATTCCAGTAGGCACCTGTCTTATGTTAGACACCATATATATATATATATATATATATATATAAAACTGTGTAGTACATATACATATATACATATATATAACAACAATGAAAAATAAACATTGGAAAGTGCAAATGTGTGCATGTCAGTTTGGATTGAAAAAAATAACCAAAAACCCAAAACAAAATAAAAACCCCAAGCCCTAAAACTTTTGTTGCTGTTGCTTAGTTTGCTTGCAGAATGGAAATAATAACTGTTACACACTCAGTCTTAAAGAGTTTATCCATCATATTGAAGGCAATGTTATATTCTATCCTATTAATGAATCTGGAAAAATAGTGACAAGTGAAGAGTAAGTCTTCTATCAAAAGGGGTGCTTCAAAAAGAAAAAGAATTTGGTAAATGGAGGCAAACTGGTTGCATTTGAGGGGGAACCAGCCCTCACCCCCCAACCCCCCAAACATAAAGGTGACAAGAAAATGACTCTGTTTCCATGTTCTAAAAGAAACCAATAAAATAAAATTAAATCTGACATTGCTTTGTTAAATTATCTGCTACTTTAATTCTGTAATCATACTTGTCATTGTAATTAAGTGGTGTCTAACATAGACTTTTGATATCAAACTTAAATATTCTTTGCTGAATGGCATGAATGAAGAGATGGAAGGGGTAGAAGAGAGATTATTTATCATTTAAAATACTTTTCTCATCAGAAATAAAATGTTTAAATTTAAGAAATAACATGTTATTGCAAAATGCTGGACTTGATCAACTCTCCTTCTGTTTTCAGGTAATCATTCACTTGGCATCGTAGTCACCAGTCTTTAGATAAATAATCATCACAGGAATGTGAAATTAAATATATGCCTTTTATTGCAGAAAAGAATGGGGATTAGAGACTTTTCTTCCATCTGCTGTGCTGCAAAGCATGAAAGAAAAGAACATAAAGAAAGCACTTTCCCACCTTGTCAAAGCAAATCAAAACCTAGTTCCTCCAGGCAAAAAGGTATTACATTTGCATCTTAATGTAAAACATGTTTTAAAGAACAAAAGTATGGTATGCATGGGACACATTTAAAGCTAATCTTTTGGAGAAACACCTAGCCACTTTATTTTCAGATTTAACTTTTGGTGCTGGTGCAACATAGCCAAGAACTATTAAAAATAATTAATTATGTCTCAGCTAAACTATCTTCTTATCTTGAGAATGACAGAGAACATTAATACCTCATGTATGATAACCATATATATATAAATTTTAAATTAACTTTGCACTTTCTATGAATGGCAGATTTGCTAGGAAAGTTTTTGTTCTCTCTCTGATGCTCTCATCTGACATCAATGCTGTTTTTCAGATTGTTTTCTGTTACACTGTAGAGAAAGACTTTTCGCTGGCCAAGATCTAACTGGATGGTCCTTGCAGTAAATTACCCCTCATTGCTGTTGTAAAATACTTTTCTTAGCACTAAGCTTTCACTTCAGCTGGAAAAAACACAGATAAGACAATGTCTCTGAGAAATGCCTTTATTACATGGATGGAGCTGAGACTGCTTTTAGACGCCATAATGTGGTTTCTTAGTGCAGGTCATCTTCTCATGCATAGTCAATGGAGAGAAATAGGCACTTCCAGGGAAGCAATACATCCCATCCCACATTCGGGACCAGAAATAGGTCAGGTTGCTTGTGTCCTAGAAATGCTTATGTTTCTTCATGGACTATAAAAAGACCCTGAGAGTGACTAGTTGAGACATAAAATGAGCTGAATCTTGCTTCATGACACTTTGCTTCTGAACCAAAAAACCTCAAAACAGCTGGTGCCTGAGCTAAGGCTTATTTGTCATCAGCAGAAATCCTGCTTGGAGGTTTCAGAACACATCTGAGTGTGAACATAGCTCTGTGTGTCTGACCTCAGGAAGAAGGGCTGAAGCAGTGCATGTCTCCTATACTTCTGAAACTAAAGCTAAATTATGCCATTGCTTATTATTTATCTTGGTAGTATAAATTTGGATTTATTTTGGAAGCCGTCACTGCTGCAGGCCTTACTGGTGTGAGATATGCCTTACAGTGGCATACCAGTATCAGTTCTTGGTTAGAAGAGGTCTTCCAACAGTCCCCTCCTGCAGCAAGCAGACTTTGTTGCGTTTGCTTAATTCTTTTTGATTTGAGCTTTGGAAGTGCGTGTTTGCCAACCTGTTTTTCTTAGTAGATAGGTCTGAGAAAGAAAGCTCTTCAGCACCTCCTGTCTCACTTGTAGGTGCCACCAGAGGAACTAATTGATTTCTTTCTGGGGGTCTTCTCTTCCTTCACATGAAGGGAAGCTTTTCCTTCTCAGGATTCTCCTGGATTTTTGCAATCCTTGTGTATTTCTGCACCAAGTGAACACCTAGTGCAGCAAAGGGCAAAGCATTACCACTACTTGCTCTGCTTTGGATCCATACCCTCCTTGTTGTCTAGGAAAAATTTAGGATAGGGGCCCTTAAAATGCTGTTCAAGATTAAATAAGATTTTGAATTAGAAATTGAAATCCAGTGACTGGAATGAAACTAGCAAATAATATGAGAATGTTTTATATTATCTTCTAAACATCCAGATGCAAGGATTTACACGAGGGAAGTGTAAGGTTTGGATTCAGACTGCTGAAATGAACTGTTTCGTGTTTCCCTTCTGTCTCATAAAATATTTCCAAGTTTTCTTTTTTAAGTAAGTAGTTTAAGCTCAGAGGAAAAAAAGAGGAGACAATTTCTAACATCTATTATATAACATGATCATATGTATTCATGTGCTGTATTTAGCTTTCTGATTTATTAGCTACTAAATATAGTGGAAGAGTGTTACTTTAGAAAGTAGGAAATGCAATAACCAGGTGGAATAATATGCCCAACACCACAAGTACCTAGCAAAATGTAAAATATGTAGCTGACAAATGCAAATTCTCTGTTCTCTTTCTCTGTATAGGTACATAAACGTTTAAGAACTGATGGAGTTTATGAATGGAAAGCTGCTGTCTTAGCCTTGAAATCCCTCAGTGAACAGATGTTTAATCTGAGTACTTTAACATTTTCCCTTCATTAAAACAGTTAGGATGTTCTTGAAGTGCTCTGATCTGCCCATTCCCAAGTCCTCAGTGCATTTTAACTAAACAAGCAAGATATTAATTTTAGGAATGAAACTGTTTCACCTCATCTGAAGCTCAGGCATCTCAAGATTTAGTTTCAGGCTCCAAAGACCTGTTATTGCAGACCATTCTCTTTATATTACACAAATACATTTTCTTTTGGAATTTTATAATGTGATGATTTCCACAACTACCTCTTACCCCTGTTTCTCCTTTCGCAGCTCTCTGCTCTGCAAGCCAAGGTGCATTATCTAAAGTTCCTCAGTGATTTACGATTATATGGAGGGCGTGTCTTCAAGGCAACACTAGTGGTAACATTTCTCTTTAAAATAGTTTCTTCTCTTGATTTTTTTTTTTAAGCTAATGCCTTTTTTTCATATCATTTTCTTTAGAAGTTTAGGTTCTATTAATATGCTTAAAAAGAATTTTTAATTGAACGAAATCACTTTTTGTTTCTTTTAATCTTGAAAATAACATATCTGTCATAATAAAAATTGTATTGGGAATTTGGAGATAGATAGCACTTTCTTAGCAAATAGCACCATCCAATTATCTATTGAATGCTAAAATTGTTAATCTGGAAAAATCTTAATGACCAAGTTTTTCTTTTAACAGAAGCAGAGTCCATCCATCGTCTGTCCATCTAACTATCCACCTAAAATCTAGAGTGCAATCAACATACAGCAAGAAATTCCTTTACTTTTTTTAAAATTATGAATCAAGTATGCTCTTGTGTATCATATCTATCTAGTAAAAACATAGTAATCTTTAATGTAGAAATGCCATGCAATGTAACTGTGTAACTGAAAGAAGGGAGTGATGATTTCTGTCACTATGCAGTAGCTATCAGTTTTTTTACTTGTGTTTTCTTTCTTCTTCTGCTAAAGCAGGGAGAAAAACATTCAGAAGTGACTCTGTTAGTAGGGCCACGGTACGGAATCAGCCATGTGATAAACACCAAAACAAATCTTGTGGCTCTCCTGGCAGACTTCAGCCACGTGAACAGAATTGAGATGTTTACAGAAGATGAAAGCACTGTTAGAGTTGAGCTGCATGTCTTAGATGTAAAAGTAAGTTTGTTATTGATTTGTGTTGATATAGCATCTTTTAATAATGCTTTTCTCTTTGAGTATTAGATTAAACTATGGTCTGACAGTACATTTTCAGCTCTTTTTTTGGTCATGGTACATTTGTACTAGAGGTTGGGCCTATAGTGACTAGGCTGGTGTTTTCCAGCACCTACATTCTACTTTGATTTTTGTCTCAGCTGACCCCCAGGAACTTGCTTTGTTATTGTCTTCATGGATTTCCATGGTAAGAAGAGGTGATGATAAAACTGATCTTCTCTTGAGGTTCCTTCTAGCGTAATATACAGTGTCATTACCAGTAAAGAGTCGCCAGCTGCACTGGACCAGTGTCCGCTGTAATCCAGTGTTATACCCACAAAGTTTACTGCAAGTAACCACATAGCAATTGTCAATTGAAAAAACTGTAAGAATGAATGGGGGTTTTTTTTAACCTTTATAATTACACTTCAGGATTCACAGATGCGTATCATCTACCTATAATCATTTAACTTCTTTTAAGTATCACTTAGCACTCTGCATCTGTGTGTCATCTAGGGGCAAAATGAGTGGAGTTTTGTATGTTATACTATCCTGATTGTTTTTAGTGTGGTTTCTATTTGGCTATACAAAGAACACACATGAGAAATATTTTACTAGGCTTTTGCTATGAATGCTTTAGATGTACTGACCTGGAACAGTTTCTCTGTATCTAAGGTAATGGAAATATTACATTGTTGTAAAGTAATCTAGATGCTCTTTGACAGCAATTTAAGAGAAATTTACAGGTTGGTGAACACAGGATCTCTTTCACCTTACTGGGTAACATCTGAGGATATCAGGCTTCTTTGCCTGCATTACTGTGCTAAACTTGTAGCTCTCTTGTAAGAAAGCTATTATCACCTTTCTACAGATGGGGAAAGTAATATAGAAATTAAATCCTTCCCATCTGCCCATATGTAATATGCAGCCATAGTATTATGTATTACCATGGTATTATGTTGTTATAATACAGTTACTGTCTTATTGCAAATTGTGCATATCCCCATCTCCTTGCACTTCAACACATGTGATCTTAAACCCAGAGAGACTGACTAAAAAATAAAAATCTATGAGGCTCTGGGTGGAATTTGACAAAAAGTTGCCTCTCTGTGGGGCACAATTAGGGTTTGTGATCATGTCCTGTGAAGGAGATGCAGGCACACACTGGTAGGTATTCTCAATGATGTTTTCATCCTTTCACTTACCCTCAAACAGCAGATTCATGTATGCAGCTTCTGAATGTATCAATATATATGATATTATTTTCTTAACAAACAGTGCAGATTTTTGTTTTATTTTTGTTTCTTTTAATATGTTCTCAAGCACGTTTCACTTGGCAGAAGCAGGCAATAAAAGTTTAGCTGTCACAGGACTTTTCAGCAGATTAGCAGTACTTCACAGAATTGTTTTCAGCAATCTGAGAGTTCTGCAGTGTTCATCAATTTCTGCCAATCACTGCAGAAAATTTGAGATGAATGTAGCATTTCAAATGTCAGTTTTTAGTAGTTGCTCAAAAGAAGAGATTAATTAATCCACTCTAGGTTTAATAATTTATAGTAACTACAATAGCTATAGTTGAATACCTTGAAAGAAGCATGTATTGAACAGAAGCTCAGGCTGTAGCAAAAATAGGTTAAAAAAAAATCTTCATATATTTTTCCAAGTTGTGGAAAACAGTTTGTACAACATTCAGGGTACCTAGAACATTGTGGCCTGAGATGCTATAGCACAGACTTAAAAACTCATTGGACCTATTGTGGGTTTGGTAGTAAGCTGTGATCAGTTATGTTTTGGCCACAGCTTCCATCAGAATCAGTTGTGTTTTTACTAGTAAGGGGTTGAGTAGGTTGGAGAACCATTCTTGTTGCATGTGACATTCCTCCTGGAATGAATGACATAGATCCTTGCATCTGTCTTGTGACAGTGGGCTCTGCATGCTAAATTATGATAAATTGTCACAAATGTCCACGTACTATGAGTCACTACAAACTGTGAGTGATAAGATGGGTTGTCTGTGGTCTAATCTCTTTCTATGCATCATGGTAAGGGCTTCATTTTTATTTCCTGTCTAGGAGTTGTAGAGGCTAACCACTTTAATAAATTACATTTGAGGAGAACAGCTTTTAGTATTAAAAGCTATAGAGATGAAAAAAATGTTTAGGCAGGAAAATGTTTACATAAAGAAAAGTGAAAGAAAATTAAAATTGAATTAAAAGAAAATGAATTAGAGAAAAATGAATTAAAGTAAGTTTCACATGGATGACTTGGGTTTGATGCTTGCTATCCTGGCAGCCACAGTTTTTCAAAGCTCTGAAGTCTCACTTTTTGTTAGGACTGTCCTATTTTTTTTGGTGTTTTATGTTTGTTTTCTTTGCTGATCACACTTCTATTGATCTTTCCCCAATTTCTTTGTCTCTGCTTATCTGCTTAATTTTTCACCACTTGTCTTTTCAGTAACACCAGGCCACAAACACTGAAATCTTTTAACCTGTCCCTGTCTTGCAGTGCAATGATAGCTTTAACCTGACTGCTATATTTTATATACCTCAACTTTCCCTGTCTGTTGCTTCCCCTGTCATGCTTGTTTGCATATACTTAGTGCACCACATTTTCTGGGAAGCAGCAGATTCCCACACAACTGCAAGACTCCAGCACCTGGAGTACCAGGTTCTTCACCTCTGCCAGATTCAGAGTAATATTAAATAGTGGTTTTGCCACACTAAGATATTTATGCAAGAAAAAGATGAAGCAACAGTGTTACAATAGCTTTTTTCAGAAAGAGCAATCAGTTGTTAAGATGGACTGGACTAAGATGTTGGACTTCTATCTTACTGCAACTCCAATCTTGACTAAACATTTTATATTGTTTGGTATTGGTAGTGAGGAAAATAAATTCTCATGTGTATTTTCCAATGTGGTGTTTGTGATGTAATTACTTTTCGTCCGATGTAGTAGTATTGTCAACAGACAAACAAATTGAGGAGGAACAGCCTTAACTTGATTCTATTCTTCTTAGCCCATTACTCTTCTGATGGAGTCATCAGATGCAATGAATCTTGCTTGCCTAACAGCTGGATACTACAGACTGCTGGTTGACTCAAGGCGTTCAATATTTAACATGGCCAACAAGAAAAATGCAGGGAGCCGAGAAGCAGGTATTTATCTCACAGTATGTTACCCATGGTCCAGTGTGTAAAGCAGAAGTCCACTTAAGCCAGAGCACCTCCAGATAAATAGAAGGCTGTGTCAAATGACATCTGATTGCCGACTCAGACCGAGCACTGCAGCTTTATAGTGTTCCAATACCCAGCCTATGATAGCATCTCCATGGTAAAATAAACCATGTGTCGAATTTCCTTCATAGTCTAGTAGACAGATGCATGCTTCCTGTGAGTGTTATTATTTTATATGCATATATCTTTTGTCAGAATACATATGGTGTTGTAGAAACCAGTTGCTTTTGTGTTACTATGCCTGGAATAGCATTTGTACCTAGCTGAGGTTTAGATTTGTTTTAGAGTACAGAAGTACCAGTTAAAATTTAGGTCATTAGGTCAACAGGTATTTAACTTAGAACAGAGGTGAATTTGAAAATACGTTTCTGAAGTATTTGATGGCTGAGCTATCCTATTCACTGTGTTTAGTACTTAGCATCAACAAATTATTGTTTACAAATTACTTGACTTTGTTCTTTGATTTTACAATGTTGATTTTATTTTGCCATGCTATAGGACCTGAAAGTAGAGGGAAGCATAATATCCTTGCTTCTGAGTGGAATTGTTTACCAAAAACTACTACTTTCCTGGCCGAAGGAGATCAGGAGGCTCAAATGTCCTTTGCTGATCCAAAGCAGAAGACTATAGATGTTTCTGAAAGTCTGTTATGTCAAAAAGAACACAGACATCTGTACATAGAAAATACTTATAATTCAGGTGGATTTGATCAACATCTGGCCAAGCAAAGTGACCCTGCTGAAACAGAAGAAAGCAGAAATTTTAACCAGCCTTCACTGTTGTCACTCTCAGGTTTGGAATCTAGCAAGAAAGCACAGGAATCTCCCAGAGGAGCAAAAGTTTCCTTTATATTTGGAGATCCCAACTTGGATGGTATCAGTCCCCAGACTCTTGGCTATGAAAGGCTTTTGGATGAAAGTCCAGAAGTATTAGAAAAACAAAGAGCCATTTATCTTAGTAATGCCAATGATATTAAAGGCCTGGAGTTGTCACCAGATGCAGAAAGCATTCAGTTTGCTACAAATTCTGTTTACGCAACTATAAGCGATGGTAAAATATTTGGAGCTGCAGAAGGGATAGAAGAGCCTTTGCTGCATGATATCTGTTATGCAGAAAACACAGATGATGCTGAAGATGAAGATGAAGTAAGCTGTGAAGAAGATATTATGGTAGGAGAAATCAATAGGCCTGCTCTTCTCAGCCTTTCTGGTTCTAGTGATGACATTATTGATTTGACTTCACTTCCACCTCCAGAAGGTGATGACAATGAAGATGATTTCCTTTTGCATACCTTAAACATGGCCATTGCTGCTCCTCCACCTGGTTTCAGGGACAGTTCTGATGAGGAAGACTCTCAGAATCAAGCGACACAGCCTAGAGACAACAAGGAGCAAGACAGTAATCTAGGCAATGATGACATTCCAGTGTCGCTTATCGATGCTGTCCCTACTAATACAGAGGGGAAGTGTGAGAAGGGGCTAGATGATGCTGTAGTCTCTACTCTTCAAGCACTAGAAGCTTTGGCTGCTTCAGAGGAACAGCAGACGAATGACAATTCAGGTTCTTTCACCATAGTTACATTTATTCATTGAGAATCATTTCATCTCATCCATTTAGCTTTGGAAATACTCCATTTCATGAGGGTTGGTTTGTGTTTTTTTTAGTTTTCCTTTTCTTTTTTTGCCATCATTTTGCATACATCCTATTTCATATTTAATGGAGCCACCACTGTTATTAAACTACCTGTCTCGGGAACTGTGCAATAAAGTCAGAGTATTCTTACAAAGAATATTTTTGTCTCTAATACACCCCCTTTTGCTTGTCACTTATCCAGGTGCCTCAGCTGCTGTCATTTAATTGACTCTTATTTTTTGTGGCTTGCAGGTGTAGCTATCCTGCGAGCATATAGCCCTGAGTCATCTTCAGATTCTGGCAATGAAACAAATTCCTCTGAAATGACTGAAAGCTCTGAACTAGCCACAGCACAGAAACAGTCGGAAAACACTGCACGTATGTTTTTGACCACAAGTGAAGGCTACCAACCGCTTGTGGAAGAGCAGACTGAGTTTACCATTGCTAAGAATCAGGCTGGAGGGCCAGGTATGAAGCCCTCACAGCCTTTGGCTGGTGGTCAGGCTGCAGAGCTACAGTCAAAAGTTGTGCCTTCAAAGCAGATTCTTCATTCTGATAACATGGAAATGGAGCCAGAGACCATGGAAACAAAATCTGTCACTGATTATTTTAGCAAATTGCACATGGGATCCTTGGTATATTCTTGCACTAGTAAAAGGAAAAATAAGATGACAGATAGCGAAGTAAAAGCATCCTCTGATGGCAATGCTACTGTGAAAAAGCAACAGGGAAATAAAAAAGCAGAGTCTGATGAAGATCTAAAAGCTAAATTTGGAACTCTTTCAGCAAGAGACAGCCAGCGCCTAAGCACTTTTAATGTGGAGAGAACTGCCTTTCGCCAAAGATGGTATGCTGCTGATGATGGGGCAGCAGATAAGCCAAGCCCAGAAACAGTTAATGGGAAGACTTTTCCAAGAGTTCCTGTCCTTGGTAAAACAGAAACTGACTGTAAGGATGAAGTGGATCCTGAGGTGGATCAGGATGACACCTCAGGGCTTAGCCATGGTGAAAACTTCCTGTCTGATATGACTCCCGTGTCTTCAGCCAAAGACCTAAACGATGCAGAAGATACTGATTTATCTGCAGATGATCATCCTTCAAAGCTTCCAGAAGCTGAGCAGAGTGTGGCTAGACTTTGTGAGTATCACTTGGCTAAGCGCATGTCGTCTCTGCAAAGTGAAGGCCATTTCTCGCTGCAGAGCTCTCAGTGCTCTTCAGTGGATGCAGGATGCAGCACAGGCAGCAGCACATGTGCTACCCCCGTTGAATCCCCTCTTTGTACCTCTGATGGTAAACACATCATCTCTGATCCATCAATGAAGGGCATTGCCTATGTTCCAGCAGATGAAAGAGCTGCCATTCTTCCAAACCATGGAACGACATTCAAGGACCTGCACCAGCAGCCTGAAGCCGTGTGTCACAGAATGACGGTGCCTGTTGTGCATTCAGCAATCAATGCTGAACCACTTTTTGGCACTTTGAGGGAAGGATGTCATCGGATCCCCAAGATAAAAGAAACTACAGGTACAGCAGTAATAGAGTGTTTCTTCTGTTTATTCTTAAAGCTACAAGTTCATGTTGAGGTCTAGGTAAGACATTTCTATTATCTTTATCTGGAACTACATCATCAAGCTGTAGCAGACAGTAAGATTACACCTTTAGTTTATTTGTTCATTTTATTTGTTGAGATATTCTGATGAGCTGCATACAAAGATCAGCTTTTTAAAAAAACCTCTCATTGCAGTTATAATATTTGGAGGGACACTGATGGAGAGGTCTCTCTTTGGAAGCGTCTCCAAAATCCATAGTCACTTGAGTAGCAGGTATTTGTTAGATTGTATAATTACTTCAGAAGTTATATTAATGTAGGGTAGCAAAACCTTTGATTCATTTCTTAGGTATCTTATATGCTATTTTAGCAGGTTGTCAAAAACATGCCAATATGAATAAAAAGCTCTAGATATTAAGAATAAGAAAATGTCACTACCTTATTAAGCATGAATTTACTTCACAATCTGACAGTAGGCGTTTCTTTAAAGTTATAAAAAATGCAGTTTTCAGAGGCAGCATTGAAATTCTTTCAGTTGGATTTTAAATGTTTCCCTCTTCTTGGATTGCAGCCCACATGTAGCAGTAGTGTGTGAATGTATGAAAATCCAAAAGTGGCACAGACTAAGATTTAGAATGAGAAATAATCTTTCTCTGCCAAAAACTGCCACAAAACCAAACCAAAATTACCATGAGCACATCTTTCCACGCTCTTTCAGGTGTAGTTAAAGAAGGCATTTTAATCTGAAATTATTCATCTAATTAGTTAATAGAAAACTTGCAATCCATATATTAGGGGAGATTTGGGATGTTTTGTATATAATTTGCAATTCCTTTTCTTGAGTAAGTCTGCTGTAGTGAAATGAACAATTACTTGTTCATAAATTACAATTTGTTCACTGGCTGTAAAAGGCATTTTAGTGAAATACGAAAGACTTGTAATGAATTTTTGATGGAATATTTTGAGGAATGGGGACGATTGGGAAATACCAGGAAACCATTTGTACTGACTGTTAAAAGATATTTAAAAGTTCAGCCTATGAATATTATCAGTGATGCTTAATTATTCTGTCTGCTCTTCTACTACCCCTAGTGTAGCTTTCACAGAGCCTGAAAAGGGAAGACAAGGAGGCATGCCTACAGCTTTTCCTAGACAGCCTCTAGCTGACTCCATCATGCTATCATCCATGCTATCAGAATCAAAGGTGCCAAGTCAAAATGAAGACTCTTGTGACATTCCCAAAGAAAATCAGGCTTGTGGGGCAACAGTTAGTTTATGGCCATATGACATGATAGGAGGAAGCCTCAGGATGCCGCAGAGCAAGAAAATGCTGAGACGCAGCAGCAGCAGCAGCAGCATTGGAGAATCTGCAGGCACTGAGATGCTGTTTGAGAAGAAGGCAGCCGCGGCCAGCTTGAAATGCCTGGACACCACCCAAAAGGATGAATCCAAATCGGAGAGAAGGGTGGAATTTTCCCTGGGCAAAAAGCTGTCAAAAAGTTACTCTCAGAGTTGTGTGTATGTCAGCACTGATAGGAAGGACAGTAAGAAGTGTTCAGGCACAGGCACCAGTCAGAAGGACTCCAAGCAGTGTCGAACACTGCCCTTGCTAAAGCTGACCAGCAGCACCTGGAGGTGCCGGGGCCCCTTTAGCTATTGCTTCCTCAGCAGAGGAAATGATGACAATGAGGAGGAAGATGACCGAGACAGCCATCAGCTCTCACACCTCTTTGAACCACAGACCCTGTGTGAGCTCACAGAACCAGTTGTTCAGTCATCCGGTGACAATGTGCAGAAAGTCTTGGAGTCCCCGAAAGTTGCTGAGCCCCCATGTGATGCAGTCAAAGAGCATGAGAAGAGCAGTGCTGACACCCAAGGTGGCCAAATTGATGTGAATCTCAACGATGTAGCCTTCGATGCACGAATCACACGAATAAATGTGATGAAAGAGAAGACATATGCAATGCCTGATGGATTTATTGCAGCACAAAAGGATGCCAATGAGCTACTCTCACTGGTCCGAGCAAGTATGGGCAAGAGAGAAGATTTACATCCAGAAACATATGACCTTAAACTTTCTAAGTACAAACAACTGTTATCTTTGGAATCAAGACAGTTGGGAAGTGCCTGCAGGAAAATGGCCATGGCTGATAAAAGCCCTGAGGAAATGCTTTTAGCTATGACTTCCAGCTTTCAAGTACTCTGTTGCTTAACAGAAGCCTGCATGCGTTTAGTTAAAGTCATGAACTCTGAAACACAGCAGCAGGAAATTATAGCTAAGGTGGACGAGGTTGTAATAAACTACATTTGTCTTCTGAGGGCTGCAGAAGCAGTGTCAGGCAAGACCTCTGGTGATCCTAGCATTAAACTCTTGGCTCGACATCCGAATACCATGGCCGCTATTGTAAGCACACTAACACGTTCTCTTAAAATGCTTTTAAACAAATAAAATACAAACGTCACTTCATAATCTACCTTTGCAAAGCCATACATTAAAAAATTTTATTTACTGTATGTGTATGAACTAATGTAACAAACTCAGCTTTCTCTGTATATTTTGTTATTTTATATAAAATAGGTATGAGATTAAAAAAAGTTAAAATACTGAACATTGACAAAAGTAATGACTAGATTTGTCCTTCAGTTTATACAAAAACAACAGCCAAAAAACCCTTTCCCCAAGATCAGAAAAACAAACAGAAAAAAGTCCCATATAGGAGCAAATTGATGTTTGGCTATTTTTCATATAGTCAAATTTATGGTTGTATGAAGTGAACTTCTAAAGCCTGTTATGTCAATGAAATTGTTTTCTGTTTCATCCAAGTTTTCACTTGGAGAATGCTCCATGTTTAGAAGGATTAATTAAATCATAATGTATATAACACAATATTTAATGTTTTAAAATTATAATTTTTAAGCATTGAAAATAGCAAAAAGACATTTAAAATCCAAGAGACTATTATAACTTACTAGAGAATATATATATAATAAATGACTCTTTTGTTCATATGGACTGAATTACCTGATTCTTCTTTTCTAGGACATTCTGTATTTAAAAAAAATGTATTGAATATATGACTATACCAACTTCAGAGGGGATTTGATGTATTGAACTTATAGTGTTGGCCTTTTAGACCTTTAGTGAAGGTAACTCTGGAGGACTGAGGACACAGAAACCAGAGTGGTAGTGGTGTTCTCTCTGAAATTAAAGATTGATGCCATAATGGTCAGACCAGAATGTATGAGGCAGGTCTACATACCCTTTTTCCTGGTAAATGACAGAGAGGACCATCAGAAAATTCCTATGCTGTTTACTGTTTCATCATATATTTATGGTGCACCTGAACAACATGGACTGCATCTATTTTGTTAAATATTTTATACTTCATATTTTATGATTCTGAATGTTTAACTGTAAATAAGTTAGAAATAAAATGAAATTTTCAGAATACAATAAATATCTCTGAAATATTTCCAGCTAGACAGTTCTTCTCTTGAGTGATGACAAAGGCAATTTGTGAATAATCTCTTCCATCTGAACCTTTCTGGAAAGCATTTTGTAGCCTTGTGTTTGAGAGGCAGCCAAAGCAACAGCTCTCAGTTCTGGCTGGCAAATAGGCTTTCACAAGAGCATCTGCTGAACCTGTCAGTGACCAAGGAGCAGCAGCCTCCATTCTCCAAACTGATGTAGGTAATTTTCACCTGTATCTCGTAACACCATATGCAAAGGGTATTACTGCTCTTGTTTTGAAAACTTAGCCTTTCACTTGAAGCACACGTGAAGCTTTCTGCGCTGAACTAGAATGACTAAACCAACAAAAACTTTCTTGCACTTCACTTCATAAAACAAAGACATGCCTTTCCCTCTGACTGCAGAGAAACATCTTCAGAAACACAGTACCAGAAGCTTAATCTGTTGTCTGTAGTAGAAAAATCTGATTTCTGAGCCCAATTCACTTAGTGTATGGACCCCCTTTGGAGGGCAGCTCAGAGGTAGGCTGCAGGCTGACTTACACTGTTGGAGGGTGACAACAGCTTGTCCTCGTGATGCTCACACTTGGTGCTCTCGTTCTGGCAGCCAGAGAATGGGGCTGTGAGTGCTGCTCTTGTGCTGCAAATACTATGGGATTTGAGCATTTCATACTGAGGGAAAAAACCAAGCTGAACTGTTGCGTTGGTATCCATTCCTTGATGGTTTTCTGAGTTTATAAAAATGTCAACAGTGATTTAGAAATGCTAAGTTTCAAAAATAAATTTAGGTTGTTGCAACTAAGCATTGACATAGATAAGAATGTGTCACTTTAAGCACTTTTAGTCCAATTCTTTTCTTTTCACTTCTTTTCAATTGACCTAATTGTATTTCAAAGGTAAGTAGATTTTTGTTCTTCTTACTGTTCAAGAACTTTTCTGATTGTAAACATGTTAATTTTGCTCCTTTATGTTAACTGTGGTATCTGGTCTCTCTCTCTTATTTTTTCTTTTTCTTTTTCTTTTTCTTTTTCTTTTTCTTTTTCTTTTTCTTTTTCTTTTTCTTTTTCTTTTTCTTTTTTTTTTTTTTTTTTTTTTTTTGGTTTGGTTTGGTTTGGTTTGGTTTGGTTTTTTCCTGTTTGTTTGGTTTTGGGTTTGGGGTTTTTTTTTGTGTTTAACAAGTGGTGGTGGGGGGTGGGGAAAGTGGTGTATCTTCTGCTTTTTAATGCATTTTCATAGAATCATAGAATAATTTGGGTTGTAAATCTGAGTGGTTTTCTGTAGTTCACCTAGTTCAACCCCTGCTCAGGTCTAATCTGATCGGGTTGCTCAGGGCTGTTTAAAGGGTCTATTGGACACCCTCCAAGGACAGATGTCCCACAATTTCTCTGGGCACCAGTTCCAATATTTGACAGTATTTATGGCTAAAAATTGCAAAATTCTTTAGGTCTAATCAGAATTTTCCATGTTCCAACAATATCCATTGTCTTTGATCATATCGCTGTGCATCCTTTAGAAGAGTCAGGCTCTGTCCTCTCTCTATGCTTTCATCAGGCAGCTGTAGGCTGAAATAAAGTCTCCCCTAAGCCTTTCTTCCTCCAGACTGAGTAAAACCAGTTTCCTCAGTCTTTCCTCATATATCATGTGCTGCAGCCCCTGAACAGCATGGTCACCCTTGACTGGGCTCCATGGTGTGATTTCATAAACCACCACCATGCTCTTGTGTCAGTTTTGATAAATAGGATCATCTAGCCAAGCTCTCTGAGGCATCTCTTAGAAGGCAGTTTCTTCTTCCCCCAGGACTTTAGATATCCCCATGTGGTACCATGTGAATGTCTTTTTCATAATGTTTCCATACAGATTTATATTCAGGCTTTTAAATGCTGCCTTGTGAGAGCTTTGTACAATGGCACAGCTGCTGGAAATGATTTGTCTGCAGTCTCCTAGAATCACATGTATTCACAGGCATATTAGGTTAGTGTCTCACAATCATCCTTTGTCAGAAAGTATTCTCATATTTCTACTGGGCTTTTGGGAGTCCTTATTGCAACTTTCAATACTGAAAGAAGGCCTTATAAGAAGGATGAGGCCAAGCCTTTTAGCAGGGTCTGTTGCAGTACAAAAAGAGATAATGGGTTGGAACTACAGAAAGAATTTTTTTTATTGAGAGTGGTGAGACATGGAACAGATTGCTCAGTGTGGAGGTAAGTGTCCCATTCCTGGAAACATTCAAGGTCAGGCTGGATGGGGCTCTGAGCAACCTCATCTATTTGAAGATATCCCTGCCCATCACAGGGGGTTGGACAGGATGACCTTGAAAGGTCCTGTCCAACCTAAACTGTGCTGTGATTCTAAGGTTGTATGATTGAGCTTGTCCTGTCCAGTTGAGAGTATTGAATGATAATAGACATAACTTTTATTTATTCTGGGGCATATCAATTGCACAATTGCTGCTGAATTATAGCCCATTTCTATTAATTTTAAGCATTAAGGCAACCTTGTCTTCCTGTGTGGCATCCTAATTGATTCCTGCATTAATTGCACATTTTAACTTCATGACATGAGGGAATGTCATCAGTATGACTTACTTGAACTAAGGCACTAAAGAAATGCTATGTGATATCATGTCATCTGTATACAATATAATACAATATTTTTGTAAACTTTTGTGTATACACTATATGTTCAGTGATTTTTAACTTGGCAAAATGACAGGCATCTTCATGTCTGAGTCCTTGAGTTCAGGCTGTTTTAAAAAATAATTGGGCAAAGTTTGCCATTTTGACATTAAGAAACAAAGCTGCACACCTACAATTTTTTCCTTCTATTTCATTAAAACTCCTTCAATTCATGATCACTGGAAAATCCAGAATGCTTCCTGATGTCCTCACTGCTCACCAGGCATGTGAAATAATCACACTAGCACATTACTCAAAGCTGAGAAATTAATTCCTGAGTAACTTTGTTTCAACACAATTTATATCAAAGAGAGACCTGATTACTGCACTGAAATCCAGTTAAATTTAGTAGTATTTTATCAGGGATTAATTTTCCTCACTATGGTGAGGCCAGAGCCTCTTTGCACTAAGCACTAAACTGTTACAAATTGAAAACTTGGTTCATGTCACAAATAGTTTAGTGATGAACATGTGGCACTAACATTAACCAGTATTTTTAATTTGCCACTCAAAATTAAGCAGTAGCTGTTCTGCACAAAAAGAAGGTGATCACAATCCACTGTACTATCCATGGAACAGCCCTAATATGTTTTCAGACCTAGATATAGCCAAAGCCGTAGAAAGCTTGAGGCACAAATCATTAAAGTCTAAACTAAAATAAATAAGTTAAAATAAAATACTAAATACGTTTTCCTATAGGTGTTCACAAGGTAAAATCTGAAATTTTCTGTCAGTACTGATGGAATTTGGAAGATGCTGATGGATGGAAATTCATGAGACTCAATCAAAACTCTTCCTTTAGTGCCTGTAAATTAATGGATTCTGGGGAAAGAAAATTCTGGCCCATGAGATCTGGGAGAAAATCTTTGATTTCATAAGGGTGGGAGGGAAGGCAAACTAGCCTAACACCCTGTTGTACTATAGCAAATATAAATATTTCAGTATTGATTTTGGGGTACATTTCTTTTACGAAGACAGACTGTGGCACATTTTTATGCAATAGGATATACTTAATTGCATTTTAAAGCTCATTTTGTCATTCTGAAAAAAAAGCAATTTACTCTGAGCCTGCAAAGCTCAGAGAGAGCAAAAGGAATCCATTATGTCTCCTGGTCCTCTAGGAAAATATTCTGAATTCCTTTTTTCAAGTGGTTGTCCTGCTGCACTGGGTTTATGTGGACCTTATTGCTCAGATTTCTGGGGTGTTTACTCCTTATGATACCTGCACTTACAACAGTCTTCTCTTAAAACATTTGACAGATGTTACCTTGAACTATTTCAGTTTTTCTAATGGCCAACTAAGTTACTGTCATTTGTTCTTCAACCATGCCTTCTTTCAGGATTACCTTTTTGATCAGAGAGATTTGAATTATATCTTGCCACCTGTTTAAGAGGTGCCTCTACTGCATCAAAATAAGACACCTATGTGATCCTTTCACCATACTTTTAAAAGTGAAATGAGAGGGCATCTGAGAATTTATCTAGTAGCCTAAGAAGCTTCTTCTCATCTGTGAGGCCAAAACTGCCTCACAGACACAAAAAATATATTGGGAATATTGGCCAAGCTGAAATGCTTGTCACCTTCTCATAGGGAATGGCTTCCATTTTGACACAGCCAGAAATGGTTGTCCTAAGACTTATCCTCCAGGTGATGCTTCCCCCTTTCCATTATGCTAAAATGAAGCAGGATTTTTCAATCCAAGTGGCAGGGATTACAGCATAGACAAAGTCCCTACATCATCATTGCTGTTCCTTGAAGTGGGAGAACTTTCTCTTGTGGTGGCAGCATCAAGTTTCCACTGCGGGATCATGCCTACATTTTTGCACCTTTCTAGGAAGTGGCATTAGATGTGTTCCCTGCAGTTTGACTGTCCATTTGGGCAACAGGATTAAACAGGGACTGACCAAAGGACTGGAAGCTTCACATCTGTATCATGGAGTTCCACATTATCTGAACTGCAGGAATGGCTTTCTATCATATCTAAAGTTGTTTACTCAAATGTTCACCACTAAACTACCCATTTTTAAACTTGATAACCTGGAAAGGGTGTGAGTAGGTTTCCTTTCTCTCTTCCAGTATTTAATTAGGCCTTGGCAGAATGTCATAGAGAACTATATTAATTTATTAGTATTTTATCTACCAGGTCCTCCCCAGAAAAGTCTGAGCTCTACCAGTGAATCTATCACAAGCAGATTGATGTATCAGTTTGTGTCCCACAATGCAAGTTTTCCTCTATTTTGAATGTTCATTCATGTGTTTTCAACATTTTCATGAGAGTGGTTGAACTATCAGGCTGTTTGTTGGACAGTCCCCTGGTAATGCAGATGAAACATATCCTCCAGGCCCTGTGTCCCCAGTTTCAGTTTCCCCAGTTGAGGGTAAGGTGGGATGAAGGATGGAGAATTTTAATATCAACACTTTCTCCCTTTCTCAAAGAGACTTCTGCTGCTACTCATCTACCTGTTAGGTATGTGGGCTACCTGTGGAATGTGGGCTATTTGATTCATCTGAGTCTAGAAATGCTTTTCTCCATTCTGCTGATGGAGAAAGGCTCACTCTTTCAGCACTCCTATTTCTCTTGTGCCTTTTAAGTAATGGAATGGAATACAAATTATTAACCAGATTAGATTTTTGGGTTGATGTTTTTGTTGGCATTCCCATCAGACCAGTCTGTTCCAAGTTACCTGCTCAAACTGAAGCAGTCTGGTCTTTTGTTGCATGTTTCTTACCCTTAATGAAGACTGTTTACCATCTGTCACAACCTTGAGCTGTGCTTATCAAGATTTTTCCCTCTGCCAGGCAAGTCACTTGCAGGAATTTAAATTTGGTGTTTCATGTTCTCATGGATTCTCCTCCTCCTCCTCCTCAAAAAAAAAAAAAAAAAAAAAAAAAGTGGCATTCTTTGTTGTTATCTTCTCTGTTAGAAAAACCAGAGAAATCCATACCCCTCTGATTCCTTTTTTGACCTTACCCTTCAAAGATAGGCCAGCTCTTAAGATGCTGCCATCGTTTTTGCTGAAGGTAGTGTCTTTAACATCACTTATTTGTTTATGCTTTCCTTCACCTTCCCTTGGGCTTTTGAGAAACATGCTTTATTTTGTACCTTTAATAGCAAAAAAGCTCCCTTTATATTTGTAGTCCAGGCTATCTCAGAATATACAGACTGTGTATAGCTCTGACAGATCCAGCAGTTATCTAGATGGATGGTAGGTGTCTCAGTATTTGCTATAAAACTTAAGAATCGATACTTCCAACTGAGTGTGCAGCTTCTGTGTGACTGCTGAGTTACTGACCTGCAGTATATCCACCACTCTTTCCCCAGGCACTGTGCCATCTCTGGTGAGCTGCCTTGAGAACTGCCACAGCACTTGACTTGGTAAAGTCAAGAACCTCTGGGAGATAATTTGTGTCAGTTAATTTTATGAAGTCTCACAGTGTGAGCAAATGTGGATATTAATTTGAAAGTTGAAAAGGAAAGAAGTTTTATTAGCTCTATGAGCTCTATTATCAGGGCTTGCTTCAATGTTTTAGACCATGTCTGTGTGGCTGATCATTTAAACAATTTATGGCATGATATGGGGAGTTTTATGCTGTTGTGTCCAAGGTGATGACAAGAGTGTGAATACATCATCCATGGTTACTGCAAAGGAAAAATCTCTGCAGTCTGGAGGGATAAGGTGTAGGTGTACCCTCAGAACAGCTTTATTTGTAGTCTGTGCATCCTAAAGATGTTTCTTTCTTGAAGACCAATCTCTATCCTCTATTCTACCCATGGATTGCCATAAAGGATAATGGGGCAGCAGTCTGTATCAACAAAGATGAAATTTTACTTATGAAAATAAAACAGATTGCTGTTGTTTCATACCATAAACAGAAGATCAAAATAAGATAGTTGTCTCTAACACAGATGTGCCTATAAATACTAACAACAAGCGCTACCCTCCCATTTTTATGTAATTATTTGATAATGGGCAACACTGAGATGTTACACAGTTGTAATTGTTTTTACAATGTTTTTTGAGTTGCTGTTCAGAGAGAAGATATGTTTTTTAAATCCATTTTTGTCAGTGCATTGCAAGATTCTCCCATGTTGCTCATGCCTTTCAAATGACAGCATGGGGTGACAGTAAATGTCGTCAACAGCTTTATCCTTGTAAGTCTTCTTTTTCATGTGCTAAACTCCAAGATTGTATATAGGGCAGGTTTGAAAATGGTGTATCTAAGTATTATTGGTAACAACCTGAAGGCTTTAGTCTGTGTTCCAGGGTTTGGTTTCAGTAGAAGTGCTGAGTTCCTTAATATAAGTAAGTCTTTCAGTATCCATGCAAGGAGGTGTTCTTAGCACTTTATGAGAATCCCATTTTCATAATGGCTAGGATCCAGTTTTACTTTAAACCTTTATTGCCAATGAAATGGCCGCAGATGCAGCTGAGGATCTAGTTTGTCCCTGGGCAGGCCATGCAGACGCTGTGGATGCCTGAAGAATTTCCCAATCTGTCATTTTGCTGAAATGGAGCATCCTGTCATCCTCACCACAATTTCTGATATGAAATCTTCATGAATTGCTCAAAGAACTGACAACCTTGAGAAAACAGAACCCCAAGATAAAACTTCTCCAAGGGCACAAACCCAAGCTTATTTCTCCAGCTTATCTTCAACTGCTTTCTGCAGTAAGAGGAGAAAACTGCTTGTGCTCCCTCTCTTAGTTCTAGTCCAAAGTCAGCATGTTTTGGTGGAAATTTTTAATGTTTTCCAGCCTCACTGAATACGTTTTTTAGGGCTTCTATTCAGGTCATTTCTATGAGCAAATAATGGGCACAAATGCAGTACAGCTAATTGTACAGCTGAGCTACTCCTGCCTAAAGCAGGCAGATGTACCTTCTAACTTGGTCAAGTTTCAACAAGTGGAATGCCTCTGAAACATTACTACCTATGCATGACACTACTTGGATCAGACACTTCAATACAAGCTATTTATCATACTGAAATTTGGCTTTTTGTAACAGTGATCTCAGTTTTCCTTCATACATTTCAGATACTTATATTTTGCACTCGAAAACCAGGTCTCAAGAAACAATGCATTAAGCATGTTTCTCATTAAGAATGATTTTTTCTTCTTGTTAGGTGTTTTACTTTTAAAAGCAGTTCCTACCTTCTAAAGAGAAAAATATTTACTGCCGCATCTTCTCTTTAAATCAATGAAACAGAATATTAAAAACTATCTTCTTCAACTATATGGAAGAACTATGAGAGCAAGGCAGCAGTACATTGCTTGAGGAGTCAGGAAGGGTAAGTATTCACCAGAACAAGTGAGGACGTGCCTTTCAACTGCTTCATTTGTACACTGATAGGGTAAAATATTATGTCCAGGGAAAAAAAAAACAAAAACAAGCAGAGAACCTTTGCCTTGGAGATGCTTTTGTGGAGCTTCCTGCCAGCATGTCCTCCATAAAAAGACAAAGATGCATCTGGCAGAAAGGTTCAAGATCCTGCACTAAAACTGGAAGAATGTCGTGAAGATCCTTGGACAACGCTTGTGTCTCTGTGGAGGCAGCCTGTTCAGCTCACATGGCTCTGCTTATGTCATGAAGGTAAGATTGCAATTTAAATTCTTTTTTCACTTTTTATAAAGTCAGTTTCAAAGCTCCTGTTCCTTTTTCTGACTGGATTTCTCTTGCCAGTCTTACTGATTTAAAAAAATAGTTTTCAATGTTTTTTCTCTCTTCTCTTGCTGTATGAAAGACCACATAAATGAGTAAATTAATCACTAGGTTATGAAAAAAACCCTGATTCTACACAAAGGCTTGTGTTGCAAAAAAAATTTATCAAATAAAAAAATAATCAGTACAGTCAGTATAGATTTAAGGTCTTCTACAACAATTGCAGTATTGCTGTAATTGCAGTAATGTCAGTAAAATTTTTTAAAATAAATTTCATTTTGTGTAACTGAGTTACCCACTGGCAACTTATTTAAATTACATTGGAAGATACTGGAGTCTAGCTTTTTTTAATTCCTGCTTTTTAAGCTTTATTTTTCCTTCCCTACTTATTCCAAAATTCAGGAAAATGCAGTTTTCTTTGGAAAGCTTGAAAAGGAATCTAATTTAAAATTGCGTTAGTCTTCCTGAATGTCCTTATTTGCACTTCACAAGTTACACATTAATAGATTGGGAGTCTTTTTCCTTGCAGAAAAATGTGCACTGTTTATATCTCTTATGTCAATAGGACCTTTGCATTGAGAGGTACCTTCTTCTAGCTGAGTCTATTTGTGTTTTCTCAGTGCAGAGAGGCAGGCTCAAGACCCATCTTAAAAGCACTTGGGGTTTTCTTTGGGTCTTGGGTCTTTCTTTGTAGACAGCTGTTCCAGGACATCACTGCATCACTTTCTTTCCAAAGCCTTGAATAAAAACTAGTTCTAATACATTTTTTATTTAAATAGTCCTCTTCTGTTACTGGTGCTTGTGCATCAAATTCCAGATGAGATCTGACCCATTTTTATATAATGGTAATATTTCTTCTCTGTCTGTGGAAAATTTCTTGTCTGGCTTACCGCAGGATGCCTTTTACCCTTCATGCCTGAAGCACACTGGTGGCTTAGAGTCATTCTGTGAATTACTGGTATGCTCAGTTCCTTCTCCTTAATCAATTAAAACTGATGAACTCCTAAGTTACCATGGACTTTTTTTCTTTCCCCAGGGCAGAATTCATCTTGCTTGACTCTAGTTGTCTAAATGCTGGGTATTGGGTATAAATCACATAAACACTCTCTGCAGTAAATGCATGGAGTGGAAGAGACATCTCCAGAGGCACATTCAAAGATGTCTGGGATAAATCACCTCCTGGATGTGTTTTTTTATTCTCTTTCCATTGGCAATGTAGAGAGCCTAGACAAGCAGCTTGTCTCAGTGTTGAAAATAGGGAGACAAAGATTTCTGCCCCCCTCCACCCTTCCTTTCTCTTCACACTGTTTTAAATTTTAACTCACATCAATTAGCATTTGTCAAGGTCATCTACTCTTCACTTCTTCGAGTGACATCTGATCATCACTGAATTGATGATGAATCCTATCTTTGAGTCAACAAAGTGCTTTGAAAGGTACAAAGCACTCCACAAAAAAATGCATTTAAATCAAGGGATGTGCAGCTTTTTCCAGTATCTTTGAAGATATTGTTTAGGCAGTTAGAACACATCTCCCAGCTTTTCAGACCTTTTTCCTTGTTTGCCCTAGTCATACTTGCATTTTTAAATTTTTGCTTGCAAAGTTTTAATGCACTGTGAAAATTTAGGAGAAGGTTTCTGCAAAACTACTGGAGACATTTGTGTGATTACTTATCAAATTTTTCATGCAAAGTTAATATGAAACTGGTTTCTTTTTTTTTGATCATCCTGCTGATTTAGAACAGTGTATTAATTCCACCAAAGGTGCTTAAAACTGAAGCTACAGCTCACTTTAGCAGTGAACAGTAAGAAACAGTTCCAGAACTAGTAATGTTAAAGATTTTCTTTGAGTTGCTAGAGCTGAATTCTGGTGCTTAAATGCATTTCAAGTTCTTGAATCAACATTTCTTTTACTGGTTCATTAGCAGAATATGGCTACTGAAAAACAAAAAAATGGGATTAATTTAAATGACTGGAGATGTATTTATCAGAAGTCTTCAAATGTGAGCTAGTCATGTTGGGCTCCCTTTGAACTGGAGAGAAATAGGCACTACTAGATGCTACTCATATCATTGGGAAGTAAAGATCAAAAATAGGTAAGTGAATTCACATCTAGGAAATGCCCATTTCTCTGTGATAAATTATTAAGGAAGTCTAAGCTGACCAGCTCAAATGTTCATGCTTACCTTGTAGATGCTTCAAGTTCTTTGCTTTTAAAGCCAGCAAATGAAAGAACCCAGCTGAGAAATTATAAGGGTATTGAATTTCATCAGTTCAGAAGGTCTATGAAGCTTTCTGCATTTTCCTTTATTTGTTGTGGGGTTTTTTGTTTCGGTGTGGTGTTTTGTTCATTTGTTTACATTTACTATTATAGCATTTTCTCTTCCTACTTTTATGTCATGCTATCCTGTTAGCCCTTTTGAAAAGCATATTTAAGCCAGCAGAGGGCAACATGGAAGAATAACTTTGATAATACTACACAACCTGGTGTTGATTTTGGCACCACCATGTCTGTACTTGTTTGGTTTGGGATGTACCAGCCTTCCCAGTCTCTCTGAGTGCTCAGGGACCAGCACTGTCTGCCAGAGCTCCTTGAACACATGCACTGGCCTCCCTAAGCCCTTTGGACCACCAGTGCTGGAGATAAAGCAATGAGCTTTGACAGCCTGAAAAGGAGTGTCTATGTTCTATATAAATCTTAATATTTTATTTTGCATCAAACTTTAAAAGGAATGATTAACAGCCCTTTGTAATTGTTCACAGTTTAACAACAGATCTTTCTGAGTACTTATTAGTATTGGTATAGAAATTACATAAATTGTATTTTTCAAGATCAGAGGGGGCAGAATTCCCAACTATACTTTTCCTTTATTTCTAAATCCCATTTCAAGTAAATTGCAGGTCAGTATAATAAACAGCAGAAAAAAGGCAGATGGAGAATGTGAAACAATTTCAGGAATAATGCCATAGTTATGAATTTAAAGTCAAAAGACTGTTTCTCTTTTCTTAGGAAAATGCCATGTTTTTACTTTGAGCATATGTTGTTATTTCCTCAGAGGTGCACAAAATCCTTGTGTAGTTCTTACATTTCAATTCAAAAGGCCAAGGTTTTCTACAAATGAATCTCACCATCTCAGATGGGCCATTTTAGGGGATTGTAGCAGCTGTTTGTTTACATTTATTGTTTAGGATGCACGTCAATTTCCATGAGACTACTCACATTACACATCCACAGCTTTCATTATATCCCTTACTCAGTTCCAATTGGCCAAGTATGGTCCTTCTCTGAAGGTTAAACTGGTTTAAAAGCAGTGAATTTATTGACAGAGCAAAGTACATTTTGATGATTTTAAAATATTCTGCCAACACTTCAGAAAAGAACTACATCAAAAGCAATCCAGCTTCTTCACTCTTTGCTTTGAATGTGCATCATCAGTGATGTCAGTGGAGCTCTAGTAAAACAGTTGTTAATTAACTTATGTCCCTTCTCATGGTGCTGCAGAATAAAAGCACAAAATGTTGTAGGAGCAACCTGAAGAGCAAACATTTGTTTGTTTGGTTCTTTATTAATAATTTATCATGAAATGTTGTCAAATTCTCCCAAGCTATGATGACATTCCTAGGACTGGACCCCATCAATCTTGCCCCATCCTGATCATTAGGATACACGAGTTATTGTAATACTTGCTCCTGCAAACACTTCTTGACCCAGCATGAGTTCAGGTTTGGTTGGCAACTTAAGAGTAACAGTGTCCTCTTGAATATACCTTTGAAAACAGAAAAAAAGGCTGCAAACCTAAAATTAAATTAAATTGAATTTGTTTTATGAGCTGTCCTGAAAATAAACAATCAGAGCATAATAGTGGCTCTTATATGAAGATCAGAAAGTAAAACAGACCAAAAATCACCCAAACCTTAGTTCTTCCTATTACTCTTTTCAAGGTTAGAAAAAGCCTGCATGGAATAAACATTGAAAAATCAAAATTATTTCAATATTCTTAAATTATTAAGGCTTTGTGTGTGGATAATTGTTCCTTTCATTTAAAACAATAGCCAGCACTTGCCTCTTCAGATATCCCCATTTACTCATTTGACTTAGTGAAAAGTGTTGACGCTGAGATTTGTTTTACATCAGGTAAAAACAGAGACTTTTTGCTCTTGTGCTCTTCAGGCAGAGTCTATAGAGAATGCTGTGAGCCATCCTAGAAACCACAGCATGTCAAGCTTCTCTGACAAAGAGTAGAATCCCATTCTGTACAGCCATATCTGGGTACTGCCTTCTTCACATATCTTAGCTTTCCACATTCCTGTTTCACATACCACTGACATCCTAGTGCCTGCCCTTTGAGTAGGAGTGCTGTAGAAATCATGCATATGGGAAACAGCAACATAAATTTTGCAGAGGTAAGAAAGTTTAATTTTGAAATGTCACAACTTTTGAGTGTTTGACTTATGACCTTCCCTGATATTTTTAAGCAATTTTCTGGAGTTAGAAACCCCAAACAAATCTCTTTGCATGCTACAATGATATTCACACAGGTTTTGTACCTGTTTCTCCTGGAGAGATGTTCTGCAACCTCATTCCTTGCAGAGCTAGAAATTTCTTCTTTATTTCCAGGTGAAAACAACATTAATCTTTGTTGCAAACTTTGGGCCTTTTAAACAGTTCTCTTTCAATCTATGATAGCATCTTACCACTTCACATTCCCTCTGGTTTTCTTTAGCTAATCAGCAAACTCTTCTACCATTTTAATCCAGGAGATTCTTTAGAATCTGCTTAATCAGGCCTTTGATAATCATCTGTCTCTACTGACAGTACCTCATATGTACATACTACCATCACATGTACATTTTTCAGTACATCAGTAGCTCTTGATCATTCTGGCCCTGATTACTGCCAGTGGTTGAGGTTGTTACCATTACCTGTTGACACTACACATTTATCCCATGGCTATCACTTATAGTCCTGAAGGGTATCTGGTTCTTCCTAAATATTATCCTCACCAAACCAAACAAAACAACATAAAAAACACTGACAGAATAACAGTGCTGTAAAAATGTTATGAAATGAGAAGTTCACTTAGAGTAAAGAAGTGAACAGTGAAAATTTCTTTTAATGAATAGTTTAGAAGAGTTATAATTCCATGTTACAACTGAGTTCGAGTTTACTTATACTTGAGACCAAACATCAGGAATGCCAAACAGCTGTGCTAGGCCAAGTGAGAAAGTCACTTAGCCATAGATGAAACTTGTCATGAGAATAACATGGATTGTGCTTTTAAGCTGGGGCATTTATGCTTCACAAATGGCAAAGAAACAGAAAAATGAAGCCCATAAACCAAAAACCCATCAGACACAGGAATAGCTTTCAAGCTATTTCAGTGTTTCAAAGGAAAACAGAGTTCTAGAGTTTAGACACTTCTCAAAGAATTGGACTTTCCCTACAACGTGTCAAAGCCCAGTCAAGCAAGCAGAGATGGGGAGGAATGGTAACACAGATGAGAAGATTCCTGAAATCCCAAAGAGAGAGTACCCAGAGGAAACAGAAAAAGAACACAAGCATCGTAGTAGCAAGGCAAGTTGTTACTTCTTGTCCTTAAAACCAGCACAGACCAGGAGCCTTGCCAGTCCCAGCAAAGCAAAAGTATTGAATACAAAGCTGGAGATTTTTTTCAAGCAGATGAAGCACTGGCAAACCTTGAAGGTGGGAAAAGCAGACAAAACTAAGAAGTGGGATGAGAATTTCAGACATGGGGGTGGGAACTCAGTACCATTGGAATCTCTTTACATCATTGAATTATGTGGCCCATCCAAGTAGAATATCCAAATTTTCCAAGCAGGATGAGAAAGAAAGTTACTAGAAATTATTCCAGTGTTGTATAAAACCACATGCCTCTTTTCATTGAAAAGTGTGAACTAAGACTAGAGTGTAGGTTGAGGCAGGGACAGCCACTGTGTTCAGATAGAAAGGTCTAGGGTACTTCAACTGGATGATGACTCGCAAAAAAAAAAAAAAAAAAAAGCTTTGAAGAGAGCTATTTCCATTTTTTTTTTCATTAAAAGGTCACCAGAAGATAACATGGTATTTTACAGCAATATTGAGACTTTTATTTCATTTGCCTAGCCAAACTCTCAGTTTTAGTTCTGTTATAGATACATATCCTGCAAGCAGAATTGGAAAGAGACTGTGTGGACAATTCTTCAGAAGAAAAATAAAATTCTTTTAACAGTCATGCATTTAATCAAGGTATGTTGAAGCATTAAATGAAAAATACGGGGTTTTGCTGTCTGCTAAATCAGGTAATATTAAAGCCAGACAGCTTCTTATTACAGTTAGTCTACTATCTTTAAATTTCAGTTGGGGGGAGAAAAAAGAAACAGTGCAGTTGTTTAGAAATATTTCTAATGTCATTCCAGGTCTTCCAACATCAAAATGAAATCAAATATTTGAGTACAGACTCTTTTCTGGCCTTTATTTAGATTATGAGAAGAAATTAAATGGAAATGGAAACAAAGAATGAAAGATTATACAAAGTATAAAATGACTAACAGAAAAAGAAAGAGATGAAAGATGTAAGTAAGAAAAAGATGTCGTGTATCCACCTTGAAATATTCTATGCTCTTTGTTGTAAAAGTGAATAGATATTTCTATGGATTTCCAAAGTGCATGTTTATGCCTCTAGCTAAAAATAAGTTTTTCCAAGACACTGATTTCAAAGGTGTGCTACTCTACAGTTTCATAAATTGTGTAGGTCCATAAGATCCATCAAACACTTCAATAGGGAAGTAAAAATTAAAGTTTATTCTTTACTTAAATATTTGTTTCACTGCTGCCATCTGAAGTTTGACCTACCTGGTTCACAACAAGGGAAAATACTTAAGCTCTGTTGTTATTTTCTGAGTATACAGCTCACACTAATGGATTGCTGCAATATCACTCCCCTCAAAAGATAGAACTCCATCAGGTCTGGAGAAGGACTTTATAAGTCATAGTGCAAGACAAAGAAATAATTATAGATAACAAAATTTGCAAATTTAGTTTTGTCAAGACTTTTTTTTTTAACAGGAAAAATTCACTCAAAGTAGCAAATGCATCTTATCTCTGACATATTTAGATTTGATACTTAAATCATTACATTATTTTAACATTTGATACTTTGACATATTTAGATTTGATACTTAAATCATTACATGATTTTAACAAAAAGCACACAGGAAGTAAGAATTTTTTTAAATTATTTTGGGTCTAGTTATGTAAAAAATAAATCTCTGGTGAAAGAAGATTACAAAATAGATATTAGCTTCTTAAAAGATACGAAAATCTAAAGTTAAATTGTGGTGCCACTTTCAATTATCTTTTCTCATTCCACATTATCTAAAGCTACCCAGGAAAAGTAGATGCTGCTCCAGTTTAAACAGTTTATCATGTCTTGTTGAATGTATTTGGTGACTTTATTGGCATCTCCTGATTATATACAAAGTGTGGGGTGAGAACAATTAATCATTCTGGAATATATCCTAATGAATTTTTAAATTAATATTCTCTTTGTTTTTTCTGTTCAAGCACTCAATGAATATTTGATAGCCTGTTTTTTTTTTTTTAGTGGTTTGTTTACATTAGAGTAGTCTTGTCCCAGTCTGTCACTTTAAGCTTTTCAATTATTTTCAGAATCTCAGATAAGCTTGACTGAAAGACCTAATCTTTTAGTTCATGTCTTCATTAAAGATGGCATAAAAATCAATCCTTCATTAACATCTGTTGAACAAGGCCGATGCTGCTAGAGAAATTCTGCTACATCCCCAGACAGTGTGAATCAAATCCTTAATGAAACTATCTTCTGATTGCTAATGTCTCCTTATTAGCAAGTGAATGAAAAAAAAATTAATCTTAGTTCCTTGTTAGGTTAAACAAGCAAATCAGAGGGGGCATATTTATTTTTGTTCCAAGAGCAAGAACAATGAAGAGAAAAAACACATAAATCACCTAATGAAAATCCCAGAAATAATAAAGTGCATGCAACTTGTGGGAGTGATGGGAAGATGTGAAGATTTCCAAAGCTCCTAACTTTGAAGATTCAAAACTCTTAATCTGTTCACAAACAGATTTTAGCATCTGTTTTGTATCAGCCTAAATGAAGATGAAGTGAAAAGCAAATATTTAATATGACTGTCTGAATCTCACAATAAAATATAAACATTTGCTACAGATAATTTAAATGAATATACCTGTAAAAATGTGGGATAAACTGACTTTGCTTATTCATTTTGCCACTTATTCTACTGCCACTTATGGACCAAAAAAGCTTCATTCTAAATTTATGGATGCATCTTGTCACAGTGCAAGGCAAGGAAATTTGGTTGCTGTATCTGTTTATTTTTAAAGAGAACTCCAACTAAGGTTTTTTTTTCTGTTAACACTCAGTGTGGCCTTTCTCAGACCAAATACTAATCATTCCACCTTCACTTTATAGGCAACAGATAAACAATGAGCAATTCTGCAACAGAATTTCTCTCATCTTACAGAAAATATCGTAAAGAAGGCAGTTTATTTGTGCTCAAGAAATGCTGGGATTTTTTCTCCACCCCCTCTCAATGGGAACTGTGTAGGGAGACTGGAATGCCAGTGAAATTATGGAAGTCTAGTCTGTAAAGGTGTAGATATTGATGGGATGAATCCTGCCAGTAACAGAGTTTGCTTCTCATTTCTAGGAATTACACTGCATTATAGCCCAGTTTTATTTGAATGGACAGATTTTGAAATCTTTGGCTGCAGCTCACCTTTTACAGAGTTTTCAGATCAAGGAGGCCAGGAAAAAAAATCTTACAGGTAACAGCAGAAACTGAAAGCCTTTAAAATGTGAGAAAACATAAAAAACAAAGGAAAACAGAAAAGCAGGGTTCATGTGTAAATTTTTTTTTTTATATTGTTATAGGCCATTATACAGATGTCACTCCCTGTTTCAGGCATCTATTACACATCTGAGGTTAATTCCTGAAGCTGTGCAGATTTAAATATAGTTAGACACAATCCTTGAATACTTCTACTGATTTCAAGAACTCAATGTAATCCTCTGATTTCAGTGCCTTATGTCTTGCAGTGTTCATTTTTCTAGCTTTATTTCAGTTTCTATTTTTATGTGCCCAGGCATAAGTACATGAGGCCAAATTCAGTAGAAAATAACTGAGTACTCTACAATCCATTCTTGAGTGTTTTAGTCAGAAGTGGCATTTCTCATTAGCTGTGCTAAACACTTCTTCACAGGTCTTTGTAAGTGAAAGCTGTGACCAAAACAACAACAACAACAACAACAACAACAACAACAACAACAACAACAACAACCAGAAAACCAACCAAAAAACCCCCTTGACTTCCCAGCAATTCCCTACCAAAAGTTTTCTTCTCTCTGAGACAGAGTCTGACATTGTCTTGCGCCACTCACTGCTGGTGTGCTCATGGAAACATTTCTTCTCAGCCTTGGTAATTACTTGCTCACTAAACCTGATTCAGTGGAAACACCATCAGCTTCATGACGCAACCATTTGCCTCCACCAAGCCCAGCTCTGCCACACTTGCTTTCCCTGAATATTTCCGGAATGTTCCTCTTCAGCTGCATTGTCTCACTGAGGTGGAGGATGTTTGTCTAAGCCCAGACTTTTCAAGTGGAGGAGCCTTGCTGCTCTGGTTAATTAAATTCTTTAGATGCATCTAACACTGAAAAATATTTCCATCCCCTCCATTCTGGGGCTACTATTCAGAGCCCTGTGCTGTACTCTATTCTGCCCCGATCTGTACTCTCTGACAGGTGGGAAAATTGGGAACCCAGCCAAGAATAAAAGTGGTAGTATGTTCTTATCCCCAAGGAAAGCAAAAAACCCTAATCAACTAAAGAATTTAATGAATTCCCACCTAAATAAAAGCACAGAGAAACATCTTTAGGTATGTCTTAAAATTCAAAATAATTGAGAGTAGCCATTTTAAAATGACATTTGGGAGTGAATTCCAGAGAGAGAAACTTTTTTAACATGCAGAAGATAAACACCTTTTCCTAATATTGACTAGCATTGTAAAAGGTGTTCATAAAAACTGTCTCTAAATGCTTTTCTAGGTCAAGAGCAGCATCCTAAATTATGTTTGTAAACTACCAGTCAGCCAAGGAAAACAAAGGCATCCTGGTTCTCCCCTAATTAGGAGAACCCCACAATTTGCTTCAGCTCTCTTGACCCATGATTTTGAGGGCTACCTGGAATGAGAACAGTCTAGAGACTGTTTGTACACAGAAGTGTTGAAACCCCTGGCTGGCAGAAGCAATTATCCTGGCTGCTTTTGCTCCCATCTCTATTTCGTAAGCACCGAAGGTCACCAAGTGGGAACTGAATTAACAAGAAAAAACCCAAATCCTCAAACGAATAACCCTGCTGAAAGGAAGATCTTATTCTTCTCATATCCTCTGGTTGTTAGCCTGAGTAGACAAGACAGGTCTATCTTAGTTTTTTCAAATCCTAATAGAAGAGACCATGTACAGGAAGTCACTGTAAGAAATGAGGTTCTGAGCAGGGATCATTAGCACCAGGCTCCAGCCTTCTCTTTTCTCTCATAAGGTCTTTGATCTGAGAGTAAGAAAGAACTGTCTTCTGGAAACGTTCAACAAGAAAAAATTTGACTCCCAGTGTATCCTTCCACTGCAGCTCCCGGGAAGTTACTGCCACCTCACCAATGTTATTTTTACAGCATCACCCAGGTCCTTTCAAAACTCTGTTATTGGCTGCAGAAGTGCAGGACTTCGTCTTTAACCTAACTCTGCTTTTAAGCAATGAGTGTGCTGTGTCATAGCCAAGGTTTGAAAAGCTGCAGAGGATCTGGATATGTTGTTTTCATAGACTCATTTAAAATTCAAATATCAATTGAGTAACTGATTTAGAAAAAAATGTGTTATTCCGCAGTGCGTTGTGTGGCAATAATTGTGTGACAAATTTCGAGGTACAAAATGTAAACATTTTTGCTTGAGAACTCTGAGGAAGTGCATATATTTTGTTACAGGGAAAGTGTGTCTTTTACCACCACCTGACCTGAAAGCAGTTAATAAGATTTTTTCAAAATATTCTCTGTAAAAATTAGATGTGAGCAGATACCAAACTCTAAAAGTGCATCTCTTACAACCTAGAGGCATTTTGGAATGGGTTTTTTAACAATGTGAAGTCCATCTTTCTCCAAACAGGTCAAATATTAATTATTTTAAAGCAGTGCAATGGGATACAAGGGATGAGAGCAAGTGTGCACATGGCAAGAGAAAACTGGGATATTATTGGGAGAGGAGGCCAAACCCTTGAATTCTATTGGTGTCCAGTCCTGATTTTTTCACTGGCAGATTGTATGATCTTGAATAACTCATGTAAACAAATCAGAAGGCTTTTAAGGATTTAAGGATTTTAAGGATTGATAGGTAAATGCTTTAAATAATCCTTTGAAGGAAATTTTCAGTCAGTGCATGCACATCCAAACAGAAGCCTCAGCAGGGATTTAGCAATGCTAGAGGAGATGCATGTGAAAGAAAGCAACTAATCCACATTCAGTTTTACTAGATGATTTCCTTGTTCTAGGAAGTCAACTTTTTATTACAGAAGTACAACCTATATGATTTAATTTTATTTCCTGTGCATTCTTTTCAAATTCAGAGAAATAAAAACTATTTGTGTAGGGAAGGATGGATATGGGGGAAATATTTTATTCTGGAGAGACATTTTAAGCAACAGAAAATAGGGAACAATTATTTTCTTCCCTAACTGCATTTAATTTCCCACAGAATACTTTGTAGACAAATGATAGGGGCCATAACTTTACTTGTTCAAAATTGTTAAGCAAATTAATCTGTGAATTTATTTAGAAGTACATCAGGTTCTCTCTTACAGTACTGGGCTTTGAAAGTTCACAATAGGTTTCACATGAGAAGCATGAGACTGATGCTGGCAGTGAGTTTATTTGCTTAGGTTGGGACAGGAGCAAGAAGAGAAGCACTGCAAATGTTTACTCTGCATAAAATAATTTAATAACATCCATTAAGCTTGCAAGACTGAGTCAAATCACAAAAGCCTGTAGCATTGGTGAATTGCTAGTTATTCTCTGCAGAATTATGGGAAAACATCAATGACTAATATTTTATTAATGCTGTTAATGTAATATTTTTTTTAATAGAGATCACTAAGAATTGCTGCCTGTAACTTAGAGGAAAATTAGTTTGAAATTGCTTTGTGTGATTCATGTTTTTGGGGTTTTTTTTCCTGCAAGTTCTCAATCTACTGCAAAATCTGTACAGCATAAAAGCAGTGGGTGATCATTTAATACACCAGAAGAGCATCTAAGATAGGGAATTATGCTGTAAAACCATCTTAGCATGCATTCCCTGAGTGACTGTGCTGTGATCTGAGTCTGGGAAGTGCAGACAATTCAGTAACTGGCCCCACAGCTGGGCAAGGTACATAGGAGCATATCCATGTTATTCCCTGGTTCATCTTTTAGAGCTGGCAGTTCCTTATAATGAATTTTTTTGCTGCTAAAATGTCACTCTTAAAAATAAGATGTTGTGGAAATTGTTTAATTCTGACCTTTGAAAGTACACATCCTCTCCTTTGTGAGATTCTGGTCTTTTTCGTTTTTTTTCCTTTGCTGTATTTATGACCATAATTACATTTAAAAAAAAATATAAACACCCAAAAAAAAAAAAACAAAAACAAACAAACAAACAAAAAAAAAACCAAACAAAAAAACCAAAACCAAAAAACAACACATGAAAAATCCAACCAACCAACCAACCAAAAAACTCCCCCACCAAACCACAGCACAGAAAGAAAAAAATAGGCACATCTTCCCCCCATCCATCCCCAGTCCTCATACATTTTTCCTTAAAGGAAATCAGAATTACATTTCTCAATGGAGATGTGAAGGTTTGTTTCCTTATTTTGAAAATCCAACAAGTGTACATTGCCCTTTTTTTTGGCTTCAGCAGCAAAAACAAGCAAAAGCATGCATCAGTATGTATAACACTCAGTATTTGCAAAAAGTAGTAAATTGCCAGCACCATCTTAAAACCATTTGTAAATAAGGGTCAAATTCTCTAAATAATTTTACTAAGAAAACTGTTCAGGTTTAGCAACAACCAAGCAGCACTGACTGTGAAGTAAACAGACTTTTCTTTGGATTTTGTAATTCGGTGGTCAGAGACATCATGAAGTGGAATTCAGATTCATTGTTCCCTGTGGTTTTGATGATTTTGAACCCACTTTGGGTATAACCACAATATGTGTCCCACCAGTAGTCTTGTCACAGTAGTTATTTAACACTGATACTTATTTAACACTGGATATTGCTAGGATAAAGGATGAGCTATTTTATCACCTTCAATCACATGTAATACTTTCATTTACAAAATAAATTTGTTCTGTTTGTATATAATATTCGCCCATTCTGTCCCACAGGGTATGTCCCTGGGGCAAAATATGCTAAATAATTAGCACTCTGGAATATCTGTACTCTCCCTTTACCAGGGTTCATACAGTTCATTCAATCATCTGAAAGCATTTTGGGTGTAGCTAAGGGCACAATGAGGGCTTCAGAAGCAGTATTACAGATATGGGGATAACCTAACTTAGTTTTCAGAGCTTGGTTGCAAGTGGCTGGATATGAAATTAATAAACGTGCAAACCCGTGAGAGAAGCAAGCTAGACTTTTATCAGCACGTAGTTACCTCCAAGGAGAAACCTGGGTCCCACAGCAGAGCACTGGGCATTGTCCATTGGTGCCTCCCTGAATCCATTCAAAAATTAGGGATGACAGGTAAAATTTGCATTCCTTTTTTCCTGCTTATCTTGCAGTTTGAGCCCTGAAGTAGCTAATTTTTAACTCGCTACAATAAATATGCTTGCTGACTAATTTTGCTTTTAAAGATCCCTTTAAGCTCTCAGAAACTTTTAGGTTCTCAGTGACTGGAGAAGATAAATTATACAGGCAAGTTTGAAAGGCTTATTTATGTAGTCATTCTGCTATACTGTGATCCAAGAAAGTGGTCTGCAAGTCATTTTTGAGAATTATAGACAACCTTTTTTTCTTGATACCTAGGCATGGAGGTTTCAGCAGCATTTCTCTTTCTGTTTTTTCTTCCCTTTTTCTCTTCATATATTTTAAGAGTGTCTTCTCCTTTCCTTTTTCTTTTCAGTCCTTTCTCAGCCTCTGCACCAGTTTTCATGGCTAACAGATTTACTTGAATATTTCTTTTATTTTGTTAAATGTGATGAACTGGGTACTACTTGAATCTGAAATGACCTTTGAGGAATAACAAGTCAGTAGGTTTGAAATGGGCCTTAAAGGATTCTCTTGGTGATGATCCAGAATTTTGTCTTCTGAATCCTAAATACTGCTTATTTTATAGTATCACAAACTACAGTGCCAGACCATCCTAGAATGACAATGGGCCATTCTAATCTGGCTGCAATATAATTATATAAATAAAAATATTAGCATAGACTAACATATAGGTGAAACAATACAGCACCTGAAACTGCCTTTGGAAAACCGCTGAGGAACTTCTCCATGTCCACAACAAATTAGATTAAGCTACTTCCTGCAATAAAATTTGATTGATATTTTTATATCTTAATCTTTCAAGTACAAGGCCTACCTGCAAAATAAAAATTAAAAAAATAGTATTTTTTATGTCTTCCAGAGGATTTTGAATGCCTAATTCATTTATTAATACTAGAACATGTTTTGCAAAGGGTAAAAGTATAAGTTATCTTCCTTTTTTGATAGATTCTCTCTCACATCTCACAGTCCTCTGTATGCTTCATTTCTACAAAGTGAGACAAGTGGCAATATCTCTACAAACTTTTTGCCCAGTGCCCTTTTGCTGAGTGGGTCTGGTGACTGCAGGCAAAATCATCAGGTTGTACAGAAGTAGGGAGGGAAGGGATGCATCATCTTCCCCTTCTTTTAAGGTGACTTGGAAAAGCAATGTAGTATTTTATTCTGCTTCAGCACCCTAAGGATTATTCTACCTATTTCAAGGAAATAAAATTAAATAAAAGCTAGCAGGTGTACAAAGCTAAGTAATAGTAGTCATCTTCCACTCCTTCAGGATGTACAAAAAGCTGGGGCCAATTCTTCCTATGGAGAGGCAAGGCACATACCAAGCTCAGATGAAACACTCTAAGAAAACAGGCATGTTTCCTCCTCCTGAGAACACAGTGGCCTCTCCCCAATGAGATCATTATTCTGTCCATATCCATTTGTGGAAGTGTTTTTTCACTTCCACAAAGAAAAATCCATGTGATTTTTCTTTCCAGGAGAATGGGGACTATGAGAAGCCCAACTATGATAACCTTTTGTATGAAAGCCCATAGCTGCTCTAGAAGAGAATAATGACATTCAGGTCATGATAGCTGTGTCTTATATGTCCATAATATAAAACTTGTGCATTATAAATAAAGGGGAAACAGTAGCTTCTCCCCATAGGACTTGCAGTCAAAAATTTAGCTCTGAAACAGTGAAAAATGGCATGTTACCAGTGCATGAGGTGGTAATTTATTTAATAGAAAAAATATCACATATTACATATTGCCTTGCTTGTCTGTCACTCTTATGGAGTGGTACCAAAATGGGATATGCATGCAGCTGAGATCAGACCTAGAGGAGAATAAAGAGCACGTGAAGGAGAAATAAAAAAAATGGAGGAAAATCCACACAGAGTGTGAAAGTGAAATATATTTGGGAATATAAGGACATGTAAAACCTTTAGGGCAACCATTAGAATGTCTCCACCTTTCTAAGGTAATGAAAGCCTGAGTCTGCTGTTGCTCAGTTTTACTTTTGCCTATTTCCAACCTACTCAGGGGTGTTCATAGAATAACAATATGCTTTCTCTTAAATTCCATGTAGAGGTCAAGTTTTCTCTTTTACAGGAATGCTTGAGCCAAACAATAAGAGTACTAGGGCTGAAAATCATAAAGATTACACTGAAGAAAACCACATATAGTTTATTTTTGTTCTGATCATTAAAAACAAGACAAAGAATGACAACTTAGAACTATGTTTGGAAACTGTGTAAGACCTGATAGCAAAAGTTGAAATTCTGTTGCACACAAATATTTATACTGAGATCAAGAGAGAAAAAAGTCGTTTTATCTATAGCTTTACTGTGAGATTGTGAACATTGGGTGAAATTCAGAATTTTTTTACTCACAGAAAACAGGAGCAGTTTTGTTCTGCCCTTAATAATGTAATTCTGAGGCACCAGTCACTGACAAAGTACTTATATGCAGAACATTAATTCTTTAAGTAGAAAATCTAAATTAATTGTCCAATTCTAAGCACAGAGACCTTTCCATATTGTATAGGTGATTGGAGCTATTGGAAATGGGTAAAAGGTTTCTAATGAAGGGTAAAACAGCAGCACAAAGGTTTCTCTTTTAAGCAGAGAAACTCCTCTGGTTGGTTTTAGACTAAGATTTATGTCAAGTGGTCACAGTGAAGACCTCTAATTTTCAGGCTGCTGGAAAAGCATTTTGCCTCCTTTGACATGTTAGGCTTTTCACGGCTTCACTCTTGTTTCCATTATGTTTTGACAGGTATGGAAGAGTCAGGACAGGAATATCAAGATTTTACTAACTTGAAGCATCTATTTTTGTGTTATGATTTGATGTGACATCTATTTCAAACCTGGGGAAAAAATACAGTTTTCTACTGCAGGCAAGTTAATAGTTGTGTGAGGAAACATTTTCTGAGGAAGGAAAGGGATGGCTCCTTTCAGATATGTAGCAGTTCCAACTCTTGATTGCCTTCAAAATCAATCAGCACCTTTTTGTAATTATGGAATCATACACATTTTAAGGGACACTTTAAGGGACTTTTAAAGACTTTTCAAAGTAGATTGAATTAGACTGAGTTTCAACAGTTTTCAGCAGGGCCTTGTTGAGTTTTGAATGTCTCCAGGGATGAATATTTCATAGCCTCTCTGGGCAACCTGTTTCAGTGTCAGACCACCCCAGGATAAATAGGATTTTCTGTTTCTAATCAGAATTCCCTTGTACCTGCCTGCATCCATTGCTTCTTCTCCTACCACTGTGTCCCTTTGAAAAGAGTCTGGCTCCACTATCTCTATAACCCCTGAGAGGTGTTTGGAGACAGCAGCAATATCCCTCTCTTCTCTTCAGGCTGAGCCAGCCCAGTTCTCTTGCCCCTCCTCTTCCTTCATGATGCTGTCCCTCAGACCATCCTGGTGGATCACTCCAGCAGGACTCCAGCCCACCAGTGTCTTTCTTGTACAGTGGAGCTCAAAGCTCTGCATGGCACCCCAGAACAGGTGAGCAGAGCAAAAGGGAAACCCTTGTCTTAGCTTGCTTAGCCCAGGTTGCCCCAGGCTGCCTTTGCCACAGGCACATTCCTGGTTTATGCTCAATGTGTTGTTCACCAGGAGCCCAGGTCCTCTTCTGTAAAGCTGTGCTGTAGCTGGTCTGCCTCCAGCACGTTCCAGTTCCTGGGCTTTTTGCTCTCTCAGTCCCGTCCATTTACCTCTGTAGAGGTTTTCATGAGGTTCCTGATGGCATTTACACAGCCTGTTGAAGTTTGTCTGAATACCACCCCTGTCCTCCAGCCTACAAACTACTCTCCCCAGTTCAAACTTCCTGAGTGTGCACCTCTGCCCCATTGCTGAGGTTGTTAATAAATAAAATAAACAGTATTAGCTCCAGTATCAAGCCTCAGGCATGCAGCAGGTAATCAGCTGCCAGCTGAACTTTGTACAGTTGATCACAACCCTTTGAGTCTGATAAGCAAGCCAATATTTCACTCACCTTATCATCCACCTCTGTAGCACATCTTGGTTATAGGATACTGTAGCAGACTGTCAAAAGCATTTCACTTTCTAGGAATGTTTATTTGAATTTCCTACTTTACACTCTAGTCTACTCTTTCTGTGTAGAGCAATAGGTTTTAACCATGAAAATGAACTATCAGCCCTGACATTGAACATATATGCCTTTTTGCCTTTGGTTTCCTTGTGTGTTAGTGGATATAGGCACTTCCAGAGGTAAATCAGTTTGCCAAGAGCAGAATTAACTCCAAGAATTATTTGCTGGTAAGAAATTATTTAATTTAAATCCCTGTTATGTCTGTTAGCTCTTTTATTTTTATCCCCTTGCTAATCTCTAGTATTGTTTTCTTCATACATACGGAGAGATGTCATTGTTCCTTGCCTGATTTTTCCTTAATTCTCACATTGTTTTAAAACTCTTGATACAGCCACAGTAATTTCTTGTCTTTGCTTTCTGTCTAACATCAGAGATGTTTGCTGTTCTCTCTCCATTTATAAACCTCTTCAGTTAATGCTATCTTCCTGGCAGTCTTCTGTCATTTAAATTAAGTTTCCAGAAGACTCCATCTGCCAGGTCCTTGAGTGTGTTACAGTTTGTTATTTCTTCTAATCCCTTGACTCCTTCCTCTCCTTATGATAATGAATTCTTCTCATTCAATTTCACCAGGCTTGCTTCCCACCTTTATGTTTGCAGACATGTTCTAGTGCCAATCAAACTGAGAACAGCCACTTCACCAGCAACTAATTTGCATGGCTGGGAAAACAGAGGGTTGGAAGGGGGATAGGGCAAGGGAGAAATCATTACCAGAAAAATTTCCTGGAATAACTGTGCCTTTACTAGGAGATTTCAGCATGTCTGAGGGTACTGCTGACCTTTAGAGGATAATCCTTTATGCTAACAAACCATTAAACTGTGCCCTGGTGTGAGCTTGGCCCTTCCTAGCTAGAGCTTTCCCCAAATACTTCTTGGGGGCAGTTCAGCTCATCATCATTCTGGGGGTCATTGCCAGTAGGTAGCTTGCACACAGACACTGATTTGGAGCTAAGAGATTTTATCTAACAATATACTACTTTGCCTCAGTGCAAAGAAAAATTCTTAAACATGTTTTATTTAATGGTATGTAAGATTGCTGTACTGTGTACATTTGCTTTTCCAAAAAATTTGATTACTCTGTCTATCATTAGATTCTGTCTTTTGTAGGCTTCAGCTGTCAATCTGAAAGAAAAAAACCCCTCCTCCTCCTGGTTAATACTTCACAGATTTTTGTGGCTAAACAAGCCTGGATCTCATCTCTTGAGCTTCACAAAGACTATATACCTTCTTGGCATGAACCTTAACACTATTTCCACTGACTAGCATTTTTGCTGCTTAGTCAATAGGATGCATCTACGTTTTTCCCAGGCAAAAGGACCTTTTAGCCATAACCATTAGTGGAGAGCTGACTCCCAGTGTCTTTCACAGCAAGTGAGATTTTTTTCATTGTGATTGTCTCAAAGGCAAGAATTGGCTTGAGGTTTTTCATATGTTTCTTTTTAAAAACATATGCACCTTATTTTCCTTTTCCTTTGTAAGATAGCTCCAGAAAAATGAGCAGAAAACAGGAAAAAGCTTATAGGACTTGAAGAAGGAAAAATTAAAATATATAAAGATTTTTAAGGATTTAAATATTTCAGAGAAGATTTTAAAATGCAGAGTCCTGCTTTGATATAAATAATACAAGGATCCTGGAGAATTATTTGATGAAAATGGTTCTTGACCTCAAGGGAACAAGTATACACACATACAAAGATATCTTCATCCAAATCATTAAGTTCCTCAATGGATGCATTATTATGTATTTTTTTATGAGTAATTTTAGTCACTGATATGCTACACACAATATTAGGGCAAAACTTCTTGAGTAATTTAAAGTCAGGATACAAGATAAGATCAGAAATCAAACCCATGTAATATTTTTAGGGTCTCTTATTATTATACTATTATGTTGAAACAAAATTACTGAGGACTATTTTAAAACTATTTCAGAAGGAAGAAGTCACTGTCTTATTATATTTCTTTAATATTTATTCCTCTCTTCTTAGCTTCATAATAGAAGTGAACATTAATATGTGGCTAGTTTGAAGCAGGCTTGTGCACACATACTTTTTTCACCCATTTGTTACCTTTATTTTCTTCTTTTTTTTTCTTTTTTTTCTGGTAAAGGTGCCGATTTTTTAATATGCTAAATTATCTAAAATCTTTGCATGACCTTGGTGATTGAGAATTGCTTTTGTCTGTAAGGCATTTGGTCTGATTTATATACAAAGGCAGCAAATATGAAGAAGCATTTTGAAGATGGAGTGACTTATGATGAACTAGAGGTATCGAGTCTTGTTATATTTCATGTTATATTCATCAAATTTTTATGTCTTGGTATTTGTTATGCTGGTGTTAGTGAAATTTGATTTGCATTCTTTTTAGTGAAGAAAATATTTCTCATACCAGATTTGAATAAAACACACAACTTATAAAGCTGTCTCATATAATAACACTACAGTGGAGTTGATTAAACCTTCTTCAGAATATTTATGGGAAAATATTTCTCCACTCTTTGCCAAATCCTTTGTTCAATTAAAAAATAACTCCAAATACTTATCAATTAGAAAAATAGACATATATAAACAAAAAGTATTTTCTGGGGTGTTCTTTCACCATAAATAGTTTTTAGAGTTTTAAAGAATCTTCAATGGAGGACTTTTATAAATATCAAAGAATTTGCTTCTTTTGAGTTTGGTGTATCTATTATCTTTGTGTTTGTCGCAATGTTGTAGGGATACCTAATTTCAGATTCAGGAAATTCAGTTTTACATTGTTAATGTATTTATTTTGTTCATGTATTTTTGTCTATTGTTAAATGAAGGTTCTATGCCAATTTCTAAAGGAACTAGCAGGACTTAATGGGAATTTTAGTATAGGAACATGAAGGGGAAGGGAAGTTTTGACTCAGTAATACATGGGCTCTTTTTCAGTTCTATTTTGTTTCTATAGTGGTACTTCAGATCTCTTCCTTTCAGTGTGCTTGGTTTTTGTAATCAAGAGGTAGTTGGTAAATAATTGACCACTTGCATATCTTATCCTGACTGAGTATCCTGAATATCCTCTGGGATATTCTCTCAGATGTGGAAGCAAGGAAGACTTCTTGGGTCTCACTGCACAACCACAGCCAAAGAAACCACAAGACAATTCCTACAAACTTTGCAAGGCAAGTTTTGCTCAAAACTGGAGAATGAGCATCACAGACATCACAGAAGTTTACCTTGTGACTTAAAAAATAGACTAAGGGCTGTCTACTTTCATGGAGACTTTTCTTATTTTGGCTTGGCGCTTTATGCTGTTAGAACACAGGTATAAAACATCAGAAAGGCCACACCAGCTCAGAATATATCTGAGAGAGATACCTGACATTCCACTTCTGACTGGAGTCAAAAACAGGTGCTTGTGGTTGTGCAAGAATGATTTGAAAGAGTGCAGTCTCAGATTGTGATCTCCTTGCTTCTCTTGTTTGCTTTTCTTTCCTTATCTTTTTCCAGTCAAAAATGTCCCTGCAGAATGGTTTTCCTTTGGAAAATGTGATTTGACAGCACAGAGACACAGCATGGTGATGTGTTCATTTAGTAGAAGATTAAAGAGAAAGCAAAAAACAGGCTTGCAGGCTGAGCTGGAGTCCTATGGCTGTCTAGACATAGAATCAAGATGCATAAAAGACATGCTAAAATTTTCTAAATTAGCCTGAAGCAGAATGCACAAGATTCAGCCTTATAAAATAAATTGAAATCTTTGATCCTTTATCTTGAACAAGGCTAATTTTTAAGGGGCAGAAAAGTCTTCTGAAGAGTCTTGGTCTTTTGCCTCTGATACCTGAATGGATGATATTTACAATTTTCTCCATCCTTCCACCTTACCTTGGCACTGAGATGATACCTTCTCCAGTAACAGATCCCTAGAGCTTGTGTTCTACAAATCAACTCCAATCTGTTTATATACAGACTTACAAAGAAATGTTTAATTCCAAGATCAGTCTGCTGTCTTGCCTTTATTTACTCAGGCATGTGGTAACAAAGATGTTGAAGACTGGTGGTTGACTCACTGGGGCAAACAGAGGTAAAAATCCTGATGCTAGGTTAGAGATGCGTCATTCAAGGATGAAGATTATGAGCTACTTTGTAGTTTCAGCAGGCAAAATCATGGAAGAAAGGAAAACAAAAAAATCCCAGTGAAAAGGGATCTAAGAAAGAGGTATTACAGAAACTGGAAGTAAACTCTTGGGGAAAAAAAAAACCCAGCATAGAAAAAGTTGAGAAATGATCTAGTAGTAGGAACTAAATCTGAAAAAATTAAAATGTTTCATGATTCACCAGGAAACCCTAATGGAAGGATCCTGGTCTAAACTGCTAGGACAAAACAATAACAATACCCACACCACCTACAGCTGACCATTTTAGTTATGGTTTTTTGGCAAAGAAGTTTTTCTCAGGACAAACTACAGATTCCAGATAGTATTTCTTTAGATATAAGAAGCCTGAAATGTACATTGTATGCTGTCTAGGAAAACTGCAGCATTATGAGGTGACATATATGCATAAGTTTTGTAACTTGTCCTAGCTACAAGAATAATGAGTGATTGCTTCCTGCAGTTGAAACACACCCACCAAAGATCAGACTGGAAAAATAATGATGAGTTTTCTGGGTTTCTCATCACCAAAAGACAATTTTCTGTTGCTCAAATAAAGGCAGGTGAACAGAAAATTGGGTAGAGAAGCAGAAAGCATCCCTGTGTAGATAGGTAGGGGGCTAAGAACAGTCTGGAACATTGATGTGAAAATGTCCAGATAGCAAAGCATGAAGTGAGCAGTTAAATTTATGCAACCTGCAGTTTGAAAATGGTTTTTTTTTTTCTCTCCATTGATCGTGATGCACTCCATTATACAAGATGCACTTGTTAGATGAGGATTAGAGTCAAGAAAGATGTGTTATGATGCACATTAGGAGAAATTTATGAAGAGAGTTTGGCTTAGCATCTTCCTTCAGAATAAATGTACGAAGGGCAATGAGCTGCTTTCCAGAATAAAATCGGTGACACAGTAGGAGTCGTATCTGCTGACAAAAGAGTGGAGCTAAGTGATCAAAGAGCTTTCAATAGCAGCTGAATAGGACATCACAGAGCTGTGGATCTGAAATAGAAGCAGCAACTGAAATATTCAGAAAATACCCAGAGGTAACATTAGAAATGGTCATGGGAAGCCATAGAGCAGAGCCGGGAAGCATTGGGAATTTGGAAGCTGGGAATGAGATTACTGGAACTATGTGGAAATTAGGAACATTGAGGGGAATTTGGAAGCTGTGGGTGGCCAAGATTATGAAAAAAATCCTAAGCTATGGAGTAGTAGGAACAACTCAAGGGGTTTTATGACAAAAGTTTATGCTTTCTCAGTAGGGTAATTAATTTAACAATTTTTTATGTTTTTATACTTGCAGGATAGAATAAGCTTTGGAAGAACCAGATCAGCATTTGAAAACAATAGAATCACAGGTCTCAAAATGCAGATATAATAGGTTTGGACAGATGTGACTGTAATGTTGTCAGCTGCTGCTATTCCATATCAAGGCCTTTAATATTTGCTTTTTATTCTTCAAGCCAAACCCTGTGAAGACAAGTGATTAGAAGCAAGTATTAGCTGCTTTTTTGATTTTTAAGGGAGATTCAGAGATCTTGAAATCATGACAAAAAAATACACTAACAGTTAAAAATACACACAACAAAAATAGCCAGCAACTATTTTTTTTAAAATCTCAGATTTTTCACGACTGTTTCAAGACCAGAACCATGATTTGCTAACATTTGATAACTAAATGATGTAACTGAGGGCAGAAATTGGTCAATGGACTCTTGCAAATTATGACAGTAAAATGAAGAAACTAAATATCTTGATATTCAGATTGTATTTCTAGAGATCCAACAGGGATTTTTGTCAGTTCTTTTAAGTCTGTGGTTTGATTTTTTCCAAACAGATGTTTTCCCACATAGATATTTTATAATTGGAAGGGAAAAAATCAAACAAACAAAAACCCCAAAAATGTCAGAAGGCATTGTGATACAAAAACTACTAAAGCCCTGAGTTACTTTGACTTTTTTCATGGTGTAACATTTTTTAGAATGGGAACTGCAAGGAGAATCATAAAGCGAGCTGTATGCTAAGATTTGCACAACTGCAGTGCAAAGAAATCAAGATGGGCAAAAATTTTTCAGTTGTATGTAAATCAGAGAATTTCTGATTTCTGCTTCTGATATTTAGAAGTCTCTTATTGTTCCTTGTCTCTCACACCTTTGCTGGAAGTGCTTCCTGTTGCAGAAGCTGATTCACATATGTTTCCTCAGGTCCAGCTGATTCGTAGCTGTTTCAGTCTTTTTCCTGGCTAAACTGACCAACACTTTGATACAACTAGTTACCAGAAAAGAGCATCTTCTTGTTCTTGGCTGATTATTACAGCCTACACAACAGGCAAAACTGTTTCTAATGACAATGAGATGATAAAAGGAAGAAAGCAATTTCTGGCTGAAAGTTTTAATTTCTCTTGTTTGGCAGGTACCTCCCTTATTATTTTCATTTATCGAAAGAGTGGTTTTTTTTATTTTCTTTAGCAAAGTACAAGTGGGGATGGCACTCAACTTTTCAGTTCTGGTCTGCTATAGTCTATGACCACCAAGGGAAAGACAATCACACTTAGCATGTCAGTCACCATTATTTCTTTTGCATGACGGCCTCCATGACTACTTTTAATATGCAGTTTCTATATGTAGCTACTGGATAAACACTAATTAGCTCTTGGGCACAAAAGTCTTAATGGGCCAAAAAGAAATGTCTGGATATCCTGCTAAGCCAGCAAATAAAAGAATATATAATTATTATGAGGACAAGAGTTTTAACTGGATGCATTAGGGAAAAAAGAGTGGATCAAGACAATCACCAATTTCATTGTAAGGTTCAGTACTGGCAAATATATATTTAAAAAACTGTGGGCAGTCCAAGTTGGGTTTTTGTCTTTTTTCTGGTCCTGCAGACCATTTTAAAAGTTCTGGTGTTGCTGAGTGGACAATGAAGTATGGTTTTCCTTTATTATGTTATTTTGAAGTTAAATTGCCTTTTTCTGTCTAGCAATGTTTTTAGTTCTGATAAACCTGAGGTCATATTAACAAATTTCCTTTTTCACAGATTTGAAACTTGCAGTCTTATTGGCAGCTGTGATGTCCTGTCACAGAGTCTAAAGATTTTAGACTAATCAGTACTAAAAATCACAACAAAATCAGGACAGTGGGCAAAAATTGGAATTCAAAGAAACTCAGAATAAAATGTATCCTACAAAATTAGTCTTTAAAGAAGATGAATGAACTGGAAGAATGACAAATTTGACTTTGAGATGCTTTATGAGCCTATGGTGCTGACAGTTAAACATATTTATTTTTCATTGTATAAAAAGAAAATACAAAGAGGGCAAGTGGGTGAGTGGGCCAAAAAACAGTCTTTGTATGCTGAGGTATTGGCAATGCATCAAATACTGGAACAGATTCTAGAGTTATGCTGTGGTAAGTCAAAATACTTATATTTTCCATTCTTGTCCATAAGGTGAACCCCTTATTTATATTCCCTCTACAATGATGAGATACTTAGCAAGAAGCGTCTATAATTTGTGCAAGCATCTGGATCACAAAAGAATGAGAATGACAGCAACCCAACCTATTAACCCCCACTCTCCAACCCAAAACATTTATTACTGAGTTGTTGACTAAAACATTCAATTTAGTTTGGTTTGTTTGTTTGGGGTTTTTTTGAGGAAGTTCCTTACCAGACTTCAGGTTCAGTTGAAAAATTTCTAATCAACAATGGAGTTTATTTAGTCATGAATTATCCTATGGACAGAACACAAATAACCATGTGTTCAAGACCCTGCTCTTTGAAGAAATGCTTAAGACAGGAGAACTGAGGTGGTTCTGAAGTCACCTATCCAGTGCAATCTATTTATTTGTATACATACAAGTTAAAACAGCTCTACCTGAAAGCTAAGACCTTTTTATCTTAATCGGTTTTCAGATAGCACTTTGCTTATGAGCATATTTCTAAGCAACAATCGACAAAACCAAGCTAATGGAAAATGTGTAGAGTTTACACAGAATCGGTGGCGGGTTATTTAAGGACAGCTTTGCCAAGTAAAACTAGTAAGATCTCTAACCCCACATCAACCTCGCTGTATTCGGCTTTTTTTAAGTGCCGGTGTCACCTGAACCACATATCCCATAGGCAGCCGAGCCCCCGTGAGGATCTCCCGTTCGTGCCTCTCTCCAGGTGCGGGAGCCCTGCCCGCCTGAGGAGCGGCCCGAGCGCTGCTCCAGAGGCGGCTGGGGGGCACGGGCCGCGCCGGGCTCGGCGGCACGGGCCGCGCCGGGCTCGGCACGGGGAGGAGAAGGCAGAGGCGGAGGAGGAGGAGGCGGTGGCAGCCACCCCCCCGTGGCCGAGAAGGGCGCCCGGCCCCACCTGTGCCCCGCGGCGCCCCCGGCTGGCCCCGCCCCGGTCCCTCCCGCTCCCGGCGGCGGGGCGGGCCCGCTCCGCGCTATTTGACCGCGCACCGCGCTCCCCGCGCTCCTCTGCCGCTCTCACCGCAGCCCCGACCTCGCCCGCCCGCCCGCCGCGCTCGCCCCCGCCATGCCGAACATTGTGCTGTTCAGCGGCAGCTCCCACCACGACCTGTCCCAGCGGGTGGCGGACCGGCTCGGGCTGGAGCTGGGCAAGGTGGTCACCAAGAAGTTCAGCAACCAGGAGACCAGGTGCGTGCCTCTGCCCCGGCCCTCGCCGCCTGTCCCGTTCCCACGCCCCGCTGGCGTCACGGGCGCACCCCGGACACACCCCCGCGCCCGGCGGCTGCAGCGGCGGGCCGCTCCGGTGTCACCCGGGGCTGGCGGCCGGTCCCGCTCCGCTGTCACCCGGGCTGGCGGCCGGTCCCGCTCCGGTGTCACCCGGGGCTGGCGGCGGGTCCCGCTCTGGTGTCACCCGCCCCGCTGTCGCCCGGGCTGGCGGCGGGTCCTGCCAGGGCGGCTCGCATCCCGAGCGACCCGCGAAGGGATGGCTCGGTGCAGATGCAGCCGCGGGAGCCCCGCCTGGCGCGGTGTGTCCTGCCCGGCACTCGTTCCTGGTTGTGCCCCCTCCCTTCCCCTACCTGCGGAGCACGGGCACCGCACCGCAGGTGTCCCGGCTGGCTTGTGCCCGCCCAGCTCGGGAGCTCCTTGGCCGGAGGAAGGCTGGCACGGCCCTGGCCAGGTGAAGAGCATCCTCCCTCCTGTGCAGTGGGAATGGTGTTTGCACAGGCAGCCCAGTGTGTGCGGCGTCAGGTGCATCCCGCCGCTCGCAGATAAGTAACTGCACAGCTGATCAGCTTTATCTACCTAAAGATAAAAAAATAGTCTTATAAACTACAGTATGCCATGCAGTTTTGTAAGTAGGTCTGCATACGGGCAGATATAAAAACAGGATGCTGAATTAGATTTAAAAAAGCATCTAAGTCAAATTACACTTGCAGAATTTGTTGCAACTGGCCTTTATTTTGCATTAGCAGCCAGGTGTGTGTGTGTGGTGGACCTGTTGCAGCTCCTGTAGGGCTCCACTCCCTAGTCCAAGACTGATGGTCATGCATGAGTGTGATACAGGTTGTTGCGATGGCCTTGGCTTGCTCCTGAAAGTGCAGTCATACCAGATTCCTAGCCAGCCAAACACTGAAAGTAACTGGTACAGTGCAAAAAATCCTGTGTGAAACCATGAGGACAGCGTGCTCACCTGGAGTCTGGGAATGTGCTTGCCAGTGCTTTTTCTAGCAATATTGCCTCTCTTTACTAGCGTGTCATCTTAGCTTTCTGACCCACCTATTTAATTTGTTCAGTTTTAATGAAGAATTTTAAATTGAGGTGACAGTGGTATGTTCACCCCATGAGATGGTAAGACTGCAACTTCTTCTCTGTATAGGTATGTGAGTCTAGGCTGCCAACTGATTCTGAAACACAAGTTCCTGCTGTTAAATAGCTGGCTAGTCTCTGAGGTTCTTGTGTGTTTATTTTTATCTGTTCTTTTTCTGAATCTCCTGAAAAAGCATGTTTTCTTTGCTTCCTTTGAAAGATTAACATGATGTGTTCTAAAATTGCTCCCACAAAGCTTGTCCTTTTCTGTCTACATTTTTGCATTCTCAGTGCGGTTGCTCTTGTTCTAGTTATGCTCACTGGCATTACTATAAACCCTCTTCCATTGGTGTTTATGCAATCTAATGTTTGCACACTCTAACTCTTCTATTCATTCCTGATCAAATCTTCTCTCAATTCTTTCCAGCCCCATACTCACTTTATTGCTCTTTGATCTCCTTTCTGCATGATAAAACTTAACTTGTGTATTTGGTTGCATGACTTCCTTGCTAACTTGTTTAATTTTTTTTAATGTTTCTTCTCCAGAGACACTTATCTTAATCTGTGCTTGAAACACAGCAAACAGCAGAACTAAATTGATTTAGATTTTGTTCAAGGTAGAAATTTATCTCCACAATTTGCATATTTGTTTTATAAGTTAATTAAATTCTGGGCCTCAGGATGCACCTATTTTTCCAGGTATGGGATATTCACTCTACCATTAAAAAGAAAGCAGTGGTGACTGAGTATATCAGTGGTTTGGCTAATCTAGTAGTGCCAGTTTATTTTTTTAGGCACGTAGCGATGTACACATATGCAAAACGTATTTATTAGAAACATTATTTCTGGTTGCTTCTGTTGCAACATGGCAAGGCTGACATTATCTTTTTTATTTTATTCCCTGAACTAATATGGCTTAATATTTTAAACTTTTAAGTGTTTGGATTTTATTTGTTTTTTTTTTTGTTTTGTTTTGTTTTGTTTTACAACTTCCTTCTTTTGAGAGTCTAATCTGAATTCCTTGTTTCCCCTTCAGCAAGTTGTATCCACTATATAATATTTCAAGTCATTTTTTCAATATTATTAGCAACTTACTTAAGGATGTTGACTTTGCAGTTTTCTAGACTAATGTTCTTAATAAAGAAATCCCCAGCAAGCATATTAAGAGAATTCCTCAACAATATTTTGGAAATTAATCTACCAGTAAAGTTGATACTTATGCAGAGGGTTTTTTTCTTGAGGATCTGGATTTTCAGTCTTTCTATACTCTTAAATTGTGTGTGTATGTAAGCAAAAAATGACTTCTTCCTATATGCAGTGACTCCAGCACAGTGCTTTATAAAATTTTTTCTTCCATTTTTAAATTTATAAACAAGTGTATTGGCATTATGAAATACACTTGCAGTATTGCAGAATACTAAAACCTGATAGCTAAAAAGCTCAAAGAACCTTAAACCTTCCAGTGGCACTCCAGCAATCCCCTCATGCAAACAGATAAGCCTGGGCCTGAGGGTCAAACTCTTGTTTTGTCAGATCTGTTAAGTTAGCAAGTTGCAGAGAAGATTTACCTTTTGTTCAAAACTCTGTTTTGCTATTTTCTGCATTCTCTTAAATATAAATGATGGGTAAATTGACAACTGTGTGCAGCCCTGGGCTTAAATCCCTGCAAAAAGTCCTAGCTGGAAGACTTTCACTTGAGAGTTGTAATTAGTCTGGCTTGCAGAATAGAGTGGAGGGAAGAGTTATTAAATATTTTGCATTATATTTCAAGTCAAACAGCCTTTAGGTTTCATTCCCAGTTCTCAGCAATTGTAAGTGGGTTTGAGAAACTGATGCTGAGGTTAGCCATGGATAGGACCACCACTGACAAGTGCTGTGGCTAAACAGCCAGTGCCTGTATGTTTACAGCTCCAGAACAGTTAAAATGTTCTCATTTTTATCTGTAGAGAGACTGGTGTATCTAGCAACAGTTTCACAGTCCTCTTCTGATTTAGGCAATCAATATTCTTTCAGGTTCTGTAGCTGGTAATGTAAAGCCGGTGCTGAGAAAGTGGGGGAAATTGCTGCCAGACTCAATCACTGCTCCATTTTTTCCCTCCTTCCCTTTAAACTGTATGGAAATGCTTTCCTTCAACTGGCTACTAAAGTCAGGCAACCCTACCAAATGCAGCACCAGAGCTCCTCAATAAACTCTGGTTGTGGATGATAACTCTGTTAGTGTGCATAGCCTGTGTGTCAGTTAAGTGCCAGCCACAGTGGCATGGTAGGAGCTTGGGTGGCACCAACTTACTTATCTGGCAAAAGGATAAGGACTGCAGTGGGGACCTAGTCAGTTTATCTTCTTCAAACCCCACAAACCAACTGTCATTAGCAGTTTTGAGGCTGAAAGAAAAAGAAAGGAATGGAAGTCCTTGAACAGGAATGGCTGTTGTAGCCTCAGCATCATGAAACTGACTGGTATGTCAGTCAACATGATGCATACAGATATTAAACACTCTGAAGCTTTTTGCAAAATTGTCTTCAAATACACTGAGGTGGCATTTAATTAGAGTTGCTGTACAATTAAACCCCAGTGCAGATATTTTTGGTGAGTCAATTGAAAGATATTATTAAAATTTTCACTTTGTAAATAATTTTATTTTCTTACAAGATAGGGTATTCTTCCTTCTCTAAAGACTATTTATTTTAACTCTGCCCTTGATATACTTGTTATTCTCAAAATGGAGAAACTACTCATAGATGGGATTCTTTTGCACACATTTTTCCTAGTGAAAGATGATTAGTGCTGCCACCCATTCCTGTGAGGTTCCTGGCTTCTTGCTGTCAGATTCACTGGCTGAAGTGAGTCTTGAAGATTTTCTTAAAGCAAGAGGAAAGGAATTGAAGTCCTGCCTGGCACATGTGAGTTTGAAGCTTCCTACCCCCACAGCCTTATTCAACTGCTGAAGTTGGACTGTTTCAGAAGCATCAAATTAAAGTGAATGTCATTTAGCTTTTGCAGAAGGAAATATGGAATGACTACAAAGGGACATTGTCGGCTGTATGGGAAAAGCTGTGCTGTTGATATGAGAGCCACTTTTTTTCTGAGTAAATTAAACTGGCTGATATTTGATCTTGGAAGTTAGGAAAAAGTATCTGATGTTTCCCTGGAGAATCCAGGATGGGTTTGAGTCTGTATTTCACAAAAAGTGGCAAAATGAACCCAGTTTGTTCCATGAAGAAAGTAACTGAAAAAATGAAGAGCAAACCTGGAAATTTATGTCCTTGGGGATTTACAATTTGTACCTGGCTTTAAGACTTCCTTCTTACCTCCCCATCAGCATCCTTGTACTGCAGTTGTCTCAGATGGGACATAATTCCACTGCATCTCATGTAACCTGGCTCCTTTGGGTTCAGCTGGTGTGGAGCCATGAGCTGTATCACCCTCACTGAGTAGATGTTTTGCTGTTTGCAGATCCCTAACCATGGAATGAGCAAGCTCAGGTCACAAACTGGTGTTAGAGCAGCTGAAGACAGTAGGGACCAGGGACACACGATGATGTGAAGTGTTTCTTCATACTGCTGAGCAGGTGATTCCCAGCTGGGCTGGTTGTGGTCTGCCTCTCAGGGGGTGCAGCAGTTTCCCTCTCTCCCAGCTTGCTTACACTGTCATGAGCTAGAGGTGGTTGGAGAAACAGATTTTACCAGCTTGGCTGGAGAAGGTGAAAATTGTTTTTGGACTGCATACTGTGTGTTAAAGCCACAACAGTGTTTTGTTTGTATAGGAAATTGAAGACACAGCAAATATGGCCATGTATTGCACTGTTCATTTCTCTGAATTGGAAAAGGACCCAAATCCTTTAAAGCTTTTGGTTTGAGACTTCCACTTATTTGACCTTCCCATATAAGGTGCACTTTTATCTTTGTGTAGATGATAAATACTTGAAATTAAAAAACAGCCCCCACCCTCAAAAAACTCAAACAAAACCATAAAAACCACAACACCACCAACCCCTCCTCCAAAGAAAAAAAAAGGCAAGCCAAACAAAACCCGTGATACATGTAGATAATGGCTGACAGTCCCAGGTGTCCTGAGGTGCAGAGTTTGGTACTCAGCCTTTGAAGAGTTTTTGCACATGTTCAGGCTTGTTAGACATTTGTTTCCAATTTTTTGGGGGTGGTTTTTGGGTGACATGTTGTTGAACCCAAACTTGCTCAAGAAAAGGTGTTTTCCTCTTGCTGTGGCAGGCTGTGTGCCAGGGTGGAGGGTAACAAGATATTTCCTATCTTCTGCTGTTTGTCATACCAGTGTTCTGCATTAGAGCTGGGCAATTGTCAATGGAGATATTGTGGGGGGTTGTCTTGGAACTATTAGTCAGAGTGGAAAAGCCTAGAGCTGAGGGGACACCATGGGTGCCAGGAGATATGGGATCCCTGTAGCCTTAAAACCAACTCTGGCATTTTTAGTGTTTTTTTTTGTTGCTTTGGGCTTTGCTGGTACCCACTTTATTATGTTACATCACATCAGCTGAAATATTTGCCCAGTAAGTTGAAACTCTTGGGTTGAAAGACTTTACTCTGGGAAATGTGTTCCCAAAGGTAAGAGGTCAAACACACCCTGCTGCTCAGTGCTTGCCATTGGCTGAGTTTCAATGAGTTGCAAACTCAGCATGTGGATTTGTTTGATCACTTTTGAGTTATCGATTCATTTGCACACTGTATGAGGACTCTAGACCTTCATTTTTGGCCTCTTCTCTGGGTGTTGGACTGGCCTGAAGTACATATCTACTTTATTTGCATCTAATTTGCTTGAGGGACCTTACTTTTTATAAGCATGGCTAGAAATTTAAACTGCTGTAATTATTTTTAAAAATACATTGAGCCCTTTTAAGTGTATAATTTGTACATCCTAGTTATGTACTTACATTATTTACTATTTACCTTTGTAGTCTGGCTCTACATACTTAATTCCCTGTTTCCCCACAGCTGCTTGTTTTTTAGTTAGGACATACAAATTCGTAATTCCCATCACTAAGTTCAGCTGGGACTGCACTATAAATCTAGCTCAAAAAGATCTCAATCTGCTATTACTCCTGATTCTGATTTTTTCTTAATGGATGCTTCAGCCACTGAAATATGTTTGTAACCTAAGTGGGTTTTATGCTGTATCCTTAATTCATGGTTGTTAGTCTGTCCAAGTTTCTACTTATTAATTGGAACACTCAAATCAGCCTGTGCAAGTTGAAGGCAGATACCAACACTTAAACTTGGTATTCATCATGTCCTGTCTTATGTGTATCTTTCCCAGCTAGAGCCTTGTGCTTCTGGATGCCAAGCAACTGGCTCAGAGTTAATTACTTTTGTTTGGTATTGATTTTTGTAAATTTCCCTTTTAAACAAAATTATGTGGTGTCAGGGCTTTTAATGTACAGGTTCTGTTGACTCTTCTTGAGCAGAAATTTATTTAAACTGTTACCAAATAGCTGAATTTGATTAAATTGCATAAAACAAACAGAGCTTGTAATCTTGAGGCAAGAGCTTGTTTTTGTGTCCTTCCTCTGTGTCCTGACTATGTAAAATTGTTTAAATAACCTTGTAAACAGTTAATAAGGTCATGATATAAATGGGGGAATTTAGTAGCAATGTTAATAAGATAACTGTCACAGAGTGTGACTGCAGTTAGCTTAGTGTTGTCTAATAGATATTTGAAATACAACATTCAAATACCTGATTCTATAGTGTATAGTCTTTTATTGGTTGCCTGAATATGAAAAAAAGGAGAAAGGGATGGGGCAAAAAAACACAAACAAAACAAACCCTAACTGACAATTCCCCATCCTCCCTCCAGGAAAAAAAAAAAAAAAAAAGCCATGACCCACCCAAACCCCCACCAGCCCACCAGTGTGGTTAGTCCAGGCTGTATCTGATGGAACACTTGCAACACAATGACTGGTTATCTTTCACTCTCGGGCTTGGAGAAGGAGAAATAGGCATCTCTGTGTGTATCTGTTGGTTGAGTTCACACAATACCTCAACACCAGTCTTTGGGAAGGTAGATAGTAAGAGATACTGATCTGTTGCACAGCTTTGTCTTGTTGACTGGGAAATGTGACTGCTCACATTTCTGTGTGACAAGTAAGTATGTCATTCTAGCCTTAAAAACATAGCTACGCTTCTTTTTCAAATGCACTAAGAGAGAAAGAAGTAACATGTTTGATTTCTAAGTTGTTTACAAGTTGATTGGTAGCCCAAGATCATAAGAAAAAAATATAATTAATGACAATGGAAAAATCATCGCTTCAGGTACACAGTGTTAACCAGACCTATATTTATCTGAAAGTATATTCCTTGACCCTGTGAAAACTGTTATTTTTTTAATGATGTGCATAGAAGAGACAGTTTTTTAAAAGAGTAAAACAACTCCAAGTGTTCTTTCAGTATATAGTGAACATTAAGATCATATACTTTTGTCACTCAGCCAATTTTTTTCCTAGTATGTAATGTTTAAATTAGCTGTTCCTTTTTTTTTTTCCCCCTAAGTAATAAAATAATTTTTCTTTGGGCATATTCCAAAGGTGTGGTGTGAGACAACACTCATTATAAAGCAGGTCTGTGTAACTGCTGAGTCAGAGTGCAATTAGAATTTTTTTTTAAGCCCTCACGATAACCACAAAGCTGTAATAATGATTGCAGCCACATCTGTAAGCTTGTGAGTAGATTCTTCACATGGAGCTGGGTTTGTGTTCAGGAGGGCTCCTACTTAAGCCTGGCTAATTTTTTCCAATCATGTACCCCACTTAGTATCTTGCTGAAAAAATGTTATGTTGACCAAAACTTGTCCAGCTTCAAAGAGGGAAACAAACTAAGAAAATATTTCAATCAAAACAGAATTCTCTGAATAGTTTTATTTCATTGATCAAAAACTTAGAGAGGGAAATAACAATTCTGTGACTAAAAAATTGTGTCTTTGTGGAATGATGAAAGCGTCCCAAAGGTTTCCTGACATATCTGCAGATGATGCTGTCCCTGACCACCTCTGTCCTTCCAGAGACCTGATGTTTGATGATTTGCTTTCTTTTGACTTTAAGAAATCCTGCTAGTAGCGTACTTAGGCAAAAAAATTTATTCATTTCAGGAGAAAAATTAATACAGGATCTTTATATAGTTTGTTTGGGGCTGCAGAGAACTCAAATAGGGCAGCTGAGAGCATGTACTCAACTATCTTGATAGTGATTAATCAAATGTGTGCTTATCATTAAGATGTTCAAAAGCAGTAAATTCCTTTCTGTAGAAAGCTCATGAGTCTTGCATAGCACCCTGAGAGCTGATAAACAAAACTTGTTAGGACTGTGTTTGACTAGAGCAAGCCAAAGCATTGAAGGCATTGAATTAGAGAAATTATTCTACCCACATTTGGGCTATTTGGGTGGTTTCCAGTCAAACTTCTGCTTATTTGTGTCTTGGGTAAAGATACAACCTTTTAAATAAGGGTTCAATATGTTCTAGCATTTAATAACTGAGACTAGCATAGTAGAGCATGGATTTGTAAGGTCTGAGCACTTAATTATTTAGGAAGTCTGTATGTTTTGTGTACATTGTACATGAATTTAGGGCAAAACTAAGGTTTTCTGTTATATTATGCCATTTTTGGAGTAACAGGTGTGAAAATTTAGTGCAGTTCAGCAGTAGATGTCTTTTGCTTAGATCTAGAATTGAGAAAGAACTATGCATTCAGCAGATTTATTTTTTCTGTTTGTTTTTAAGTTCAATTTAATTTTTGAATTCTGTGGTGTGAGCAGTGATTGAACTCAAAATTTGTCTTGAAATCTGTGGAAGAACAAAAAAACTTAGATACTGACATAAGGAACCAAAGCATGTAAGCTCAATCAGAGGAAATAGAACAACTGACACAACATGAGAGTTGAGCCATGGTAAGCTGTTGATTAGCAGCCTTCTTAGCTTTTCTGCAAGATTTTTGTCTTTTAAAAACACTTTACTTGGACATCATGGTGTAGATTTTATAGCTGTTGGTTGGTGCTGACCTGAAGAAGACCATACTGACTTATATTAAAATTGTCAAGGAGGCTGTTAGAGAAATCACTGTAAAAATAATCCTACTCTAAATGGGAAATTTACAGAAGACCCGTGGTAGTTTGTTAAAACACAACGGGATTTTAAAAAAAAAAATTAGTAATGCCTTTCCAGTAATTTAAGTGTTGAAATTATCATCTCCTGCTCTTTCAGTGTAGAGATTGGTGAAAGTGTGAGAGGGGAAGATGTGTATATTATCCAGAGTGGCTGTGGAGAAATAAATGACAACTTAATGGAACTGCTCATCATGATCAATGCTTGCAAGATTGCATCATCCTCCAGAGTGACTGCTGTAATTCCATGTTTTCCATATGCCAGGCAAGATAAGAAAGACAAGGTAGGTAAGAATTGTGTCATTTTGGAAGGCTTCTGTTCAGCTTGCTCACTTAAATTTTTGGAGATTAACAATTTTCATAAACAATTAAGTGATTTAAAAGATTTTATCCACCCCCCATCCTTTTCTCTTGCTAAAATGTTCAATTATTTTATCCTCTAGGAATGAAGTGAGACAAGAAGTTATTTTTTTGCATGTGTTTTGATAAATGACATGCCTTCATTTTGCAAGAGTAGATATATTCTATGTGTGTGGTCTATTGCAGAGTACTTTGCTAGCAAACTGCATTTTATGGGATTGTTTATCTTGCTTTTTCAAAGTTTTTTTGGTTTTTAAATCCCTATTCATGTGGAGAGAACACCTTTTTAAACATTTTAATTGCAAGGAATTAAATACTAAATTCAAAATGCTGTAACAATTATGTAGGTAGGTTTTATCCTAGATGATTAAACAGAGCAAAATGGAAGGAACTGATAAAATCCACAATACAGAACAAAAATTAACAAAAACATTATTTTATGCTGCCAGCCAGATTAAAAAAAAATTCTATCTGTAGTAATTATTTTGATTTATGAAGACAAGAAATTGTATGGAAACCCCATAAATGCTCTACTGATATTATTGCCCTTTTCCTGAGTTTTATCTGTCATAACTGATGAATATATCTGTTCAACCAAGTTGGTAACACAGTAACAAACTCTCTGTGAGAAATGAGACTGATTTTAAAAAAGAGAAAACTGGACTTTACTATATATACCAAAAAAAAACCCAAAAAAACAAAAAAAAAAAACCCATTGAGAGGTTATAGGGATGGTACTTTTACCTAAGCTCATTTGAAAAGAAGTAATAAGAAATGTGAATTTGGTTTTAAAGACTGGATTGCAATGGTTGTATTTTTGGAAAATTGTCTCTCTACTTCTTGTAAATGGACTGCCCTTTCACTTTGGGCATCAAGCAAACCATTCTGCAAGCCTTCTGTTGGTCTTTATATTCTTTCAAATAAAAAACCTAACAGGAATGAAGTAATGGAGAAGCTAAAAATAATAGCAGTTATTACAAAATATATAATAGTCAGCCTATGATATCTAATAAGAAAATAAAACCGTATTTTCTGGTATATTAGTTCTTTAAGTGCAGGCTCTGTAATACCATAATACTACAATGAAAGTCTACTTGTTATACTTCCAAAAATGGAATTCAGGAATTAAAAAGTAAGACCCTATTCTTTGCCTATGTCTCTTGGTACTTAACTTTTACTGTGTTTTGTAGTGGATGATGCTTTCCCTTGATCAGAAGGGCTGAAATACTTTATATCAAAAGACTTTGAAAGGGTACCAATAAGCATTTTGTTGATAGGAAGGGAAAGCATCTCACTGTGTTTTGATTTCCTGCTTCATGTTGGGAAGTTCTGCTGTACCATCCTCTAAGTTCTTGGTGTGGGAAAAGGATGAGTATATTCTGAAATTTCCACGCATCTAAATTGTCTTGTCAAGGGTACCCAAATTTCATGTGGCAGACTTCCAGAGACATTTTAACCCCCCAGTGTGGTAGCATAGTGCATGCCATGCAGGAGCATTTTGTATTTCAGAAATGCCATCTGAAAATGAATAGCCTAGGAAAGCGATTTTGATTAATAGAGATTTTGATTAATGGAGATTTTGAGATTTTTTTTTCGAGACTCTTCTCTGTTTGTCACTGAGTTCCACAGTTGTAGGCATATATTTTTTGTTGCTGTTGTTTGTGGGGTTTTTTTCCCCCTCTGTTTTGCAATTGAGAAAATGTTTGCCATCTTTGGAAATTAACCTTGGTAGTTGACCTCCACGTTGCAAAATAAGCTATAATACAGCTGTCAACATTGGGCAGCTTATTGACAGGGACATCTTCCCTCCTGCTTGCATCAGATCACTTGGTCTTTGACCCATCATGAGTGCACAAGCTTTGTGTGCTGCCTGAAGTGTCAGTAAAGTGCCAGCCATTTTCTTCCCATGATCACACACAGATTTTCTTCTGTGGTGGAAGACGTTGCTGTAGTTTGCTTGACTATGAACTGAAGCAGTATAATCTTCAGTACATGGATGTTGTTTTCTAGTTTGAATTTAAGTTAGTGACTTTAATTCATTATGAGATAAATAGACTGAGTCCTTGCTACTTAAAATAACCATGTATTTGTCATACTTCTGGTGCAGTTATGATTTCTGTGAACAATGAAAGTGCTCTTCATTTAGTCATGTAAGGAAAGGGCCTTGTAGTAAAAATCTGTCTGAACAATCTAATCTACTCTGAAAATTTTAGCGCTAAAAATTTTAGCACTAAACCTAGACTATCTTTAAATGTGAAACAGATTTAAAAAAAAAAGACAACAAAAGCTTACTGCGAATGATAAAAAAAGTCAGTAAATTAATTGAGATTCAGTCAAGTGCTGCCCTAAAGTAGAATATTTCTGATGCACAAGCTAGCTAAACTTAAAAATAGCTCTGATGTTTCTGTGCTTTGACTATAACTGCACTTTTGCATCCTCTAATTATGCCAACCTTCCAAGCTGTGGGCAGGAAACATTTATGTAGGGTCCTGCAGAGATAAGTTAGAAGTACAGTGACAGATGAGTTTGGTGTTCTACAGCTCATGTAACTTTGTTTTTTTGATTTGTAGAAGGGGTCCGTGGAGCGTTGGGTAGGTATCTTTTTTTTTTTTTTAATCTAACACTACGCATTTCCATTAATATGGCCTTAGAGGGTGAAACTTCCTGGGTTACATTATGTATAACTAGGAACATTTTCAGTTTCACTTCTTGATTTCAGTTGTGTTTCACCTAGGCCATGACAGTAATCCTGTGGAATAATTGCTACAAGAAAACCCCTAGATTCTAGTTTAAAAATTATTTGGATATTCAAGATAATGGCTGTCAATTTCTGAGGCTTCAAAGCAAATCTCATTTTTGAAATTATAAATTTGGGTAATACATTAGTGAGCATTCAGTATCCATACACTTCACAACTGGCTTTCTTGGAAGTGAAAGTTCCAGTTATAAATCTTTGGGCTTTCTTTGATTTCCTTTCTTTTTCTTTTCTTTTCTTTTTTTTTTTTTTCTGTTCAGTGTGCATGTGATGAATATTGAGCAAGACAATATACTAAGATGCTTTAAGGCAACAGAGCTTTGATCTTAATGGACAACTTTTACTTTCAGCTATGTGTCCTTCGCACAGTTACTCTTGTGATGTTGTTTATATTAGCTTTGTGGGTTCCCCCTGCCACTGGTAATTCAAGTGATTTTTTTTAACAATTTAGTTTCTATACATAATCTAATGCTGCATTTCACACTAATAATTCTGAAAATAATCTAAAATGGCGTCAAGGAATTGAACAATGAATACTGTGAATCTGCGCTCTTACCTCTCTCTTCAGAAGGGAACCTTACAAACGACATTATGAGGAAAATCACGAGTTCTCATTTACCTTTGCAATCCAAGTTTCTGAATAATGAGGTCAGGTTAAATGAGGTTCCCATGAAGGGATGTGTCCAGCCTGGAAAGATAGGATAGCACAAACAGGAGAGCAAACCTCTCATTTCAGATTTCCCTGTTAGTCCAGCTTTAAACTAGAGCTTTGCAAAGAGCTGGTAAGAGAACACTGCCACAGAATGAAAAGAGTAGATACTAATATTTTTTTTTGTTAGATGTTGACAGAGATTTGAGAGTACTTTGAATTCTAGCTTAAAATTGTCAGATGCTAAAATGAGCTGAAGAGGAATTCAAATGCCATGAACAAAAATTTGCCACTAATAATAGACATATCCAGAAAGGACAACTTGCAGAACAGAACTTAAATGAAGAGCAGTGTTGTTCTCAGTAAGTGGAAAGTCAAATGTGCTGAAGCAGTAATGATGATGAACTCTTCTGGAAGCAACATGAATCTGAATTGCAGAGATCTAGGGAAGTGCTGGCTGTTGCATCTGCTTTCTGTGTGTCTTACACAGACAAAATGGTGGTGATGTTCTCTGAAACACAGCACCCAAAAGGGATGGCTTCCAAAATGAAGAATTTCAGTAATGATGGTGATAAACTTGATCTGGCCATAAAATGAGGCTGCAGTATCTCAGTTTCTATTCTGGAATTGTGTTATCAATCTGCAGGTTAAAACAGAGAAATGCCCAGTGTCCACCTAGACTAGGAAGAGTTTTGATGGAAATATTGGCTTCTTGATAGGACACAGATGGAAAAGCATCCAGGCTAAATTGTCAGTGATTCAGCTCATTGTCACTTATGCCCTTGAGCACCAATGGAAGGAAAGCAGAGGTACTCTGTAATTGTGTGTATGGGCTGGAAGGAGAGGAAGTACCTGGGAGATGAAATGAGGCTGTTTGATAAAGAGACGTAGCAGGAGAGAATATTGTGCCAGCAGAAAGCAGTCTGATATTGAGATGGAAACTCTGACTTGCAGTTCTGTCTTCATGCTAATGTTATTGCCAGCTATTAGCCTTATTTAAAGATTAGCAAAAGAAAGCAGGAGCTTTTGTCTAGTGTAGAGAAAGCTGTCTAGGGAAACACAGGTTTTTACAGAGCTTAAAAAAATGAAAAGTTTTGGAGTAACTAAAAAAAAAGTGAGGTATCCTTCAGTTATAGTTTCCTTTTTTTTGCTTGTTTGTTCTGCATCCTTGATGCTTTTAAAAACCTCTTGACATTGGCATTAACTTTGCTAATAAGATTTTTATTTCACTCTTTCTACTTAGGTTTCTTCATCCTCCCCTGTACCTTTTGGGAGTTCTAGACTCCTAATTGCATCCAGGAATTAAACATAGATTCTAAATAAAAAAGGTCAGGGTAAAAGACCCCTGCCAACAAGGATCTGCTACAGGCTTTACTGTGTTATGAAGAAATGCTTGATACTAACATTGTTTTAAAGCAGTGTTCTCAAAAGTTGGGTTCATTTTGCCTTTGATCTTTGGGTTTTGCAATGTTTCTTAGAACAAGATAGAATTGAGTGTTTCTGTGGAGTAGAGAAGTGAAGTTAGCTCAAACTTTTAAGTAGAAGTATTGAAAAACTATATCCCAAATTTTATCTCTTTAATATAAAGCATTATTAGGCAGACTGTGCAAACTGATTTAGATCTTTCTAAATGCTTTACTGAGTTTCAAAACCCCAGTAACAAGATTGACAGGCGAGTTTGACTGAAATTCTGAAGATTTTCATGTCTAGATTCCAAATATTGTGAAGGAAAAAACCAAGAAAAAATAGCTAATCTTCTGATTCTTTGCATCTGTCAAAATATTTTTTAAATGTAAATGTTTGTGCTTTATTTCTCAGAGCCGTGCACCAATCTCTGCAAAACTTGTTGCCAACATGCTGTCAGTTGCAGGGGCTGACCACATCATCACCATGGACTTGCATGCTTCTCAGATCCAGGTAACTGTTGGTTCTTGCCTGCTGTCCTAGAAGCTCTACTGAATTAATGTGATAAGCTGATAGTAATTCTCTGTGGCTTTGGTCATAATTTTGAAAGGCTATGTACAGAACTGTGAGGGTTCAGAGAAAGTCTTGCTACCAGTTTCTAATGAAACTCAATTTTAGAAAGAGATCAGTCTCGATTTTATGGGGTGATTTTGCAGTTACTTCAAATATTTGTGCATTGGAGTCTTTGGTAGAATTTGCCAAGTCTAATGTAAGAGCTTCCAGAATATAAAATATACTGGCTTGGGGCAAGTTCTCTTAATCTTAGCCTTGTCAGAGATTGCAGTGCTGCCCTAGGTAGAGTTTTGTTGTTACAGCCAAGGGTGTAATATTTTCTTAAAACAAGTGGAGATGGAGCCTGGCAACCCTTATCTGGCTTACTGCTGAATCCAACAAATCACAAAACCTTTGCCTCAGACACAGAGGCAGACATAATTTGTCATTCTCATGTGTACCTTGTTTTAAGAGAACTTATTTTTTACAGAAAATGCCATATCTTTCAGTTCTGGCGCTCCATTTAATCAGAATTTCTTATTATGCTAGATGGCTGTCACATAAATAAAAAGGTCTGAACCAGATTGCTTGGTTTTACAACTTGTACAAGGATTCCATTTTAGTTTGAGTCCTCCCCATGTTGAAATATTGCTGTTAATGTCAAGCAGTTGAAATTTATGGAAGTTGAGTATTATTCCCTGGATGTTTTGAGAGCTTCTCACTAGCATGAATTTACTTGAGTGCCTGAAGGTGATCATCTTTTCTGATTTTTACATCAATTGAGAACACCTGTTTCCTTTTTCACTATTCTTGGGTGATATTTTTCAAGACCTTAATGTTTATTTGACTTCAGCAACATTTTACAGCAGTATCAAAAGCAGAATTAGACCAGTGTAAAATACTAATGAAGCTCTGCCATTCATGAAAGGCAAAGGCTTGATTCTTTCCCTTTGTCTTCGTTCCAGGTAAGATACAAACACATATTCATGAAACTCTTTCTCTTTTGGACTAGGGTTTCTTTGACATTCCAGTAGATAACCTGTATGCAGAACCTGCAGTCCTGCAGTGGATTAAAGAGAACATTCCAGAGTGGAGAAACTGTATCATAGTCTCACCTGATGCAGGTGGTGCAAAAAGGTACTATACAAGCCTAAACCAATTAGAAGTACATGTAGTTAGTTGTTAATGATCTAATTTGTCTAGTCTTCTATATTCCTCTATGAATTGTGCAAGATATAGGGAACATCACTGATGGATCCAACTGTATTGTAAAAAGAGAACAACTAGTTCTTCCAATGCTGTTCATGCTTGAAAACATTCAGGAGCTTTCTATACTCTAAAGAAGCTGTTTTTCTCTCTCCCTGGATATGGCCTCATTAGCTGAATCCCTCCACCAGAGGGAAGAGATTTTTCCTGCTGCTTGCTTCTTTAGTCAAGTTGCTGCACCTCTTCCTGCTTCGCTCTGGAATTGCCTAAGCTTCCCTTCTCTGTCAAAGCATATGGCCTATTCCCACTGTACCTGCTGGCATTTAGGTAAGAGCTTGCTGGACTCATTTCTTTTTTCTCTACATTATTGTGTTCCAGATGTAAACCTGCTGACCCCAAGTTTTGCTCTATAAATACTAGAAAAAGGGAATGAAAGTTTGAGTGGCAAAGGGTACAAATAGAAAACTTAGTTCATTGGAGGCTTTCTTCATTCACAGCATGTGTTATTCATTTAGCAGACTCTGTTTTATTTGGTATTGATTGAGCATAAACCAATGCCAAAGCTCAGAAGCAGACTGGCTGGTGAGGTCATAAAGCATGCCATTGAGGCAAAATGCTTATTCTCAGGTTTTATTGCTCATCCTGCTGCTGCAGAGGGAACAAAGACAAATGAAGTAAGGCTCCTATAAGCCCACAGCAATTTAAATGTCTGAAATGTAGTATGGGGAGAAGTGTGAAAGACTGCCATAATTTGATTTCAATTGAAGTCCTTGAGTCTGTTGTGAGTGTTCATGTTGTAATGATTTTTAGGGAAATAAGATTGAGTGGAACTCCTAGTTGTTTGGATTTTTTTTTTAATTAATCAAGTTAAGGATGTGAAGAACATAGAAACCATTCTAAAAAATCACTTAGTCAATTAAATTTCTTTGTTTGTTCCTATCAGAATACTTTTATTTTTGCATTTGATTTTTTTTGTTGGTTTTGTTTTTAACACAAAATACAATCTTTGCTTAGAATTCAATTCAGAAGACAGCATTTTTCCCCTACCAAATATTTTTGCATTATCAAATGAATCATACAAGTTTATTTTTCAAAGATCACTCTTACTTTATTTAATATAGATAGTACAGTCTATCTTTAGTATCATTCTGTTGTAGTGCAACCAACCAGTTTCTAGTGAAGTAGAGGTAGAAGTTGTTCTCAATAAATGCATAGCTTCTCCTTCACCTCCAGTAATAAAATGTAAATAATATTGTTTGGCCTTTCCATTTAAAATGAAGTTCTGTGTAGAACTTCAAAATGAAACCTAATAAAAAATTAATGGAACGTGAAAATTGAACATGAATGGTCTTAAAATTTAAATCTGTTAAGTATTAATTTAAAATAAATCCATTTTCTTGTACTCATTTAAAAAACTTGAATTCTCTTTTGTTTCTTACCACTCACTTGGTTTTTCCCTAGCTTATTAGATGTTGCAACTGAAATAAGGCATGGAAATTCTATTGATATCTTAATGCCTCTGAAGTATTGAGACTTGCTATGAAATTACACTATCCATAAAATATGCCAAAAATTTTGGATTTGTTTATCATCCATTTGTTGAAATACAGTAACTAAAACTTCCATATTTAAGTGGTAAAGAAACAAAACTGTATTCTCTATTAACCATGCATGCTAATAATCTTGTAAACAACATTCTAGACATAGTCTAAAAAGGCAGGCTAAAAGGTTGCATTAGCATTTAGAAAAAAACATGGAATTGTTTTTTCCTGTCTCTTTATACCTAAGAGCTCTACTATTTTAAACAAACTGGGAGAAAGCAATCAGAAGTCTGTAACAAGTTTATTATTAGAAGTTTGGCCACCAGAGGTCACCCTGAAGAGTTTTAAAAGTTCTTTGTTAAGCAGATGTATGCTAAGGGAATTATTAATGAAGTAAGCTACTTGATTACTAGTCAAGTACTGTGAAAAGAATTATTAATCACTGTTAACTTGTTTGGGTTTTTTCTCCCTTTGGCTTGGTTTCAAACCCTGCAATAGTATTTTCCAGTTAGAGTGTAAAAGTGCACATTCCCGTAGGCTTAGAATTGACTTCCCCCTACTTTAAATTACCTAGTGTGACTGGTATTGTAGCAGCTTAATAAAAGCTTGTGAATAGCTGAAATGTTTTCAAAGCCAGGCATTTAATGACAAAAAAACAAAGTCAACTCAATTAAAAAAACAATTTTTGGGGTATAGCTTAAGACATTCTGGTTCATAATTAGCAATGAATTAAGATTGCTTCTACCTGTCTCATTCCTTGCAAAAGTTTTTGCTGTGGTGATTTGAAAGCCAGAAGACAAAAACTGTGTTTTGTGACAAAAGCATTTATATGACTGTTTTTCCTTTTAAAATGGTTCTCTAAACATGGTGTATTTCTTCCTGTAACTTAGGGTTACTTCAATTGCTGACAGACTGAATGTGGAATTTGCTCTCATTCATAAGGAAAGAAAGAAGGCAAATGAAGTGGACAGAATGGTCTTGGTTGGTGATGTGAAAGACAGAGTAGCAATTCTTGTCGATGATATGGCTGACACGTGTGGCACAATATGTCATGCAGCAGACAAGTAAGTGTTATTATGATCTGTCTCACTGTAGTGTTCTCACTCACTGCACAGCTGATGAATACAGTTGTCCTCAAAGCCTATAACCCAACCTGACCTCTGTAGTATGAAGTCATTCTGACCCTTGAATTGACAGGTCACAGTTCTGTGATTCAGCTGTGTCCTTCTTGAGAACATGAAATTGAGAAAATATTTACAGAAATATATGATCTGTACCTAGGAAGAGCACAGAATAAATAAAATGTCATAACTGGAAAAGGGCTTGGGCCATCTAGTGCACTTTACAGTTCCAAGGCAGAAGCAACAGCTCAAAAATCATTCCCTTCTTGAACCTCATCATGGAGCCTTTCCACTCTCCTTAGGCAATCTTTAACAAAGCTTTACTGGATTTAACACTGTAAAGTATTTTCACCATAGTGTCCAATGCAAATGTAATATTACTTTTCACTGTACATCTCAAGCATAAAACAGCTTGTCCTTTTCATCTGGGGAGGTGAGCATAAGTTTTCCTGTCGTCTGTCTGAAAGCTGGTTGAACTCATTTCCCTCTTGACTTGAGTAACTTCAGTTTGTTCAGTCTTTCCACAAGGTTTGTAGACTTCTGCTCAATTGTGATGCCTTCTGGATTCCTTCCAGCTGTTCTACTTCTTGAAGAGGAGCTTGTGAATGTAGACCCACTATCCTAACTAAGGCTCTAGCGGTGCTAAGTAGAAAGGATTATTTATGGTTTTCCAGGTGCCTTTATGCCTGTTCTTTTCAGGTTGGTAGTAAGGCTGGCTAGTGTTCATCTGGTTCTCAACCAGCACCCCCAGGTCCTTTTCTACCAGACAACTTTTCAGCTTCTCTTCCCTGAGCCTGTAGCACTTCATGAGGTTGTTGTGACCAAAGTGCAGGACCTAGGACTTGGCCTTATTGAACCTCATACAAACGGCCTCAGCCCATTGATCCAGCCTGTCCAGATCCCTCTGCAGAGCCTTCCTGCCCTCAGGCAGATTGACACTCCCACCCAGCTTGGTGTCACCTGCAAACCTAACTGAGGGAGCCCCCAGTCTGCTTGTCCAGATCCCTGGTGAAGATGTCAAATGGGTTTGGCCCAAGGGGAACCCCACTAGTGACTGGCTGCCAGCTGGATATAACTCCATTCACTACCACTTTCTGGGTCCAGCCATCCAACCTGTTTTTTACCCAGTGAAAAGTATACCTGTACAAGCTACGTGATGCAAATTTCCACAGGGGACTGCTGTGGGAAATGGTATGAAAGCAACAAGTGAGTTAGACATTGTTCTCGGTGGTTTGAAGTAAAGTTAATCTCACAAGTTTACAGTCTTTAGTTGCAGACTTGCTGCTTGCACCTACATAAAGGATGTCAAAACTGACATATAGCCTTGTGTTTCTTACAATTTTCATGGAAATTTGATGAAATTTTGCAGAGATGTTGTGTAGTTGTTTGCTATCTGCATCATACCTCAAAGTATTCTTTAGGCTGTGCCCCTTGCAGATCAAAATCAGAAATTGCCTAGCTAACATTTTTTTAGTACTCTTGTGCATAGAGGAAGTTATTTCCTGTCAAAAACATTGATTTTTTTTCCTGTTTTGAAAGAAGCACTCTTCATTTGCCTGCAGTACATTTCTAGAGACGAAATAAACCAAATTCTAAAATTGTCAATCACCTTCAATGTATCTGCAGCGTTCACTAAGATACTTTTGCTTCAGTGATGCTGCCTTGTGTCGTGTTCTTGGCATGAACAAGTGCTTTTCATTTATGTCAAATCCAGGTGGGATGTACTTTGTGTATAATAAGATTCGTGCATCAAAATACTCCCTAGAAGTATTTTTGTCTCAGTAACCTAGATGCATATCAAGGAAATGAACTAAGGAACATATTTTCAGATACAACAAATCAGCTTACTTAAGTACAAACTCAAGTACACACACTTGATACACACTCACCCTGTTGTAATGGATACACCTTGTAGGCTGCAGGTACTAAATGTAGTGCTGAAAATGACCAGAAAACTTAAATTCTATTAAATCATTCAAAATGAGATGATGTTTCTGTGGTTTTGTCTTTTTTTTTTTCTCTTTTATGCTTCCTCTTGTGCCTTTGTGATGATCTGATAAAATGCCATCCCTCAGGGCCTCTGTTTCTAAGGCTAGAGAAGCAGGTAGGACATAGCTGAGCATCTAGAGGCATTGAGGCCATTAGAAACTAAATTAGGATATTTTGACTCATTCACAAGGTGTTCTAGTTCTTTGATTTATACTTTTTTTCCTCCTCATGCATCACTTCACTGAGTGCTTGGATCAGCAGCATGTTTTCCCACAACCTTGTAGTAAGCTAGGCTTTTAATCATTAACATTTCTTCTTCCTCAGAAACTCCTTCCAAGCAGAACTGTTTGAATTGCAAATGAAAATAAACGTGGACTATAATGGAGGCACAACAGAGTTGTGAATTCTACAATCCAACCGACTTAATTTTTTGCCTGGTTAAGATAGAAAGCTTGTACTGGAGTTCATTTTTATGTTGTGCTGGTATGGTCAAAAGTGCAGCATTGTAGATTAGTATCACTGCTGCAAATAAGAACTTTTTAATTTAATTATAATTTTTGTTGGGAATTTTTCTGAGTCAATTCAAACTTCTTCAGGTTATACAAATATCGGAATTATTTTGTAGATATTTTATATGTGGGACTTTGTAAGTAAAATGTATTTTAGAGATTTGTATCCAGCTTCATCTATAGCCATGCATGTATACATGCATGATAGCATGCTATTTTTGTGTGTTCTACAGGTTAATGTCTGCTGGAGCTACTAAAGTTTATGCCATTCTGACTCATGGCATCTTTTCTGGTCCTGCCCTCTCTCGGATTAATAATGCATCATTTGAGGCTGTTGTGGTAACCAACACAATCCCCCAAGAGGAGAAAATGAAACATTGCCCAAAAATACAGGTACAGTGGTGTTTTTATGTCATTCCTTTAATCTCAGTGTTTGTATTTTCCTGCTCACTGGTGCTAGAATTTGTGCCTTGAGACAAAATTAATACTCTTAAATACATTGTCTTAGCAAAATGTTTTGCAAACATGCAGAAGAACTGCTTTAAGGGTATTCTGGTAATATAATAGGGCACTTCAAAATATTTGGTATTTACCACACCTTGAGTATGCTTGATTGTGAAAGAGTGACAAATGTAAAATTGACTGGGTTTTTCTTTTTTTTTAATATTATCTTTTCAATATTATTCATACAATATTTGCATGTAGGACCTTAGTTATTCTGTTGAGGAGGTCACAAAAATCTTGGGTGACATTATTTTTTCTTGAAAAACACAAATGGAATTGTTCTGAAAAGTCATGTGTCCCTTTTGGAGGTTTTCCTTAGTACACAGTGGAGCAAAGCATAAAAGATTGAGGTTTTAAATGCGTTACTGGATTTTTAAAAAGCTTAACATTTGGTATTTATTGAAACAGGGCAAGCACTTAAAAAGATGTGCTTCCTTTAAATTGTATTTATGTCAAGCAGACACTGCCATCTGATGGCAAGAATAGTGGGGCTTTTTGACAACATGCCTTGTCAGAAGTACTCAAGAATATGACTGTTCAGTGATCCTAGTCAATGCTTTCTTACTCCATTTTTGAATTTTGATTTGGTATTATTGCAGTTCTTATGTGTATATTAAATGTCTAAGCTTTAGTGTTTTATTACTTTCTAGAAATAAAAGCTACCAAGGTAGATGGAATGTTTATATGGTTCTAAACTGTGTAGTTTATTGCTCTTGGCATGCCATCACATTTTTCTTCTTAATTTTTCTTTCAGTTTATTGACATTTCCATGATTCTGGCAGAGGCAATTCGAAGAACACACAATGGTGAATCAGTGTCTTACCTGTTCAGTCACGTCCCCTTGTAACTGCAGGGGATTACACTGCATCTTTGCAAAGGTCTCTTAAGCTAGCACTGTTTTTAACTATGCACATCAACCATGAGAAATTATTATCTTTGTACAATTCGAGAGCTTGTATGTTTAATTATCATATTTGTCTTGTAATTACCATTTGTTCTTTGTAAATGGGCAATAAATCTCCATCTTGCAGAAACCCTAAGAATTCTCTTGAGAGTCTGGAAGTCTTGTGTGTTGTGCAAGTTTTTCTATGTGCCTGTTCTCACATTTGGCTGACTGCTGTGTCAGATCCATTTTTCTATACAGAACTACAAACTGTTCACAAAAGTTAACAGGATGTATAAGTGTAAGGTCATTCTCTGTGTTAAGCTAAATGCTACAGACCTGAGTTTCTTGTATCTATTAATCTGTTGGGCAAACAACTGGGGTTTTTTGTTTAAGTACCATGAACAGTATTTTGTAAGCCCTAACCATATGTAAAGGTCATGTTAATTTTGAGGAACTGTTGACATACACATAGCATGACCTGTTTGATACACTTAGTGTTCACTTTTTTCCCCACAAGATATTTGGGGCTGCTGTTTTCTTTTGTAAAACTCTCTTAATATTAAATTGTTTGCTTAACATCTATTCTGTAAAGTTGCTGTCTGGTAAGATTGATGTTTCAGTATTCCCAGTATTATTAATATCACTTGTCTAAACAATGACTAAGCTTTAATCATGAGCAGTTTGGTGTAAATTTCTTTTTTTTCTCTGTAGTTTTATATATTCCCTGATTGTGATGATAGGAAAAATTTTATAAAAGCTTTCCTGTTAATGTTGTAAAGATTTATTGTGCCAAGTCCGAACAGAAAATTAAACACACAGATTGGTCTGTACCATGGTTGAAAAGTATCTGAAAATACAGGGTTTTTTCAAACTGCACAGTCAATGGATCTTCTCCAAATTTCTGTTACAAAATACCACATTACTTGACTGTGCAGTGAGTGAACTGGGGTACAGTAACTAATCTTGAATTTACATTAGAAAACATGAGAAACATTTCTTTTAACATTAAAAAATTAAAATCGTTATGAAAACAATTTTTGCTGTTGTAATATGGGTCAGTTTATGGTTAAATATGGGTAATGCAGTCAGTAATGTATTAGGGTGGGGGGGTCAGGACTCAAAATTATAATTTTGTAATTGTCTTTGAATCCTATTATGAACTGGTTTCAGTCTTTCTATTACAAGAGTAATGTGTATTAAAATGCTATCCCTGAACCTAGATCACAGGAACTCAAATCTCTTACCTGAAATTGCAGTTTTTAATTACAAAAGCATTGTCATACTTGAGAGGTGCTTCCTTGCTGTAGTGCTGCATAAAAAACCCCTTATTTCATCCAATCTTGCTTATTTGGGGATATATTTATAATAATACAATGATGTATTATAAAGTGATTTTTTTTCATTCCAGTTAAGACAGTCTTCAGAAAGGAATTTTTTTTTCCTCTGAGAATAAATCTAATTGGTCTTTATTTTTTTTTTTTACCCAGTAACTTTGTATTGCTTCTGTGAAGCAATTCTATAAAGTAGAATTTCACCTGTAGTGCTTTCAGTGATGAATACAAAAATAGATTATATAAACTCTTGTGGCGAGAATTCAGTTCAGCTGCTTATTCTCAGAGAAGTTCCTCATTAGAGTTGAATTTTCAGAATTATGTTACAACAGTGGAAATGAATTTACAATATTTGGTAAAGAAATTTATTAAATGTAATATCAGATAATCACATTATTTTGCAATTATGTTGTTAGACCCCAAGTCTGGGGCTATGTAATTATACCAAGTTTACACCCAAATACTACACAAAAGGCATGCAATACAATTAATGCACTGTATCAATTCACTTGCTTTATGCAGCAGATTGTTGGAAGCAAACCCACTCAACTACATTTAACACGATGAGATGGGGGAAAGAGCAGAAGTAAAATTGCAGAACTAATCTTACTGTATGTGCTGCAGCTTGTGCACCCAAAATACTTCTGAAGAGTTACAGGTGACTTCCAACAGCTCTGTGAAAATTGCCTCCATTTTGACAGAATTTAAAGCCATGGGAACAGAAAATGGTGAGGGCTTTGGTGTTTAATTCTCTATGCTCCCTGGTCCATACCTGGATTCTTGTCTGAAGATCTGTCAGTTCAGCCTGGTGGGAAACATTCCTGTCCCTGCAGCATTCTTTTTAGATAACAAAAAAATTACCGCATTGCAGAAGTTGGAGGATTTAGCTCATATTTGTACATAAACTTTATATTGACTTGTTCCACTGCCCTAGTGCACATACACATTTTTTGATTTCTTGGTAAGTGTATCTGATGTTTGCAGCTTTGCTGGAAGCTCTTGTCATAGACTCCCAGGGGTTTTAAATGTCAAATGCTAAGAGTCTGGTGCTGAGGGATTGGACTGTGGGGAGTGAAACCTCAATGTCTTTCTTGTATGAAGAGTCCAAAACTGAACTGAGATAAAGATTCTCCTTATCCCTTCTTTGGTTATTAATGCTTTTATAGGAATACTTTGTTCTCTTTTTCTGTAGTAGCCAGCTTAATTTCTCTTTGGTCTTTAGACCCTGTCATTTTCTCCATGCTCGCCAAGGCCCTGAGTGCTTCCTCTGCTCTTGTTATAGGCCAGTCTCCTCCAATGCTGTCTTCTGTTTATTGATTTGGTTAGTTTTAGTGCCTGCAAATACATTTTTGCAACAGCTATCAGCAAGGGTCTTACACTATATACACAGATCATACATACAGAAGCTTTAAGGCATCTGCAAGTGATTTTGTTATCATTTCCTCAATTTTGCTGCCCATTTCTCTTTTTGGTTCTTTTTGTACATCTGTCTACATCAGTTAGCAGAATCAACTTATGTATTTGAAAAACTGAGCAAGACAACTGCTTTTCTTGAATAATTTCATGGGTAAATTACGCAATGTTACACTGAATGTTGTATGAGTGGATGGGGTTGTATACTCATTCTTGAAATGAGGGTCAGCACTTTAGAAAGACGGCATTGCTGCAAGACCTTAGGGCTGCAAATAAGCTACCCAGATTTAAGATGAACACAGTGGAATCCTGATTTTGATAAATAAGTTAAAGCAAGTTGCTTTAAGTTTCCTTTTAGAAGACAAAGGGGGGAAAAAAGGAAGTGTGAATTCACCAATCTGATTACAAGCAAACTGATGACAAAACTCACAGATGAAGGACTAAAGCAATTACAGGTTCCTGCTTTATTTTAAATTACATTCTTCACTCACAGCAGCAGCAATATACATTTCCTCTTACCAGTGGGTCCTCCCCTAACATGTGATGTAGTAGGAAGTACTTTTTTGGTTTTTGGTTACTTTGTGTTTCAGAGGAGGCAAGAGATTATGTGCAACTTCTGAGGGAAACAGAACTTTTAAAATCAGTAAACCAGTAACTCCCTGTGCCTCCAAAAATCAAACTATATTCAAGAGTTCTGAACTGCAGTGCATTTGCTTTCACCACTTTTGAAGGGAAATGTTGCTGTATTTTGCTTTCCACATTTCATAGGTTTAAGGATAAAAAAGCAGCAAAAGCACGCTCTGTGCTTCTATTAATGTTTAGCTAAACCTGCAGTTTCACTCTATACAGAATTGAAACTCCTGTGCTCTTAGATGGGTAACAGCAAGTTTCTAATATAAAGAAGGATCAGCCTTATTTCAAAATAAAATGATGAGTGCCTGCCTAGGTATTAAAATATCTGAAGTTTGTGGGTTTAGACTGCAAGGAAGATTTCCAAAGACCCTGTGCACTTGCAAAAAATTACTGGTTTGGGTCATTGGACATGGATTAAGAAACCCACCTGCAACCAAAACAAGTAGATATTAAGCATCTCATGTTCTGTTGTCGCATAGCAGGGATATGGCTGGGTACCTGGAGAAATCAACACAGTCCAGCTTGTGTCAAATTACTCTCTTCTTTCATAATTAGCTAAGCACATTATCTTTGCCATAGGGTCAATAATATGAGTGGAAGCTAACTTTCCTTTGTTGTGACATACACAGTGAAATATCCAGAGCAGAATAGCTAGTGTAGTGTTTGCTAGCGTAGAGCCAAGGTTTTCCTCCTACCAGAAATGTCTTGAATGGTCTTTCAACACACAGCAGGATTTTAGTAAGATTTTTGCATTAGTTATGGAGTACCCAATGAAAACTTCAGTGTTTTTTGAAAAGCAAAATCCAGTTATCAGTAAAGAGAAGAAGAATCATTTTGCATTGCATTACTTCTAATATTCAGGCACAAAGGTGAGAAATATAGTCCTGAATTAGTATATTTGGGGATTAATACGTCCTTTTCTAGGCCTTGATTGAAATGGCAATGATGCTGTACAACTTCCCTGTTTATGTCTATATGACTCAATCACTAAACACAGGTAATTTGAAAGTATGGTTACAAATTCTTTCCCTCTTTATTCTTCAAGTTCCTATTACCTGAAATTAATTTCTCAGCTCCACCATAGTCAGAAAAATTATAAATTGCAATTGCAAATGTAAAGAAAAATATGTGGAGAAGGAAGGCATGAAAAAACCCCACAAATTCCTGCTAATATCCTAAAAATCAAAGCAGTCTGTTCTGGTGAGCATGGAGGCTTGTAAGTATGAAACTGTCTGAAAGAAACCATGTCATGTGAAATGCTGGATTGTCATCAGCATGTGTCTATGCATGTAGTTTTAAGCTTTGGCCCTTCTGCACTCTCCCACACAGTTTTGACCTTGTTCTATGCCATCTCCTGTGCCCTTGCCGCTATCTTTTTTATCCTTATTGGGTTTGTTTCCTTCCCCACAGTCCCATTCACTTAATAGGCATTTCTTCCGTATTCAACTTAGAACCTTCCCTGTTCTTGAAACTATTTTCGTCAGTAGTGGACGCCAAATAATAATAAGAATGACTAAACTTTTAAAACTGAATTATTGTTAACATCAATAACCAACTTCTGTCTCTCTTTTCATGCAGCTTACGCTAAAAAGAGGGGGAGGGGGAAAGGAGGAACTTGAGCTTCTTCAAATCTTAGTTTAGCCTGAAGTGACTGACTTATGGTTATGTAACACATTTTTCTCCTTGCTGATTGATCTTAAACTTCATGGCCAAATATTTCACAGTTGTCTTTTGGAATTCCCCATAGCTTGGATGTTAAACTTTTTACAGTTTTTTATGGTGTGGCACTGTTTCTAGGTAAAACACAGTTTGAAATTAAAACTCTGTTCAAAAGTAGCATAGTCTTCTATGCAAATTGCAGGATATGAGAATAAAAGCACATGGATGTATGAGTAATGTAAGAATTTGTTTAAAAGGGGGAAAATAAGAGTACTCAGTTATTTCTGTGGGGGTGGAGCAGCAGATGAGGTGCTGTTGTTTAAAGTACAAATGTTTGAGGAAGTAGGTTGCAGCAGTTGTTTCACATTCAATTATTTCTCAAGCTGCAATTAAGGTGAAAAATAGTGATAGAGTAGTGATTTCTGCTGTTGTCGTGAGTGAGTTATGTCACGTTGCATTCTCTTCTGCACCTCAGCTGAACCACTGGAAACCACTTTGATGCTGTTTTCTTCTCTGTTTTATAGTTTCTTCCAGCACCAAATCTGCTAGACCTGGAAGCACACAGACAATGGTATGTTAAACTTTCATTTTAAATTGCTCTTAGGTATCTTTGACTGGAACTGTTGTAGAAGACTTTTATGAACGTATTCTGCTTTTCTGTTTTGTAAATGGTATGGTTTACTGTTATGGTTAGAAATTGCAATGCATCATGACCAGAAAGGAAAGTATTAATTTGCATTAAAACTCATTGTACAGCAGTGCTACAGAATGAGCAATTAATGTCTTATCGAAATGCTCTAAGTTCTTTGGTGTTTATTTTTCTTTACCCTTTCCTCCTGTCATACCATAAAATGTGTGTGGAACATCTACAGAAAACCTTCCTTCAGAAACATATAGCTGTACTTTTGCTCAATATTTGAAGAATACCCTAAATCATTAAGAGTTTATGCACATGCCAGTTAAGACCAGTAGATTAATTCATTTCAAACTTCTTATAAAGCCAAGCGTAGATCGCAAAGAAAAGAACAGCTCCCATACTTTTAAGCAGGCCTCTCATTGCAAAGACATTGCACAAGACAGCATTGCTTTTTCCTCTTATTTAGAAGACTTTTTGTTTGTTCTGGTGCTATAATGGGCGTGAAGTTTCACACACGCAAATAGCCAGACACTGCACCAGAATGTAACTCTTTACAGTTCAAATAGCTAATGCTTTAAAAAGATTAAAAAGTAAAGGGAAGAACATATAAAGAAATGAAGCACAAAGATGGTAGTAGCTAGGCTGGCTCTGCAACAACTCTTAGGCTCCTAAAAATACTGAAATATGTGAGAGTTGAAAACCTGAGCATTTTAAAAGACTCAAGAATCTTTTCTTAAGAAGTATATTCAAAAAAATATTCAATGAAGACTTTCAAACCCCAGATTCAGAGCACCTAATTTCAGGCACCTAAATGTGCAGCATTAATCTCTGCTTGATGTGTACTCAGGCAGCTCTCCCTCAATCTTCAAACCCAGCAGTTCCTGCAGAGGCCTCTCTCTCTCTCCCACTCCAATTTTAGTGGTGCTGTGCTCCATGGGCACTTGCCTTGGGTAACCAGACTAATTCTGGGGTTCATCAGTCTGCTAATGCAGGAAATGGAGGCAGGCAGCTGCACTGACATTACAGACCATGGTAGCATAGGCATTCTTTGGTATTCCATTAGTCTCCTAACATCCTTTACATGTATAATATGTTGTGTCCCCTGGGAAAGAATTAAGGAAGGCAATTTTTTTCAATAATATATCCAGATTTTTCTTTGGCAGTGTCTCTTGTCACTCTAAGAAAGACCTTCAATTTTCCATGTGATTTAATAACAGTGGCAGAGTCCTTCCTTCTCCTTCCCACATCCCTGACCACATTACTGGAGAAAAAATGATTCTACTGAAAAGCTTGGGTGGTGAGAGGAAATTAATGCCTTTTATCTTTTCCAAATTCATTTCCCACTTACTCTGATTAGTCTCATTTATCATTTTTATCCAAGTGCTTTTCTACATCAGGTGATCAAAAAACTTAATCCTGCTCTAAAACGGATTGGCTAGACTGTACTGAAAACACTGGTGAACTTTCTTACCCAGTGAACTCTGGGTGGGTTTCCCAAGTGAACTCCAATAAGCCAAATGATGGTTGATTTGATACCTAGCAAATGAAAACACAAGAGTTGGAGATAATAAAATATGAATACACAGGCATGGCCCGGTTAGTCCATATGAGCCTTCCCTGAATAGTTGTATAAATGACAGCCGTGGCTGCCAGCCATGGTATTTAGCTACCTTGTCTTTTCCCAGAGGATCTGTGGAAAAGAAGAAAGCACTGCAGCACTGCCAGGGAATGGGCAAAGAAACTGGTAGCACTGTAGCAGTGTCACTATATCAGGTTACACTGAAGTCAAGGTCTGCAGTGGACTTTTTACATTTTTCCTTCTATACTGGAGCTCTGTAATTCCAAAGATGACTGAAGGAATTACCAAAGTGATGCCATTTGGATGTTGAGTCAAGGTAGCAGAAGTGCAGTGCTGTGTGAGACCTGATCTAACTTCTCTCACATTTGCTGCCCTGCAAGTAACCAGAGTGCTCTTCCAGACAGATACACAGATGCAGAGGTAGATCAGCGTAGTCCTCTAAGGTAACAAAAAACCACAAATTTGTACAGGGGACAGAGTGCTTAAAGTAAACAGGGTGAACAACAGGAAGCCTCACTTCACCTCCAAGTTTGCATCACCTGCAAGGTACAGCTTTGGCAGCACTCAACAGGGTTCACACAGAGTGCTTGGCAGGTCTCTGTATGTTCTTGTGTCCCAGCTAAAGAATTAAAAACATTTCCATGTATCTTGAACATTTTACCTAATCATCTAATTTTCACTGCTTAACTAGGTTTTGACATTTAATCAATATTATGCCACATGTAACCAATCCTCATTGTTTAAGAGCCCTCGATGTGCCATGCAAGCCTCCACCACTGAGTTTTCAAGGGAGAAATGAGGCTGTTGATTTTCTTGGGGTGTCTTGTCTTCAAAACTCTTGACCAGTACTAGACACAAGCAGTTAAGATGCTCGGCAAGGCAGCAAGATTGGTCCGGGCCCCTCTGCCTGTGCCACACAAGCCAAGACTGGCAACCTGCCAGCCAGAGTTTCCTTGACACTGATTGCTGCTGAGGAAGTAACTAGTAAGTTGTGAAATATTAAAAACTTTTTCCATAATACACACAAATCTATAAAGTCAGCAAAGACTTGACAAACAGAGAAGATTCTTAACATGCCTGTGGGATTTTGGCTCTGGTTATGAAGTCTGATTATTTGTCTTTTATGGAACAGGCCCACTGTTAAACTTGCCTTTGATTTTCATGTGCCCACCTCACACGGATACATGGTTTTTCTATCCTTCTTCCCTTATTGGGCAGTGAAAATGCAAACTGGTATTAAACTTTATGGAAATAAAGACATTGACTGGCTTAAGTCAACTCTACATCCATTCTGACACTTACTAGAGGAAGAGTACTTATGATAATGTTAAATTTGAATTAGGAACTCAGTCAATTGTTAGTGAAGTTTTGAAAGTTTACACAAGCTTTTAAGTGAATATATATTTTATCTATCTTGCATATGATTTGAAAATGTACCTGTGCTCATCTCTGCTATTATACAATGGCAATCTGCAGGATGTTTAATACCTCTTATTTTCCTGTAAAAGACAATGTTCACAGAGATATAGACTTTATTCACCCCTTTTCACTTTTTCAGGAGATATTTTTTTAATAACTCATTTTTTAGAGAGTGGTATTTAAATTAATACAAGAATTCTTGGAGATAATAAAAAAGCATTTGAGCAGAAAAACCAACATATGCCTTCGGAAACTTATAATCCTACTTGCACATCTATTCTTGGTCAGTGTGAGACAAAAAACAGAATTTAGCTGTAAAGTTGGCCTGACCCAGTGTATAGATGAAATATTCTGATTGCATGAAACTAATACCTCCATTTCTCCTTGGTTTTAGGTACCTTGTGCAAAGATGTCAAAGGCATTGCCATTTATCTTGCTCTTCATATTCCCAATGCTGCTGTCAGGGGCTTGGTTTCCCAAAACTTTACCCTGTGATGTCAAACCTTCAGAAGATACTGTGACAGTGGACTGCACCGACCGGCGCCTTACAGAAATCCCCAGAGGGATCCCGGGAAACGCTACCAACCTTACCCTGAGCATTAACCATATTCCCCACATCTACCCAACATCCTTTGATCATCTTGAAAACCTCCAGGAGATTGACTTCAGGTGCAACTGTGTGCCTGTCAAAATGGGGCCCAAAGATCATGTGTGCGCCAGCCCACTGAAAATTGAGAATGGCAGTTTTGCGGCCCTGACAAGATTGAAGTCATTGTATTTGGATGCAAACCAGCTGGCAGGAATACCTCAAGGTCTTCCTGCTACTTTAACCTTGCTGAGCCTTGAAGCAAACCATATCTTTTCTATCCAAAAAGCCAGCTTCTCAGAGCTAGGAAACATAGAGGTATTGTATCTTGGACAGAACTGTTACTACCGCAACCCATGTAATGTTTCATTTGAAATTGAGGAAACAGCCTTCCTGGGACTGAAAAAGTTAACAATACTATCCCTGAAGTCCAACAACTTAACACAAGTCCCACCCAATTTGTCATCTACTTTAAAGGAATTGTATATTTACAACAACAGGATTCAAGAGATTCAAGAACAGGATTTAAGTGGCCTTCCCAACCTAGAAATTCTCGACCTAAGTGGCAATTGTCCACGTTGCTATAATGCCCCATATCCTTGCATTCCCTGTCCCAAGAGCTCGATTCACATACATTCAAAGGCTTTTGACTCCTTGGAAAATTTAAGGATTTTGCGGCTTCACAGTAACTCTCTTCAGAGCATACCCAGCAGCTGGTTTAAAAACATCAAGAATCTCAAAGAACTTGACCTCTCCCAAAATTTCCTTGTGAGAGAGATTGGAGATGCTCAGTTCTTGACATTTCTCCCCAGCCTCGTGCAGCTTGATCTGTCCTTTAACTTTGAGCTGAAGGTGTATTCTCCTTTCTTGCATCTTTCTACGACATTTTCTTGCCTCTCTAACCTGGAAACCCTGAGGCTCAAGGGGTATGTCTTTAAAGAACTGAGGGCACAAGATCTACATCCACTGCTCAGTCTTCGGAATCTAACCATGTTGGACCTCGGGACTAATTTTATTAAAGTTGCAGACATGACAGTGTTTGAAGAATTCCCAGCTCTTAAGTTCATTGACCTCTCTGTGAATAAAATTTCTCCTTCTTCAGGGGAAAGCAACTTCTGTGGATTTTGCTCTAATGCTGGTATTTCAGTCGAGCAGTACAGCAGGCAAGTACAACAAGAAATGCATTATTTCAGGTATGATGTGTATGGGCGAAGTTGCCGTTCCAAAGACGTAGAGGTTTCTTCCTACCAGTCTTTAGTTAAGGAAGATTGCCTTAACTACGGAAAAACTCTGGATTTAAGCAGAAACAATGTATTTTTTGTTAACCCCTCAGACTTCCAAGGACTTCGCTCCCTCAAATGTCTCAACTTGTCAGGTAATGCAATAAGTCAAACTTTAAATGGAAGTGAATTCTCTTACTTGTCTGAATTGAAATATCTGGATTTTTCTAACAACAGGGTTGATTTGCTATACCAAACTGCTTTCAAAGAACTAAAACTTTTAGAAATTCTAGATCTGAGCAATAACAAATATTATTTTCTTGCGGAAGGTGTTACTCATGTGCTTAGTTTTAATTCTTGGTCAGTGTGAGACAAAAAACAGAATTTAGCTGTAAAGTTGGCCTGACCCAGTGTATAGATGAAATATTCTGATTGCATGAAACTAATACCTCCATTTCTCCTTGGTTTTAGGTACCTTGTGCAAAGATGTCAAAGGCATTGCCATTTATCTTGCTCTTCATATTCCCAATGCTGCTGTCAGGGGCTTGGTTTCCCAAAACTTTACCCTGTGATGTCAAACCTTCAGAAGATACTGTGACAGTGGACTGCACCGACCGGCGCCTTACAGAAATCCCCAGAGGGATCCCGGGAAACGCTACCAACCTTACCCTGAGCATTAACCATATTCCCCACATCTACCCAACATCCTTTGATCATCTTGAAAACCTCCAGGAGATTGACTTCAGGTGCAACTGTGTGCCTGTGAAACTGGGGCCCAAAAATCATGTGTGCGCCAGCCCACTGAAAATTGAGAATGGCAGTTTTGCGGCCCTGACAAGATTGAAGTCATTGTATTTGGATGCAAACCAGCTGGCAGGAATACCTCAAGGTCTTCCTGCTACTTTAACCTTGCTGAGCCTTGAAGCAAACCATATCTTTTCTATCCAAAAAGCCAGCTTCTCAGAGCTAGGAAACATAGAGGTATTGTATCTTGGACAGAACTGTTACTACCGCAACCCATGTAATGTTTCATTTGAAATTGAGGAAACAGCCTTCCTGGGACTGAAAAAGTTAACAATACTATCCCTGAAGTCCAACAACTTAACACAAGTCCCACCCAATTTGTCATCTACTTTAAAGGAATTGTATATTTACAACAACAGGATTCAAGAGATTCAAGAACAGGATTTAAGTGGCCTTCCCAACCTAGAAATTCTCGACCTAAGTGGCAATTGTCCACGTTGCTATAATGCCCCATATCCTTGCATTCCCTGTCCCAAGAGCTCGATTCACATACATTCAAAGGCTTTTGACTCCTTGGAAAATTTAAGGATTTTGCGGCTTCACAGTAACTCTCTTCAGAGCATACCCAGCAGCTGGTTTAAAAACATCAAGAATCTCAAAGAACTTGACCTCTCCCAAAATTTCCTTGTGAGAGAGATTGGAGATGCTCAGTTCTTGACATTTCTCCCCAGCCTTGTGCAGCTTGATCTGTCCTTTAACTTTGAGCTGAAGGTGTATTCTCCTTTCTTGCATCTTTCTACGACATTTTCTTGCCTCTCTAACCTGGAAACCCTGAGGCTCAAGGGGTATGTCTTTAAAGAACTGAGGGCACAAGATCTACATCCACTGCTCAGTCTTCGGAATCTAACCATGTTGGACCTCGGGACTAATTTTATTAAAGTTGCAGACATGACAGTGTTTGAAGAATTCCCAGCTCTTAAGTTCATTGACCTCTCTGTGAATAAAATTTCTCCTTCTTCAGGGGAAAGCAACTTCTGTGGATTTTGCTCTAATGCTGGTATTTCAGTCGAGCAGTACAGCAGGCAAGTACAACAAGAAATGCATTATTTCAGGTATGATGAGTATGAGAGAAGTTGTCGTTCAAAAGACATAGAGGCTTCTTCCTACCAATCTTTAGTTAAGGAAGATTGCCTTAACTACGGAAAAACTCTGGATTTAAGCAGAAACAATGTATTTTTTGTTAACCCCTCAGACTTCCAAGGACTTCGCTCCCTCAAATGTCTCAACTTGTCAGATAATGCAATAAGTCAAACTTTAAATGGAAGTGAATTCTCTTACTTGTCTGAATTGAAATATCTGGATTTTTCTAACAACAGGGTTGATTTGCTATACCAAACTGCTTTCAAAGAACTAAAACTTTTAGAAATTCTAGATCTGAGCAATAACCAGCATTATTTTCTGGCAGAAGGTGTTACTCATGTGCTTAGTTTTCTGAAAAACCTAGTCCATTTGAGGAAGCTGATGATGAATGACAATGACATTTCTACCACTATTGATACGGGAATGGAAAGTCAATCTCTTCGAATTTTAGAATTCAGAGGAAATCGTTTAGATGCTTTATGGATGGATGGCAATGCTAGATACTTGTCCTTCTTCAAGAATCTGACCAGCCTGGAAGAACTGGATATTTCCTTCAACTCACTCACTTTTTTGCCTCCTGATGTTTTTGAAGAAATGCCTCCCAGTCTCAAGATCCTCAACTTAACCAATAATCGACTGAAGAGTTTTATCTGGGGAAACCTCCCCTCTCTGAAGAACCTAGTGACTCTGGACCTGAGCAATAACCTTCTGACTAATGTTCCCCAAGAACTGTCCAATTGCACTTCATCTCTCCAAGAACTGATCCTCCGAAACAATCGCATTCATAGGTTGACTAAATATTTTCTCAGAGGTGCTTTTAAACTGAGATACTTGGACCTCAGCTCAAACAAGATTCAAATAATTAAGAGATCTAGCTTCCCTGAAAATGTCATTAACAACCTGAAGATGCTGCTTTTGCATGGCAATCCTTTTAAGTGTAACTGTGAGGCTGTGTGGTTTGTCTGGTGGATCAATCAGACGCAGGTGACCATTCCTCTTCTGGCCACTGATGTCACCTGTGCTGGCCCAGGGGCACATAAGGGAAGGAGCGTGGTTTTCTTGGATCTCTACACCTGTGAGCTGAACACATCATATTTTATTCTGTATGCTCTGTCATCTTCAGCCATCCTTGCCTTAATGGTGTTCACAGTGATGAGCCACCTCTACTTCTGGGATGTGTGGTACAGCTACCATTACTGCACTGCCCGGCTGAAGGGCTATCGGCGCTTGCCTTCGCCTGCTGCTTGCTACGATGCCTTTATTGCCTACGACAGTGAAGACCCAGCTGTGAACGAGTGGGTGCTGCAAGAGCTGGTTGAAAGGCTGGAAAACCAAAAAGCCAGGCAGTTCAATTTATGCCTGGAAGGAAGGGACTGGCTCCCAGGACAGCCAGTCTTTGACAACCTTTCCCAGAGCATTCAGCTGAGCAAAAAGACCATATTTGTGCTGACCAACAGGTACATTAAAAGTGGCCGCTTCAAGACAACATTTTATATGGCTCATCAGCGGCTTCTGGATGAAAAAATGGATGTCATTATCTTGATATTTCTTGAGAAGGTTTTGCAGAAGTCCCGCTATGTCCGTCTGAGGAAGAGGCTGTGCAGAAGTTCAGTCCTGGAATGGCCAACTAATCCTCAGTCTCAGCCCTACTTCTGGCAGTGCCTGAAAAATGCCATAGCTATGAGCAATTCTCTGGCTTACAACAAGCTTCTCCAAGAAACTGTTTAGTTCTACCCTTTTCCTTAAATATTGTTATGATACACATGCACCTTGCTTGGCACTTTTTAGTGTGCAGCAAGAAATGATGCACTACGCCCTGGAAGTCACTGTTACAGGAAATCACCACTTCCAGCTTTTAGTTCACTATAGGCCTCCAGCATCTCCTATGGTTGGGTCAAGTGTGAGTTAGACACTTGGTCAACATGCTAAGTACGCAGAGTGATGGAGTTGTTGTACCATGCCTAAGGTTGCTGCTGTTCAGACACTGTTGGAATAAATGGAATTTTAATAAAAATGTATAGTTTATATGCTGTATTTATGAAAATCAAGAAAATAAATCACTGACGCATTTGTGTCCAGAAATAGCTTTAGTAAAGGTCATTCTTTGATCTTAGGAGTTGGGAAAATAAAAGATTTGTTATCTTTTCGTCTTAGGCTTATAGCTTCTGAGTCTACCACTTCTGTCTGAGTGGGGAAACTGGGGAAAGCAAATTCTGTGGGACTAATGTCAGGGCTTGGGTCTGGTACAGGAACTCTCTCCCATTGTTGCGCAGTCAAAAAGTTCACAAATCTGAAGAGACTTGGAAGTATCTGTGTGGACTGAAATGGAGATATGAGTTCAGAAGATCTTGTAGGCTGTAGGTGAAAAGGAGTTATAAGATAAAGGGATTCCTTGTGCATGGGTACAAGAAGGAGAGGACAGTAGATGAGCAGTAGAGGGAGAGGCACAAGGCAGATGGAGAAATTCAGTTAAACCAAAGAGACAAAGAACTAGATATATTCCAGATCCCTTCCAACCCACACCATTCTATGATTCTGTGATCTCAGCTGCCTCTGGCAGTTCCTTGCCTAGGTCTTCGTCTGGTCCTTTCTTTAAATAGTCCCTTTTTGATTTAGTTTGGTAGACAGGCAGACAAGAACACAAAAACAAACAAGAAAACAAATGCTCATATAATATTACAGGCAATAAGGATTTTTTTCCTCCAAATTATCATAGTGGTGTTATTGATTTACAACAGAAGCAGGAGAAAGATCAGGGCCTGTTTAGAAGAGTGGATGTTTTGATTTTATTTTAATATAGGAACATCTGGGGAACTGAAGGCTTGTCAGCCTGACATCAGTGCCAGTGAAGGTCATGGAGCCGATCATCTTGAATGCCATCACATAAGAAGTACAGGAAAACCAAGGTATAAAGTCCACCTGGCATGGGTTTATGAAAGGCAGGTGTTCCTTGATCTGCCTGGTCTCCTTCTGTGACAAAATGACCTGCTTTGTGGATGAGGGAAAGGCTGTGAATGTTGTCTATCTAGAGTTTAGTGAAGCCTTTTACATAATTCTCCATAGCATTGTTTAGCCAGGAGAAAAGGCAGCTCAGGGACACCTTATCACTCTCTACCACCATCTGAAAGGAGGCTGTACTCAGTAGAGATTCAGTCTTCTCTCTCATGTAGAAAGTGACAGGATGAAAGGAAATGGATTGGAGTTGCACCAGAGGAGGTTTACATTAGATATTAGGAAAAAAAAATCATGGAAAGGGTTGTCAAGCAATGGAACAGACTATCCAGGGAAGTGGTAAAGTCAACATCCCCACAACTGTTTAAAAAACATATGGATATGGCACTTGATATGTTTTAATGTTGAATATGGTCATGGTGCTTGGTTGATGATTAGACTTGACAATCTTGAAGTCTTTCCAACCTTAATTATTTTATGATGCTGTGATTTCTTATGGTTGTGTTTTTAAACCAATGATTTGAAGTTCAACTACTTTGTGCTCATTGTGACTGAGACAGCCACCAGTCACCACTTTGCCCATGAATCCCTCTCTGCTTCCAAACAACAAATCTAGGTGGGCACATTCCCTAGTCAGTTCCCTTAAAATCTCCACCAAGAAATCACCTTCAACATGGTACAAGACTGCTTGTGTCCATTGTATAATGTTCTTAATTGAGGTGTAGGAAGTTAAGATCACCCATAAGGACAAGGACAGCTGACCTAGAGATATTTTCTTAATTCCTTTTGGAATAAATCCTTAGTGTCATGGTCCCAGATGGGTGGTTGATAGCATACTCCCACAACAACACACATCTTCATCCTTTCCAGAGACTCTCAACCACAACATCACCAACCCCTCCCTCATATAAAGAGCCATCCCCTGACTTCCCTGCACTGCCTATTCTTCCTGATGAGCCTATAACTATGTTATAACACAATAACACAATGAATCAACAGTATTGTTTTATTTGGTAAAGATATTTCTTAAAAGCAAGATTTAACCCACATTACTTTGCAGTTAAGTTGTTAATAACCCTGAAGTCTGTGGCCACATAATTATGCCAAAGTTTACACATGAGCACTACACTAAAGGCATTTAATACACTGTATCAGTTCAGTTGCTTTATATATCAGATCTTTGTTTCAAATAAAGTGCTGAATTATTTGCCTTCCCTGTGCACAAGTACTGTAAATAAAACTTCAAAATTACTTGTGCCAAGAGGTTGCTTGGGCTTCTATTCTTTTGAAACTCTTCTTATGCAGATTGTGGCCTGCACAAGTCAAATAGAGAAATATCAAAACAAGTCAAATAGAACACTGACTGTCATACAAACCTTGTTTGTAAATCATGCTCCAGCTGTCTTGAACATAAGGATGAACTGTTAATCACACCAGATTGGTAAACATCTTCATAATAAGATCATCCTTCTCTTTTTTTTGTGGTCTGACAGAAGGGACACAATGTTTAAATTTCCTTGGGAGTCTGAGTTACGTTTCATGAGCAGTTGAAATTGGCACTTCTCAGATTGTTGGAAGCAAACCCACTCAACTGCATTTGATGAGATAGGGGAAAGAGCAGAAGTAAAATTGCAGAACTAATCTTACTGTATGTGTAACCAAAATGCTAATGAAGAGTTACAGGTGACTTCCAACAGCTCTGTGAAAATTGCCTCCATTTTGACAGAATTTAAAGCCATGGGAACAGAAAATGGTGAGGGCTTTGGTGTTTAATTCTCTATGCTCCCTGGTCCATACCTGGATTCTTGTCTGAAGATCTGTCAGTTCAGCCTGGTGGGAAACATTCCTGTCTCTGCAGCATTCTTTTGAGATAACTGAAAATATACCCCATTGCTTTGCAGAAATTGGAAGATTTAGCTCATTTAGTCTGTAAGCCTTATTTTAATCATTCCACTGCCCTAGTGCAAGTACACATTTTTGGATTTTTTTGTAAGAGTATTTGATGTTTGCAGCTTTGCTGGAAGCTTTTGTCATAGACTCCCAGGGGTTTTAAATGTCAAACATTCAGAGGCTGTTTCTGAGGCAGTGACTATGGGGAGTGAAACCTGAGTGTGTTTCACTGTAGAGGTCCCTCTCGCAGTCCTTTGTCAGGTGTCTGTTGTCAGTGCTGGTGCTCTGTGGTCTCTCCTGTGCTGAGTGGCGGCTGTTCCTGTCTGGCAGCCAAGGCCCACCCATCCGGGCTGGGGGGAGGATCGAGAAGGCAGGTTCAGAGCAGCTCTTGGTTGCAGATAAAGCTCCTGGGCAGAGATAAAGCCAGGTTAATAAGTTAAGGGAAAAAGAAAAAGGCAAATGATGCAGAAGTGATCACTCACCACCTCCTGGCAGCAGACCAGTGCCCAGCTAGCCTCTGAGTGATGGCTGCTTTAACTAAATCCACATCCCGCCACTCCTCCCCAGTTTTATTGCCACGCATAGAACTTTAATGACATGAGTTATGCCTTTAGTCAGCTGAGCTCCATAATTGTGGCTGTGCCCCCTCCCAGACTCTGGCAGACCCACAGCCTGCTCACCAGTGTGAGGAGTGGAGAAGGCCTCGAGGCTCTGCAAGTTCCCCCACAGGCATCATGCTGGTGTGTAATCCATACTGCTTTGGTCACCAATCTGTACCAGGGTACCACAGGGCTGCTGTGGAAAAACAGGGCCCATCCCAGCCAGACCCAGACCGTATGGTTGTGGTGACAAATGAAGTGTGATTGTGGATACTCATGTCTGACTTTTCCAGGCCTGTGTTGAGCTATACTTGTAAGAAAATGTAAAAGAGGACAAAAATTAAAATAAATTGTACAGAATGGACAAATCATAGTGACTTGCTGAATTCCCTGCTCAGATTAGGTGTTGTGCCCCCATGCATGTGCATACACATAAATATCTACTCTTATTAGCAGGATTCATAGTGGATAGCTTTCATCAGAGCTAGTCTTTGGCAAAATGATGCTGGTGCTATATTGGGGTTACAATGAAAGTATTTTTGGTAGGATATTATGATTAGTATAGCACATCAATTATTATTATTAAAATGTCACAGGATTTCTACAAAACAAATTAACATTGTGCAAGCTGTAAGTAGTGTAATACAGAATTTGTAATAAATTTAGTGACTTGAACCCTGTGTAGATGTCAAGTCAAATCTTAGTCCATGCTTTGCTCTATCAATATAGCAACTATAATTAGACTCTCAAAACATATAAAAGAATAAGTCACTCCCTCCATCCTCAGAGGATGCAAACAATGGTGGAGCATCCCTGCTGCTGGAAGTTGATGGGTTTCACTGTCTGTCCAGCAGCAGCTCTGGTTCAGGTCCCCCCCTTATGCCTCATAACTGGTTGGATCTCTAGACCGTGGGCTTCTGCACTTCACCTCCCTCTTCCATGGGGGCCTGGTGGGCCAGGGGCCTGGGACCCTCCAGGACAGTAAGGAGGGGAGCAGTCACCTTGTGCCCAGGAACCTTGAGGATGGGAGGGAGGAGAAAAAATGGTTTGTCTGGGTTTTCTTCTGGGTTCACACAACCTTTAGGGCCTGAGAACAAGGTGATGGGTAATGAAGATGTGATCCACTCAATGACAGGTGATGGCTGCTTGCCTCATGAACTGGCATTAACGAAATCCATGAGCAGGTGTTGAAACAGGGTGTACTGGTGGCAGTGGCACACATCAACACTTCACTTCTAGAGTGACTTTTCAGGGAAGGCAAGAATGAGGCATGTGCCAGTGTTGCTCAGCTCTGAAGAGACCCCTGATCCCACCAAGGCTTGCAGGAGTAAGGTTCAGAGAACAGTGGTGTGAAAGCAAAGGGAAAATCTGGCTCCAGGACAGGCTCCAGATCAACCAGGGAGAAAGGTCACAAGGCTGGGAGTGGAAGCCTGCACCACTGTAAATGGCAGGGCTCTGGACTTGGTTAAACAAGTAAAAACATTTGTGCTATGATGTGTCTGCAACTATATAGACAATATACAATATATATACACTATACAAAATACATTCCTATTGCATATAGGTGTTTTGCATGTATAAATATACATACATAGAGGGAGACAAGAAATCAATCCTTTTCAAGTGCAGTTCATGACATTAGAATCAAAATAATTTCTATTGAATAGTAGCCCTCACAGATAGATATGTCATGCACAGTTGTCAAAAAGGCAGTATCAAGGTCCAAAATAAATGAAAAAATATGTCTTATGGTCTTTAAAACTCCATAAATTGACATGCATGCATTTCTAATGTGAGCTATGTTACAGTAGCTTGCCTGCCATAATCTTTAGCCTTTATTTCATATGGAGCTGATTTCCTGCTATGTGATTTGTTTGGGTCCAGCAGTGTCAGAGTTTCGTGTTGTCCTGCAGGGGCTGTTCCAGTGCTCCCTCAGTGCTCTTGCCTGAAGAGGACTTCATAAACCATGGCAGGATTGCCTACATGAAATATGAAAAAAGGCTGGCAATGTCATCACCAAGAAGCAGGATTTGAGGATATACCACTTACAGGTGCCAAACTTCTTCTGAACCTCCCAGTTTTATGATTTGCCACCACTTTCTCCATTGCTGTGCTCCATCACTTCCAGCATTACTGCCTTGGCACTTCTCCTCATCATCCCTCAGAGAACAGAAGGAATAATGTCTGTGGTTACTCTGTCTTATCTGCCCATGAGGAAGGGGCAAGCAGAAGGGACACAGTTGCAGTGCTGACCCTGGAGAACTTGGAAAATAGCTCCATCTTATTTCAGCCATTTCAGGATGCTTTCTGTCTCCCTTGAAGGTAACTCACTTTCAAAAACAAGAGTGCTGGGCACCTTTGCTTTGAGCAAACAATTTTAACCTGTTGTAAACCAGTCAGTCCTGGTACTGAGGTAGACTGGGGCAGCCTGAGTTTTCAGAAAAGGCAGTGTCTGTTTCTGTGGTATTAGGCCATATCTCAGCACCCTGGGCAGTTGGGGTAGGCTCTTAATGCAGATCTGTCAGTGTGTCCTCCCTCACCAGGCCTTCCCTAAGTGCTTCCTCTGCCCTTCTTGTTGGCCAGTCTCCTCCCATGCTGTCTTCTATTTATTTTTTTGGTTATTTTTAGTGACCACAAACACATTTCTGCAACACCTATCAGCAACTTCCATTTGAAAATTCAACTTATGTATTTCAAAAACTGAGCAAGATAACTGGCTTTCTTGAATAATTTTGTGGGCAAATTATGCCATGTAACTGAACGCTATTCATAGCATATTAGCTATGAATAGATGGAGTTGTAGAATTCTTGAAATCAGGCTCAGCATTTTAGAGAGAAGACATTGCAGCAAGACTTTAGGCCTGTAAGTAAGCTTATCAAGATTTAAAATAAACACAGTGGAATCTTGATTTTAATAAATGTGATAAAGCAAACTCCTGTAGAGAAAAGGAAAAAAAAAAAAGGAAATCTAATTACAAGTCCACTGTCAACCAAATTTATAGATGTAGGATTAAAACAATTAAGGACTCCTGCTTTATTTTAAATTATTTTCCTCACTCACAGCAGCGATAATATATATATCTGCTGTTACCAGTAGGCCCTCCCAACACGTGATGTTGTAGGAAGCACTTTTCTTTCAGTTACTTTGTCTTTCAGAGGAGGCAAGGGATTTTGTGCAACTTCTGAGGGAAACGGAACTTTTAAAATCAGTAAACTAGTAACTCCCTGTGCCTCTAAAACTCAAGTTACAGTTCAGAAGTCCTGGATTTCTGAAAGCTCCCCTCCCTTTACCCTGCCTTGATCTCTGAAGTGAATTACTGCTGTATTTTTCTTTCCACATTTCATAGGTAAAAACTAAATAAAGATAAGAAGAGGTCTGCATTTTACTAGTACTCAGCTAAAGCTGCAGTTTCATTATACATAGAATGGAAACTCCTTGAGCTCTTAGCTGGCTGACAACAAGTTCCTAATATTAAAACAAACGAACAAAAATATCAACCTGAGAGCAAAAGAAACTGCTAAGTGTTGGTAGATCTATTAAAATTTCCACAGTTTGTAGTTATAGACTGTGAGGGAGCACCTGTCAAAAATTACAGGGTTGGGGGCCTGGACGTTGTGTTTTAGAAAACCTTCATGCAAGCAAAGTGGACACTAAGCATCTCCTATTCCAGTGACATGTACCAGGTATGTGCCCGGTTACTCGAAGAAATAATTCACAATCCAACTTGTGCACACTCTTCCACACAGTTCTCACTTCTTTGTGTTCAGTTACCTATGCTCTTATCCTTTTTGTCTTGGTTTTGGTTCCCTTCCCCAAGTTCCCTTCACTTAACAGACATTTTTTCCAGACTTCTACATGAAGTTTTCCGCTTAAGAGATTTGTCTGCTCATATTAGCGCACAAGTGATTCTTAGAAATATCTGAATCCTTGAAGCTAGTAACTGCAGAAATAAATATAATAATTAATTATATTAACAATAATTATAAAAATTACTAAACTTCCTTGTCAATTAACAATTTTTGTCTCCCTTCATGCAGCTTACATTTGAAAAAGGAAAAAAAAAAAAAGGAACTTGAGCTTCTGCAATCTTTGTTGATCACATGAGTATTACCCTTTCCTAATGCCTTTGTCTTCTAGCTGATTAATCTCATACTCTCTCATTGAGGATTTTGAAGTTGTGTTCCTTTGGTGCTCAGATGAAAAGAAAGAAGATACAGTGTAGATTAATGTTGTCTTGAGTGGGTTATGTCATGTTACATTCTCCCCTACACCTCAGCTGAACCACTGGAAACCACTTTGATGCTGTTCTCTTCTGCTCCAGTTTGTGATTTCTTCCAGAATCTAATCAGTCACACCTGGAAGCGCAAAGAATATGGTATGTTTAAACTTTTATTTTAAATTTGCTCTTAGACCTTTTTGACTGGAACTGTTGTGGAAGATTTTCAAGAAAATATTCTTCTTCTCTGTTTTCCAAATGGTTCAGTTTACTGTTATGGTTAGAAGCTGCAGAAAATTATGAAAGTAAAGGATTTATCTGTATTCCTGTACTTCAGAATGAGTGTAATATATTTTCTACTTGCTGTAACTTCTGAGGTGTTCCTCTAGCCTTTCCCCCATGAACAAATATATGGAACCCCAGCAGAAAACCTTCCTTCAGAAACATATAGCTGTACTGTTGCTGAATATTTGAAGAACACCCTAAATCATTATGAGTTTATGCACATGCCAGTTAAGACCAGTATATTAGTTCTTTTCCAACTTCTTATACAGCCAAGCATAGATCACAGAGAAAAGAACAGCTCCCATGCTCTAGCTGTACTATTAAGCAAGCCTCTCATTGCAAAGACATTGCACAAGACAGCATTGCTTTTTCCTCTTATTTAGAAGACTTTTTGTTTGTTCTGGTGCTATAATGGATGTGAGGTTTCACACATGTAAATAGCCAGATACAGCACCAGAATGTAACTCTTTACAGTTCAAATAGCAAATGCATTAAAAAGATAATCAGGAAAGGGAAGAATATACAAAGAAGTGAAGCACAAAGAGCTAGGTTGGCTCTGCAACCACACTTAGGTCCCTAAAAAAACCTGAACTACATGAGAAACATACAAACATATTCATGAAGACTTTCAAACCCCAGATTCTTTGCACCTGGTTCCAGGCACCTAAATGTGCAGTGTTACTCTCTGATTGGTGTGTAGTAAGCCAGAGCTCTCTCCATCTTCAGTGCCAAGCAGCCTAGGTGAATGACAATAAAGTGAGAAACTTGGGTAAGCACCTAAAATTAAGGGTCTGCGTGCGATGGCTGCATTCAAGTTCATGTAGAAAGTTTGTGTCTTCAATCTAGACTGCAATCATGCCTTGCCCATGTCATCCTCTAATGCTTGGACAGTGTTTATTTTGGTTTATCACAACTTTAAAGGTTGAATCTAATTAGCTTTTCCTCCTGTTGCATTAAGTATGCAGCAATTTGGCATAAAATAACCTCCATTGCCTTCCAGCTAGTCCACAGAAATCAGAGGGGCTGGGTGTGTTTGGGCTTAATTTCTGATTTGAGCCAACTAAGTACTACTAAGTCTGGTCAGGTTGCCAGATGCAATAGTCTGATTTACACTACAAGCCTCATCTCATTCCTGAACAGACTCACCAGTTTTGTGAGTATTACTGATTTGTCACTGCAAGTCTGGTTTAGTTCAATAAGAACTTCCAAGAACACAGATTCACCAACAATGCAATTTATTGGATAATTGATAAATACACTAGACTTGCAACATACAAATGTACAGTGCTATGTAAGTGCTCCCAGTGTAAATCTTACCAAAATAAGCATCCCTTAAGTTTTGTGAAGAGAGAGAAATAACTCCATTGACTAGTCCGTGAAATGGCTGTATTCTCAAACTCTGCCAATAAAGATTTCAAATGCCAGTTTATACTTTTGGGAGAAGCGGAAGCAAGACTGTGATCAAATGTTCTGTTACTGCCGTCTTTAATGGGGGACAGAGAGAAGCCACTTATATGTAAATGAGGGATATCAAGAGCAACAAAGCAATTGCAAAGACTTTAGGTCTTCCACAAGGAAAGTACAGAATTGTGAAACTTTAGCATCACTTCCTCTTCTACCTGGCTCACTGAGGGTAAAAGGGTTACCCATTTCTGCCTGATAACATATCACACTTCAGCACACCATCATGCCCAGTGTAATCCCTCACCCTCAGATCTCATGGAAATCCCTTTACCACATATATAACAGCATATCTCATGACTGTAGGCCTCATTCCTACAACTTCCTTGTTTTAAAGGTGGACTTTGGTGTGCAGTGGCTGCCCTCTCTGACTTGCCCTCTCTGACTGCAGGTTCTGTGTCCATGGCTGGTGACCACCAGCACTTCATGGTCTATGGTGGTGTGTATCGTCAGATGTACAGTAAAGGGTACCCATGTGATGGAGCAAAATGTCTTGCACTGCAAGGAGTCTCTATGGCTTCCCTATCAGATCTCTGCTATGCTCCATGGGCACTTGCCTTGGTTAATGTTCTTGACCCTGGGGTACATTGCTTTGGAATAAAAGATGGACACAGGAAAATGCTGGGATATCATGGGCCATTTGGCTAGGCTAGACACTCATTAGTCTCATGACGTTCTTTACATGCATAAAATGCTGTGTCCTCAGGGGGAAACAAAAAAGAAAGGAAATACCAGTGTATGCCTCTTCAAACTTCTAATCCTACCTGCACATCCATTCTTGGTCAGTGTGAGACAAAAAACAGAATTTAGCTGTAAAGTTGGCCTACGGAAAAACTCTGGATTTAAGCAGAAACAATGTATTTTTTGTTAACCCCTCAGACTTCCAAGGACTTCGCTCCCTCAAATGTCTCAACTTGTCAGATAATGCAATAAGTCAAACTTTAAATGGAAGTGAATTCTCTTACTTGTCTGAATTGAAATATCTGGATTTTTCTAACAACAGGGTTGATTTGCTATACCAAACTGCTTTCAAAGAACTAAAACTTTTAGAAATTCTAGATCTGAGCAATAACCAGCATTATTTTCTGGCAGAAGGTGTTACTCATGTGCTTAGTTTTCTGAAAAACCTAGTCCATTTGAGGAAGCTGATGATGAATGACAATGACATTTCTACCACTATTGATACGGGAATGGAAAGTCAATCTCTTCGAATTTTAGAATTCAGAGGAAATCGTTTAGATGCTTTATGGATGGATGGCAATGCTAGATACTTGTCCTTCTTCAAGAATCTGACCAGCCTGGAAGAACTGGATATTTCCTTCAACTCACTCACTTTTTTGCCTCCTGATGTTTTTGAAGAAATGCCTCCCAGTCTCAAGATCCTCAACTTAACCAATAATCGACTGAAGAGTTTTATCTGGGGAAACCTCCCCTCTCTGAAGAACCTAGTGACTCTGGACCTGAGCAATAACCTTCTGACTAATGTTCCCCGAGAACTGTCCAATTGCACTTCATCTCTCCAAGAACTGATCCTCCGAAACAATCGCATTCATAGGTTGACTAAATATTTTCTCAGAGGTGCTTTTAAACTGAGATACTTGGACCTCAGCTCAAACAAGATTGAGATAATTAAGAAATCTAGCTTCCCTGAAAATGTCATTAACAACCTGAAGATGCTGCTTTTGCATGGCAATCCTTTTAAGTGTAACTGTGAGGCTGTGTGGTTTGTCTGGTGGATCAATCAGACGCAGGTGACCATTCCTCTTCTGGCCACTGATGTCACCTGTGCTGGCCCAGGGGCACATAAGGGAAGGAGCGTGGTTTTCTTGGATCTCTACACCTGTGAGCTGAACACATCATATTTTATTCTGTATGCTCTGTCATCTTCAGCCATCCTTGCCTTAATGGTGTTCACAGTGATGAGCCACCTCTACTTCTGGGATGTGTGGTACAGCTACCATTACTGCACTGCCCGGCTGAAGGGCTATCGGCGCTTGCCTTCGCCTGCTGCTTGCTACGATGCCTTTATTGCCTACGACAGTGAAGACCCAGCTGTGAACGAGTGGGTGCTGCAAGAGCTGGTTGAAAGGCTGGAAAACCAAAAAGCCAGGCAGTTCAATTTATGCCTGGAAGGAAGGGACTGGCTCCCAGGACAGCCAGTCTTTGACAACCTTTCCCAGAGCATTCAGCTGAGCAAAAAGACCATATTTGTGCTGACCAACAGGTACATTAAAAGTGGCCGCTTCAAGACAACATTTTATATGGCTCATCAGCGGCTTCTGGATGAAAAAATGGATGTCATTATCTTGATATTTCTTGAGAAGGTTTTGCAGAAGTCCCGCTATGTCCGTCTGAGGAAGAGGCTGTGCAGAAGTTCAGTCCTGGAATGGCCAACTAATCCTCAGTCTCAGCCCTACTTCTGGCAGTGCCTGAAAAATGCCATAGCTACGAGCAATTCTCTGGCTTACAACAAGCTTCTCCAAGAAACTGTTTAGCTCTACTCTCCCTGTCAATATTGTTATGAAGCACAAGATCAAATGACCCCAAATAAAAGATCCTGAACTTCATCTGCAGAAACTGTCAAAGCCTGGAAGTTATACCTCTTTGACGTATATACCCCAAGATGAAAGGCACTATTACTTTGAAATCCAGTAATACAAAATTGAATAGAAAATGTTGCCAGAACAAATATTTAGTTGTCATGTACTTTGCTTTGCACTGATCTCTGCACTGGAAGGGCAGGTTCTAAAATGGGAAGGTATGTGAGATCAGGTTCTGTAGAGCTTGCAGGCTGCTTTGTGAAAGCAAGGAGGGGGAGCAGGGCAGCAGAGAGGCAGAGGAATAGGCACAAGGCAGATGGGGAAAATCCAGAGACTATACAAAGAAAGGAAGGGAAAAGAAAAAGAGAGAAATTGGAAAAGGTGCTAAGAAAAGAGGAAAATGTGGCTACACTAATGCATAGCCGGTTCAGATGCATTTACTGCTAATCTCCAAATAGATTTCTCACTTTGCCTTTCATCTGCCTCCTGGGCTTTTGGCTGAGCTGGCTCCTCCCTGAAGACTTTAGGGCTCCTCTCTAATGTTGTAGTATCAGTTTGAGGACCTTTTCCACCCAATCCTGGAGTGACCACCCTTTCTGTATCTTGGGTGTTAGCTGCTCTAGCCAGGCCTGGAGCCTGAAGAATACCACTTGTCCCCAGAAGAAAATCTAAACAGAATTTGCAAGTGAAAAGCATGTAAGATGAAGTCACGCAAGGAAAGCATTATTCCCACTGTTTCTTTAACTGTGGTTCTCCAGAGAAGCCTTAAGCTCTTCTTCATCTCCTTGTTCCCCAGGCAGGTCCCTCTTCCACAGCAGCTGATGGGACACTACTAAACACTTGAGATAGGAATGGGTCTGGCTTTAGGGACATCCTGAAGAAGTGAAGAAAAATAAACACTTGTGCTTGTTCCCCACTCTGTTTCACAGTACAGACTCATTGAACACATGAGAGTATTTCAAGTGAAACCTTTTGTAATGGCAGCCTAAACCTCTGAGTATGACACAGGCAGGTTCTCTGCTTGATGTGATTATGTCTGTTTTTCGAGAAGCAGCACATTTTCACCTTGCTGAGTGCTTCTGTCTGCAGCAGTCTGGGCAGCTTCTCCCCTCTTGATCAAAGTTCTTTTCTGGCAACTAGTCTCGTTGACATCTCTGGCTGATGTTGTCATTGTTAAGTGCTTTAAACTTCTTTATTTCAGATGCCACTTCCATTTCCTTACCTAAGTGTTCTGGCTGATCTTTTCTTTTGGCAACAAGACAGAAAAACAAAGAAACACAAGAAAAGAAACTTTATTTAATAATATAACAGATAAGAAGGGTTTTTCTCAATTTTTCACAACATTTTTATTGATTAAATACAAAAGTAGGAAAAAGATGTGGGCCTCGTTAAAAAGGGAGTTTTAGAGTTTTATTTTAGAGTTTTATTATAGAGTTTTAGAGTTATATTTTAATAATGTGTATTTCTGGTGGTTTTGTTTGTAAGCCAAAACAATCTGTATGTCTAAATATAACATGAACTGTAATGTGTCTCTGTCCATAAGGTAATACTTGAAACAGGAACCTCTATCCCACAGTTACTCCCACACCATCTCCCCCTGCTTCCCCACAAAACATCTATTTGGAGCAGATCCTCTTTCTCAGCCTGACTGACAAGGCCAGGAACTCCAGGTCACTTAGCCTTTCTGAAGTTGAGAGGAGAGGTATTTTTTCCTCTTCCATTGAGAAGCATGCAGAGGATGGATATGAGATGAGTAGCAATAAGTAAAAATTAAGGGAGGTGACTGGGAAAGGTATCCTCCTTGATTTGTTGCTTGCTAACAAGAAGGTCTCATGTGTGAATTGGTGATTGGTGGACATTTCGGATCATGAAGCAGTTGAATTTAAAATACCTAGTTACAGGAGAAAAATAGCCAGGAAAATTCTGAATGTGAGAAGAGTAGACTTCAGACTGCTTAGGGAAGTAGTTTGTAAGGCCCCTTGAGAAAATGGTTTTGAAGATGCTGGGATCTACCATTGTGGTCAAAATTTAGACACCCCCTTCTCAGAGCAGGGGAGCATTCCAAATAATTCCATAATTCCAAAATGCTGGAAGTCAAACTGGTGAGGCAGAAGGCTGGCTTGGCTGACCAGGGATTTTTCTCTGGAGCTAAAGCAGATAAAAGAAAGAGTATGGCCAGTGAAAGCAAGGCTGGGTGACTTGGGAGGATGTTGTGGTTTAACCCCAACTGGCAACTAAGCACCACACAATCACTCACCCACTTTTCCCTCCACCCTGGTGGGATGGGGAAGATGAATCAGAAAAGAAATCTAGCACTTTCTGGTTGAGATAAGGACAGTTCAGTAGTTGAAATGAAGTAAAATACAATATTGCAACAACAAAAAATAGTAAGAAAAAAGGAAGAGAGAGACAGAGGGGGAGAAAGAAAACCCATGAATGACAAGTGAAGCACAATTAATAGCTCACCACCTGCTTACTGATGCACAACCCATCTTCTGTGTTATGCCACCAGTTTATATACTAGGCTTGAAATTCTATGGCACAAGATATCACTATGGGCAGTTCAGGTCAGCTGCCACAGCTGTGCCCCCTCACTTGGGCACTTCTCTCTGGCAGAGCTTGGATCTTGCTTACCTGGTTGGTATAGCTGTGTCCAAATTACAAACTACTGAAGAGTTCTGAGGTTTCTGTATATCAGGGTTTTGTGATGGTATAGCTTGTGATCTGGTGTGAGGGCAGTTAGGAGGAGGAACTATGGATTTTTGGCCAATTTAAAAGTGGACTTCTACAGCTGCATTAACAAGTCTATGTGTCATTCTCCCTTCAGAGGTGAGATCACCGAGACATTTTATGAATATCTCACCTTAATGCAGGAGTTTAAGAGGGATGCAAGGTGCAATTATTTTAATTGCAATCCAAATTTAGGATTTTTCTCCATTAACTCTGTAGGTGTTTGCATTGAGAATACTTTCAGTAAGGCAAGGTGACTGCTGCTCCAGGATTACATGTGCAACAAGTTGGTCTTAAATAACCATGTCACATGGACATCAAAGCATCTGATGTAGTAAAAACACCCATTGTGATGACAAAAGAATGTTCTGCATCAATTGCTACTTCCTTAAAGAAATTGTAACAGGCCATGGCTAGATTTGGTATTTTGCATGTTGACTCAGCCCAGTGATCTCTGGGAGAGGGACACACTGAACTTTGAAGGATAACTCAAAGTTTTGTAAAGGTTGGCAATTAGATCCAAAGAAAGAGGAACCTAAGAGCACAAAATAAACATAATTTCTCAAAGCTGTATTCCATTGTTAGGAACAAAAAGAATTAATTGACAATTCCAGTCTGGCAATGTTCTTAAAAATTTTTGCATTAGTAATTTTACACACAATGAGTGATTACCAATGTATAATGAAAAAATGTTTCATTCTCTTGGATAGGGCAGTTCTTCTTTTCAAAAAGAAAAATAAAAGCTCAGTCATGTTCTCATACCTACTTACACATTTTTTTTTCTGATTCTGCTACAGGGCAGAGGGCTCAGACAGGACTTTAAAGGCAAACTTGGCATAAGAGAGCCTAAGCCTCATTGGCAATCCTCCTAACTAGTCCTCTTGGTCTGGAGGTAGAGTTGACATTTCACTAAGTGTAAGCTTGAGAAGGATGACCAAAGACAGTGACTGAAGGACAAGGGAAATTCTCCAGAAGCAAAGACCACTCAAATGAAAGATAAACTAATCAGGATAGCACACAAAGAGAACTTAATACCTCATTGCCTTGTGAATTTTTAGGGTTTTTTCCCTCTAATTTCTGAGTCTTCCTCTAAGTATTCTTAACTCTGATCTTTTGTGATTTGTTATATACTGAATATTGTTCAGGGGAAAATTAGTCTAAAATTGTATTAATTTATAAATTCCTGATAATAAATTCCTGATAACTAAAATAATTTATAACTTCTCTCTCCTTCTCTCCCTCTCCCTCTGTGTCTTGTTTCTCCATGGCAATAAGTTGTCATTCCTACAGCAGAGCACAGTAGCTGTTGCACTGTAGTACAATGCAACTGTTTTTCAGAATATGAAACTTTCTTGTAGTGTAAATGAACGGCAAATGCATGTTGGCTGAATGAAACACTACAAACTGGAGAATGAGATGAAGGGATTGGGTGCACCCTTGGCAAATTTTCAGATGTCAGCAGCAGTTGAGTAGTGCAGTTGATGCTCCTGAAAACACAATTCATCCAGAAGGACCTGGGCAGGCTCAAGAAATGGGCCCATGGAAATATCTTGTGTTTAGTAAGACCAAGTGCAAGATGCTGCACCTGGGTCAGGGCAACTCCCAGTACCAACACAGGATGGGGAATAAACAGATGAAGAGCAGCCCTGCCAAGAAGGACTTGGGGGTGCTGGTGGATGAGCCAGCCTTGACATGACCTGGCCATGCAGACTCGTGTTGTCACACATCACTTGGCAAACTAACCAGCCCCTGGGCTGACTGACAGGGGCTTTGCCCAATCACATCTCTCCCAAGGCTGCGGATATTTCACTGGCCAGAACCTGAAGGGGCATAGATATCAGACCAATGGAAATATCCAGACCAGGCTTTTCCAATGCCCTTTTTAAGGAAGGGCTTGAGGATAAACTCTCCCTGTTGCCACGTGAACACTGGGGTGAGTGGTCTCTCTCTCTAACCCACTACCCCCCATGCTGATGTTACAGACTTTCAGCCCAGAAAACCAAACACCCCCTGTGCTGTATCCAAAGCAGCGTGGCCAGCAGGGTGAGGGCAGGGATTCTGCCCCTCTGCTCCACTCTGGTGAGACCCCACCCAGAGCACTGCATCCAGCTCTGGGATCCCCAGCACAGTAAGGATGTGGACCTGTTAGAGCAAGTCCAGAGGAGGCCACCAAGACAATCAGAGGGATGGAGTGCCTCTCCTATGAGGAAATGCTGAAATAACTGGTATTTTTCAGCCTGGAGAAGAGAAGGCTTTGGGATGACCTAATTGTGACCTTTGAGGCCCTGAAGGGAGCCTACAAGAAAGATGAAGAGAAACTTCTTACAAGTTCCTCTTCAAGGAGGACAAGGGACAGTGTCTTCAAAGTGAAAGAGGGTAGGTTTAGGTTAGATGATAGGAAGAAATCCTTTCTGTGAGGGTGCTGAGACATGGGAACAGGCTGCCCAGAGAAGTTGTGGTTGCCTCATCCCTGGAAGTGTTCAAGGCCAGATTGGATGAGACCCTGAGGAACTTGGTCTAGTGGAAGGTGTCCCTGTCCATGGCAGGGGTTGGAGCTATTTTATCTACAAGGCTTCTTCCAACATAAGCCATTCTATTCTATGTTCGGAAGATTGGAATCTGAGATTGATGTATTAAATTCTTGAGGAAGAGTATTTTTGAGACAGTTAGTTCTTCCTGAATCCTCACATTCTGGTCTGCCCATCACCACATACCTGCCCACCCATCACTTGGACATAACGATTTTACTTGTTATTTTTCATAACACATTTTGTTTTTCTCCTCCCTTATTTCACTTTCACTTTGTATATTATGAGGGAACTGCAGAGCAAACAAGCTGACTCAACATTGATCTCAAATGTCAATATTCTCATTATTAGATGACAAAATAACTCGTGCTAGCTATCCAGTATGAGATATTTTGTGTGAATATGCATTAAATAAAAGCACATCCAGGAAACACTTCATGTCAGTCTACAGTGAGGGTGATGACACACACCTGTATTGCATATCCAGACACATTTCTTCATCTAACTCAAATAAAATCACTGTATTAGCTGCCAGCATTTCTTTCTCATTTCAACAAATAAACAGTTATCTCCTTCAGCACAAATTCATATTTACAATTTTTTTCTTAATTATATAAGTGGTTTGAGTAATTTTTCATTTTCATGGTTATGTGTCACAGTGGAATACCTGTGCTAGAGAATTGCATTATGTTTCAGATCTGTTGCTGCATGTGATCCAGCTGTTAGTGTGAATAAATATTGAATTATCAGTGTAGAGAAATTCAAAACATTTTCATCATTTAAGCTTCTCCTTCAGGCCAATTTTTAACCTACTGGAGAGGATTTGAAGGTTTTTAACAGCTAATGCCAACACTTTCTACATGTTCTATTCACGTGAAGGTGTTTGCCCTGAAGTAAATGATCAGAGTGCAATCAAATTTCACCTTGGTCACTTTAATACAGACTATGAGCACACTGCTTGATCTGTACTACAGGATTAATACCTTATTTTAGTATGTAAAAAGTAGAATCAACAAACTTTGACTTCAAGTCAGGCCATGGGACAGCTAAAGAAAGAATGATCCTAAAATCATGACTTTTAAAGAGGATTTTAGCAGTTTTGAGAAACTTTAGATTTTGATACTGGACTGAAATTGGCACATTAAGTGCAAAGAATGTCACCAGGAAAGGTCTTCAGCCTATGTATTGATTAAATGCAATTTTCTCACATTTAAAAAAGTTGAAGGATTTACATCCTAATGGAGACAGTACCTAGAGGCCCTCCACCTACTGCCTGATTAGGTCTCATGCCCGTCAGCATCTTTTCCTTTACAACACCTTCTCAGCCTTGAAGGAAATTAGTGGGGGTTAGAACTGGGACTTTAGTGAACTCTATGGAAAATACCTTCCTGCAGAACTTAGGGCTGTCCTGCTCTCACCAGCCTGACCATGTTGTTTCTGTCTCCCAGTAACCTGGCCTGGGTGTGAGCCTCCCTACCTGTATCTCTGCAGCACCTTGATCTGAGTGCCTCAATTGCACTTCTCCACTTGAACTTTGCTCTGGAAAATCTTGTGTTCAAATACTTCCTTAAAAAAGAAGACTTTAATTCTGACTCCACAGAATACCTGCTGTATGCTTTCCAAAACTGCCAGAGCTGTGAGTGAATCCCTTCTGCATCTGATTTCCTCAGGCAGATCATAGCTTCTGGAGAGGTTGTACAGAGTTCATCTGCTCTGGAAGAGCAGGATTTATTTTTCAATTACCAGAGGCAAATCCAGTCATGGTATTGAAACCATTCTCAACACTTAAAATCCCTACAATCATTGTATATAGAGGAAGTCATCATTTTGTCATAACATATGTCAAAGAGCAAACCAAAAAATGTAAAAACTTCTATTCACTCTTAGGGGTGACTGCTAAATGATCTTGATAATGGTGAAAGCTTTAGAAAAGCTGACATATCTATTTTTGAGTAATTTAATAACCTCGTAGATCTATCACTGAAAGAAAATTAGATATTTCCACAATGGAAACTCTATTTTTTTCTTAAATATATGAGGAAAAGGCAGATTACCTTTCCAGCTGAAAGTAGAAAACCAAGTATCACAACATCACTAGCATGTTCTGATTAGAGTTTCTGCAGAGATGATGCTGGAAATAAGTCTTCAATCACATTAGTGACATTGTGGGTAAGATTTCATAGCAATGAGCTTGGGGCAGACATTATGTCTGATACCGAGCAGTTCTGTACACAGTATTCCTCTTTAACCAACCCGTTTAAGCTTTTTAAGTCCAACATCATGTCTTCTCCTTTGCAGACCAGTCATGCGCCTCTACACTTGCTTTCAATTTATCATCCTTCTCTCTCCAACACTACAAAATTATAAAGTAACTGGCTCCTGTTTCTTAGTTTTTCATACTGTCTTCCTTTTAATCTTTTTTTCTCTGCCCAATTCAGACATTTTCCAGTCACATACCCTTAAAAAAATCCAATCAAAAAATCAATTAAAAAAAATTACAAAGCAAAGCTGTCTCCGTCTCTCTGGGTGCCTCCCAGTGAACCCCGGCCAGAATATGGGATAGCGTATAACATCATCCTTGGGGGGCTGACCCCTGGCTTCGGGCAAATCACTCGACGGCTTTGACCAAAAGCTCTAGATAGAGGGGATGGGATGCTGAGTGACTGACAGAGAGCCAGGGCGGGGATTTGGGGGATGATCTCAACACAGGAGAATGGTTACACAGGTAGAGGAAGGGGGTACAAAAAGGGGGTACATCATCTGAGGAGAATAAGGGGATACAAAATCAAAACTATTACAAAGTATAAAAGCACACTACAACACAAAACCAAAAGCCAACCCAACAAAAAACTTGTCCCCTTATTTATTCAGGGGGAATTAATTAAAACAGTTAGGTTTTAATTAATGTATTTGGTTTGGTGCCTAGGACAGCTAGAAAAGGAGATTTTGACATAAACTTCTTGACATCAGGCATTTTGATATATTGGGAAATAATTACTGAAGGCAGGTTTTATATATTCTGCAGTGTTGAGGAAATCAAATACTTGCACATGATTTCCACGGACATGATGTTTGCTGCAGGAACATGGGAAAGATTTTCAGTCACCCCACTCCAGTTATTGAGGTTGCAAGTAAGCGGTATACATGTTTATTCCTTTTCCAACAAGTTGAAATATTTCACTATTGGTTTAGATATTTTTAAAAGATGTAACAGCACTTAAATGGTATGAATAGAACAATTCTAAGTTTTAAAACAGTATTTTTCTTTTTGTATTAAACAGATACTGTCAAAAGGAGAAGGACAAGTATTCAACTTCCCATGCATTGCTGTTAACATTTCCATCCCTTTTTTTGCAATGCCTTGAGGGAACAATTCAAATCACAGGAACGGAGACGGCAAAGGGCAGCAAAGAAGTGTGCAACATTAATCTCAACTGAATCCTAATAAAGTCAATAGTACTTTCTCTGTGACTACAATGGCTTTGAATCAGGTCCTCAGGGGTAGCTTTGTAAAGTAATATAGGTGCCAGCATTTTTGTAGATCCCACCTGATACCTATCTGCATGTTTAGACAGATGAATAGTAGTGAAATTCTGCACTATCAGATATCCTTACATCTCAGACAAGGTCAACTCTATCTGCTATTGCAGTCTGTGTTACAACTTTCTGAAGCTGTTGGGCACCACTACTTTATATAAAGTGATTATGAGAAGCCATTAAATTCTTCCGTGAAAGTCAGAAGGCAAATAGTACTCTTTAACCACCAATCACTATTTTTGCATGAAAGGCAAAGGCAAGTCAGGAATTTCAAAGCACTTGGAGATACAAATTTTGCTGAGCATGGTCCTACACAGGCAGGTGTCTCTGCGTGTGAGTGGGAGATGGTGGGGGGAGGGAGAGCTGGGTGGTTTGAGAAAACTTGTAGGGCAATGCAACAATGCAAGGGCAGCATTGTTGGATGGGAAAAAGAGTCAGCAAGAGTCTTTGCAGCTTCTGGCCAAGAGAACTCCTTGGCCAGGAACTCCTTTTCTCCTTGTACTGAGAAAATAAAAATATTTACTGTGGCTGAGACAACCTTTGGTGTGGACAAGAAAAGAATAACTTGTCCATTCTTATGAACTAAAGCTTGCAGAACAATCAGAGCAAGAAAAATGCTGGACACAAACCTTAGGTTCTCCAGTTATCTGGAGTAATCTACAAAACTTTAGTCTCTGGCTGGCTGTTTGGATTAAGAATTGCATGCTGTGTGCCAATGTAGTGTCTATTTGTCCCATCCATTCCTTTTCTAGCAGCTGCTGTGTCTTTATCTGTGATACAGTTACAGTACACTTCTTTACTTTTTTTCTGAGTCACTTATTGCTATTTCCTTTTAGTCTCGGTGTTCTTTGTACAGTTAATCTGTCCAGTTCCTAGATCTTTACTGAAGCATTTGCTTTCAAGGTCATTTAGACACGTGCTTCTGCCATCAGTGTGTTCCCAACACCTGCATTTGAACAGAGGACTTGGAGGCATGTTCTGAGAGCCACACTTTGGTCTGTAGTATGGTCTTCTCTTCATGGCAACTCCATGGTCATATCCTGAATGCATTTGGAGGAGTAAAGATTTGGGTGCCACTACATCTGCACACCGCTGAGTTCCCACTGTGAGGAACTCTGGAACTGCCAACAGATAGGGATGATTGGTGCCCTCCAGCAGGTCCCCAGAGATGGGAGAGAAAAGTACATGATACATTATGAAGCACACTCTTCCTGGATGTAGGGACAACCTAGGACACTTAAGGTCTAGGCTATTGGTGATGAAAATTTGTTTAAGATGCTGAAGGCCAGGTACTGCGTTGGTACTTGATGACATTCTTTGCTTCAGGTGTCTGCCCTTGCTTGGCATCCTCCTGTGAGTTAGTGAGATGCCATTGTCTGGATGTCATTATCTCCTACTGTGATACAGCGGGAGCAGTTGCTCAGTAGGTCCATTTTTGGAGGATATTATATTGGCGGTATCTTTGTCTTTTTTTTTGTAGGGAGGGACAGTCCTCAAAGCTTTTGTCTAGTAATTTGGAAGGCTAGAGCTGACAGTATCCTTTTAGTATTCTGGTACAGTGTTTTCTGGTTTTCCATACTTGTTTAATATAATATTAACTGCTCTTTTTTATTGTAATAAAGTCAGTTTCTTACAGTGGGATTTTGCATGAGTGTATGGTTGACAGGAGAGTTTCATTAGCCCATTTATGCAAGTTCCCATTTACTTTAACTGTTCAAGCAGAACCTTGGCATAAAACTTTGATGAGGTTCATGATTTTTGCTGGCATGCAATAGACCTTCAAGATGTTCCAAAGTGAATTGCACTGGCATCTGTCAAATGCTTCCATAAGCCCAGATAAATTTAAGGCTCTAAATACTGTTTGAAATCTGCCTCTAATTGAACTAAGCTCCACAATTTCTGGGTTTTAAATCTGCTGTCAGATTTTTTCTTTATTTAAAACCTGTCACATTTAAGGGCATGCAATGTCTGCACTGTCTGGGCTATCATTTCTAGTTTCATCTCATAGCTCATGTCCATGAAACCCAGGATCACCTGTAAATTGCAGATGTATGGGTCACATGAGGCACTTCCTGCTTTAGCCTGGCATATACTGTTCCCAATCCAAATGATGAGTACTTATCAAAATAGGGAAGAGAAGACAAGCTCAGAAATATTACTTCATGACATCTTATTTTGTAGCAGAATTTGCAATACTAACCTCAAACCCAGAAAAAAATGCAGAAGTCAGCTCAAGATAAAAATCTCCTACATTCCTTTTTATTTTCTGCTTAAAGCAATTCTGCTGTGACACTCCTGTTGCCATAAACCTGCCCCTCACACAAAGCAATTCTTAAACCCATTTTCATCCAACTGTAGGTCATGTTCAAACCTGTCTGATTACATCAGCAATACATAATATTTTTAATAGCATGAAAATACTGTCCTGTGCACATGGAAAACAGATAAGCACAAAGACTCCTCCCTCAGAGTGCAAATACAGTGGAACTGCTTTCAGATTCTGTTTCAGTGTGACTTCCCTAATGTGTTCTGAACTGAAAATGTATGGGAGTGAGCCTGGTTACTGTAGCAGCCGAGTATTTGGTAAAGTATTCAGAATTTTTAACAGCATATCAGGTTAATGAACCTTGTTCAGTAAGCTAAAAGATGTTGAAGATAAAAATTTGAATGAGTGGAAACATTTTGTTGTGGCAATTTTGAAATTAAACATTTTAATTTTTCATCTTGAAAATGTTTGTACGGAATGGGAAAGTAAACAACTCCCACTGCTGTTACTGAGCCAGTAAATATGTCATATTAAATTACTCAGTACAAAGGGAAGAAGAAGTAGCTGCTCAGGAAAAATTCAGAATATTCTGTACCCTTGGCTTCTGAGAGCTGAGTGTTGTCATAACCATGTGCAGAGGCGGGAACTACATTCCTGTCCCCACAACTCAACTATCTCATCAGCTCTGCTACTGACTTCAAATGCTCAGCCTGGACTGAAATAAGGGGAAGGGCATCTTTTCCTACCTCTGTTAAGTAACAAGTTTGAATCAGGTTTTTTTTGGTGAAAAAAACCCAACTGCTCAAATAGTTAAGTCTGCCCTTCTACATGAAAATTTGAATAACTTCATGTACGTTAATGATTTCTTTTAGGCAGCTGTAATTCTTTTAGGAAAAATAAGAGTGTACCATCCCACAAAGAACAGCACAACTCCCTCTTCGCGATCCACACAGAGCTTGAGTCACCGAGTGTGACAAAGCACCCAGGAGGGATTTCCACAGAACAATTCTTCCTCCTTAAGACAGCTCTGTGACTGTCAGATGGGAAGGATGCTGTAGCCAGGGAGAAAAGAAAAGAAAAGAAAAGAAAAGAAAAGAAAAGAAAAGAAAAGAAAAGAAAAGAAAAGAAAAGAAAAGAAAAGAAAAGAAAAGAAAAGAAAAGAAAAGAAAAGAAAAGAAAAGAAAAGAAAAGAAAAGAAAAGAAAAGAAAAGAAAAGAAAAGAAAAGAAAAGAAAAGAAAAGAAAAGAAAAGAAAAGAAAAGAAAAGAAAAGAAAAGAAAAGAAAAGAAAAGAAAAGAAAAGAAAAGAAAAGAAAAGAAAAGAAAAGAAAAGAAAAGAAAAGAAAAGAAAAGAAAAGAAAAGAAAAGAAAAGAAAAGAAAAGAAAAGAAAAGAAAAGAAAAGAAAAGAAAAGAAAAGAAAAGAAAAGAAAAGAAAAGAAAAGAAAAGAAAAGAAAAGAAAAGAAAAGAAAAGAAAAGAAAAGAAAAGAAAAGAAAAGAAAAGAAAAGAAAAGAAAAGAAAAGAAAAGAAAAGAAAAGAAAAGAAAAGAAAAGAAAAGAAAAGAAAAGAAAAGAAAAGAAAAGAAAAGAAAAGAAAAGAAAAGAAAAGAAAAGAAAAGAAAAGAAAAGAAAAGAAAAGAAAAGAAAAGAAAAGAAAAGAAAAGAAAAGAAAAGAAAAGAAAAGAAAAGAAAAGAAAAGAAAAGAAAAGAAAAGAAAAGAAAAGAAAAGAAAAGAAAAGAAAAGAAAAGAAAAGAAAAGAAAAGAAAAGAAAAGAAAAGAAAAGAAAAGAAAAGAAAAGAAAAGAAAAGAAAAGAAAAGAAAAGAAAAGAAAAGAAAAGAAAAGAAAAGAAAAGAAAAGAAAAGAAAAGAAAAGAAAAGAAAAGAAAAGAAAAGAAAAGAAAAGAAAAGAAAAGAAAAGAAAAGAAAAGAAAAGAAAAGAAAAGAAAAGAAAAGAAAAGAAAAGAAAAGAAAAGAAAAGAAAAGAAAAGAAAAGAAAAGAAAAGAAAAGAAAAGAAAAGAAAAGAAAAGAAAAGAAAAGAAAAGAAAAGAAAAGAAAAGAAAAGAAAAGAAAAGAAAAGAAAAGAAAAGAAAAGAAAAGAAAAGAAAAGAAAAGAAAAGAAAAGAAAAGAAAAGAAAAGAAAAGAAAAGAAAAGAAAAGAAAAGAAAAGAAAAGAAAAGAAAAGAAAAGAAAAGAAAAGAAAAGAAAAGAAAAGAAAAGAAAAGAAAAGAAAAGAAAAGAAAAGAAAAGAAAAGAAAAGAAAAGAAAAGAAAAGAAAAGAAAAGAAAAGAAAAGAAAAGAAAAGAAAAGAAAAGAAAAGAAAAGAAAAGAAAAGAAAAGAAAAGAAAAGAAAAGAAAAGAAAAGAAAAGAAAAGAAAAGAAAAGAAAAGAAAAGAAAAGAAAAGAAAAGAAAAGAAAAGAAAAGAAAAGAAAAGAAAAGAAAAGAAAAGAAAAGAAAAGAAAAGAAAAGAAAAGAAAAGAAAACCACCACACTGCTTTTCTAAAATGCAGTCAAAGTGCAGCAAGTGCATAGAAGTAAAGAGACAAAAACATGACACTACAGAGATTCTTGCTCCCAGATTGAAGAGGAGTTCATCACAGAGATGGTCTGTCAGCTGAGGAAATGTGTATCCCTGCACAAGATGTCTTTCCTTCAAAATCTGAGATGCCAGAGGTGCATTTCAGAGTGGGGAGAGATTATTTTGGATCTCTTTGCTGAATTTGGTGCTAACATTACACCTGCAGTATAAATACTCACCCATTATGGTGCTCCCTCTGAAAAGTAAATTTACATACCTTGAAAATAGTTGCAAGTATTCAAGTCCAAAGAGTGATCCTTTAAATCGTCTCAGGTTCCTCTGATCTACCAAAAGATTAGAAATATTAATATTATTTGAAATACTACTCACTTCTATCTGGCAATAGAGAGAGCTACACTTTATGTTACAAAACTTTCTACACAAGGTTGCATTCTCCATCTCTTTAACAAAATTTAAATATTTGAATTTTTTATGTTTATTATATTGAATATGGGGTGTGATCTGATGGAGTCAATCACTCAGACTTTTTAAACTTCTAGTTTCAATCTGGACAAACCCAAGGACTCAGAATGTATGCCAGCATTTCAGGTGTTTCTAATCATGGTGTGAACAACTATCACAGAATAATTTCACTCTGTTTTCATCAAAGCAGGTAACATGATGTGGAAGTCCCTTGGTAGCTACAGTTCCAGAAGGCTTTGCACTTTCTTAAACATTTGGAGCAAGTCCTAACAAGCTATTAGTGACTGATGTCCAGCTCAGCTAAATAAAATGCCATGTCCTTGAAAACAAAGGAATAAGGTAAAGCTTAAAATATTCCACCAGAGACAATACCTTAATTGCTGCTCTGCTTCAGCAATTTATGTCCAGCAGATAGACATCATTCCTCAGATTTGTCATGCTATGTGCACCTGAACATTTTTAGAGCAAAAAGCCCCTAACCTATTTCTTGTCACGGGTTATATCTGCAACAGCATATTTCTTTAGATATAGAGCAACTAAAATTGAAAGCAACTCTCCCCCTCCTCTGACTGGCTGTGCTTTGGTTCGTCATGTGGAGTGGTCTTAAACACATCCTCTGGTTTCCTCTTAGCTGAAACAAAGCTGGAAGACAATATGCAGAAGCACAGCTAATGCCCATTCATTTAATCTAAGGACCAGACTGTGACATCTCTCTAAAGTAAATTACTCTGAAAAGCACATAATTTTTCTTGTATCAGACTGTGCCAATGTCACTGATCAGTCAGTATAAGCAATGTTAAATACAGCTCTCAAAACCGGCCCAGAATAATATTTGTTCCTTTAATGCCATGTCTTGAACTTTGGGAGAGAAAAACTTATTAAACCCATAAACAACTAGAATCCATGATATTTATAAAGTATCTACATTTTTCTTGTGACCTTTTCATAAATGCATGCTTTGTATAATTAAAAATTATCTAGAATGTGATTATTAGCCCTATAGAACAAAATTATCATATTACAGGTTTTATTAATGGACCATTCATCCAGCTGTTCTCTCTTGAAAAAATCTGTTTTTCCCTTGAAATAAAATGTCTGCATCCAAGCCTATCTGTTCTGCTTGCCCTTCATGATCCTTATGGGCCAGAAATCTTTTATTGCCCAAGAAAACTATCATGTACTTCAGAAGCAGAAATCATCAGTTTTGTCATAGTCTTTCAATGAAGCTTGAAGGTTTTAACAATACGTGGAAATAAATGATAATGCAGTCACTTTGATGTTTGCCTATATTCATACCAAAGCAGTTTCTGATGACATCTTCAGAAGTTCACAAATCCTGAAGAATATAATGATTCAAGTCATTCCTATCTCATTCATTTGTGGTTTTTTTTCTTCATCTTAACAGGATTAGGGAAATTATATCTCAATAACAAGCTCCACAGAGTATCAGGGGTTTTCATCTTTCATTGCAGCACTAGGACTAAATGTTAACAGTGCTGTTCCCACGACCAGGAATTTGCTCTGACAATTCTATTTACAGAACATTTATATTCTATTTATTGCTCTTACAGAACTGTATGAGCAAGAACTGCTACTAAAGCAACCCTTATGGAAAGAAATTTGATTCAGGAGATGGGGCTTTTTCAGGTCTCACTGACTGAACCACTCTTTCTTCTTCAGCAGCTTTACCAGAGCATCTCTCCACCTGCTCTCCTCAGGAACCGAATGCTACTTTTGCTTAACTGTATAAAGGCCAGTCATAGATGGCATTTGAATATACTTTTTAATATGGAATCTCTTCCTTCAAGCAGGCATTATCTGAGGTGGTATAATGCTCATTTTGTATGTGAGCCCTGTATGGGTAACACCTCCATACAACCATTTGGTAGATTTGCAAAAGCTTTAACAAATTAAACACTTGAATTTTACCAGCCCTTCCCAAACTCTTGTTTCTGCAATCTGGATTCACAGCTTGCCCCAGTGACCTGTTTTAAAATTTACATTTAATTATTTCAGGAAAGAAATGGCTTTTGAAAAATTCTTGCAGAGTTTGACCTTTCTGCATAAAGTTATCTTTAAATTTTGAGTAAAAAAATTAGGCTGATGGTATCTAAACCTCACACAGTCTTTTTCTTTTCTGGGATTTCAAAATTACTAAGTCTCCCGTGGTATGTTTGAAGACCTATCTGAAAATCTCTCATAAGCTGTTTCCCTAAAATCGTCAGCTTTTTTTTTTTTTTTTTTTCCCTGGCATAAATTTTATAAAACAACCTTAACTTCATTATTTTTCAAAATGTTAATAATCTCACAGAAATTAATTTGCAAGGTGTCACCTTGAGGACAAGATAAGACTGGTCTGTTAGACTACCTTGGCAAAAACATGACTTTTGATCCTTTCAGGTACCCCTTCAGGTACCCTTTCAGCTAGGACAAATAATGAACTATTTATTTTAAGTGCACTCAGACCCTGACCTAGAAAAACACTTCAAAAGCTCACATTCATTAACTCAGATCAATTAATAAGCTTTGGGGAAAATACCTGATTGAATTTATCTATGAATTACAGCAGTCAGGTTGTGAATGGCAACAAATTCCATCTGTGTGATTTCAAATATTTAAATCTGTCTATCAAACAGTATATTGGATTTTACTTTTAGTTTTGCAGTACAAAAAAATTTAAAATCTACAACTACTCAAGTGAGTTACAATAAGGAGAACTCACATCTCAGTTGCCATTTACTGAAAAGATCCCTTTCTTGAAGATTTCTAGCTTGTGTTGGAATGCATTTTGTACATTTGGAGACAACCATCTAAGCAATAACCCTCCCAAGGTATCAGTGTTCTAAGGAAACTTCTTTAAAGTTTTATGGGTCAACAGATAAATATGGGAAATACATGCATTTTTAAAGAATATTCACAACCCAACACATCTTGGTATATCCCACATTAAACACGTAACAATCCCCCAGTGAAGCATACTTATTATGCTAGGTGTGAGCACCAACCAAGTGAAAGCATTTGCCTTAACACCCTTCAGTGCACTAACTTGTGTGAAGCCAAATGAGCAGAATTTTGGCCTTATCATGGCTGCTAATGCTTCTGGAGATTCTTGACTCAGTTCACAGATAAGGCTTGGCAGGATTTCACAGTCTGATGCAGGATGTGCTGTTGAAATAAGATGTCCATTGTACCTTGAGCTGAATTTCGGCATGCTAAGAGAGCCAGTCAGCCTGCAGGCTTGAAGAAACATGTAGTGGAAAGGCACATGGACAAAATGATGACTTCATCAGATGTACACAGCCTGCTACCCCCTTTATACCACAGGCAACAACAACCACCTGAACAACAGCCCTGGGGGTCCTACAGGGCAGGCTCTTGCACTTGCAGAACACGATCCACGTGCAGTTGAGCAGAGCAGTGCAGGCCTGTGCTGAGCCCTGCTGTACTACACATGACTTGGCTTTGGGGCTGTGCCTCATGCTTTCCATACAATAAATGCAGCCAATTGACTCTTTGTCAAACCAAAGAGTCTATAGGAATCACCTGCTGGTTACCAGCCATGATGCTGAAATAATGCGCCTGACTTTATCTTGAAGTGAAGCAGCATGTTTTCTACAAACATTCTCTTTTTCTTTATTTTTTTTCCTTTTTTTTTTCCTTCTTTTTTTTTTTTTTTTTCCCCCCATGGTAAATATGACAAATAGAGTTGCTTTGCTTCTAAGAAAATCCTATAAAAATTCTGAGCATGAATGACTGCTGGTGGAGCTCACCACAGATGGGAAGTCTGAGGAGTAGGGTGCTATGGCACGGCCAGAGGTCTATCTTACATTGCATCATTGGGGGTTCCCAGCATCAGAGGGAGCATAAGATAAGATAAATTGCTATTTCTTTTGTGTGATATTAATAACGTGGTTAACTTTCCTAATAGCACTTTTGCCTTTCTTTCTAGGATCAAAAAACAACCAGCAGCTCCTGATACCAAACAGAAACTATCTGATCTGGTCTACACAGATTCATAGGATTTCCTACTTACTATTATTAGCATTATTTTGACAGAAATCACAAACCATTTTCTGGGATGCCCTCTATATCTACTGCTCCTGCCCAGCAAAGGGCCTGGCTGTGTGTATGTCTGTGGCCATGGCCACAGAAAATATTCCTGATGACACAAGTATTGTGCAGGACACCCCAGAGGCAGCACTGACTGACCAGAAGGCACCAAGCTTCAGCCATGTGCAATCTGGCCAGGAGGGCAGGGGGAGAAGTGAGTCCTGCTGTGCCCAGAGGGAAGGTCCTGAGGCCCACGTCCTGGACGGCAGCTGTGGGTACAGCATGTCCAGGCAAAATTAAAACAATCCTTGCCTGCATGTTTGGGACAGCACAGACAGATGCTGCATACAAGATATGCAGAGAAGGGCATACCCTTAAGCTTCAAAGAGATTTCTGCTTTTAAGAGTGTTTACTGCTTATGTGCAGGACATTTTTTGGCTCATTCCAAGTGACCCAGGAGTACGTGTGAGGTCTCTCTCTGCTTTGCCTTAATCATTTGGGCAATGTAGATAATGCAAATTGCTTTGCAAATCATTTTGCATCTGTAAAGTGCTTTGAGATAATGAGATGAAAGACACAGGGAGCCTCATCTTGCAAAGAGGAGATCTGTCAGGATCTCCCAGAACAGTGCCCAGCTGATATTCAAGCAAGTGAGGTATTGCTATTGAACATTTCAGGTGATTACAGCTTTCTCACAGTGTCTGCAAGCAATTATTGGGAACATTTTCCCAGATTTTCTCTCCCTGCAGTCTTTGGTATTCAGCCAGATCAGTTTTTGTTTGTCTCTCTTCCCCTAGTGAAACTGTCATAGATGTTGGCTTACTGATACCCAGGCACAAAAGTAGATAATTACTTCCATCCCACCTGAGGGGAATCCTCCAAGGCACCTGGGCATTTAAGCCCCAAAATACAATGATCTCTAAGGCTACAGCCTTATTTTGTAAATACGTACATTTACATAAATATCTACCTATGGGAGATAACACAGTCTTCATCCAGGTTTCTCTTACTGGGCATAGGACAGAGAATGGCAACTTAAGGTGGAGTTCAACTCAGGCAGCACACTGAGAGGAGGCATCCTCATGCCAAGCAGTAGGAGATGTAGCTTGTGAGACAGGCAAGCTGCAATCCTGTCCACCTCCTGCCATTAATGCATCTAATCCGAGTAGAGGTTGGGGTGTTTATGTCCACTGAGCTGAATATGACAGGATTGATCCTTCTCCTAAATGTCACTGGCAAAAAGCAATGAAAATTTTCTTTTTCTTCTTTTCTGATTAGAGGGTTGGATTGTGGTTATTGAATTGCAGTTAGTCACTTCAGAGGTTTGGTTTTTTGTTGGTTTGGGTTTTGGGTTTTTTTGGGATTTTTTTTTTTTTTTTTTTTTTGGGATTTTTTGTGGCCAGGAGGGCAGGGGGAGAAGTGAGTCCTGCTGTGCCCAGAGGGAAGGTCCTGAGGCCCACGTCCTGGACGGCAGCTGTGGGTACAGCATGTCCAGGCAAAATTAAAACAATCCTTGCCTGCATGTTTGGGACAGCACAGACAGATGCTGCATACAAGATATGCAGAGAAGGGCATACCCTTAAGCTTCAAAGAGATTTCTGCTTTTAAGAGTGTTTACTGCTTATGTGCAGGACATTTTTTGGCTCATTCCAAGTGACCCAGGAGTACGTGTGAGGTCTCTCTCTGCTTTGCCTTAATCATTTGGGCAATGTAGATAATGCAAATTGCTTTGCAAATCATTTTGCATCTGTAAAGTGCTTTGAGATAATGAGATGAAAGACACAGGGAGCCTCATCTTGCAAAGAGGAGATCTGTCAGGATCTCCCAGAACAGTGCCCAGCTGATATTCAAGCAAGTGAGGTATTGCTATTGAACATTTCAGGTGATTACAGCTTTCTCACAGTGTCTGCAAGCAATTATTGGGAACATTTTCCCAGATTTTCTCTCCCTGCAGTCTTTGGTATTCAGCCAGATCAGTTTTTGTTTGTCTCTCTTCCCCTAGTGAAACTGTCATAGATGTTGGCTTACTGATACCCAGGCACAAAAGTAGATAATTACTTCCATCCCACCTGAGGGGAATCCTCCAAGGCACCTGGGCATTTAAGCCCCAAAATACAATGATCTCTAAGGCTACAGCCTTATTTTGTAAATACGTACATTTACATAAATATCTACCTATGGGAGATAACACAGTCTTCATCCAGGTTTCTCTTACTGGGCATAGGACAGAGAATGGCAACTTAAGGTGGAGTTCAACTCAGGCAGCACACTGAGAGGAGGCATCCTCATGCCAAGCAGTAGGAGATGTAGCTTGTGAGACAGGCAAGCTGCAATCCTGTCCACCTCCTGCCATTAATGCATCTAATCCGAGTAGAGGTTGGGGTGTTTATGTCCACTGAGCTGAATATGACAGGATTGATCCTTCTCCTAAATGTCACTGGCAAAAAGCAATGAAAATTTTCTTTTTCTTCTTTTCTGATTAGAGGGTTGGATTGTGGTTATTGAATTGCAGTTAGTCACTTCAGAGGTTTGGTTTTTTGTTGGTTTGGGTTTTGGATTTTTTTGGGATTTTTTTTTTTTTTTTTTTTTGTTTTCCGTATTTAGTTCTTGGTCTCTCTACTATGAACCTGTTGCAAATCCTATGACTTGTAGATGTGTCCTTAAGTTACCAGTTGTGTCTAGCAGAGTGGAATAGACACTCAGAGTTTTTATTCAAATTCAGGCCGAAATCTAAGTGCAGCTTTCCTCACAGAGGAACAAATTATTGCTCTGATTATCAGGGAGGGAAGGAAACAAACATGCACAGCAGAAAAACCTTGCACACGCCCTACTGTCAGGGTGGTCCCAGTGTATTTCTTACAGTTTTTGGATGTGAGATATTTAAACATCTGGAGGCTGGACAGTTGTATCTCCGTATCTTTTAAAAGATGTTTTACAAACATCAGTGAGATGCATCCTCGCTGTTGGACTCACTAATGATACAGCCATTCTCAGAGTGAGTGCTATGACATAACATCTAACACCATCATAAGCAATATAATTTCCCAAATGCTACCAAAATTGAAACTGGAACAAATTTCAGCTATCTAAGCATCTGAGTACTTTCTTTCTCTAAATGGCTTGTCCAGGGGAAGAGAAAGAAAAGGAGCTGGTAAGCCTCTCTGAGGCTAGAAGGAATAAATTATGCAGCAGTAATTATTAACAAATCTATAACAATTGTACATAAAATAAATAAAATTTATTTATTTCAAAGTCATGCGTATCTTATTTATTATTTTATTGTCAGCATTGCCATAGAGAATAATACTTTAAACCATCAGTGAAGTTTCTAGAGTTGTCCATTGTGAACTCTATTTTTAAGACCTATGACAGCCATAGACATAAAAGTTCCCATACATGATAAAAGCTTGGGACTGGAGTTTATTGTGCCAAATATATGTACATAAATATTTAAGCTACTATGCAGAAAGCATGGAGTTGTGTGGGCACCATGCTCAGATAATTTCCTCTCCTTTTTACTTTTCCTCCTGAATAGGTCACCAGCTTTGTGATCTGTTCTGGCACAACAACTCATTGTGTGGCTGTGTCCCTCTTGGTCATCTTTTGTCATTAGAACTTATATTCCTACCCCAGATAAGTATAGAAATTATTAAAATCATTGTGACTTCCAGTTAGTCCAGAGAGGATGCTAGAAAAACACAGATCACTCCTATTTACACACTGGTCCCCCTGTGTGAGTTTATCAGTAGATGACAGCTTTCAGTTTTGCCATTACTATACACAGATTATTTTTTATGTCAGAGAGGTAAAGAGAGTGAGTATTTTCATTTAAATACACAAAAATGCTGCCAAGGATTTCAGAAATTAGAGGCTGAGTTTGCTCTTTCTTAACTCAGATTACTATTCAGGATAGCTTTGTGTATGTGTCATTGGAATCAATCTCACAGGTGCTGACTGGAAAATCATTGTTCTTCTAGAAAACCTGAATGCCTCAGTCACAAGCTTTTATTAATTGCACTTTGATATTTCCAAAATTCCAACTGAATCCAAGTATCCAAATGCTGCCACTTACCATTGTAATGAACAATTCTTGGCTGTAGTATACATCACCTGAAAGGAGAACACATGGAGAGGCAATTGAACTGAAACTCTCAGAAGACTGCAAGAACAGAAGATAGTTTTCAGGGCCTGAGCAAGCTGATGAAAATGAATCTACACAGGAATCAGTAAACAAAAGCAATTGAAATGCCTCATGATTTATGCAAGAAAATGGTGGAAACCGAAGATGAATCTTTTGCTAGCTTTGCAAATCCTAGGAAATTGCTGGCTGATGAAAACAATTTATGTAAAGTACCAGATGGGCTTCCATTTCCTTCAACTACTTTGTATTTGAGAAATAATTGCACATTTTCCATCAGCAACATTTCTTTCAGTACGTACACAATGGCAGAAGCATTTGAAGGAGAATCAGCTTTACAATAATCCCTGAAGAAAAGGAACCAAATATTTCAATGTCCCCAAGCATTGCTCCTTGCACACCTTACAGCCACAGGACCAGCCACCCCCTGGCAGTGCAGGGCTTGGTGTGGGGGTTGGGGTGAGGATGCTGCTGCCCAAACCTTGCTGATAGCCAGGACACAGCTGACATGGAAACCTCCTTTTAACTATACCTACCTTTATGTCTAAAACCTGCTGTTCTGGAATTCAGCTACTCAGTAAAAGATAATGGCCTGGGGTGAGCTTCTGTCTTATTTATAGCTTCTTGACTCATCTTTTAATCACAGAAGAGAAATGCACACTCGGGAGCATAAACATGTGTAACTCATCCTGCAACCTGCTTCCCTTCAGGAACTGTAGCGAAGAGGTTTGATGTTCAAGGACTTTATGATGAACACCTTAAGCCTTTCAGAAATCTGAAAAATCTTCCTAACTGCAGTTTTGGAGTCTTATTTATCACACAAGTTAATCTCAGTCTTTCACTAAATTAAGCACAATTTCTTTGTCTGGCAGCAGAATATCACCTTTATTACAGAGTAGTGACAACAATCCTATGAGTAGGGAATCAGTCAAAACCTGGCACAGGCCTGGAGTAAATAATATGCCCTTGCCAGAAGATAAATCAAGCAATGATATATATTTGCTAAAAATTTACTGCAACATCTTTGATAAACCCTTCAAACAGGGCGCTTTTTTTTTTTTTTCACTGACAGAGATTTGAAGGTGTTTAAAGGATATTGTGTTTGAATTTGTCTTTGATAGCTTTAACTAGGCTCTGAATAATATCAGTTTTATCTTCCAACCTAATCTGAACTATTTCTACAGTCATATAGTGGACTTAGTTTCATTATGTTTTTCATGAATCACCTACTTTAGGGGAATTTGATCTTAGTGAAAAAAAAAGCAGGACTTTATTGTGACAGGGAGATACATAAGTTGAGTTTTCTATATCTCTCTTTATTTAAGACCTTGGAAAAAACAAAACAGAATTTAAGATTTAGGAAGGTCTGCCTCAACTGTATGCACATGAATAAGGAGGTGCCAAAAGGCCAAAATGATGGTGGAAGCTCTCACACTCTTCTTAGAAATCAAGAGTGGATGTCTCTGAAGTGCTATACAGTAATGTCCCTGGCACCTACAAAAAAGGAAGAACTGCTCAAGGATATGAAGATCAGGGGCAGCCTTGGTTTCCTTGACCATGAGATGTGAAGATCAGGATCCTGTGTGGAGTATCCTGCAAAAAGCAGGGCTGCAAGCCTTGTCTTCAAAAGAAAAAATCCAAGGGTGAAATGGTTTGCCAAGAGTCTGCATCCTTGGAGATATTCAAAACCTAACTGGACACAATCCTGAGCAACCTGCCTTAACTGATACTGTTTTGAGCAAAGGGGATTTACTCTATGACCTCAGTGGTTCCTTTCAGCTTCAGCTACTCATCAGATTCCCTGGTATTTTACACTCACAGAGACTATTATAGTCAACAGCTCCCTACAAAAGCCGGAGTTTGATGGAAACCACCTCAGCTATTTATGGAAAAGTGGAGATGAAAGTTGTGTAGAGCAATTAAGAGATCTTTGCATTTTGGTGTATTTTGATATATGCCACAAATAACTTCATAATATTACCCACCAGAAATTTCTTGATTGTCCACAGCATTTATCCAAACTATTTATAAAAAATAAACTACTGTGCTTTTTGATTGAAAAACACAGACTTTAAACCCCCAAATAAGCCATCTAAGATGAAAAGCAAAATTTTTGGTACAATAAAAAACAAATGTCATATAATGATAGTATACATCATTTCTGCTACTAAAATATGTGTAACCATCTTGACAACAGCGTTTCTATCTTTCAGGTATTTTTACGTCAATGTGAGAAGTTATCCCAGCTTTCTGATAGACTTTTTTTGTGAGGCATGACTAATTTCTGTTTTTGCAACCACTTTCATCACATAAAGCAAACAACCTTGCTGTCTAATAGGTAAAATTGCTTAATGCAACTGGGCTATAAAGGGAATCCTTGTTACTGTGTAATTCCTGAGTTCTCTGTAGGGATGTATGAAAATGTTAATGTAAACATCCCGTGTCTGGAAACTAATCTCATCTATGCAATTCCAGAACATTAGGCAGCTTAGAACACATTGAACACAGACCTGTGTGCCCAAATGAGGTTTCAGCACTTTGTTTGTTCTTCTTTTTTATTATGTTGACTGCTGCAATATCCCTGCCTGACAAATTCTCTGGCTCTGCATCCATGGCCATAAAACCCTCTCCCTACAAGACACAGATTGTGTAGGACATCCAAGAGCCAAGACTGATTTACTGGGAAAGCACCAAGCTTCAATTTGGCCTGGGGGAAAGTGGGTCCAGCTATGCCTGGAAGGAAGAACCTAGGAAGTGGGAAAGGCTAAAGGTCTTCTCTGGCAGTCTAAAAACAGCAGAGTGTACAGAAAACCAAAGCTAGTAGAGATTTTATACAGATTTTATATGGACTTCACTGAATGATGGGACAGAAAAATCACCTTTGCCTTAGAAACTGTTTTATCAGAGTGGAGAAATCACCTGAATAGTGAAGGTGGCTGTAATTTCCCTGGAAAATTGTTCTGCAAAGACTACAGAAGTTTGGAAGAGTCAGAGTCTATAAAGCTTTGGCCTGATTTTATGAGAAGTGGGATAGTATTATATAACTTGGAGTTTCCATTCATAAATGTTATACTGATGATTTTTTGGAAAAAAAAAAAAACCGTTATGGATTTAAACAACTTAAATAGTTATGATCTCACTTGCCAGGGGAATTGCTAAGTGCTTTCTGTCTTTGCTAGCTTTCAATTAATTTATTCTTACTCTTTCATTGTTCATTTTAAAATAATTTACAGTTCAAATCATTCATTGTCCCCCAAAGCACTCAACCACCTGCTCATCTTTCAGTACATACTCCTGTCTTATGGAAACTGGATTTATACTTTCTCTTATTTAATTCCCCAAAGGCAGAAAAGCAGTGGTGGAAGTCCAGAGTTTTCATGGCTCATATCACCAGCTAAATATAATTTATTTAAAGTGATTGAAATTTAGCTATTTAATAATAGAAAAGAAAGGAAGCACACAAGGAGGCACTTAGGGGCTTCCTCAACAGATATGGGTTTGCTCAATAGAATATTAATTGTGTTAGAGAAATACAAATTTTCTCATAAGGGAGACATTCTGTCTTCCCCAAAGATATTAGTATTCATAAAAATAATCTTTCTCTTTTTTTTTTTCCCCTTTCTTAATGGGAGTCTTATGGACTTCAAAGACTAATTTAAGAAATAAAAAAATATTTTGCATCTGAAATCAGCTTTTTTGTGCTTTTTTTCCTTGAACCTAGTGGAAAATCTGCCTGCAATTGCAATTGCAGAAGTAGATTAGCTGGGACACATTTATGGGTATGTGCTTTTGGAGACGATTTAAATTAAATAATGCATACAACATAAGCTGCTACTAAACTGCTAAACTTCCAGGAGGGCTTTAGTTTTGTGCTAATTAGAATAATTAGCTCATCAATCTCTTTTTCAGAAGCAGAAAATGTTCTCTTGTGGTATTCTAAAGGCTTATGTTGGCTATGTTGGCTCCTCTGCAGTCAGAGAGAAGTTTTCTAAAAGCCCCAAACCTTGTTAGGGAGCGTGACCATCTCCACTGAGTATAAGGGGAGCCTGAGAATCTGGCCAGCTACCCTTGCTTTAAAACCAAGGAGTGAATATTCCTGCTGCCACCTCACTGCCTCCTTCAGATCCTTGAATTTTCTGTGGTGTTGTCCTTTCGTCTCCATCATCCGTGGTTCATTCCCAAACTAGGCATAAAGAAACCAGCCCACACAGAAAAAAATTAAATTAAGATGGGAAAGGAATTTTGAATGATCTCTAAGTGATTAAATAAGGCACTAATTCCACTTTTTCAATATTTTTCACATATGTAGAAAGCAATTGGAACTGAAGAATTTATAAAACCCTTAAAAAATATTTAGAGAATAATAAAGTGTTTTCCCTGCTATTTTGTTTCTTGTAGTTTAAGCAGTGCAGAATCAGCCTTCTACCTTGCAAAAACCAAGAAAACTGAAATATTAAATAATTATTCCCCCAAAAATGGAGAACTGTAAAATCCTGAATCTGATATAAAAAAGTAACTAACTTAATTTAAATACAGATTTTACAAACCTTCTCGTAAAAAAAAAAAAAAAAAAAAAAAAAAGATGAATGATTTTTAAATAAATTTTCTGTTTAATACCAGAATGTGAAATGATCTAGTTTTGAAAATTTCGGATGTATCACATATACAACATCAAGGTTCTTTTATAAATATTGCCAGTAAAAGGACTTATAAAAACTGCAGCATTTTCACTATCTATTTTCACTGTCCATTTAAATTTTAACAAAAAGCCTATTTCAAGAAAGAAATTAACTCTTCCAGATTTGGGAAGTTTCTACAAGTAGTTTCATATTTTATTTTCATTTCCTTGCTAGTAAAGAGGTGGCAAAAATAGGCCAAGTATTACTATTTGCATACTCTTTCTATATTTAATTCTGGCGACACTCAATGAAATGATTCTGAGAAATCAGAAACTTTCTGACTAATGTTTGCTGGGAGGTGTCACTACTGGCAGCTGGGAGAAAGAGAAAATTCCCCAGCAGTTACAGGTGCATTTGCAATCTGCAAAGAAATCTCATGTTCAGTTTTTGTCAGTGTTGATGTTTAGGGTAAAGTGAGTTGAAACTAACATGATTGTGTATCTGTTAATCAAAGTGGACTGGATTGGGGGTCCTTGAACGGGATTTGTTCCATGATGTCATTTGGTTAGCCATCACTAATATGTTTCTCTCAAAGTATTTTGTCCCTTTTCCAGTGGGGATGTTGTCCTTTTGACAGATTTTCTGGAGCAAGAGTTTTTGCAAAATCCATGCTCCTGTGATTGACAGAAAGTTCTTTTCGTGATTGATTCTTCTCATTTCTTATTTTTAATTATGGTTATAGGGCAGTTCAATAATGCATGTTACCTAATGTCATCTTGTGGCACTAAAAAATGTAAAATCTATTTCTATAACCATGGCTGATAGCTACCAAGAAATGACACAGGTAATAGAAAGATCTAGGCAGATAAAGCCATTTTCTGGACACACCTATACTGTCATGTCAGCCTCAAAAACCAGAACTGAGCTGCATATTCTACTGGTACCCTGCCATAACTTGCAGTTTTCTTACAACCTTTTCTGCTAAAAAGCCAAAAAGTCTTTTGCATTTTCTTTTTAACAGCCTTTTTATGAACAGCAGCTTGGGAAAAGTTAAGATTTTAAACCTGCAGAAGGTGTTTTCATGTACAGAACTGTGTGTTTGTGATTTCTGATCCACAGTGATAATATATTTCTATTTTCGAGTAAAGGCCCTCTTCCTGTGTTGCAATTACCATACTATTAAAGAGAGTGAGATTTACAAGGACGTTATTTTTGGCCCAGACAACTTATAATTTTCACATGTAAAAAACCCTCAGAGTACCAATTTAGCAAATATAACTACTTCTGACTTGCCTTCCTTGTGTTTTACTTGCCCCAGAAGCAGAGTTTCACCCTATCTGAAAGATTATTTTCATTACCTATCTGCTTTGTGAATTCCTTATCACTCCCTCAGCCACTCAGAAGAACAAGAAGGTGTTATATTTAAGGGCATCAAAGACCAGAAATACTCCACAACTGCATAGACTTCCAGGGTTTAAGATCACAACATAAACCCTTCATCAATGGCAAAAGTGTGTAAAATAAATCAAAACCTTATAAAAATAATTTCTCTTAAATATATTAGCAGCTGATAGCATTACTTATGTGTTAATGTGGCAAACACCCATCAGAACAAATCATAAAGTCAGTCAGGGGAAATTCCCCCTAAAAATGGCATAACAGCTGACTAATTTCCTCACAGCGTGGACATAGAAGTACAAACAGAGATAGTATAAGGGAACCAAATTACAAGGTGGAGGTTCAGCCATTTTCAAGATTTTGAAAATGCCAAAATTAGAAATGGCTTTACAGTTTCCGTTTTTTCTCATTGTATCAGGCAGCTTCTCTTCTGAGCCACAGGGTGATGTTCCCCTTCCTCACCTCCCAGGCTCAACCACCGCTTTCACCAAACTCCAGCACATCCCCTGGGTGCAGGGTCCTTTCTCACCTCCAGCCTCACCTGACCTGCATCTCTCGTCCTTTTGGTGGGCAGGTCTGCAGCTCTGGCCTTCTTTCATGAGAAGGAGAAAAGGCACGTTTTGGAGAGGCAGGTAAGCACAAACGCCTCCAGCGTGGATCCAGGAGCTGCTCAAAGCCTGCAGCTTTGCACCCAGTTACTGATCCTGAGCAGGATGTTTGTGGGCATGGGCTCCTGCAGCTGACCAGGTGTGACCACATCTCGGTGGCGATGCTGCTGGACACCTCCTGAGAACCTCTGTGGTCTCATGGCAGCTCTGCAGCCAGGAAGGGGCAGAAAAGGCTGTGGCTAAGGACAAACCCATCTCTGCTGGATCAGGACACTTCTTTAAGGACTATAATATGGAGAAAGTCAACAACTGGCCTCAGAGTAATTCATCTGACAAACTTCAAATCCCTGCCAAAAGGGAGAGTGGTGACAGAGATTCTCAACTAAAAGACTTTGCATCATATATCAGCTTTAACTGGAATCTTGGCTATAAATAGATTTACCTGCGACTTTATGCTCACAGTCACAAAGCTGAACCCAGTGCCTCTAAAATGCCAGCCAGAGCCCTGACACTTGGAGCAATTGTGGGAAAATGGAAAGAAAACTGTACAGAGGAGAGCTCCTAGTAGTGTCAATGGAATGCTGCTGCTTCCAGCTGGAGGGCACATTTCCTGTGCCAAGACAACGATGTCCCTCTAAACACAAACAATTCCCTTCTTCCCTGTAAACCACTGCCAGGCTTAACAACCAGACCCTGCAAAAGTACTGCTGCTATAGATGAGAAAGGCAGAGAGGGACAAGAAAAGGGTTCTTAGGAGCGAGGGCACACAAGCAGTTTGGCCGCCAGAGGACATGAACGCGGGAAGCAGATGATAGTCACGCTCGCCATCTAATGGCCAGGAGTCAGAAAACAGAGATGAGGGAGAGATGATACGAGTAATGAAGAGCTTGGGAAGGGACTCACTTTAGGAGTGGAGGTTTAGGGCTGAGCCCTACTGACTGCTCCTATTTCTAACCAGAAATACAATCTGTGGGATTCACATCAGGGAATGGCAAAAGGTGTTTAGCTCTGACACTGAACTTTCTATTGAGGCCTGCAAATAGCTTGGACAGCCAAGCTGTGCTTATAATATAGTCACATGTTCTTTACTGCAGGAAATATTGCAGAATATCTATATACTTTTGGCTATTCTTTAGAGAGTAAGAAGTAAGAGGGAAAAAAGATCTGTTCCCATTTATCCACTAATAAGGATGCTGCAGACAATGCACATCCTTGGTTAAAGAGTATTAACAGCCCACCAAAATCTGTTTCTTTCCCAAGGCCTTTCCAGAGTGCCGCAAGAGAGAAGAGTTTTCACCAGCAGAGTGCGGTGTTTCCCTAAAAATATGGCAGCATGACTTCTCAACATCGTAAAAGGTACTCTCCCAGACTGTGCAAAAGCTGTTTTTTACTAAAAAAAAAACTTGAAAAAAACAGTTGCATTTACTGAAAGAAGGTGCCCTTAATAATTATTATGCTAATCAGGGAAATTGTGCTGTAAGATTCAGATATGCACAGCTGTAACAATCTAATTCCAGTGACAATTTCTGGCAGCAAGTCTATGTTTAATGAAGTGCATAAGTATTACATTTAACATCTGAATAGACAGTGAGACTAACCATGTGTTTAAAGTCGAGTAAATTACTAAGTTCTTTTGTAGATCACATCATACTTAATATGCAAATTACTGCCAGGTTGACTTCCCTTTTTAATTTTTTTTTTTAAATTCTAACTATTTTGAAACACATACCTACTTCCCTGGAGGAGTTTGTTTCCCCTTGTTTATCCAGAGCATCATCATATTGCCACTCTAGCTTTTCCAGAAAAATTGTGTCAATATTAATCCTTTTCCTTTTTTAAAGAAACATTAGAGGAAGGAAAATATATAAGATTTTCTTTTGAAAACATATATTACCCATTAATTACAATGTCTGTCCAACAAACATAATATATAGTTCAAATATGCTGCCAAAACCTCTGGAGCAATCCTTCAGGCAAGTGGAATGAGTAAATACAGTCAAGGAAATGGAAGAAAACCACAGTTGTCCTTAGCTATGGCAATGCATTCCACATCCACTTAACCTGTCATGCTGTAACTTTGTAAGAATACTGCTTGGACCAAATGTCTACTTTTGCACCTTGCTAAAGCAAATAGAACCACCCCATGTTAAGACATGAATAATATCAGCTGCACCCACCAAAGGATCAACCATCTTATTTCTGGCAGCCCCTCACTCATTTCAGAGCAGGACTGCATTTCTCCCTGGTGTATTGAGTGGGGGGTGCACTTCTCCTCATTTAAATGAGTAAATTTGGCTCAGGTTACAGCCAACAATGAGAAACAGATACTTCCACTGAGGATTTATCTGAGTGCTGTAGACGCTTACCTTAGTCTTAGGGTCTTTGGCCTTTGGAGGTGCACATTTCCCCCTGTGGCTGCAGAGAGAGCCTGGAGTGACTAACTTTGGATGACTAACTATTTAAACAGCTGGCTTAAGAAAATAAACCTCAACCATATCTTTAAGGGCACTTCTCCCCACCTCCCCCATCCCCGCCAGGAACTACGTGACTTAGTATGCATTACATTCCTAAAAGGGGAAGGGGCAGGAAAGGAGGGGAGGCCAAGGAGAGAAGAGAAAGAAAGAAAAAAATGGTCTTTTGCACTCTCTACTTCCCTTTCAGTTTCTTTCTCAAAACGGATACGGGGAGCCATTAAATATCAGCTCAGCCAGCGTGGCTCAAAGCTCAAAGTGTGACAAGGTCATGCAGAGGTGGCAAATGAATGTACAATGAATTCAGCAGAGTACTGCTGGCTGCTGCAATTCTGAAGGGTCATGCAAGCAGGGAAAATAAAGAGAAGCAAGAATTTTTGCACAGAAATGGAAAAAAATAAAAGTATATGTGCTTTGTATGTCATACCTTGGTATTTTTTAGTTTATCATTATTTTTAAGCATCACTGTACTTTCAAATCTGATCTATTATTATTGTTAGAAAACTAAGCAAGCAAGAACAGTTGTGCTGGAAACTATATAAACAGTGACAGACATGCTAGAAATTTTTCTGTGGGCAGAGGAAGAATCTGGCAGGTATGCAAAGAAAAAGAAAACAGAACAGTTAGGAATGTGTGAGAAGACTTGGAGAAGAACAGGAATCAAGCAAAGAGTGGCATCCATGAGAAAAGATAAGCTGTGCTTTGTTTTGTGCTATTTTGCACTAAAACACACAAGTGTATGCACATGAATGTGCATATATCCATTCATAAAACTGCATGGTATGACAGTGGTTTATTGTATTGAAACTTTTGGCTTTTCTTTTTTTTTTTTTTTTTTCCTCATGGAACTGCAAGATATAAAGAAACTCCTTTCAATAGAAGTAGATATCCATTGATCCTGCAATATTTATACAAAATGTTAAAGAACAAAGCAACATGCTTTAGAAAAAAAAATAAAGACTTCTAAAGTTCACAGCACCTTATAAAGCATCAGCCAATATTCAAACTGGTGTGAGTGGACTGTGTCAAAATTATACACTCCATATCCTGCCCCGGGAATCACCTTCTGTCAAGACAAAATTAAAGATTTAACTACTGTTTTCCAGCCTATTAATCTAATTTTTTTCCTGCAACAGGATCTGCCTGGATGACACATGAGGCAGGTGTGCTAATTTTAAATGCAACTTTCCTCAGGATGTGGAGCCTTTCAAGGAGCTCTCTCTCTCTGAGAGCAATTTCCCCTTACAGCTGGATTGAAAAAAATACAGGAATATGTTTAGACATTTGCTTTCATATTCTATCAGGACATAGGGTTTAGGTATTTTGTAATGGAACAACACATTTCCTCATTGTTTCAAAGACTGCTGCCAAATACACAGGAGAAAGTGCATTGTCCTATGAGAGGCTGTGACAAAGCTTTAAAATGTGGATTAGGGAATAAAACACGTAAGCATCTTCCTTGATTAATTATTGGCATCTGTTAATAAGACGTAAGTTTCTGCTCATTCCTTTAACTGTATGAAAATTATGTGATAATTATATTGTGAAGCAAACAGGTTTACGTACTGGAGCATTTTGAGCCAGGACAGACACCACAAAAAGCCTTCCCTCATAAAAAGAGGGATGGAACTTGGGGATGACCAAGGGACCTCAGAGGGATGACCTTTGGACCTCAGGTGTGCAATGTCACTCCTGGTCTCAGTGATCCTTGCCCATGCTGCGATTTCAGTCTCCAACCAAACAGAGAGGAGAAGCCAGTCCTTTAATCCAATTCAGAAAGCTGCTTGTGCCTAAAATCATGGTCATTGCACCAGCACTGACTTGTCCTCTGCTTTCACTGAAGATCTTGGTGGTGTCAGGGTGATGGTGCAGTGGGACACAAGCACCTTGGTGCAACTGCTGCTGTGAGTGGAGTGAGAAGCCACCAGGGGCTGTGGTCAGGAAGCTGTAAGGGCTCACAGAGCGGGGGGTGGGCATGGCTGTGCACTGGGCTCAGATGTGCTGCCAACCAGCAGGAATCGTGAAGTCAAAGATTCACACTGCAGAAAATTTCTAGGATCATCCAGTCCAACCATTAACCCAGTGCAGCCAATCCCACCACTAAACCATATTCCTTAAGGGCCACATCTCCACATCCTTTCATTATCTCCAGGAATGATGACACAACCACTTCCCTGGGCAGCCCATTACAATGCTTGATTTCCTCACCCATTTGGTAAGAAATTTTTTCTTATTATACAATCTAAACCTCCTATGGCATGACTTGTTGTGTGTGACTTGGGAGAAGAAACCAACTCCCATGTGGCTGCTACCTCCTTTCAGGTGGTTGTAGAGGGTGATAAGGTACCTCCTCTGCTACCTTTTTCTCCAGGCTAGACAAGACCAGCTCCCTCAGCTGCTCTTCATAAGACCTGTGCTCCAAACCCTTCACCAGCTCTGTTGCCCTTCTCTGGACATGCTTTGGTACCTCAATGTCTAGTAGTGAAAGGCCAAAAGGCTTGATTAATTCCAAACATCAGCAACCCAGACTCCACTTCTGTGTGTGATGTGGGTTTAGGCTTCATTGAGCTCAGAGATGAGATGTGACAGATTTTTTCTTTTTTTTTTTTTTTAAGAAGACTTTCAAAATGTAACATAGCATTGGAAGGCTGCATGGAAAACCTTGTGGGGTAGCAGAGGTGTCTCTCCCGGCTCTCAATGCATAATGTTCTGCTGTTCATCCACCTTTTATCATGCCAAAAGGAGAATCATCCTTATAATTCTTCAATAGCAGAATTACAATATTTTGGAAGCCACTATCCCTCCAGAATGTCTGCAAATGGCCAAGTATAAAACATAGAGAAGCACTTTTATCCAAGGTTTCTTTAAATTAAGGTCAAGAGTCAAGAGTGATTAATTTCCTCAACCTCTATCCTTGGATTGGCTGAATCACCTAAGACTGTTGCCCTGGTTGTGGGAAGAGTCTGGGCTACAGCTGCAGACAGACTTTAGGTGGGATGACTCGCATCCTCTGCGATGCTTTCAGGGGGAATCAGGGAGTGTCCATTTTTTCTGTAAGTGAGACTAATTTTTCCGAGTCACTTCCATTTTTTTGAAAAAGTCTGTCTCCCAGGCTGCTAATAAAAGTCCCCCTTCACAAAACACCTCTTACCTTGATAGAGGACTGGTTGCTGATTCTTACTTTTAGTGAACACGTTTTGTAGGGGTTTCCCATCCTGGCTGTATTTCCTCAGTTTGGTTACAAGAACAGGAATGGTCTCATGGGCCCTAAGGGAATCAGGATATTTTACACTTATTGCTTTCCCATTATCCAAAGAAAGAAATGGGATTGGCTTGATCCTTGTTGGCAGTTCTTTATAATGATGTTATCTTCTGGGTATTTAATCTTTTTTCTGAGTCTTGAAGTTAGACTGTTAAGTATATTATGGTGCTTTGTTTCTGTATCCCACCATTTAAAAATGAGTGTGGCCTTTGACCTTACAGCTTTTCAGAGATCTCTCTTGTCTCTTCTACATTCTTTGAAGAACGCACTAAGTTATTACTTTTATTTTCTCCATAAATATCTTGTCAAATTTCATCAGAATGATTCGGCTTGAATACATTTATCTCAACCTCACTGCCTAACTTAGTCTTCCCTTAGCTTGAATGCCACTCCTGTGTTCATCTGTCTAAACTAGTGTGATTAAGTCCTCACAGAGTTTAACTTTTGGCACCCAAAGGCATAAGATGTTTTCTCATTTTCCTTAAAATTTCATAGGGAGGTTTAAGTTTTAGCCACTCATTTGCTCAGAAATTTTTATTTCATGATTGTGGATACTTAGTATCCACTTACTTATTACCATTTATGTCTCACCCCATATTAAGGCAGATGGACATCACCAACTAGATGAGGAAGTGGTAGGAAATAAGACCTTCTGAGACAATTCCTAGGAGGTACAGCAATTGTCTGGGGAATGGAAGATCTGTGATTTCAAGCCATGCCCTTTCTTGTTCCTTGTCCCATGCCAAGTGGTTTCAAGCCATGCCCCTTGCACTCATGCTTGTGCAATGTTTTCAGCCCATCATGGTCTGAAAGAGAGACGAGGTTCAAGAGGCTCTCCTAATATGTTGAAATTTTAACCCCATAGGGTCTGAGTAGCTCCATCTACCTGGAGATTGCTCCATCTTGGGTGCCAGAGGACAAAGAGCAGGCACTAGCACGTGCTGCACTTCTGCTCTGCAAAGGGCCAGGTGACATCACAAGAGGACAGAGGGGTTTGGTGTCCCCCTGAGTACCCATGGAAGGCACCACCTGTGGGAGATGCCTCTGGTCCCTTCCTAGTCTAATTCAGGAAACACAAGTACAAGCAGACTGCATCTTCCCCTGCAGCTTCCTGAGCTCCCATTTTAGACCTCAGGACAAGTATGGTAGCAACATTAAGGCAAATTTGGCTCTCTCCCTGCTCCCCAGGCTGCATACTGAAATGTTCAGTGAAGCATTGCCTATGTCTGGCATCTGGATTATGGCAGGCTGGATTTCATCCATCTGATGCTGATGATGTATTTGTAAAATCTCAGAGGAGCACTGATATTATGCAACCACACAAGTACTTTAATACATCATGTGAAAAGTGGCAGATTTATCTAAAGTATTTAAGATGCTGAAAGAAAAATTATCCCAAATACCCATTTATATACACAAAATCACTTTTGTCTCTTGAAATCTCTTGAAATCTCTTGAAATCTTGCCCAAAAAAAAAAGCTTAGGTCAATGTAGCAATGATATTACGAAAAATCCTCTGCTGGGATTTTTCCTCTCCTGAGAAGCTGAGGAGCTTCAGGAGAGAAATGTAAACAATAACTATCTGCTGCTGTGGAATGCAACAGGTGCATCTGTGATTGGTCCATGTGGATTGTTTTCCATTGATGACCAATCACAGCCACCTGTGCCAAGGCTGTGAGCAGTCACAGGATTTTGTTATTCTATTCTGTTCTATTCTTGTTGAGCCTTCTGATCTCTCTGTTCTCTCTGTTCTTTTAGTATAGTTTTAATATAGTATTTTAATATAATATTTAACATAATAAATCAGCCTTCTGAAATGGAGTCAAGCCTCGTGTCTCCACACACGGAGAGTCCTCGACAGGTCAAGACTTTGTGTTAGAAAATAATTAATCAGTTCTCTGAGGTAGACTGATCAGTCTCACTCTTTACTTCATTCTTTCTTCATTACCAAATCACTCCTTAATCTTTCATTCTTTTCCTTTGCCCATTAATTGAAAACAGTAGTTTCTCTCCCTGGACAGTTTTGACTAGAAGCATCAAAAGTAAACCTCTGATGTCCCCATCTCAGCTGATATTGCACACCCTCAGCCCTCCTTATAGTCTGGGGATTTTAGGACATGGCCACCAAATTGACCTATTTTGGCACCAAACCACAGGACAAAGACAAATGCTAATGGCATACTAATTTAGATAATATCCATAGCATATCTTAGCTGATGCAAAAAAAATAATTGACTCTTTTAAGGTTTTAAATTCAAGGTGAGTTACTGTGGATGCTGGGGGCAGATAGGCAAATACCCAGATTAATAAGCATATATGACTTTTTATGCTGGCTGACTTTCTGTGTTATCTTCCCTGAATGAAAAGAGACTTTGAATATTCGAAAGATACAATGGCTGAAATAAAAAGATCAGTCCCATATGTAACTTCTTTGTCTGTGTCTAGTTTCAATTATTAAAAGCAAAAGAAAATCTAACCGCTGAGCTCCAAAAAATTGCCCAAAGCGTAATGACATAGGATAGCTCATTTTGAGCAATCCATTAATAAGTTTATTAATATAACTCATGCCCAGCTCCACTTGGCCTTACCTCAGCAAAACACCAACTCTCTGTTTCATGGTATTATTTATTTTCTCCCTAATAGTGTTTTGTTTCCTAGGCATTACTATTAAAAGCATGATTGTAGAGCTGGTGAAAAGCAGATGCAGATGCTCAGAAGGAAGGAGGACTGGTTTGAAATGCAATAAAGACCACTTGCTGCCATTTTCCATCTCATTCAGAAGCTCTAGAAAGGGAAACAATACACGGGAGCCAATGAGTAATACAAAAGTAATCAATAAGTCTGAAAAACTTCATCAAGCCATCAAATGAATAACCAGTTTGCTCTCATCTGGGACAACTTGCATTCAGTAGTAATAATAGCAATAATATCACTCTGGCTAGACAAGCAAGGTGGCACCGTTGGTGTGATGGAACCCTGGTCACCATGCTTTGCTCTGTTCTCTGCCTGGAAAACAGAGAGGCAGTCTCAAAAGCCATGACAAATATCCATCTCAATGGAACCTGGATGGGCTGCACTGGTTACTCTCAAAAGAAGACAACAAAAAGCATCCTGACGAAATTTAATAAAGGTAATGAATGACACATAGAGAATCTAAACTGGAGATAGCTGTTTATCATGTGCCCTTGTATCAAAAGCAGATCTCCAGTGAGAGTGGAACATGCATCTGCTGTTGGTAAAAAGATTTCTCATACAACTAAAAATTAACTAAGTGAATTCCTGCTAGGTATCAAGGAGAAGAGTTTGGTAAAGCTCATGAAAAGTGCTATGAAACAAATAGCCCAGTTGTGGTCTGTTCTTCTGAAGGAGTATAAAGCCTCATGCCTCACTCCAATTCACAGTGGGCTTCTCACATCAATAATGCAGAAGCATCCATATCTCAGTCTTTGCATGGGGCCTTGCAACTCTGCCATATTGATCACTTACTGTACTCAGACCTCCATATTTACCTCCAGCCTCTTTTTCCTGCTGTTTCTAATCTATGGCACTATTTTTTCCTCACTATCTGAGTTCAGAGTCCCCATAAAACATGTTTCCCATAAGTTGTTTTGTGTTTTGTTGTTTTTGTTTGTTTGTTTGTTTGTTTGTTTGTTTGTTTGTTTGTTTGTTTGTTTGTTTGTTTGTTTTGGTTTTTTTTTTTTTTTTTTTAATAAAGCAGCTACCTATTCTTGTTTAATCTCTGTTCTACTAGGCCTTGCATTCTAATGTGTTAGGGAGCATCATCTTAATATTTGCCAGAAGCAATTTTAACACATAATAGAATATTTTCTGAGCATATGTTAGAACTCCAATTACACTTCAGCTAATGAAAGCCATACAAATGTCCAATTAGATAAAACATATGCAATGCAGTCTACCCACCAAAGTACTTGCTCAGCAGCTGACTGTAATGAGATTATGTGGATTCCTATCAGTTCTGCTTCTTCAAAGCTTTTGGGGTGACTTACTGACTTAGAGTATTGAAAATTAAATTAAAAACAAGTGAGTGCTCATCTCTCTGACTGCAGGTTGTTCATCACTAGGTCCCTCATTCTTACCAAGAACAGGAAACTAAAAATCCTCAGCACTTCCTCTTGACTAACTCCCTTCATACTTCTTGCTCTTCCTCTCTTCCCTAATGAAGGAAAAACACCATAAATTGTAGGGTTTCATCTTTGCCTCTGTTGATTTTAGCTTTTAAAAATGGACAAAACAAGTCTTCAAAATCTTTGTTTCATCTTCAAAATAAATTGTCTTATTTTTCAAATACAGTGTAAGCAGCAGCTATTGGCAAAGTCAGCAAATCCAAAGCAGGTTATTTATGGAGCACATAACCATGGAGTTGGAATCCCATATGCTGTAGATGGATGGGGATGCTGAAGCAATTGTGCCCAGTGGTATGGGCTCAAGAAAGGTGTTTGAAAAAAAGCCAACAGACTTTCATTTCTTGTTGAAGTATTCTATGAATTAATTGAGATAGACAACTAAGTACCTCCTGCTATCAAAGAGTGGCATTCCCATTTTTCTAATATACTAATATTCTAATATAGTATTTTTCAATATTCTAATATAGTATTTACCTCATACTTCTCTGAGAGAGGAGATATAATTTTAGTATATTCCTCATATTAATGAATTTCAGAAAAAAAAAAGCATACTACCTAATTATTAGTATTCCCTTAATGGTCAGAGCCTTCCTCATGGCAGTGTGTTGGACTTGCAAACACAGGACAAAAATATAGGTTTAGACTCACTGCAGAACTGGAACTGTTGTTTTGCTCACCAACAAGTGATAAATGAAATTCTTGCTGTAACTCTGCCCCAGGATCAGCAGGAGACAGTCTCATTAGACCACTGCAATTCATTACTCACTGAGTAATGAAATCAGCCCACACTTACAGAGTCCTAGTCCCTCATTCCTTTGAAGAATTTGAAGCAAATTTGAGATCTTTCAACTTCATAGCAAAGATGGTGATAGCTGTAAGCTGCATGTGAACAACAATTTTGTGCATGAACCCACTGCAGGGCTGTGTTTCAATTCAGTATCTTCTTTTAATGGGTGAAAATGTGTGCCTCAGTGGATGCTCCTGGGATCCAGATGGGAGAGCTGAGCAAACTGTGGGCTGTGCCGTGCATACTGCTACCCCCAGTGCAGTAAGGAGAAGTGGGATGCTCCACGATGATGAAGCTTTTCAGCAAATCCATTTTGGCTGAGGACCCTGAATTATTTCCTCTTAAATAATTTTGCCCATGCCAGTAACACATCCAAATAGGAAGGATTCTCCATTACCTTTGCTGCTTTGTTTTGTGGTGTGTGAACTGGACGTGCAACATTAACCCTTACTGCCTGGGTAGGGTAAACCTTTCCAGCAAGGTAAAAATGTTAATGTGAATGGCCCTCAGGCTAAGAAATATAACTAAAACATTGAGTCAATATAGCATAATGTAATATAATATTGTAGGTATACTACATTATCATATTTTATTTTAAATGTACTCTATATTATGCTGCATTTTATGTTGTATATGTATTACTTATTCCATATTCTATGTTTTGTATTACAGTATATATATATATATATATAATATGTATGATATATTGTATTTTGTACTATACATATATGATACCTATACACACACACACACACACACATATACATGCTGTAGGTACATATATATAAGGACATATATGTAGATATATATATATAAGGATTATTATTTCCACAATCTCTGGCCACATTCTCACAGAAATGGTAGAAACAAACGTATTTTTGAGGAGTCAGAGCTCTGGTGTAAGTTAGTCATGGTCTGGTCAAACACTAAGGAATTCTGGAGTGATGTAATTTCTAGATCTTGGATAAACTTAGTCAAGAGCAAAGCACTGGGTTCTCAAAGCAGCTTATGTGCCTGCTCCAGGACACGTATGGATCATTTCTGCTTAAGCTGACCTTCAGTGTCTAAAGTCTGTGTTTTCTTGAATACTGATGTTCAATCTTATGTGCAAACCCACAGCAATCCCCAGTAAAATTTGAACTCTACAGTTTATACATATATAATTGCATTCCCTCCAAACAGCCAACGTTAGGACTAAGCAATGGCAGGACTAACAGTAGCAGACGCAGTGAAAAGTTTATTGTGGGAAAGTGATCCCTTAAGGAACTTGAGGGTGTGTCTAAATTAACATCTATGCTGAGTGTGTATTGCTGAGAGAGAAATTAAACCTTCCATCTAGTACACGTCTCCCTCCAGCTGTCCTGTTCAGGCATGGCTTGATTTTAGACCTGGATTCTTGGAATATTTCGGCTATTATGACAAGCATTGCGGCCGTGTAACATTAACAGCGTGTGTCGATACAAACCACAGCCCACTGGTGGCAGCAGCTCGTCAGGAGTGGACAAACGCTGCTCGGGCAGCTCGGGGTCTGCACGCAAACACGTCATTTGTGGGCAGAGACAGCCAACTCACATCTGCTTCAGTCTACAGGGACGCTTCTCTTTCTTACCCCAGAATGTGCGTTTCACGGAGACCACTGCTGTGAAATAAAACTTAAATTAAAAGTAAGGGAGACAATCGTCCGAATACCACGAGGCTGTGACTTGAGATGTGCTCGCTTTGGAACGTTTGTTGCCATCCCCAATTTCACATCTGTTCTGTATAAGGCATAATTAGTAACCACAATGAGTAACTGCGATAAATGGAAGTTGGACCCTTATTAATATCAATAGCAAACGACCATGGACTCAAAAAAAATTGCATCCTACACATATTTACTCTTTCTCCTTCTGTGTGATAGCTTGCATTCAGGTTCAAGGTAGCTGTACACCTTTCTGCATAAATGAGCTCTGCCTGCCTGCCTGCCTGCCTGACTGCCTGCAGTGACATATTTTGGCAAAAATCCATTATGTCAATAGGTATTAGTGTTACCGTTGTTGTTTTTCATGTGTGTAGTAACTTCCTACCAACCTTAAAACATGCCAGGGAATGCTTTTGTTTCTGTTAGACATAAACAAACTTGTATCTAAGATAATGAGCATGAGGTGAAACTTGAGATGCCACAGACCCTGTTATCCCCAGAAGCTGTGAGTAAAGCTGAAGGTTCCTCTTCTTGCAAGGGAAAATGGACACTGCTCCATCTGCTCCCACCACTACTTTTTCTGCCATCAACCATATCTGTGGGTGTACGCCTCTAAGCCTGACACTTTAAAAACAAAAATCACAAGCTTTATCACTTTTTAATCTCTAGCACTGGTCCATACCTTTCTGTGTGGAATAACCTGAACACTCCTATGGGCAAAGTGGTGCATTCCTGAGCCCCCTGCCAGTCGGACTTAATGGCCTCAAGAGCAAAACTAGTCCAGATGAGATTATTTGAAAAAGTGAGACAGTGATATAACCTGAGAAAATTCTAATTACCTACCAAGCACAGGGTCCTTTTCAACCCACACAACCTGCATGTGTGACCTTGCTACAACAGATGTCCCTGCCAGTCCGCACCTCTGTTTACACTTAGACATTGTAATTCCCCTCAAATTTAAAAGAAAAATGTGAGAGAAAAAGACTTGCAAGTTTCAGGAACTGCGTGGGGGCCAAGGACACGTTTGTCAGGTGATAAGAGAGCTGTGAGATGAGAGATGCTGTGGGAGCTGTGCCTTTCATCCTCAAGAAGGTTAACCTGCAATACACACATACACACACACACCCACACACCCCTAGTCTGTGATACCGGTGGATTACACCAGAATACAACTAAAATCCAGGCTTATGGCAGTTACAAGAAGCACTTCTTCTCCCTTGCTTTTTGCAAACTGGCACTATAAAGAAAGTATCACATCAAGAAAGTTTAAATTACTGGATGTGCTTTACCTCAAGGGCTTCATCCCTCACTCCTTACCCTGGTGTCAGATTGAATGTCAAGGATGTGAGACAGTTTTGAGCAGACCTCCTAGCTATTTTTATATCTTGTTGGGTGGCAAAGCTAGTTTCTTCTATTTTCTTTCTATTTTCTTTTTTTCTTTCTTTTCTCCTAAAATTAAAATACGAAGGGAGTTGTGTTGAAAAATAAATAGATAGATAAACCCACGTGTAAACTTTGAAAAACCTCACCTGCCTACAGCCTTTCAAGAGACAAAAGATTGTTGAACTTGTATGGGTTTGGAAAGCCAAAAACACAAAGAAGCTTGATAGCTGAATATGCTTAAGATGGTTTTAAAGCAAATGCCTCAGATATGGCTAGCAGCATCCAGCACAAGCGGTAAATCCACCCAAGAAAATCAACATAAAGCAATAAACCTGGGGTGAGTTCCAAGTGGCCACTAGTTTAAAGCCAGCTCAGAGATAACTGTACACAGAGCACATAGCACAGGTGTGGCTCACGGGTAGTGCTGTTTTCCAAGCTAAATAAATAAGTCCTTCCGTTTGCTCATGCATAGTGATTTACACTGCTCTTCTGTGTCCTGCCAACTTGTCATACGAATGTTGATTGTGGAAGGAGGGAGACCCACTTTGGAATGACATAATTCACCTAATTAATGATGCTTGGTACATTTTATCACCCTGAAACTCATCCAGGAGTAGAGTATGCAATGTGGGTATGCTAGGGATGGTCTCTGACAGGTAATTCCTTATTTCTGTGCTGTTTTTTAAGAGCAAGTGGACTGGCAATCCTCAAGGGGACTGCCAAAGCCCATACAATAGCCCAGGCAATTTGATGCTATTAGTCATTGTTTCGTTCTGAGTGTTTACTTCGGTCATTCCTTTTTCAATGGAAAGCTGATTAGAATAGCTGCCTTGTCTTTTGTGTGTTGAATGGACACCACAGTATTTCGAATGCCTCTCTAGCTTTACCTTTGCATTGAAAGAAACTCATATTCAATAATGCATAAAAATCCAGTCTTTTCATTTGCCTGAGATTTCTGTTTGTAATCTCTATTGACACCCATACACATGCCATAAAATTAGCACTTTTGCTTAGAAGAAACCTAGCATTGCAGGGAACAAGGGTTTGTTGAGTTGCACTAGGAGAAATGATTCATCATGCTTTTGTGATGCATAATGCTGATATTGTCATTTATGTGCTTTCAAAATTATTGTTTTTACTCATATAAATGAGAGGAAAGCTGCTGCAAAATTCAGAAAGTGATGGCAAGCACTTGTGAAACTTTGGCACAGAGATGCTTTTCTTCAGGCAGGAGATATGCTAAGGTATTGTTTTTCAGTTCTCTCAGGTACTTTGCAACCCAATCACTGTTTCTAGAGATAGCTTTCAAACCCAGTGTTTACATATAGAATCATACAATAACTGAGGTAGGAAAAGACCTGTGAGATCGTGAAATCCAATCACTAACCCAGCACTGCCAATTCCACTGCTAAACCATGTACCTGCCTGCCCTGCGTGAAAAACACAAGACAAGTAACTGGAAGTTTGGTGGTTCCCTGCAAACTTACAGATATCCTTATGAAACTTTGAGACATACATCTCTTGCTTCTTCTCCATTTATTAGAAATTTCAGAGTATGATGGCAATAAATTCTTAGCATCCCTGAAAAGCCAGAAATGACAGCCAAAGCCCACCCCCCCACCCCCCCCCCATCTTGTTTGCTTTGTTCTTGATGGTATGCAGGCAGCCTTCCACTTGCCTGGCTTCCAAACTGTTGCGTTGCCACAGCTTTCCGTGTGCATTAAATAAAGGCTCAGCACTCTCCATTTATTGTTTATGGGTATAGGCAAGGCAGGGAAAACAGAGTCAGGCAGATTGGTGTGGGAGAGGAGCATCTGCTGCTGGAGGGTATTTAGCTTCCTGTGCAGCAATCTGAGCTTCCCAGCCTGGCTTCTCTTTTCTTCTCCCGCTACTTTCTGAAAGTCATGACCTGTTGCAAAGTTCCCCTTTTGTCAAGCACTGTAAAAAGGGAAATGTCACTTTCTGTAAAGCCAATTAGCACCAGAACCTGTCCAGCTAGACAAGCATTTTGTAATCCCTCTTCTGAAATCGAGTGGTGGGGGGATGGGAAGGTTCTCCTTTTAAAAACGTTGCTCCATGAATCAATTACCCTTTTTTAATTGTAATTGTCGGTAGCAATTTGTGGAATGTGGCACACCACAAATATTGTGCTCTGGTGTTTGAATAACTGAACACCCAAGCCCTGATGTCACTGTCAACACCCCGCTGCTGTTGGCAGGGAGGCAGAGCAGAAAGCGGCTGCCCAAAGGGATTGTCTCTTCACTTACACTCTCGGGCTCACTGCCAGCTCCTGTTTCCTCTAGCAGTATATGGAGTGAGAGAAAGCATCCTCTCTCAGAGAGTCAAGCATGTGAAAAGAAGATTTCACATGTGAAACTGAGACCTGGAAAACAATCACTTGGCTTCCCTATCTTTAATTTATTTCCCATATGATGGAGAAATTTGCATAGAGAGCTTATTTTTTAGCTTACTAGTCGTTTTATGTGCCTAGAATTCCATTTTGAATAATAAGCTGGGAATTAACCTTGGGAGCTTTATCACATAGGTGTTCCATGGTCCTTTACTTTTTTTCTTTTTTTAATAAATGTGTAAACTCTATGGCAGAATAAGCATAAGGTTAGAAGATTTGTGCTCCTGATCATGTTTCAAAACATTCTTCAGATAGAGTTCAAGGAAAAGTCCACTGAAGTGAGTTTGAGGTACAGACACTTCCACTGACAGCTGCTAATATCTGATTAAGCCCCTGTTCCACAGCCTTGAGCAAGTCTCATATCACATTTAAGCAAAGAGGATCAGTATGTACTTACCTGAAGAAATGCTCATGTTTTTTGTATGGCTTCAAATTTGAACATACAAATGAGATGCAAGAACTATGGTTTAGCAGTTACTACCTTTCCTGCAATGTGAATTTCATAGAAGGCAAGAAAGAACTTGCTGCCTTGCTCTAGCTCATCCCTTGAAGATATTAGAGGAAAACTGTTAGCAAGGGTCCAATTTCCTTCTTGCAAATGGAATCACCAATGTGCTGAAAAGTGCTTTCCTTTAACATGCAAATGACTGATAGAGGGCATGTCTAGCAGGGTACTACAACACCAAATATTAGTTGACTTTTTCAACTGATTTGTTGAATTATTTTTTTTTATAATCACAGGAAGAAACTGCTGACACAAAACTCAATAAAGCACTAAAAAAAAAAAAAAAAAAAAAAAAAAAAATTACCAGCTCATTAATATCCAAACTAAGAATTCCTAAGCTAACTATCCTTTACAAATCATGGCCTCAGACATTTCTTGAGGATGTCAGCTCTATCCCATCTAAGTGTGCTTTGTTGTCCTCAGAAGTTACTTGACATGTGACAGTTTTGCATGAACACATATCTTCCTTGCATTCTCCAAATAATAACAAATGTAAGTAAACATAAAAGGACAAGGAGATGTACAATTTCTCTAGCTCCACCACTAATGCAAACCATTATGGAGAGGATTTAATTATACAGAAATTAGCTGACCTCCTGCCACCAAAATGCAACAACATTCATTTTGCTTCACCAGAACAATCCTGCCTTGGCATGGAAAGTACATGTAACATTACTAAGGTATTGTGACTACCTCGGCATTACTCCACCAGAAAAAAATGTATAGGAAGGCAAAGAAACAGCAACAGTGTAAAATTTTTGTCACTGTATTTCAGAACTATAATTTAATCTAAGCTCAGCAGTGGACTCTGCTTTGTAGATAGCAGCAAAGCTCCATCTAAGGCTCTGGCTTAACACTGATTTAGGGGATCCATGACTCTGTCCCAAAATGAGTAGAAGAAAAGAAGGTGATGTTGCTACTGGACAAGCAGTTTCTGAAAAAAAAAAGCCAGACCCCAGTCATACAAACATTTGCTGTTCTTTAATTTCAGCAGAACATTTCCTGCAGTGAAGTCAGGGGAAAACTGACTTGCTTAGACAAATCCGTGAGAAGTTAGAGAATCCATAGAGGAGAACAATTCTAAAGAAGATTTATATTACATTTACTCTCAAAAATCAGGAAAATCTTTGGCAAAACTGAAAAGTCTGGGTCTGTAACATCATTGGGGATGCTTATGAACTGATCATCAGTGTAATTTCACAATTCCTAGTCATGAGGTTCAATGCCCTAAAGCATCAAAGCAGTAAATGGTCATAACCTCGTTTTACAGAACTTGCTCAAAAGCTAGCAGACTTAGCTGGTATCCAACATAGAAGATCCCTTGGGAACATTTTTAATGTCATTATTATGAAAATATGTAAATAACCCCAATTTATATGATCTATTCCTGGTCCTTGCTTTCCCGAGAGGTTCCTTTGGCCTTCAGTCTTGCACATTTCCTGACTCACACCAAGTTCATCTCAGTTTTGGAGGTGCTCATGCACTGCAGGAAGAAACTAGACTTTATACATCACATCACCAAATGCAATGGAGCTCGACTTTAGGAAGACTGTGGGCTGACTGGAAATCCTGGTTTACTACAGAAAGCATTGTTGGGATTGCCATGGGGACAAGATTTTACCTCCTCAAAAATACAGTTCTGGAAATGCTATGAAAAATAGCCAGCCAAGGTGGGGAGGACAACAATGAAACAGAGAAAGCAGCATCCCCAGGGATTTTACTGAAATGTATTTACAGTTCTCCTTGCATGTATTAATACTGTTTGTGACTCAGGGCTTTTAATTCACCATCAATCACACTTGCATCGAATACCCTGCTGGAGGGCAAGGAGCAGGGAGCAATAGGCTCCGTGGTTTCCATTCAAGTTCACCAGAAGGAGCAGAAACTAAATGAATTCCCACATGCCAACTCCTGTACCCCCTCCGACCTCGAAAGCGAGCGTGCCTTTGCTCCCGTGCAGGGCTGCTGCCAGACAAAGGCGCAGAGATTTCCCCGTCTCCCTGTCAGTCAGCCACACGCACTCGCACACATACTCCCCCCGACGTCTCTCGGATCTTTCACGTGAATACTTCAGTAATTTCCCAGCGCCGTATTTGCAGAAACAGGAATCACGCGTCCCATACACTCCTTGCTTCTGCCCCCTCCCGTACAGCAGCTGCCCACCAAGCCGGATGATGCTGCGGCTGGGAGCGATTGCTGCTCGGGGCTGCCTGTCTGAATCCCCCGAGCCGAGGGAGCCGCTGAGCACATCTGGAACACCGCAGCGGCGGCAGGCAGCAGCCCAGGCCCAGCCGAGGGCCCCCACAGCCCCGTCCTCGGCCCCAGCCCCGCTCCCAGCCCTCTCCCTCCGGGCACGGGCAGACTGGGCCGGCCGGGCGGTGCCAGGCCGGGGCCGCCCCGCTGCTCGGGAGCGCGGCTGGGAGGCAGGGCCCGGCGGCATCCGGCCAGAGCCATTGTCTGCTGGCCCGGCACCAAAGCCTGGCCTGGGGGCGTTGTGGGGTGGTTCCCTTCTTCCACTGCTGCAGGGGTGCAGCGACATCAGCAATGGGATTTCGCTGTCCCTGCATCGGGATGCAAAGGCAGCGGGGGGGTTGGGGGGCGCGCCGCCGACAGCTCCCGGAGCTCTGAAGGGACGAGGGTTTCGGCTTTTCCTTATAAATGCCGACATTTGAGCAACGTTATCAGCGAGATGATATTGCTCAACCAGGAGAGCGTCACGCAGGGACGTGGAGCACAGCCACCGCCCGGCTCCAGCCAAGCACAGCCCTCCGCCGCCGCGGGAGGCGGCTGCCCCTGCCCTGGCCTCGGTCCCTGCCTCTGTCCTGGGCTCAGCCCCCGGCCCGGCCCCCCCCGGCCACGCAGCAGCCCCGGGATGGGGGCCTGGGAGCCAGGGGCAGTGGTCGCGCCCCCCCCTCCCCCCCTGCCCCCGGCCCGTCCTGAGGCTGTCTCCCGCCGGCCGGGGCCGGGGAAGGGACCGAGGAGACTGGGGCGATGCTCGGCTTCGAGCCGAGCTGAAAGCTGCGCTTGTGTGTCTGAGTGTGTCTGTGTCTGTGTGCGTGTGTGTGTGTGTGTGTGTGTGTGTGTGTAGCTTTGTGTGCGTGTACGCGTGTGCATGGGGAGAAGGAGGGCTGGGCGAAGAAGGGAGGGGGAGGAAGCAAGAAGAAAAGAGAGAGAGAGAAAAACGCGGAAAGCGGCAAAATGACATCACCGTTATCATTTGCATAGGCGCGGGGATAAAACCGCCCCGCCAGCGAGCGCCCTTTATACTGGCGTGCGGAGCGGCGGCAGCAGCGAGCGGCGGGACTGAGCATCACCGCGCGGCGACACCGGTGGGTCCCGCCGCACCCCCAGCCACCCCCCCGGGCCCCTCAGCACCGGCAGCATGAACCCGGCACCCCTGCCGGGGGGGGACTGCGGGCAGGGCAGGGCGCGGGGCTTTTGTCCGGGGGGGTGGGAGGGAGGCGACGAGGAAGGGAGGGGGCTATTGTCCGCGTGGGGGTATTGTCTGAGGGCGCGCTGCTGCAGGGCGGTGGCGTGCGAGGCGCCAGGGCGGCTTTGTTGCCGTCACTGGGCTATATTTTTTAATTAATTTTCTTTTAACGAGTTAAAAACGCGGTCAGCGCCGGGTGCGTCCCCCCTATTGTACTCCGCGGCGCGCAGATAGTGGGACCTGCCCCCGGTGGAGGCTGGCGGCGAACCGCAACGCTTGGGATGCTGGATTATACAGGCGCTTCCCAAAAATTAGAATTATTTTAAAATGTGTCGGGGATGAAGCGTTTAATTTGCAGCGAGCTTGAGCGTGCGGCTGCCGCGGGTCCCCGCGTTGGGCGCGGCCCCGCAGGGGCGGCGGGCAGCCCTGGCCGGGGGTAACGGGGCTCTTCCCCTCCTGCGCAGACACCTGCCAACATGTCCGACAAACCAGACATGGCTGAGATCGAGAAATTTGACAAGTCCAAATTGAAGAAGACAGAGACGCAAGAGAAAAATCCGCTGCCTTCAAAAGAAAGTGAGTGAGGGCAGGCGGCAGGGAGGAGCAGGCGCGGAGGGAGGGAGGCAGGCAGGCAGGGAAGGAGGGAGACGGGCAGGGAGGGAGGGAGAAAAGGATGAAGGGGGGGAGGCGGGAGGAGACAAAGAGGGGCGGCAGGCGGGAGCCGGGGTGCGGCGGGTGGAGGGAGGATACACGGCTATGTCTGTGCTAGACAGCGAAAACCTGAACCCACCGCCTAGCAGAGCTTAATTTACAATTATCTACACCCCGTTTTGATCTGTAGCTAAAAATATACATTTATTTTAGCAGTTTATAGCAATTGTCATGTGAATGCATATCAGGTTCTCGATTTTCATTGTGTTTTCTCCTTTTCTGTTTTTTCCCCCTTTTTAGCAATTGAACAGGAGAAGCAAGCGGGTGAATCGTAATGAAATCTGCCCTTCCAAATTATGCACTGTACATTCCACAAGCATTGCCTTCTTATTTTACTTCTTTTAGCTGTTTAACTTTGTAAGATGCAAAGAGGTTGGATAAAGTTTAAAATGACTGTACTGCCCCTTTCACATCAAAAGAATAGAGAGAACTACTGACACTGAATGAAGGCGCTGCCTTTCCCTCTGCCTGTCTGGCTTTGGTCCTGGTGGCATGAAAGAGCTTGCATGTTGATGAAAGAAGAACTTGGGTGGGACTACAGTAAACTAGAGTAACACACGAATAAATGCAAAGCTGTACCAAGGTCCTGCGAGCTGTAAAATGCAGTTAATCGAGTGCCATTTTTTTTTTTTTTTTTGTTCAAATGATTTTAATTATTGGAATGCACAATTTTTTTAATATGCAAATAAAATGTTTTAAAACCTGGATGGTATTTATGTCCTCTATTTGGAGAACTGTATCAATGGATAAGAAGCATAAGAGCCGGTACTGAGACACAGGATACTATAAAACCTTTGGAGATGCCTCAAACATCAGTCGCCATTCTCATTTTTTTCAATAGGTGTGCTCACCAAAACATAAACTTTTGACTCTTGAAGCTAGTTTTTAGACAGATTTCAGTAAAAAATTGCGTATCTTATAATTTGTCACCATGTGAGTATATTCCTTTAAATATTTCTTTTATGTAGAGATTGATAAAGGCAAAAAAAATTGGGCTGCGTTTATTGCTTTGCCCCACCCATAGTGTAGCTCTTTTATTAAGAACCATTCTGTACTGTTGCAGAGATTCAGCCCTGGTTGTATAAACCCCTAATTAGTTTGTTTAATAATTAAGGCTTGTTATTTTGATATGGTATTTAAAGGAAGCTGCAACTTGAATTTTAAGTCCAAGGTTGAACACAAGCTTTTTAGTTTCATAAAGCATTTGGTGGTTGGTGTTCCATGGAAATAAAAATAATTTTGCTACTATGTTGCTCATGTTTTGAACAACATCTTGTAACAGTCTCCTTGATCCTAAGAACTGGTTTCAAAGTTTATAAAGCTACAGTCTTCTTAAAAATTCAAAATGGATCATTTGGGGACAAAAACATTTGTGGTAACTTACAGAATAAAGCTCATAACAAATCTGGCATGCAAATAGCCACACTCCATTGCTGGTTTATGGCAATTCTTTCAGGCCTGGGATGGTTTTTTGGTTATTTTTCTTCAAATGACTGCGGCTAAAACTTGTGATCCAGGGAGATCAGTAGGAGTTGTCTTTAGTAGTCATGAATTTCATCAAAATGGAGTGAGTAATGAACATTCTGGGAAACAAAAATGCTGTCAGATAACCTGTAGGAGGGTGGTGAGCATGCTTCTGCAGTGCCTTAGTTTTATCTTATGGATTTGAGGCTGCATTAATTTCAGCCAGTTCCTATAAAGCAAAATTAGTCCCTCTGGGGAAGCGTGAGTTTTGCTGAGGCTGCTGACTTGGTGGGGTCACATAGACTTGGGGTTTCATCCTATCACCGCTTCCTAAAAGCATCTGACTGCAACAATAAGCTGTCCTTGGTTTTACACCACTGAGGGCAGCGGGGCTCCTCTCCGTGGAGATTTGGTGGATGTGCTTCTGGAGAAGATGGGAGCCAGAGGGGTGCCACATGCTTGTGGGCACAGTCCCCAGCCCCCCAGCAGTGGAAAACTTGCAGAATTGAGTGTTTGATAAGAATCTCGGTTTGGACTTGAGATTTTTTTATGCAGTCCATGGGAAAATTTGGGAAGTCCTGGTGTCATATAAGGACCTTCACAATAATTTAAGGTGATGAGTTCAGGAAGGAAACGAACCATTTCTTGTGCTTGTTTAAGCTCTGATTTTATTCCCCATGTATAATGGGAAAGATGGGAAACTTACAAGCTGAGTTTCTGAAAAGTCAATTAATCAACCCCCAGCTACTGATTTTAATCAGGTAGCAGGGGATGTGACATGACTTGGAGCAGAAGTGTACAGTATGAGCTGCACGTGCACAGAGGAGCAGAAGCAAGCGCTTGCTTAGTGTGGATTTATCTATGGGGAAAAACAGCAAGGTATTTCTGAGGGAGGCAAAGCATGAGGTATACACAGCTCTGCGTAAGTCAAGGAAAGTGCATGCTGTAATACAGCATAGTTCAGCAAAAACCTAATGAGTAATGAGGCCTATGACTTCAGAACTGCACGTCCAAAGTGATCAGTGCTGGTCAAAGGGTACCACCAACTGCTGCTCGAGGTGGTGAAGCTAAGATCTGCTTTCAGGAGATAAGGCACTAAGCCACTACTGCTCTTATAGCTCTGTTTCTGCCATCAAGGACTGAACAAAATTACAAAATCAACTGTGAAGAAATCCTTCCAGGTCAAATTCAGGGATTACTGACTGGAGTCAATCATCCCCTGCTTTGCTCCTTGTTCAGCTCTTTTCATACATTCAAAGAAAAATGTGGCAGGTCTTTGCCATGCTTTGCATAGGCAGTACTGAGGTGGTCACATCTGACACCTATTTCACAGCATTGCAATTGATGATGTGAAACATGAAGGCTTGGAATCGATTGTAATACTCAGGTCTGTGTCTGGACTGGTTGTTGGGTGTTGTTAATAAAATTAGTCTCTTCAGTTGTCAGTCTAGAAACTTTCATCAGCCACAAATTAACTAGGAAAAAAAAAAAATAAAACCCAAAACCTGGCTATGAAAAAGGGTCATTGGAAAGAGAAACATATGGGTTTTGATCTCACACTCAGTGCAGGCACAGTCTGCCAGCCCTATGAGACTTACGGTGTCTGGTGATGCTGCCTTCCCACCCCCAGCCGAGAGGCAGCTCTGCCGAGGTGATGTGGTGAGAAGCTCTGCCCTCCAGTACTGAAGCAAATTCTTCCTTTGTCAGTATTTCTCAGAAGATTTTCTCTCCCTTTCATGCATGTCCCCAGATATCATTAACTATACATATATTGGACAGAAAGCATATGCTGACGGTATCCAAAATAGATCATTGTGGTATTAATTACAAAAATGTGGAGACTTCAATGTAAGCATTTTGGTCTTCTAGGCTATTTTTGTGCAATGTTGAATGTGTGATAAAACACCACTTCCCCTAGTAACCCTTTACTTCCCTAGAAACAGTGTAGAAATGAGCAGTTCCTATTGTGTATTGTGATCATATATGGCTGCCACATACATCTGCTGCACGGCAGAATTTTATTATTAAGGAACCCTGTGCTACTCCAAGCATCATATAAAACACAATGAGCACACGATACAGTGTTCAGTGCAATAGTTCCACTGGGCTGATACTAAAATGGGTGTGAAGAAATAAAAAATGCAGCTCTTGCTTATTTGTTGATATACAGTAGGATGACTACGCAAAGCAACCTATGTCAGGCTTGTCCCTCTGTGAGATCCTCTGTTGCGCCAGCTTTGTGCATTTTCAATTCAAACAGGCAAGGCAATCAAATTCTAAAAAAAAACAGGCTATTTTTTTTTTTTAATTCAGAGAAAAGGAATTGCAGACGACATTTATTCATTATTTGTATGCTGTCTGGCAGTTTCATTTGCTAGTGTTCCTGTGATATGGTGATTTAAAAAGAAAAAAAAAAACCACTCTACACTTTATCATACACCTGTTTCAAAATTCTGTGGCTTAATGACAGGAGTCTATTTTTCTCTCTGTTTTCAGCTGAAGTTAATGACCTGAATTCCAGTATTGCTTTTACTAGGTTTTAAAAATATCAGAACCCTCTCTGACTTCCTCTTCTTCCTGTTTAGAGAGAAAAAAAATAAAAATTAAGCATGGTGGGTTCTCAGAGGTGCTTAATTTGCCTCTAAGTTAATGAGCTTTTAGCATATTGGGAGCAGAGCAAAGATAATTTTTTTCTCCTGTTTCTAGAGTCATGAGGATTACAACATCGCTTTTTCTCCTTGTAATCAAAAACTGGAGTTCTCAGGAGATTTTTCAGTCTCATGGAGCTTGGGCTTTATGAAAACTGTCAGGCATGACAAGATTCATGCAATGTTATGGGAAATGGCAACTTGGAGGTTCTGCAACCCCTGCTCCCTCACAGTAAGTGGATATTGATGGCTAAGCAGAGTCAAATATAGCCCTATAGCCTTAGTTTCAGACCATAATATGCAAAGAATGGCATAGTGAGATGACTAAATATGGTGTTTTTTTTAATTTCCAATTCCTGTGACCTTAGGTTTTCTGACAGCTTTAGATTTATTTTTTGCCTAGCGCAGATTTTCCTTTCAGCAATATTTTGGAGCTGAGTGAGTGGATTTACTCCAACTTAAAAACATTTCCAGCATTTGAATAGTGCCCAAATATTCACCACGTTCCCCATCAAAACATTGTCTCGAAAAAAAAAGTTCATCATTATATTGACCAAAGGCTTCTCAGTGATGAAGAAAATTTTTCCCACTATTGTAATTCTCATCATTTTATCTTTGGCATGTGGTCATGGGCTTGAAATTTGGGCTTGGAAGTAATCTCATGTGATTTTTAGACACTGCAGATTCCATGAGCAGACACTTGCAGTGCTCTTTGTTTTCATGTTATCGCCAAATATTGAGTACAGTTACTACACTTAGAGATATGTTTGAAAATGGAAAGAAAATACCCAAAAATCAAAACAACTCCCCTCAACAAACACCAAATCAAGAACAGGAATGAATTTGTGTATTCTATAATATCTGCCATGAGCAATTTAGTTATTCCTAGTATCTTCCAGTGGTGTGAAACTACTGCAGTAACATTCTGGTCTCTAAAACAAGTCAAATGAACTCACTGAAATCTACTCTATAGACCAAAAGTATGAAATTCAGATTCTCAGGTAGTTCAAATCTTACCTAATGTATTTTGTACATTACCATAGATATTACTTTATGCTTAATTTTTTATAATGGTGCTTCCTTTCCATCAGATGTATGACTATATAGGATATGGTGTATATTAGTCAGGTATAGCATTTTTAAATGTTTTGAAATAGATAAATACTTCTTCAACCATCACTTGAAGTTTTGGAATTTATCTTTAAAGCCTTCTGCTCAGCTAGATTTTGATGTAAGATAATGTAAAGAATTGTGGAGCCATATAATAATCATAAAAATAATTTGGTGGATTAATTTTTCATGCATCTTAGTTCACCTCACCTGCTCTATATCATGTGGTTTGCACAAGAAAATTGAGCAAACAGAAGGATATTCTTCATCCTTCTACCTAAATTGGACACTGCCTCTGAGAAATGCCACTGACTCCCTGTGCAGTGTGAATAAAAAAGTCCATTCTTTGCACTGCACGTTTTTCTTGATGTTTCATGTGAGAACCAGTGGTGGGGAAAAAGAGGCCATTGCAGAGTGGCATCCTCAGACAGAAAAGTGGACATGGCCCCAGGCATCCACACTGCCAAAGTGGAAACCATCTTCAGCATGTTGAGCAGCCTCCGGGCTCACAGCAGGGTTACTCACACCACCTTGGCTTCCTGTGAAGGGGGACCTGTTGGCACAGGTCACCCACAGTGTCATCCTGTGGTGTGCATTGCTGGCAGTATCACGGTGGGGGCCCAGGGACAGCCCCAGGGCACTCCCCAGGGCAGCAGAGACTTTTTTATTTTAACATTTCAATTCAGCTTTCTCCTCACTTCAGTCACAAAGTTTCAGCCACACAGTGCAGTAACACAAAATGCTTGAGCCCTACTAGCACTAGGCTGGAATGCAGACCAGCCGTAACCTTTTGGTCCTGGCCCAGTGATGGCTTTGCACCCAAAGAACAGGGCAAACAGCTCAAAGAAAGCTTAAAGAAATTGATTGCTAGATTAAGGATACTGCAACCTGTGCGAAGGCTTTGTCTGAGGGGGGGCCTGATGCCTACCTCTTCAATCTTGTCCTTACAGTACACCAAAGGCTAGAAGGTCCCAGGAAAAGTCATCATGGAGGGCATAACAAAATGACTTTCATGAGAAAGCAATAAAAGATGAATGAGCTTTATACAAAAATTCCTATTCCCTAGCAATAGCAAACAAAACAAGAAATTGAGTTGGTGAAGGCATCAATGATTTTGCTCCCACAGTATTGTTTCAAAATGAATTAGGAATAAGAAATCTCCTAGCAGCTGAGCTATACCCCATGACTCTGACACGTTGGGGCAGGACAGATGGATCCCAGACAATCTCATCTCCACAGCTCATAACTACAAAAGCAGCTGATGCTTGGATCATGCAGAGAACATTGCTCCTGGGAAGAACTTCACGTTTCTTTAATTTTTTAAATTATTTTTTTAGCAACTTTAATTACCACTCTGAGAAACACAGAAAAATCTGCTGCCTGCTTTACTCGTGGTAGCTGACTTGCCAGCATTAAGTGGAGGGGGGAAGGGGAAGCCCTGAAAATTAATGAGGCTAAAAATGACACCACTTCTCAGCATGAGGAGTTAGAATGATGCCAAGAGGAATAGAGGTGAAATTCTGGGAGACATGCCTCCCTTTACAGGGGTCCATAGACTGTACATATTCATACATGTCTGCTTCCCTGGTGCTTTGCTTGTAAAGTCATCCCTGATGCATGTGGGAGGTGTGGGTTACACTGAGAAATGCCAAAGTCGCTCTTGAAGTCCTTGCTGCATTTTAAAGGTTAAAACTAGGAACAGACTGGCATTCTCCTAAAGGTCTTTAAATGGAAGAGCTGTTAAATCACATGCTCTGCAGCACGAGTAGAGCACTGTCTCTTCTATGTCATTCTCAGCTGGAATTTGTGAGCTGATAGGCAGAGAGCTTGTCTTTAGCAAAGGCAATGCTGTGACATCTGCAATTCGCTCTTTCCAAGATCATAAAAAAACAGCAATCAGTGTTTTGAGACCAGGAATGGTTTCACACAGTTTTTAATTTGGTTGCCTAAAAGACTTCTAAATGCACATTTAGGGTTAAGAGTAATGGAGCAGTTGAATGCTCACACCTTCCAGTGAAATTTCCATCCTTGCTGAAGCAAAGTCCCTATGAAATGCCAAGGTGCTGAGCAGGTGTTGTTGCCTTCATTTCAGTGAGTTTTCTAGATGTGAGGCTGTTTTTCATTTGACTGTCTAATTAAGGGTAATAACATAGTTTTAGTCCCATGCAACTCTCCCTAGTTTATGATATTAGCTTGTATGGGGCCTCCTGGCCAGGACTCTGTTGCAATGAGCACTTCTCAGCAGGAATGGGAGTATCCCCCCTCTTTGCACAACATATGAAGTGCAATCACATATCTCAGGGCTTTCTCTTCTCACTGTTTCCTTTCAAATATTCTCACTTTTCATGAAATCCTGCCCTAAATTTGTTCTCCTCCATCTAGATAGGCACCCTAATAATGTGCACACCACCATTATGTGCCCAAGAAGTTTGGTCTTCTCCTTGGTCCTCACTTATCAAGCCCAAGCTGTGAGTGTAACACCCCTGTCAGCAACTGCTCCCTGCCTCAGATCATGTGTCTGACTCCACTATATGGTCTGATAGTCTGTCAGATTGCTTGGTGCCTCCAAATTGCTCACTCTCAGCAGGAGACTTCTGCCAACTTTTTGACAGTGGAACTCTATCAAGTATCTTTTGCCTGAGATGGCTGTGCCTTTAAATGTTGCCAGCAAAAGCATCACTCTTTCCTTTCCCGTCTATATGGAGTGACCAAAACTGGTCCTCATGGCTGATCCAGCAGAGGAAACAGCTGCATGCCAGCAAGCTGGAAGGGTTAGGTGCGGTGTAGGCTGCCTATCAGGAAGAAAGAGCTCCTCTCTAACCTTTATACAATCCTTCCTCTTGTTTGTCTCAGCTTCAAAACAATACATCTTAGAGGGTTGTAATGAGCTTGTTTATTTCCAGTGCTAAATTCCTACATTTATCCTTTTTCACGCTGCTAGCCAGCAGTGGGAAGGTTAAAAATGCAGTCAGTTACCAGTGGCAACATACCAGTGTTGTAAATCCTGCCCACACATCTTCAGATCTACTGACATTTGAAACATCTAGGTCTTTTCTGTTAGCTATGCCAGTGTAATTATGTCTTGGTATAGCTTTTTTTCTACATGTCATCCTTCAGGAGTGCTCAGATAAGTACATTTGAAGGATATAAATGGAAGTAAAAAGAAAGAAGGAGGCTGAAGTTACAAAGAAAGAAAGGAAGCCATTGCAAATAGTTCACTGGGGTGTTTGAAAAAGCAATATCACATATTAATAGTTTCAATTTAATAGCAGATTACTGATTCCTTTAAATTATTTGAGATTGTTGCCTGTGAGCTGCAGGGCAGTCTGTGCCAGTAAAATCAATTACATTTCATATCAGTACCGTATGCTTATCTTGCACAGCAGGGATGTGGAGGTGCTGTATGTCCTTCTAGTCAGCAGTGCCGAAGCTAAACAGGCTGTATGTAGTGGAACTGGCATATATGCTAAGGCAAACGTGTGAAATCCCCATGTGAAGACCAGTGAGTCATTGCTGCTTCTCTTTACAGTCAGCAGGGAGAGGAGACAGCTTTGCTTTTGGTCAGGATTCAGCTAGATGCAAGACTGACCTGAATGAACGTGAGAACCTTTTGTTTATAGTGCACACACACACACACACACACACACACAGAAACAAATGAAATTTCCTAATGGAGTGTGTTTCCAAATGCTGAGAGAAAAAGGCTTTACTGTTCAGTCAAGGCCTTCCTGCCTTGCTCAGCAGCCAAGACCACTGCTGTTTCTGCAGGGCTTTGTGAGAGTCCACCCCAGTGCAGGTGACAAAATGGAGCCTCAGGTGATGGGAAGGGCGGCCACAACTTCAGCTGGATATGTCCAGGGTAGCAGCAAGTCCCAGCTAGAGCCTGGCCCTCGGCAACTTTCTTCTGTGAGTGCTTTAGAAGAGGGCAGGGAGAAAGGGTCATCCCCTCATGCCCAGCTCTGGTAAGTGATCTTGAAAAGTTTGTTGTTTTTGTTACTCGGTGCTGGCCCAGAGACAGCAAGGATGGGTCCACTCAGAGCACCGGTTCTCCTGGAACAGAACACCTCACACTTCATCCTTCACACAGAACAGTATCCAAATATGCATGTGGAATTAAAGGCAGATAGGAAACTGGTGTATCATGCAGTAGTTAGCATGTTTTAAAATTCCTTTTTATTGATATTTTTACAGAAGTAATATAGCTTAGATCAGCGCTGTATTATGGGCATCTTAATCACATGTGTCTTCAGGCACGGTATCTTTGTAAAATGTTATTGTTCTTAAAAGAAAATGGGCCACCAGAGAGAACAAAGTAATACAAGCTTATGATTATGAAGCAATCACTATCAGTTTACACCACGTCTGTGTGGAGGATTTTTTATGGGGTGGGCACACTCCAGGTTGCGAAAGGATGGCAGTAACCAGCGGGACTAATCACAGGAGTAAACACCACACCAATGAACAAAGATTTGGCAGTTGTTCTCTGTGCAGATAAATCAATTAATTATGTGATCAAGGCCTGTGCTTTGGTCTTTGCCAATGTGAATTATTTATAACACCATGCTGAATTTCAGCCATATATACTAATTTCTTTCAACAAATATAATGAAGTCTGAGAAATTATCCTTTGTGATATGAATGTATGTTAGTGGGCCCTTATAGATTGCTTCTTCCATAGATGCAGTGTATAGATTTTTAATTTGCTAATGGACTGTCTGCTGCTTTCAGCCACTATTCTTGCATTTGACAGTAGTGAGGCCATTGTTATAAATCCAGCACAATTTATCCACAGTTTATTGCTTGCCTAGAAGGGGCATGTCACACACATGCTTTCCTTCCTAATATGCAAAACAGGATTTCCAGCAGGGTAGTCAAACATACTTTTGCCCTTCTGAACATCCAAACATTACAGCACTCAATAGTACACTCAATATCTGCAGTGTAAGTTTGCAGAATCCCATTTATTAGTGTACACTATGCACTTAAGACAAACTATATATAAATATAAATATATATATATATATATATATATATATATAGACAAAAACTGTCTCTAAATTTGCATTCTTGGTAGTATTTTAAGAGTTACTATGTATTTGACCCAGCTGACAAATATTTTTTATGTTAAGATATGCTTCAGTTTTATCTCAACAAACATGGAGATATGCAGCTAGCTAGTTCAGACATCTCTGTAGACATTAAAAGGGAACTTGTCTGCTAGTTTTGGTCTTTCAAATTGAATAAAAGTTAGATCACCAAACCAGCTTAATAGAGATGATGTGGATTCCCTTTTTTTTTGCAGGTTCCATTTCAAACACACAGCTGAACTGAGAGCCTGGATGGGTCTGCAAATTGAGCTTGGAGGAACTGTTAATTTATATGTCTTGACACATCATTTACTGCCTGAAATTACTAGATTTGGTTACGAAAAGAAAGGTGCCCACACAGACAGACTTTTCTACAAGCAGAAGCAAAAGAATGTTCTTTTTATGGGAATAACCACCATTTGCACTCCTCATCACCATCCCTGTCTCCTAAGATTGAGGAAACTGGTCCTTGTACAAGAGCAGTCCTTCTTTCTTCCTCATCCCTCAGTAACCCACAACACACTCACTAAAATAAGGAGGCAGCCTGAGGCTGCACTATTACTGCTTAGAGAAGTATTTAATCTATATTTCAGTGTTTATCTGGAGCTAGACAAAAGTCAGGAACTCAACAGACATATAAGATGCCTTCTATTTCCTCTAGCTCCTGCTATGATCCTTCTTTGCTTTTCAAACAATTCAATCATACATGCATTAGCCCTCAAGAGAATGACAATTTTTTGAAAAACCCCACACTTTTAACTCAGTCAGTAGCTAAATTGACAAGAATATGCGTACTTTCAGAAAGAAGGTATGAGTATATGAGGATTAAATGAAAATTAAATGAAATGGTTTTATTATGATATTTTTAATTCCTTTCTCAGTTGTGGCCAGGGATTCTGTTTCACAGTAGGAAGTCATATTTCAGCAACAAATTCAACAGGGCTGGAAATGCCCTTTTTTAGTGCTATCTTGAAAGCTTCTAATTTCACCTCTATTTTGTCACTTTTCCTCTTCTGGGTCTTCTGGTTAGTTTACCTTAATGATAAACATTCAGTCATTTTAGTGCAATACTGGAGCTTGTACCATAAAAATGTGCACCTTTCTTATGCAGTATTATTCAGTATTTGAATTATTTTCTTGGTATAATTTCAGCAGGTGCAAATATTATCTGGAATTTCCATCATTCTGAAGATAAAATTTGGAACAGGGCAGTTTCCTCTTAACAAAGGTGAAATGTATGGATATTATTTGGTTGATTATGACTTTAGAGTTCAGGGTCAAAGTATAGAAGTTTAGGGAAAGCAGTCTTAGGAAACACATTATAAAATATGTCTCTCATAAATCCACCATGAAATGAACCAAATATCAAGGTCTGTTACTGTCATTAACTTCTTGTTGTCTTGATTTTCTTCCACTAACTTAAGATAACATTAAAATGTGTGAATGGCTGATCTCCCATACAAAAGGATCCAACTGATAGTTTTATTTGGCATTCCCCCCTAGATTCTGTGCAATTATTTTAGCAGGGGTGTTTAATATGTTGAGTGAGTGCTGTATTTAGGACCACATACATGTAATCTGCACAGTATTCAAAGTATTGAGTACAGAATATATAGTTATGTGAACCATTTATAATGTAATATATAGCCTTATATACCCAATGTAACATTTGCCTAGCCCTACTGCCTTTAGGAATATAGTTTTCCTCCTACTTTGTCTTTCACTCTTTGAGTTTATTCCTATATGCTTCCTGATTTCCAGTGTTTCACACTCTGCTCCTTTGTGTTAATCTGTAAGGACAGACTCCAGTGCTGAAAGTGCAGGATCCCAGAGAACCCACGCAAACAGACTGAGGGAAGGGACTGCAGTGCACATCTTGTAATTAAGAAATGTGCTCAGAGTGTTAACAGCATCAACAACCTGTATTTATTTTTTTTTAAAAATATCTTAATTATGCTGCCACTTCTCTTGTTTAGACTACAAACTGGCCTGCGTACCTGGACTATCTTCTATATTACATTTATGTCAGCTTTTGGAAATCAGTTAGTATGCACGGGTAGGGACAGATCTGCAAAAACATCCAGTTTGTTTGGACACATGTATGCTTTGAAAGCTCCTCTTTTGGTAGTAGCTCCAGTTGTTCTGTAAAGTCATCCTTAAAGGACTGGGCCCTTAAAAATTGGACTCAGGACAAATTTTAAAAAAGCACATTCTATGGAGTCTACCACAGTCTTTCAGGTGCACTGTGATCTGCAGGTATTATGGTGGCTTGGGAAATAAATATCACCTCACCTCTTTCAGTAGGTAATTCAATATAGGCTTTTTTCCAATGTATAGCTAGGTCAATTTTTGTCTATTCATTGGATGCTCAGCTCATTTTTTTTATTATGGGGCATTCTCAGATCCCTTCCACTTTTCCCCTTTATTCACAGTTATCAAAACTCCCAGTTACTTCATGACATCATTGTGTTACTTCTGACAAAAACTAGCCCATGTATTCCCATTTTTGGTGAGTTTTTATGTGAAGCCTTCCTATCAGTTTTGCACTCATTAGCTGAAGCAACAGATGGGTATCTCCATAACAGCAAGGAATTGATTCTGTCAGGTGTGGGAGGGAAGCAGGGTGAGAAGGACTGGGGCCCTCCAGCAGTAACAGAAGCTGGAAACCCCAGTGTGAAGCCAGTGTGCCTGCAGTGCCACTGCATCTTTTCGTGTCAGCTGAATGGGAGTTTCCACTTCCCTCCTTACTTTGTTCTCTGAAGGTGCTAAACACTCAGCAAGAATTTTGTTCTTTTGGCTGTTGTTAAGATGAAGAATCTGGAATTCTAGACTTGCAGAAATAATGAGTATACTTATGTAAGGATACTTATAAGACGCAACAGAGAGTATTTATAAGAGCAGCAGAGTGGCTGCTCCCTCGGGCCGTATTGTTCCTATATGCTACCTGCGGGGTTCATTGTTAGGTGTAGTCCTGCTCTGCCATAGCTGAACGAGAGTCTAAGTATGATAGATTTATCCTCAACCTCCCACCAAGACACTAATTCCAGTTCCAGCAGCTATTTGTTCCCTTGTCTTTAGTCTGTTCCTTCCCAGGTTTGCCATGCCCTCCCTTCCCACCATGCAGGGCTCCGCTCCACAGGGAAGGAGAGGGGGCAGCCTTTGGAAAGGAGCCTAGCTGACTCCAGAACAGCGCGGCTGGGTGTGCTTTGCACCTTCTCTGGGCTGCTAAGCATGTAATTTGCACCCTCTGAGAAGCGGCCTCTCCTCGTGTCCCGGTGCCCCGCAGCCAGCGGGGCTCGGCCACACGCGGTGACCGCGGGCGGGGAGCGCAGCCCCGGCCGCTCCGCACTCGGCTCCCGGCCAAGGGGCGAGGCAGTGCGAGCTGCAGGAGCTGGAATTCAAACTGGCCCACTCACGATAAATAGCAAACTGAGCCTGCCATAAGGCAAGCAGATGGATGTGGTGCCCTTTGGTTCTTTCCAGTTACAAAAGTAATTATTTTTTCTTGAGTCATGCCTAGCGATGGTACAAATATTTTTGGACCACCACCAGGGCAGCCCTGATATGACGGTCTTTTCTGTGGTACAACTGCTGGTCATTACTTGTGGCAGAAGTATGAAATAGTGTGTTTAGATCTAATGGGTTTTTTTTTTATTTTATTTTATTTCTAGATATTTGTGCAGCTCAATTTAAAATTTTCCTATTGTCTAGTAAGACAGTGTATGAGGCTGAGTGCCCAAACTGAAACACATTAATGGACTCTGAACCTTGATAAGCACTGCAAAGATTGCCTCTCAAAGATAACCATGTAATTCTGTGGGACATTCCAAATGTACTTTTTCCCAAAACCTTTGTCCAGACACCTGGGTATATTTCATAGACATTGCTGCCTACAGTTGTGTAGTTTGAAAACAATTCTTTTTTTTTTTTTTTTTGTTTATTATTCAAGTAGTAAACTGTTATGGAGCTCATCAATATTGATGTGATTATTGTATTATTTTTATGTACTGATTGTATTATTTTGTATTATTTTTAGAAATGGGATCCCAGGATGCATCTTCAGTGACACTATTGGAATGGCTGGGTGAGGTTCCAGCATTTAATTTAGCTGAGGTCAGAGGACTAATTTTTAGGCAGAGCAGTGAGTACAGACCTGAGGCTCTCAATACAGTTAACAGTGAAAAACATATTCCTTTAAAAGACAGACACCAGTCTAAGTTTTTCCATTACTCTAGGCAGTATGTAACTGCTGCCATGTCTCCCATCCTCCTCTACTCACCTCCATATGGGCTACTGCTTGCATCCTTACCTCCAAATGAAGTTTACTGCTTTATAAGTGGCCGTGACCCTTCTCTGCTTCTGTGGTCCCATGTGAAGGGGATTATACTCCAGAATGAGCCATTAGGAGATGTTATATATTGTGACTTTTATCCTTTGAGGGAACTTATTTGCCTGACAGCTGATGACAGAAAATTTACTTGTCTTTCTAAGATCAACAGCAAACAGGAGACAGTACAAGAGACTCTGGTGCTGATTTGCAGGACACTTGATCAGGATTGTAAAGCTGTGTTTTCCCCTCTTCCCCTTGACACTAGCCATTGTGACATATGGTCAGCATTTGACATGGCCACAGCTGAGCAGCTCCCCATTTAGATCTGGGCTGCATCTGCCTCCAGAGACTCAGGTGGAATGTGAGCCATCTGTCTAATGCTAACTGCAGAGACAGCCCAGGGATTGTGCCCTTATATGACTTTTTCTTTTATTTCCTTTAAATAAAGAGATTAATCATTCTTGATCTTACAAGTTTGAAAACAATGGAGGGTTAGAAACTACAGCTGGGAAAATGTTTTGGGGGGCTCCTAAATACAACAAGCTCGTTGACATATGGAAGCAAGTCCAGTGGAGAGCAACTGGGGACTTGAGCATACAAGAGGAAAGACTTCAAGAGCATCTGGCTTTGTGCAGCTTGGAGCAAACCCAGCCTTAATGGGATGTTATAAAGAGGATACAACCAGTCTTTCCACCTACAAGTTGCAACTGCTGTATATTAGAAAAAAGCTTACGATAATCAGGACAGTCAACACTGGAAGCAGAGGGGACCTCCATCACCAGAGATCCTCAAAGTTCCAAGGGATCTGAGCATCCAAATGCAAGCTTGGCTCTGCTTTGGATGAAGTGTAGGAGCAGATGACCTGCAGACCTCCTTTGCAAACTAAATTTGATAGTAATTTAGCACATGGCATGAAGGCAGGGAACTAGCAGCTGCATGCGAGGGGATAGCATGAGCACAGGGCAGCTGAAGCCATGCATAATTTATATCCTATGATCATCATGGCATGAACTATTTCCCCGCTCTTTAACTGGATGTTTTACTAGACTAGCACTATCAGATCAGATCAGTGCTGCAATGGTTCTGGTAATGTATTATTTGTTTGTGGCTTGCCAGTCATTACTTTTCTCCAAGCAGTGAGATTAATATTGGCAATGTGGTGACTACTTTGGCATTATTTGCACCAGGCAGGCAATACTCTGTCACATAACAACTGCAGCTGTGTTCATATGTTGTTATGTGTAACTGTTCCCTTCTGCAGTGTCTATGGGTACACCAGCCTCAAACAACTGAGCATTTCTTCAACTTTCAGCATTTAAAAGCTTTTGAAAATATTAAGGCAAATACACATACTACTTGCATTTCGCCCTTCTTACCCAATGTATTATCATAATTTTTTCCCTGTGTAGTCCCATGATGACCATCAATTCACTGCCAGTGGCAGGGACTTCCTTCTGACCAATGTCTGAAACAGTGAAGATCCACCAGAGACCTCACACACCCAAGAAGTTAAAGACACCCTTTCCTGCTTGAGGCAACAAACCCAAGCCTGTACCCATATCAGCCAGTGACCCTGACTTATTTCCTTCTGCAGATACCCTTGTCCCAGGACCCAGAATGCTTGCAGAGTCACTTACCATTTGATCGTAATTTAAGAGACATTTGGTTGGAATTTACTGTCTCTCTCTGTCTCTCTCCCTTTTTCTCTCTCATAACCTCTCAAAACTCTTTCCAGTCCTGTTTTCCAGAGCTATGCAGAATAGAACATAAACCAAAAACATTATCTCAGCCAGGCTAATGTTTAAGTATTAGGTTTAAGAGTTCACTTATGAGAAGGACACAAAATAATGGAGTCAGAGGCCATGAAGAGGGAACTTTGGACATGCTGGGAGAAAGACATATATAATCTGTTCATTATAAATGCTGGAAGCCTGTATTGACTCTATAAGCATTCAGACATCTGGAGAACTACATATGTTGCAAAGAATATTGAAATCCTCAATGAAAACCAAAATTTTTTGCTGTCAAACTGGAAGACATAATTTTATTGCACAAGACAATGACAAATGAGTTCACAACCCTTGACCTGGAAGTCTAATAAAACACTAGGGCTGACACAGTATCAGACAATATATAAAAAAATTATAAAAAAGATAAACAGGAATGGGGCAGGAATGACTTCATAGATGCCTGAGTCATGGGTAACTTAAGGGACCCTGGAGTAGTTTCTGCCAGTTTCATCAGGCACGTCATTCAGCAGCACCTTAAACCCAGTCACTGCTTCTGGCCCGTGGTTCAAGAACTCTTCTGCTGGATGGGTGTCAGGCAGACAAGGAAGAAACTTGTCCCATTGCCTATATTTAGTGACATGGGTCAGGCTTTTCTTGTCTGGAAGAACTTCTCCTTTACCCCATTGTAGCAAAGGTGAGGGTGAGGGGGTGACATCTGGCTGGGCAAGCAGCTGTGTGAGCATTGTGGGGTCCACCAGCACTGCTTTCAAGATGAATCAGAGGCTAAGAAGTAGGTGCTCAGTGAATATCATAGCTTGTACCCAGCAAGGTTTTCCCTCCCACCATCCCCCCGTGTCAGTTTGATCCTGCAGCCTGTGGGTGTAGGCTTGGGTCACCACGGCACTGCCACAGACAGGGTGCTGCCATTGAGTCACCAGCTGCCACGCAGAGTGACTGTCAGTCCACCAGGCAATAAACTGAGTAATATTTGATATCACGAAGTGAAAGCGAAAGACAACACAAATACACACGGCTGTACCTGGTGCTCCTGGATCTCCTTACTCTTTAATTTCACTGGGAAACCTCCATGGGTGCTGTGGTCTGGAGCAGGCTTTGAGCAACCTCCTAGGTGATCATAGGACTGGGAGGTGCCACTGACAGTGAAAAGTCTTTGCTTTTAACATTTTGTCCCTGAAAGTGCTGCTGCTCATCTTTTAGGTGCTTGTGGCATGCAAACAGAGGTTGGTGGTTAACCTCAGCTGTCTAATGCTCATAGTAGTAACTGGCAGTGACATTTGTCAAGAGTTTTGTTCTCAAGCACAGGGAACACTGAAGTGTGACACAGGAAAGGAGAAAATGTGCTAAAAACAGGAAAAGGAGGGGAAGCTGCTCATGAATTTCAGAGTCTGGGGTTACACTGGATGAGGCAGAAGGCCAGACTGAGCCTCAGAGAGGCAAAGGTGAGGTGGCATATGATCTAAGATGCAGGGGCTAATACTACAGACAGCAGTACTATTAACCACTAGGTGTATTAACTAGAGTGGTACCTACAGGCAGCACTCAGGCTGTCCTGTCCCTTCCATCAGCTTGCACTTCTCTGTGCCATGAGGGTGCCACAGAGGTTTGGGAGGAGATGGGGAGAGAATCTTTATTTTCATCCTGTGAAAATAGGGATTTCAGAGCAGGATAGCAGCCAGCTGGGAATAGAGGAAAGAGCCAGCTCCAAAGTGACTGGAAACTCCCAGATTTGCTATAGGAGAAACCTTTCTCTGTAGACTGCTACTAGGAAAAATAAGAATTCAACATTTTCTCAGGATAGTTTGCCAGAAAATATTGTCCTTATTTAAGATCAGCAGAAATCAGAGAAGCTCTTTCCTCTGGTCTTTATCATTCCAGGGACTTGGAGAGAACAATCCTTAAACCTTCTTCCTGGAGGCACATCTTTGGTCTCCAGCAACAGCTTGGGCAGGGCTCTGGAGCTCTGCACGTGGCCTCTGAAGGAAGCCCATGAGCATCTGCAGAGGTGGAGTACCACCAGCCTTGCTCTACAATTCAGCTGCAGTCACAGAGTGATGATATACCCTGGTTGAATCCCAAGGAATGGGATGAAACCCAGGGAATCAATAAGCTCTAATTTCCCAGATGCTGTTAATTTAAAAACTAAGGCAGATGAGGCTAAAAGCTTTTCAGGGGAAAGAATGATGAATGCAATCTGCTGTTGCTGTTGCTATCATTACTAATAATGAAGAATGGCTTTTTTTCATTTCAATTGCCTTTGAAAGGTTTCCCTGGTAGAAGCTGGATCAACTGCTTTCCCAGATAGGGGGATTTTTCTGACCCCCTCTGCTGTGGTGTGTCAATGTAAGGCATGGAGCCACTGCCCTGCTGAACAGTAATGAAGAGAGAATGTTTCTCTGGGAATCCTGCTCCCATGGCTGCTCTCACCAGCACTGCTCATGTGTCTGGGAGGGAGCCCCACAAGCCTGTGACAAGGGCATAACCAGTCCTATAGAGGAGAATTCCTTCAGGATTTTGAAATTAGAAATGCAATATGCACACCCTCTGAAGCCTCCATCCTGTGAGAGGAAAAAAAATCCAAGTGCCACAACATGTATGGGGCACTGTCCTAGGTAAAGTGATGGATTTCCTTCTGCTGCAGACTTCCTGCTGCAGTTGTAGGGCTGTGCAAAGGGAGGCAGGCACCTCACAGCCCAGCACAAGGCAGCTGAGAAAAAAGCCCATATGCCTTGGGCACATTATTATTGGATCATTCTCACCACTTGCTTGTCCTTCTGCTGGGGTAAGGTGTGTTGAAAGCAAAACAACTGATTTCCTGCAAATCAGTCATGCTGGCACTGTGTTTTGCTGGAAGCATTGCTTTTGGGGCAGGAAGCGTTCATGGGGGACAGGAGAAAGACACTCATCTGCACTCTGCCCGCAAGGTGGGAGTCTAATAGGAATTCTTTGAGACACTGATCTTTTATGAGACAGACCAAAAAAAAAAATGCCATAAAGTGACAGCTCTGATAGCATTTAAAATGACTGCCCAGCTAGTGGTATGCATTCCAGCAGAGCTTACTTGAAAACCACTGCATTTTCATTTAATTTTCATGTAGAGTGCTGAAACAACAGTTTTTTAAAGCACTCCTTTTGCTCGGTGGTACCTGCTTTCCTGCTCCGTGCTTAATCTCTTTCATACCCTAGCTGGTTTTTTATCAATTTTTTTGGTGTAACTTCACTTAGGCAGGGACATGCTTTGGTCCTTCTACCGCTTTGCTCAATAAGTGCCCTGAGGTGTTTGCTGAAGCTTGCACTGCATTTTATCTAGTTTCAGTTCATCTGCAGAATCCTACTTGGTCAAATAAAACTGTTGAGACAAGTCTGAGTCGGCTCAGCCTTTTGTTTTTAAACAATGTAACATAGAAGCATATGATCTTCCTTTACCAAAGAGAAAAAAAAGGCAGGAAGGCAAAAGAGATGCTTTAAATATTTTCCTGAACTACACAATGACGAGTGCTTCCGTGTTTGGTGCAATCTCTTTCTCTGGCCAAACATGGTAAGGAAGTGACTCTGCTCCCCACAGCACACGCTTGCCAATGTCTCCTTTCAGCTGCTGGAGGAAGAGAGGAGGCTGTATATGTCTCTGCTGCTGGGAGCTTGAATTCAGAGAAAGGCAGCAGTCCACAGAGACACTGTCTTTGTATCAAATCAAGGAGGAAGTGATTAAAAATGATATATTTCAAAGATACATGCAGATCACAGAATTGTTCTTTGTTTATCCCAAATGTGATAATAAAAAGAAAATCAAGGTTAAGATTTCCACAAATCCATAAGCAAGCAAAGAGGTCTTACCAACCCACCCTAATCCAAGGCAGGGATTCAAACACTTGGGGCTGGAGACAACCCCTAGTGGCTTCTAAACTTTCCCTTCACTCCTGATCACAGAAATGCAGCACCTAAAACTTTCATAGAACCACATCCGTCCCCATTTCTCATTTGAGGCTCAGCAGCTGCTCTGACCCTTTACATTGAGGCTGCACTGTCAACCCAAAACCAACATTTCACCAGGGGAACTGCATTAGAGCACGTTATCACTGCAATATGCCCTGCTGTGTTTCTCACCAAGGTCTGGGAGCGGTGTGGAGAGGAGGACAGTGCCTCATTGCTGTGGCTTTTGCCCTTCTCCTATCTATGGCTTCTACTGCTTGTGGCCAGCTTCCCAGTGCTCAGCTTCGTGCCTCTGAATTTGGCCACCAGATTTGGTAACTTCATTTGTGCTAATCTGTTAGCTGGAGGCGCTCCCTTTTGTCAGATAAATGAACGGTGTATAATTTTACTGCATGGTGTGAAAATCCTTGCATTCAACCATTTTCACTACATTCACTCAATTTCTGGTGAAACCTGCCCCGAGTAGAGCTTTGGAGCCCAGCAGATCACAAACCCTGCAGAGAGGATGTGTCTGGCTCTGGGTCTGACTCCTGGCTGCGAGCACACCCAGGGACCTGGAGAGGTGATGCTGAGCTGGCAACAGCAGCCATGGAGTCCTACATCTGGAAGTGACCTGTGTTAAAATCTTGGTTAGCTTGAATAAAGGCCAGCTGTCTCTGAACACTGAGCAGGTTTCCTTGAATATAAGTGTATGAAGTTAAAACCCTCTCTGCATCAAGTCACCAAAGGCGTCACCTTTTACTAGTCACAGAAGAGAGGTCTGTAAAATCAGGGGAGGATAAAAAATATCAGGAGCAGTAGGTTTTGTTTTGCTTAACAAAGCACTGTCTGAAGTGGCACAATGTGAAAATAAAAAAGAACTGAAGGAGAAGAAGGCTGGTAAGGGAAACCTGTGGACTGCTTGACAAGAGGAAGGCTGGGATCTGTTGATTTGGACCCTGTATTTCGGCTGGGCTCTGCTCAGAGCCAACCTGTCAGTCAGGGAAAAGCCTTCAGCAATGTTTCTGAAAGATAGGGAGAGATATATTTAGGCCCAAGGAAAGGAATACCCACAAAAGTCAGCTCCCTATTTCCATCTCATATTCAGAGCTGCCAAGTCTGATACTCAACTATAAATCTATTGCTTTCTAACTATAAAGCTGCCTTTTTGTGTTTTAATTGGAAATCATCTGAAAATTTCACTGGATGGCATTTTCAGATGATTTAAGAAAAGGCTGTTGATTTCAGACCTCCATAAGTGGTTTGGTAAATAAATACAAAACTGAACAAAAAGATGATTTGATGTTTCCAGTGACAATTTGGTGGCAATTTTCAGAGATACAATAGTTCTGCATGCAAAATACATTTCTTTTTATATCATGGCTGGCAGGAATAAGATATCCTTCTTTCTTTTTTTTTTTTTCTGCAAATTCATTGAAGAAATTCTGTGGTTTGGTATTAACAATGCTGAATCAGAAAAACTCATTGACTACTGCTTTTTGCTGCCATTAATAACACCTTCTGGAGGTAGTTCCCAATAACTGCATAATGTATTATAAACCAGATCACTGCCCCAATACTTTTAAAGGTAATTTATGGCTGTAATATCCTGTGAAGATTAGCTGTTTCAAAATTCTCACACTTACAGTTTACTAACACAATTTATTTCTAAGTCTTACAAAGAGAGTGAGAAATAGAGGATGAGAGAAGTTGCAATAAATATCTGCTATACAATTTCCAAGGTGTTATTTAACTTTCAAGTCACACTTGGTAGCTGCACAATAGCAGAACAATATTTTTTGCCAAAGTTGAACTTTTAAAAAATATACTGCATTTAGTATTTTCAACTGTTATCTAGTTTTTTCTTTTCATTATGTGCATATTATTTACTTTTGCCATTATGCATTTCAGAACACATTTTTCTTACTATTATTCTTAATGTTATTGAGTAGAGACAGCTCAGCTTTAGCATTTTAGAATGCACCAGAAAAGAAGAAAAAATTACATTTATACATCCTAAGTTTGCATTTTTTGATTTCTAATTTTAAATATTTCAAACAATAGACTAATAGCCTCACCCTAGACTACAAGAGGAGGTCTTGCCTTCATTATTACTTCTGTCAAAAGCAAAACCCTGTTTTTTTTAAACCCAGAAGAATATTTTACTGAACACTTGTTTACTAGGCTTTCTGTGAATAACTTAATGTGCCTTGAGCATTGCTGAAATGTAATTGCAACTATTTATGGAATGAGGGGAGAGGGTTTCACACAGGAATTAGTGTGGGGAGCATTTGAACGTGTCACAGGGAGCCAGAATGAGCAAAGTTATAAGTGATATTCTTCAGGAATGTGTTTGGAAACCAATGCAATGCAAGTCTTTCATTATTCACCTGGGTACAAAATATGGCCTAAGCTTAAGACATTTGTCAGTAATATGAAGAGGCACAGGGGTCACTAATGCTGAAAAGGATGGAGCATCATTCGTCAGAGAGGACCAGCGGACCCATCAGAGCAACAGAAACAGAGTGAATTGCAGAAGCAGCAAGTGCAAAGCCATGAGCATGGACTCATGAGCAGGGTCCCTGTGTCAGAGGCAGCAGGGCAGAGAGGGGGAATGTGGAATGGTGGCTGAAGATCTGTGAAACACCAGTGTGATACTGCTGGGATTCAATCTCAGGAACTCTGAAGAGCAGGATTGAATGTCTGGGGTAGTCCCAGGCAGTCCTTTTCCAGACTTACATTGCTCCACATCTATGACATGGAGCAGTCCAAGCATGTTCAGCAGAAAAAAAGAAAGCTTTGGTACAGCTATAGAAGACGTGTATCAATACCTGGAGAATATCAGAGCCTTTTGTATATTTGGGAAAAAAAAGGGAATTTAAACTGAAATGGGACCAGAGGAATTGTACCAAGGTGATGAGGAAACTGAGAGTAACAAATGAGAAGATATTATTGGATCTTGGCTTCTTTAGCTAAGCAGAGAGAAAGGAAAGAGTAGGATTACTTTTCACATCACTCAAAGAGTTTATACTAAAGAGAAGGAAGATTGGGGGGAAGTAGAGAATAGGAATAATGGTACAATCAGCTCTGGATTTAGAAACTAAACTTGTTAAACATAACCTGCCACCTTCCTTCTTAACAAGTGACCAGTTTTGGGAAGATGTGTGGGGTGAGAGGCTGGAATCAGTTAGGGATGAGAAGATGGGTGAACACTGCTGGCAGCTACTTTGGCATGCCTTGCTGATTTGCTTAAGGTTAGACTAATTACCTGAACTGGGGTCATAAACCAATTTTACCCATCCATTCAGGAGGGACTTCTGAGAGAGGGAAAATGCAAAGTTTGAAGAAATAGAGATGAGAATTCTCAATTGGCACTTCATAAACTCACTAACAAAGCACCCAGAGTAGTAAAACTGGAGTTTGATTTCTCATTTTCTCTGTGAAGCTGCAGGATTGGCCCTTGTATTCGAATGGGGAAGCTGAAAAGGCTTTGTGGCTTGTGGAAAAGGCAACAATCAGGCTGGATAATGCTTTTCCTGCCCACTGCCCGTGACTTTGATTGTGTTTTGTGAAAGAAGCAGCTAGGGACCCTCATGTTGCTCAGGAAGGATTGGTTGAGGGTGTGCTAGGCTTGGTGCAGCCTTGGTGATCCATCCTGCCTGCTGGTCTGTAAGTAATTAAAGCATTCAAACAGAGGCCAGTCCCATGACAAACGATGACTTACACCTTCTAGAGCTCCAGGAGTTTTCTCAAAGGTATCACAAGAACTGAATTGGCACTGTCCTGTGTAGTTTATAAGATGAGCTCACACAGGGTAATTGCTGACTTACATAAAATGGAGCACAATAGTAGGGAAAGCACTCAAGCCATCAGCCCTTTTCAGGGCATTTACACTTCAGACACAGATTGGAGAGAGAGGTTTTATTATATTAACAGCCTGGGAAAGAACTAGATTTTTTTTTTTTTTTTTTTTTGTTTTGTTATAAACACAAAAGTAAAATGAGAGTCGTTGCCAGCTTGAAGAACTAATGTTTATAGAATTGAACTGCAAACCAATGTACCTCAAGAGCTGAGACCTGAGCTGTTGCTCTGGATCACTCTGTTAACCAGCTCTGTTAACCATGCTGCCCGCTCTTTCTCTACCTCCCTCCTCTTTCAGGAGTTCAAAAACAGTTCAATGTATCTCTAGGCAGGATGTTTCATAAGGAAAAAGAAAAAGACCTTAAAACATAGTCCATTCCTTGTTGAGGCGTGTCTTACCTTACATATGTCTAGCAGAATAGCTTGGTGACTGAAATATATTATTAAGAGTAATCGCTGGTGATGAGCAGTTGCAGACTACCTTTTAAAATGTATCCTTGTATGGAAGCAAAAATGGCCACAAAAATATGGGGGAAAAAATAGATAGGTTTTTAAAATGAATGCACTCAGTACCACAGTACAATGCATACCTATGTAATAAAAATGGTGTTTTGCACTAAAAATTTTGTCTTTTTTGAACCTGCAAAAAATATCATGCTGTATTGCAACAACCCTTTAAAATAAACATCACACTGGCTCTGTTAGAATCATTTATATGCTAATATCAATGTGGCTTAGGCTGAATTCATTCTATTTCAGCATAGATTGAAAAGATTATTTTTATCAGACTCACAAGCAGACGAACTCATAAGAATATTAAAAGAAATTCACAATTGCCAAGAAGAAAAAAAAGAGAAATGTGGAAGAAATAGTATTTTGGACTTGCTGAAACTGAACCTATGTGGATAAGTGTATCCATCTTCAGATGTGCCCATTGTGCCTATTATTTTTTTAAATTTTCTACTTCAGATACTTATATCTACTAAAAAAGTTTATTTATCTATAAAGCTTACTGTAGAATTGAAATTTTGCAGGCAGGCACTTATCTCCAGGAAATATCCATTGCTTTTTAATCCAATCCAGCTGCATTTGGAAGTGTTAATATTTTCAGTGAAGTTTGCTAACTTTGTTTTAAACAGTGCATTCAAAAAAGCAGCACATTAACAAGGAAAAATGTAAGAATCTTGATGACCTGATGTTTTTCAGTGCTGTGCTTAAATTTAGTCACTGGGCTCATTATTTCAGGTATTGTTCCTTCATATTTACTGGGAGAAAAAAGTCTTGGTATGTCTCAGAACTTTAGACACAGTTTTTTGTGCAAAACTGGAGTCAAGTCTGAGAGTGAATTTGATAATATGGGTGTCTGTGCACAGCACCATTTTATTTCACAGTGAGATTTTAATAGCATGTTCTGAATCATTTAGTGCTAGTGTGGAGAATTTTTGATTGATAAATTTCAAGGTTCAAGTCTTGTAACAGTGTCTGGAGACTCTGAATTCCTGATTTGCAACATTTTCAAATAGTCCAATTTTTACTGCATCACCTGCTCTGGAAATCAGCATTCTTCTGGGCAAAGTGGAATAACCTAGTGCATTTTTTTCTGAAGAGAATGAAGAGAAGCTCACACAAGCCCTCGTTCTATGTATGTGTGGAGTTCAGGGAGTGATCTTCATTTTGGGGCAGGAGGCAGTCAAGGCAGTTCCATTTTCAGTCAGGACAGCTGTTTGCAAAATGAACATTGGTTCTTAGACTTGTGTGTGTTCTGCAAAAAGCTACAAAACCTGAGGCAATGGGCGTAGGGGATATGCAATGTAATGGGTTTGATTTTGTCAATCAAATCCTCAGGCTGTAGATACTTTTAAACTGGGAGTCGAAGGAAAGCCACAATTTACAATTTATATGCTGCCCTCCTTTTCTGATCATTTCATAGCAATCTTTGCACTAATCTTTTTTTACCCAGGATGGATGGAGACTCCAGAAGGCTGAGGGAGGCCGACCCATCTGGATCAGAGTGTTTTTGTCCTCTGAAGTTTGTCTGTCACTGCTTACTCCTTTGCAAGTTTTTCTGCAGTCTGTACCTGACCTAGAGTTAAAGAAAGGGCCACTGGATCAACAGCTCAGGGCTAATAATAGCTGCTGACTAACCCTGAGAGGCTGTGGTGTACACCTACCCTGTATCACTGTGCCGAGCATCCTGCCTGAGAAGCCAGGCAACCTTAGAGTCAACAGCCCCTGCCCCTACAAGCCAGATAATCCTGGAGCTGCAGAGGTTGTTTGCAGGGGGAGCAGCTACAGGAGCTTGAAACAAAAGCTGAGCTCTATGGAAATACAGGATGGGCATTGGGAGCTTGCCTGCAACCTGACAGTAGTCTGTGGGTGGACTCAAGTATTACATCACAGCGCTAAGGATAAAGTAAAAGTGTTCAGATGGATGTTTTCCCCAACTTTTTTCTCCTAAGGATGGAGCAGGCTGTACCTCTCTCCTAAAAGAAGGTGCTGAGCACACAGTGGTGAATGAAGGCAGACATGCTGCTCTCACACCGTGTGTGACTACTTCCTGCGCTGCTGGACTCCCTTTCCTCGCTCACAGCCCTGGCCAGGGGCTGCAGCCATCCCTTTTGCAGCCAACAGCAGTGGCACTTGGCCATGATGTACCTGGGAATCAGCTTTCTCATTCATCCTCCTGGATTTACACAATAGTGCTTTTACATCTCTGCCTGTACAGACAGTCAGCCCCAAAGGACAGAAAAGAAATCCAGCTCATGGGGGTTGCTGGTATTGACTCTCTTTGTGCAGCTGGAGAAGTTCTCACACAGTAAAGTCCCCAGATGGCAAAAAAATGTTGGATTGTATCATTTTAATCTGCGTGAAGGCTGGGAGCAGCCATATCTTCACAAAGATTTTCCTCTGTATCCACAAATGAGAGCAGAGAAGACCAAACCCCAAGAACTGCTCTGAATTTTAACTAAGGAAATGCTTAAGCATGTGCCTAAATTTAACTGCTCAGAAAATCCTGTACTTAAATTTGTTGTTTGTGTTACCTGATTGTGGTCAAAAGGTCCTTGGAACTCTTGATGAATGAGGACCAGGCCTGTTGAGGGAACTGAATATAATAGGTTGGATGCTGCTTACCTAGTGCAGTCATGTCACTCCATTCATGGTTTGCCTGCTCATAGAAATAAATTATTATGATCTGACCCAGTCATTGCACCTAGTTGGAAATAATCCCTTCTATGGTTTTTGAGAGCAGTGACTGCTTGTATGTTTTTGACCTCTAAACAGATAGGTTTTTTTCCAAACCTTATAAAATTCTGATTAAATTGTTATGTGGGACAACAGGTACATATTAAATAGGCTGTGAGATTACTTTCCATCATGATGGCACACCATTAAATTAGAGAAAGAGAAATGAGGCTGGAGGAGCATGACACAAAGCTCTGTCAGGAGCTCAGGTGGAACCAGAAGAGTACATAATGCAGTCTGCAGACCTTTGACCAGAGCTTTAAAGATCTCCACTAAGGATTGATTAAGCTGCACCTTTTATTTTCTTTCTGCCTGTTTCTCATGCAAATTCTGCATGCAGAAGGACTGAACAGGGGTTGGATTTTAATGTGTCCCAAGCAGCAATAAGAAAAAAAAATGCTTTAAATAAATGCAACAGCTGTAAGAGGATTTTGAGCTGGAGGATAAGGAAGTTCTGAAGTCTTAGAATAGGAAGGAGTGCCTGTGTTTTACTTACTGATGATAGTTGTGCTTCCTGTTGTGACCCCCACTGCAGTATTTCATAACACCTTGGGAACTGCTCAGTCTGACACTATAATGAGGAACAGGGATTCCCAGTTCCTCCATGCTATCTGCCAGAATTCAAGGGCTCTTTGGTTATGACAAAAATTGCAATAGGAACTGAAGAAAAAAAGGCAAAATTCCCCAGCTGAAGAAAATTTCCAGTTTTGTATTTCCAAGAGCTCATGTACATCAGCGCAGGTCCTGAGTGAAACTCATGCGGTTCCTGAATGGAAATGGCCACACTAATTTTCAAAGGGCTTTGTTAAAATTCATCTTTGTTAAAATTCAGCCAGGCTCTGAGCTGCACTGGCTGTCAGACCAGAAAAGCAAGGACAGGATGGGAGGCTGCTGATGGGAAGGCAGCTCTGAACCATCCTGGGGACTGACATCATCTTGTACCACCTCCTCATGGGTTGCTTCGCAAGGGCAAAACAGGTAGACTTTGATAGACTGTATTCCTGTTTCTGACTCCTCTAACAGGTGAGCTTTACTGTGCCCTTGAGCTGTGGTGAGTGGAGGTGAGGAAGGGATAGGAAAGAGAAAGAAGGAATTTTTTGGATAAAGAACTTTTATTGATATACACCACAGCACACAAACTCAAAATATTGGTTAAATTCCTTTTGGACTCATTGATTTTACTTCCCAAACATAAATAGATACTTTACTCTCTGCATAGGCTTTTATACTAATTGGGTAGGAGGAAGGGACTCCAGTCTAAAGACCTGCAGCTTAGCAAGAGGCATGTGGGTAGGAACATAATATTTGCACTTTGATAAGGCATAATAACTTACTGCAGTTTAAATTCACAGCATTTTAAAGTAAATCTAGCTAGGCTGTGTTCGCTAGCAATACACCCACACAACAAATACTATGGTAAGTGGCAATGAGATAAAATCTGAAAAGGCAGCTGTGAAGCAAAATAAAATATCTGTAGGGATAAGTAGCACGTAAGTCATATGAGCATTTTGAATCATCTTATCACTGAAGACATATCTTGGATGCCTGTACTTTGTCCTGCAATACCAGTGAGACAAACAGCATAGATAGAAAAATTGTAAGCTAGTGTCCACTAAGGACATAATAAGAGATGGCCAAAGAAAGTGAGGAGAATTTGGTGGAATAAAAAAATTTTAGAACACAGCTTGTGATGTTTACCAATATATTTGCTCCATTGAAAAGCTGTATTTGAACAGAGAGAAATGCTGTGTCTTGTGTACCTAAATTCCTAAGCAGAACAGAACAAACTTTTATTTTCACAGCACAGTAATTTCATAAGTAATAGGTCACAGTCTCCAACATTTATCAGATCTTAGCCCTTCCCCTCTCTGTTTTCTCTTATTCTCTTTCACCTTGTTTCATTTGTTTTGTTTTAGGAAATGTGCATTTTGTTCTGTGACTAAAACAAAACCATTCTTAGATGAGATTTACCTGTTTGTACCTAACAGAGCCTTTCTGATCAAAGTTATATTAACATTCCTCTGTAGTAACTGCTCTGTTTGCAAGAAAAATGTATTTCTCCACAGACTACTAATATCATTTAACCAGAAGAAATCCTGACCTTCTCCGGTTTATATGCTGTGAAAAATCTTTATGAAACTGCATGGAAGATGGAAACCATTCACTGAATGGGTTTTTGGCAGCATGTGGTGTGCAGGTTTCCCAGGGCTACTCCATCCATCCACCTTTTCCTGACCCGGATGGACAAGCTGTCATGATCAAGACCTCCAGCAAAATTGCCAGCCCCTGCCAGGGATTGTGTAGTTATGGATTTTTGCACAGCAGGGAGAATTTCCATGCTGAAACTGAAGCAGTATTTTATCTATTCTTGGAGACTCTGGATGGATCCCAGCTAGTTGGAGGGGCAGGGTCGTGTGGCACAAGAACAACAATCACGTCTCAAGGCTAAGCTCAGGTGCAGAACACCCCACCTCCCTTCTGCTGTGCTGTAGCCATCTTAATGTCACCAGAGTGCTCCCCAAGTGCTTGGGACAGCACGGGTGATGTTTGTGATGCCGGTGTAGATAACATGCTGCAATGGTATCAGCTGCTTTTAAAGACACTGTATATAAGGGGGAAAAACATGGAGATTATGAAATGTACTGCTTTGCATGGACAAATAAAAGCAGCCAAAGTAGGCTTTTGATCTCATTTATACCTTCCATGCAAACTTATTACATGAACTAGAAAGTTTAAAATAAATAGTCTAAATGTGGATAAGAAATCAAGATGAAAACTCACTTTCATCTCAGGTGAAGATTTAAAAGAAGACAGCATGACCACTTGATGTGTCTTGAGAGCAGAGCCAGAAGTAGGCTTTTACCTATGAGGCTGAAAGGAACTCAGAAATCTGCCTTCAAAATTTTGGGCATGTAAGCTGCATCCATTCTAAGTTTAATGTAAAGCCAGGGCTTGACTGGGAAAGTGCAACTACATTGTAGGGTTAAACTCTCATTCACCTCATTTAGCCTTTATACCTTTCTAGTAATGGATAAAGGAGAGAAAGAGAAATTTAAACAAGATGAAAGTTCAGAGAGTAAATTTTAGAAATGGCATAAGAACATGAAGAGGAAAATTATTAGAGAGTTTCTGTAATGAGAAAAGTCCAGTGAGGAGCTAGAAAGAAAGGACAGAGATGGTGAGATGTGCAAACAGTCCTACTGTACCTACTAGGCCTTGGAGAGTAAAATTCCTTCAAAGAGGAAAGGTAATATCTTGGCTTGTCTCAGTGTCTTTTTCAAATTGAGTAGGGGTTATTTTACAGTTCCTGGCATAGACTGAAAGAAATTAAAAATTAATGATTTATGGGAAGTGTGGTGCTTATGGCAGTGAGTGCAGCCAACGTCAGCCCTGTTTCTGTACCAAAGGACCAAGCATCCCCACCTGGATTTGTCCTAGCACTGGCTCACAGCAGCAAGATGGTCTGGGAAGCCCTACAAGCCTTGCCCCACACAGACAGATGCATTCCACCTCCAGCAGGAGCAGCACATAGAGAGACAGGGACACTGTCCAGCTGAATGGTGGTGCTTTGAGTTAGTGCTTCTCTTGCATCTTCTGCCATCAGGGCTTCTGTGATGGCTTAGCTGTGATTGAAACTGTTTGAGGTGATTTGCCTGGGGAATGAGAGCACAGGTGACATCTGTGCTTCCCCAAGGTGAATCTTACCAGATAAATGGCATCTAAAAATGGCATGGGCTTGGTGAAAGCTGGCTTAGATACTATGATCTTGTACTGCAGTCTGCAGTCAACCCCATCACTTAATGCTGAATCCGTCCATAAAATGTCTCCAAATGCTTCCCAGGTGGTCAGTGTATAAGAGGCATTGTCCCCAGAAAAAATATATCAACAAGCCTGCACAACTGCTTGACAAATGGGCTGCTCTGAGGTTTTCTGCTAGCTCAGGTGGTTTTCTTAAAGGGATTACCTCCAATGTCTGCGAAAAAGGATCTGTCAGCCCCTTCTACAAAAGATATAGAAAAGTCTCAATCAAAACTTCTGGAAACCCATTTGTCAAAGTAGCATTTGAAAAGTTACAGGTTCACCATTTTCTTCTGCATGTATATAAAATGGGTGTGACATAACTTTTAGAAAATCTGAGTGGGAGTTGCACATATATAGTTTAAAGGAAGGGGAAAAAAAAAGAAGGAAGAAAAACAATGGAGTAAATGCTTCCTGGCAAAGACCAGCAGAAGAATGTAGCTGCCAAAAGAAGAAGCTGCCTTTGATTAACCTTTACATGCAGTGTGCACTCGTGATTCTTTTCATTTGGGTCTCATTGCAGCAAATGCATAAGAAGTCCCTGATTAATGTGATTGCTTTAAAATATTTTATTTCTAACAGCCTCCAAATATAAATCTGCATATTCAGGACATCTGAATGCTGTCTTCCTGTCCTTCCCATAAGTACCTCACGAAGGCTGTTTTCTGTGGCATGGGGAGCAGCGTGTTCTGGTCTGCAGATGGGGTAGCACTGCCTCTCCTCCCTCCAACAGCTTTGCTTTGGCAGCCACATCTCTTACATGCCCACTCACAGTAACAAATGAGCTTGTGTGAGGATGGAAGTGGGAGACCTGTGTGGCGGGATTTACAATACCTGGCTGTCAATGTATCGCCAATGTCAATGGGACAGAGAGAGGAGAGAGAAGAGACCACCATTCTTTTCTTTTATCTCCTTTACCCCATTGTCATCACCATCACCATCTTTCCCAGACCATTAATGTCTTGCTCCACTCAGAACTCCACTCAGAAAATATGCTTCCTCAGCCAGCTGCTTGTGGCTCTGGAGCAAGTCTGGCAGTGGGAGCAGGATTGGGCAGGGTGCCCCGCCTGCAACAAGCCCCGGCCCAGCTTGGGGCAGCAACAGGCTCTCTGCTGCACCCTCACCAGAGTCTAGTCACATACACAGGGTGGTATATGGAGAGTCTAAGGGAGGTGCCTGAGGTGGGAGGGGTGGCTCTTCCTCTGGTGGCGTCTGCATATCTACTATAAAGTGACCTTAGACAATCAACTCTGACTAGATATCCAACTTCTAGATAACTAGAGTTGCATAATAGAAATACCTCTCTAGGGCATAAAGATGAATGGAGGAGAACTCAGAATGATGGATCATAAATCATTTTTTCCTTGAGAAGTCAAGGTCTATGAACTCTTTCCATCAAGGATTTTGGAGTATTTCATTATGTTTTCTCAATAGACACTTATTATTGTACCCTTCTCCTACAGGTGTCTGAATAAAGTACATAATTTCCTGCTATTATCATCTAATGGAGCTGTTCCTGTGCTAAATAGGTGGAGGTTTGTATTTTGGAGCTAGAGGCTTTGTAGACAAGTTCCACGGACCCTTCATTGTATGTGTTATTGCGCAAACCCTGAACAAAATTTCTCAGCATGTGATGAGCTCACAGCAAACCTGTTCCCATCTTGGCAACCAGGGCTGTGAGGATGCTAAAAGTGCTGAGTGGAGTGCTGGAGCCCAGACTCTGGCTAGAGCAGTGGGAGTTTTTTTGGAGTACAAATGACAAGGCAATTCAGGATTTATGTTACAGAAAGGGCTGTTGTTGCATCTGGCTTCTGAAATGAAATGCTGACTATTTTCAGAAAATCTGTAACTAACTGTATTAAGCCTAGAAGATTTAACTGGAAGATTTGTCTGGCTGGCTGCTAACTAATAGAACAGAGAGTTTGTATTCCAATCTTTGATAACTGATTAGGCTTAGATGGCAACCTGTTCAACCAGGTTAGCAGCAAGGCATTTCTAGGCATGCTCAGCATTGCACCTCTAGGAGTGGAGGAATGTAAACCAGTAAGTATAAGGAAAAAATTCTGAAAGAGTCAGAGACAGTGGTTTGGTTTTTGATTTTTTTTTGTTTTGGTTTTCTTTTCCAGTTTAATTTTGGATGTAGGTCCCTATGTCGTCCCTAAATTCTCAATGTATTTCTTCAGAAATGGTCATTGGCCAGTAAAGCCTTTTTTCCTGACAGTTGTATTAAAAATTGTATTTAATATGTATCAGAATTGGGATCTGAAAGTCACTTGTATGAGTTTCTCCTCTTAGCTGGGAACAACTGAATTGAGATGCAGCATGTCTCCAAACAATTATTTCCCAGCAAGATGAAATAATCATGACATTGAGCCAGAACTGAGACTGTATGAGATTGGGGCCTGATGTCCTCCTTTTGTCTGCCAAGCAGAATCCTTTCCTTTCACAGCCCCTGTTAGGCTGCCTTTTTTATAGTCACAGACAAGGAGGAACTACTGATTGAGGCTCAAAGCTACAGTGCTAGACTCTAGCACTGGTGTGCATCATGCAACCCAGCTGCATTATTTATCAGGAGTGTGTTTCTGGGAAGTGCAACTGTTAGTGGTATGGTGGACAGAAAAGTAATTTTATCAAAAGATTTAGTGTTACAGAGAGGAATGCAAGCAGGCACTAAGACAAAAATGGAGTGTAAATGCAAAGGGCAGTATATGCATTTTGGAGGATGGAAAGGCAGGAACAGGACCATTATCAAGAGGAGATGCTGCCTTTTCAGAACAGATAGCCAGTATGAAGACCTTGATGGCTTCATCTGAGACTGAAACAAAACAGGACCATTATCAAGATGGATTATCAAGAGATGCTGCCTTTTCAGAACAGATAGCCAGTATGAAGACCTTGATGGCTTCATCTGAGACTGAAACACCGATACAAGACTTTTAGTGTGCTGTCTCTTGAGACCTCTCTTTAAACACTTACATTTTCTTTGCATCATCATGCCTGAGATACATTAAGGTTTATTGAATGTGCAGGATATTGGCACACTGTGATGACAGTGGCCAGCAGAGCAGGCCATTAAGTGGCTGGTGGTGGATCTCCAAAACAAGGGATGGCAAAGTGGCAGAGAACTGGGCATTACTGCCCTGGAACTAAATGATATACAAGAAGGAAGATGTCCTTCTGATGAGTATGATGTGAAATGAAAACAGATGAAAAGTTTGTCAGGTCTGACCACAACAGTTATTTCTTCCTTGCTTTCAGAGGGGAATACCAGCATATTGAATTGTGTGGTTACATGCAAAGAGTAAGCATGCTCTGCAGGTTGTGTCAGTAGAGCCCATGAGAAGTCAGATCTCCACAATGAATATTTGTGTGTGTGCTTGTATTCCTCAAGAGTGGAATGATCCCCATCAATTGCTGCAGGCAGGCTTGTGGGCAGGGATCTGGAGGCAATGGGGAGATTAGCTCGCTGACGTCTCCTCACCTTGACAATAGAATTTAGCCTGGAACTACTTCTTGGGTGTAATCTGTTTAAAAAGAGACAAGACAGATGCTTTATTTGTATCAAGAAATTTCGTATTTAAGCTATACTTCCAAGTGAAATGTGCCCTCGAGGAATCTTTCTAGTGATGCCAGATGTTATCATGCCTTGCTTCTACCGAGGTGGTGAAAAAGGAGTAGAAAAAGTCAAAGCAACTGGGAGCCTTCCCCCTCACACCACTGTAATTACTGCACAGACAGCATTACATGTTTGTCTATTCTCCCTAAAGCATTGCTTCATGGCACTCTTCACAGGAGCAGTGAATTTCCATAAGTGAGTGGTGACCTACATTCAAGGCAGAAGCCTTGCTGCTTGCTTTCGGCTTTTGGGAGTGTGCCCTGGCTGCCTTCCAGATCAAGCCTGAGATTCAGCATTTCATTTCCTGGCTCATCCCGATGGGTTTTCTGGGGACTGGGCTCTCTGCAGAACATCTGCACAGAAAGGTCACTGTGAAAAGAAGGGTTGGAATGAATTTTTGTGGTAGCCTTAAACATTACCCTGACAGAAATTATAAAAATATAGCCTATGATGAACACAAATCAATAGGCAGTTAAGAAAGCAGCAGCCTGGTTAAAATCTGGGCTTGTAAAAATCAAGGCTGTGATTCAGTGATAAAGTATTTTTTTCAAACTTTGTCAAAGTCTTACCATTACACGGGTTTCTGAATTAAAAGTTGAGTCTTTGCCATTGATGCTTTGCCCTGCTGTGTCACTGACAGGAGAAGTTACCAGCCTGTAAAGTGGTGTAAGGGTATTAAATAGCATAACAAAAGTGCCATCACAAATCTTTTGTGTGGACAAAACAAGAGTGTGTAAACTAAGTGCATGATTAATTTTTTAATGTATTACACAGCGAACTGGCTGTGAACTTCCTTATTCTGGTTTGGGCTTTATTCTGCAAGTAAAGTGTTTGAAGTGTTGCAGGGAGCTGTGGTTGGAGCATATGAACACTGACATCTTTCAAAGGAAAGCTCTGCTCCAAGTGTGGCTGTCCCAGTGGTGAGGTGGCATGGAGACCAGACAGACCAAAGCAGAAATTAAATTACTTAAATCTGCTCAGAGATAAACATTTCTAGGGAAATTTAGACCAGCTGTTCCTTTGGATTCACACAGTACAACTAGACAAATACTTCAGAATAAGCAGCACTGGCCTCACTAACATTCTCTACAGCTATGAGGGTAATTGAATATTAGGATGTGTTGCTTGGGCTCCAGAAGAGAGTTTCCTCTTCCAAGTCATCTCCCACTAATGTGAAAATGTGCAAGGGCTAAGGGAGCATATTCCTGTCTGCTCCAGCCTATCACACTACATAACCACATAGAGAAAGGCGAACAAATAAAAAGATCAAGTCAAACTATCCACAAGGAAAATCTCTCCAAACTTACAGCCCAAATACTGAATATTCTGAAAATCTTGAATGTTTGGCAAACCAAGAGGAACTTTTCCTGGCTAGTGATCAAATAGGAAAATTATGAGTCATTAGGGTCAGGGCTAGTTCAGACTTCAGATCAACTGGAGTTTGTTTCAGGCAACTGACTTTTTTCTGTGACACAGAGAAAGGAAAGGCTGACGAGGCAGAATGAAAATAACAAGTGACCGTGACTCCACAAGGCTCCTCTTTCCCAGTAAGCTGGCTAATTGCTGGGAGGGTATTATTACTGTGTGGAAGGGCTATGATATGTTTTTTTCAGTTTCTTAACTTCAGCCAACAACAGTAACCATACCTGAAGCTGCTTCAGCATAAAAATAGATGAGGAGTGATAACAACAGTGATGGAAAGCTTTGAGATTTTGCATGTTTTGACCCCAGGCTACTTCTCTTAGCCAGGAGGTATTTCCCACCTTCCTTTGCACCACTCACTTTCCAGAGTGCCTCATTCAGTATGACTCTGCCTGGCCACGGGGTGTGGAGCAGGACTCTTTCTGTGGCTGCTGGCGCAGCAGTGTCCTTAGCTGCAGTCATGAGCGAGACCCCTGCTGCAGGCTTGGGCCAGGGACTGGTGCAGGGCCTGAGTGCATTATGGCTGAGAAATGCTGACCCAGCGTGACTGGAGCTGGTGTTCAGTGTCCCTTCGAAACACCCCCTCTTTCACTTCCATTTCTGCTTTTGTGCCTGCAATGCACCACTGTGTCTCACTTATTTCTCTGTCTTGCGCTGTCTGCTTCTCATTTTCTTTCTTCTCCCCCAACTCTGTTCTTCCCTTGTTCTCTCTTCTCGTTCTTGTTCAGTGTGTGTTTCCCCTCTGGCCTTCTTCAAAAATTTCTGCTCCTACCCTCCATGATCAACACTCAGTGCTCCTCACCCTTCTGGAGCACTGAACAATGTTAGGAGCTCAACCACCACAACAAACCTGGTGGATGAACTTAATCCTGTAAATTTCTCTGGTTGCTGTGCTACAGAAAAGGCTGTTTTGTGCATGAAGATCTAAGGCTTGCCAACCATGCTGTACCTGGAGGAATGTAGCAGCCAAACCTACCCTAGACTAACACTAGCTTCTAGGTCCAATACTAACACAAGCTGCTAGGTCCTAAGCTGAACCAGGATTTTAATTTGCAAAAATAAACAAAACTTCAGATCTGCATTGTTCAGTGTAGAATTCAGTGTTCTCATTTTTCACGAAAAAGCATGGGAAACTGAAAAACAACATTCTGCCACCAGGCACAGCATGAAGCAAGATAAATTAATAATACTGGGCTACTTTCTTTACCTAATTGCCTGGGGAAATCACCTAAAGCAAATTTGGATGCTAAAAATGTTTGCAAGGATAAAAATACTAAGCAATTTTCAGTTAAAAAAAGATGCCAATACTCTGAAACTTTACTATTTCCTCAGTGCTTAAAAGTGAGTCTGCTGGGGTTCCATCACTCCCCCTGGTAATGTGAGAGTAAAAGCTTTTCCGGAAAAAACCAACATGTAGTTGTGTTATTCAAGAAATGTTTATCTTCCTAAAGCAAAAGAGCATCTTTTACTGATTGCTGTAAATTCAGAAGTCATGCCTTGGTATCAGCAATCCACACCTTGCCATAATTAAACCTTCTGTTTCCTTCCTATCCAGCCTGCTGGACTGAAACACAACTCTAACATTGGCATCCTTTTATCACATTTGTATAAACTGCAAAAATATCCACTAAACTGAGAGCAGGCATTATATATAGTTAATAAATATAGACCACGCTAAGATATTAAAAGAAAACTCACCTGGGAATATTCCTTATAATAACTCTTCCATAAATCTATTTTGCCTTTTTAAAGAAAAAGAGAAAATCTAGTTGACACTTTTATATCTTTTAGGTTGTGTGTAGCTCTTTTTAATCAAACCCAAAACTCCCGTCAGCGTGAAGGAATATGAGACAGACCAATTCTTCTCAAAGTGGGGAGCAGAGAATAAATTTCAGATGAATGAGGGAAAAATACATCTCACCCTTGTTTCCATTCTTACTTCCCTGGTCTTTGGGACCCCTTTCCCCTTTAATAGCCATAAGATGAAGTGCCAGAAAGAGGACATGAGGAAAGCTCAGGTTCTGTGTAGTACCTCCCAGGTGAGATGGCATGGCAAGCTGAGAGGGGGGTCACAAAAGCTGTATCTGCCTACCACTGCTGAAGCAGCCCCACAGGGACTTGCCCAGGGGACGAGGCAGCTGATGGGCTCAGGGGAGAGTGCAGAGAGCTCCTGCCAGCAGCAGGGATGCATGGCACATGGGCCAGGGCACCAGGCTGAGCCAGAGTCAGCCTCACTCTGAAAAAGCTGGTGATGGAAGGAGTCTAAAATGTTATCTTTAATACAGATCTGAGTGTTACTTAGGAACATTGTGAATCTTTATCGCATTAGTTAATGAGTTCAAACGGATTGTACAATCTGAAGGAAACAAAGAGATAGGCGTGGACAACACTGCATGGGGCAAATCCATATTACTTCTGAAATGCAGATTCTCTCTTCCTCCTTTTCTCCCCTCCCCTTTGCCAGCACTCTGACTGGAGGGTGCAAAGAGCACTCCTTGGTTTGGTATGGTGAACATTTCACTTGTTCCATCCTGTGGGGAAGTAAGGCACTCAGATGCAGGGAGACCACGATTCTCAGCAGTGGCATGTGTGCACCAAGTCAGCTGGCCTGCAACATTCTACCCATGTTAAAAATGACAATCTTATTCTGAACAGTCTCTCTTCTTACATCTACAGGGGGTGTATTACAGACAGAATTAGTATGTATTTCTTCTTTTTTTTGTATTCTCAATAATTCAGTAACTACTCAGTTTGTTTAAGGAGATTGAAGTTCTAGGCTTGTTCAAAAAACCAAAAGGAACGGTACCTTTTCTACCACTTTCTTGCCTGCTCCTTTGTGCAACTCAGTAACCTGGCTTAAACACTGTGATAATGATTTAATTGCTTACACACTACCTATCAATGATGCTTTAAAAAACCACATCCTTCTTGGGTTTCCTGGATCTATTTCTTAGTAGCCTAAGTCATGGCCTCAGAAAAAGAAAGGGAAGGTTGTTTCTTTCTTTTATAAAAGACTTATTATGTTAGGAGCTGGAAAGTTCTCAGGGACTCAAGTGGTCAAGGATATGTGAGAGCGGCAGTGCAGGGTCTTGTCACCAACACTGCTTGGATCCTGCTTCTCAGACAGAACTGCAATTTTGTGTGTGTCTGACTGATGTGTACATCTGACATGCAAAGCCAGGATTTGTGCATGCACAGCCCCATTGCATGAGAAAATGTAAAATTTGCTGAGACATAAGATTTCTACCACATGCAACGATTGAATTTCTGCACTATGATAATGCTAGGCTTAGATATTACTTCCCTTAGTGCTCTGCAGACTAGAAAGATTAAATAATATGGTTTGGAAGATTTCAGAGCAAGAAATTTGGTGCCTAAGGATTTAAGAATCACTATTGTACACAAAAAGCTGACAAATGTGTGTGGGTGGGAAGGAAGGTCAGCCTGTTCCTTATGCAAAATCACCGTCAATAAGAGCAGAGTGATGGCTGGGGTGCGAGAAGGGGGTTATGTTGCAAAGAGCTGGGATAAGTGAGACAGCAATAGCTGAAGTCATTATAAATCAGTTCAGATTTTAATCATCACTGTATACCACAAGAAAGAGACTGTTTATCTCTTGTTTCTCCCACCCAAACTGTCACCAGCTGCCCTACCCTTCTGCTTTAGGGGCACAGCCCCTGCAGCCTCTTCTTCCTTTATCAGATTTCACCATTTCCTCCTGGCATATCATTTTGTCTACATCCCATTGCTTGCACCCTAGCGTGGCTACACAAGCAAGTGCTGCACATCTTCTCTACCAGAACATCACCTGGTCTATGCCAGGCCCACCAGATCCCCCATGGCTCCCCTCAGATTTTGAGTGTATTCACTACAGTGTGCACTGCTCTCTAGTAGCAGGATCTAGTACAGCTCTTTAAAGGCAGCTTTAAAAACATCCTTTGGTCTGTTGCTTACAAAAATCTGAACTACAATAAGGAAGTGATACCTTCAGCTTGCTGTGCTGCACAGTGTTGCCTTCTTTGCTCTCTTACATGATCATCCCTGTCCATCTTCTTTGTAGCTGCTACTTAATAGAACAAAGAAAGGCCTTTAGAAAGCCCTCTGGTTGGGGTCATGCATAGCAGAAACCACAGTTGAAGTTGCTGGGCATTACATCCATTGTACCTCTAATAAGCAGAAATATAAAATCTAATATCAAGAAACATTTGGGCTGGTCTGTCTTGATTGGTCTGTTGAAATAAGCAGTGTCTCAGCTGCTCTGGCTCCTCACAGTTGACTCAGAATTTGTTGCCACAGTGCTCAGGTCCCATATGCACCAGTAAAAATGTGAAGTGTATAAGTATGACCCATGTTAGAGGTTAGCATTTATTCAGGAGTCAGTGAATACACTCTTTAGATTTCTCTTGTGGTAATTAAATAATGAGAGGTCAGAGACTGGGAAAGCATTCAGGGGAAAGAGTTTAGACTCTTGGCCCAGATTGCTTGTTTCATTCTCAGTCTGTAAAGTCGTTTTTTTCCTTTCACAGAAAGAGTTTCTGTTCTGTGTCATGCAGCTACACATCTTCCTGGGGTGGGACATGTGCATGTTCAAACCTCCTGGTGACAGCAAGCAGGAAAAAAGCTCAAGAGAGCCTGTTCCTGTCAGCCAGCTGGACATCATCATGCAGGTACTGTGGGGGTAAAGCCTGGTGCATTTTCCATGGTGAGTTTTTGCTCTCCAGCTTACAAAGGATTTGCAAAATCTCCTCTGCTGGAAGCAGAATGTTTGCAAATGAGAAATCTTCCTCTTCCCCTTTCTAATCTGTTATCATGATCTCTGGTGTGAATAAAGCAAAAGAAACCCCAGAGAATAAAAAAGCACTGAAAATGCTGCTTTAGGCCACAGAAGTATTTTGCAGTTCCTGATTGTCAAGTTCACAGCCAGGACTCAATCTGTATTTGCGGCCAGCCCTCATCACTTCCTCAACAGCTGTCCAGTCACTTCTGGGCATGCTGTGGGGCATGTAGGGGACAAGCCCACGCTGTGCAGAGCTCTGCAGAGGTGCTCAGGAGGCACCAGGAGCAGGCTGGATGGTTAGCACCTACATACTCCTTCACTGGAGATCCTGGGTGGAGTTTCCCAGGGGTTTAGACAAGGGACGGGCTGGGGACCACAGGTGGCAGGAGGAGAAGGAGGTGCTAAGAACTGGAGACAGAGCAGACAGCTGCCCTCAAAAGACAGAAGCAGTGATGCCAGTGAGTGGAGCTTGCTGGAGGATGTCTTATCTACTGTTTCAGGAACTGACTGTGATTTCAACAGCAGTTTTGACCAAGGTTGATTAGTTACTTCCATCACACCCCTGGCTTTTGGCTCTGCAGCTAGCTCAGCTAATGTCTGTATAGAGCAGATACACCACGGAGACACAATGGCACAGAGCAGACAATGCCATAAAGAGGGGGCTACATGTGCTGGAATGGGAAACCATAGTTCCTCTTCCTTGTCTTTAGGTACATTGGCCTCAGTGTAACTCAGTTAATACATGGAACTGCATGGAGCTGGTGCACTTGGACCCTTGTATCCCGGCACAATGCTCCTCTGGATGACCACTGTGCTGTGGGTGGGAAACACAGAGGGGCAAGATCACAGGATAAACAATGTTTAGGGTTGTCCAAACAATATAAGGCAACATGGAAACTAAGTTCCCAGACCACGTCCCCTTATGTTTCTCCAGCCTTCTTAAGGAAAGCAGTAATACTCCTGCAAGAAGCAGCGCCAGATATGCTGTGCTCTACTGGAACTGGAGATGGCTGCTGACCTACAATGACTTTATTTACAATCCTTTTCTTCTTGTCAGCCATTTAAATGCCCTGGGTTGATTTAGTGAGGTGTTCAGCCAATCCTCCTGGGAATAAAGCAGTCTTAACAGTGTTTTGCATTCAAGTCAGTATCCTTTCTTCTACCATCATCACCCCAGGATTACTTCACAGCCAGCCAAAGACAAAAGCCTGTGACAAAAGTGATGACAGCAGTTTCCCAGGCTAACATGTCCCAGGGGCTCCTCAGCTGGGCACCAAATTTCCTGTGCAGTAGGGAGTGAAGGGGCTTTCTCCCATAGGGCAACCCAGAGCTTGGGGCATCCCAGAGGATGTTTATGTTGCCAAAACACGGAGTGGAGATGGGGGTTTTCAGTGGAGATGGACCACAGTGCTGGGAGGGCAGTGGTCTTGGCTCTTTGCTCTCTTCAGGAGAAATTAGTCAGCACCACCAAGTGTGTGCACCCAACCTGCAAGCACTGCCAAGGATCCATTCCAGAAGGGATGAAATGTATCTGACAACACCAGTGCAGCTGTGAGTCTGCAACACTTCTGTGCGGGAAGCCCTCTTGCTAAGTACCACTAGGAGAGTAAATTACTTGCTGCTGCTATGTCAAAAAACATCACCTGTGCTGTGGTCCCAGCAAATTCATCCTCAGCATTTTCCTTCTGCTTTGTACTCAGATCATATTTTCCCAGTGCAAGAGGTCTTGCTTCATTCCCTCTATTCCACAGAAATAAAACATAAACAAAAGCACGATGTAAACATATGGGTCCCCTGTGTAAAGCTCCATTAACCAGTGCTCCTGCAGGGCTGGGTGCATCACCCTGAGCAGGGACGTTTCTAAGCACACACTGTATGTACTTCAGAGCAAAATAGGAAATACCTGTGCTTCGGTCTTATAACAGTCATGCTTGAATCAAAGCAGATGATTCGTAGGAGGGTCAGGTTCACAAGAAAGGGCGAGGTTGCTAGAAAATCAAAATGATAAAGCTTCCTGTTTTTAGAGATAGATTTCAACAATTATTATTGCTGCTTCAGAGAAGGAAATGGATGCCTGCTAGCTGAAAAGTACATCACTATATCTCCTGGCATTTATGTGCCAAAAGTCACAAACAACAAGTGAATTGTGCTGGAAATGAACGGAGGCTTCCTTTTGGAGTTTTCATCTACAGTAAAATTACTGCACACTTGCAAAATTAAGGTTACTCTGGTTTTGGCTGTTATGCAAACTTTAGGCTTTCTCCTAGGCAACGCAGAGTGCCCTTAAGAATTAGAGGTGCTCCATGACTTATGACTTTCTTTTCCTTATATACATAATGATTAAAACAAAAGACAGCTGTTAATTTCAGGAAAAAGCCACCATGCAATAAATCTTTTGTGCAGCACCATAATAACACTCCTCTTCAAACAGACACAATTGAGCATAAGAGCTGTCTACATTTGGTACTACTTACCATAAGAAGATATTCTTTTATTTCCAAATATAAGGGAAAGTTGGCTGCACATCACAGAGCTGCTGATCATGATACATACAGGAAGTGAAATCTCATTTTTTTCTTCTTAAGTGACACTTCACCAAAGGCATTATGTGTTTTCTGTGTCATAGAAGTATATAATCATGGAATGCTTTGGGCTAGAAAGGACCATAAAGAACATTTAATTGTAACCCCCACTTCCAGGAGAAGGGATATTGCTCACTAGACCAAGTTGCTCAAAGCTCCATCCAACCTGGCCTGGAACATTTCCTGAAATAAGTACCCACTGATTATTTTTCACTGATGTCATCACATGATTTTGTAAAACAGGGGACAGATTTCATGTTTGCTGTGAATTGCGTTAAGTCAGTCAACCAGAAGGGTCTGAATCACCTCTTTGCTATAAAAGCTCACCTTGTCCGAGCTGAGATAAGCAAGGCAGGAAGAGGCAAAGCACTGAGTGTCTTCCTGGTTATGTATCCCAGGAACCATTGTACCTTACTCCAGATGGGAAGGCACGAAAGCAAGCTTGAATACCATCAGCCCCTCTTCTCCCTGGGTGTGATGAACATATGGTTTGATTCAGTGCCTGAGGAGCACTGGAGATGGGGCCTTTCCCACAGCCAGGCTGTTGTGTAAAGTCCGGGCTTGACCTTCCTGAAGACTTAATCTGCACTTGTGTTTTATTGTTGAGGGGTAGTTACAAAACTGAGTGGACAGCTGTCTTTGGAAAAAAAGTTGTGTTTCATTCAGTCTGTGCTGGTTCTGATCTGATCAAGGTAACTATTCATAATGAATTAGAACAGGTATAATAAAATAATCTTGTTTCAAAATGAGACACCTACCATGAGACATACTCATCCACCAGAAGCTGTAAAAGTATTTCTTCAGTCAGTGTCTCCCCACATAAACAGCATTTCCTGTTTGTATCTTCAGGACACATGGTCACTTGAACACCCAAAGCACCATCAAGTGTCCCCCCAGCTGCAGCAGAGCACACACCCTCTCAGGGCCACAGCACCACAGGAACAGATCCATAAGACAAGCTGATGAGCTGCTGCCAAGTGATGAGGCATGGATAAACACATTGAGGCAGAAGCATGCAGATTTTCATTGCAACGCTTTGATACACACTCTAAAATGATCAGATGCAAAGGGGATCCTGCCTGGATGCATTAGATCCCCAACAAAACAAGGTCTGCTTTTGTTTTGAATCACGCTGAACAAAGCAGTAGCACAGAATTCATGTAGATAAAAAACACTGAGTCAGCCTCCTTGGTTTAATAATTTCTCAGGCTCTGCAGGTAAGCTCCATTAATATCTCTGAGGATTTTGAGAGAGATAAGATTTTATGTGCCAGGTGTTGTAGAGGATTTAGTGATCCTCTTGATTTCAACAGTGATACAGAAGGTGGTACGAACAGTTCTTTGTTGAGGCCCTCCTACTCGTCTCTGTTTTTGGAGGCTGAATATAAGTTCAGTGTCACCTTGAATCTATTTTTTTCAGGGTATTTCTTGTACAAGTAAGTAGGTAATTTGATACAAAGAAGGTACAAAGAAAGTAATTTGTACAGATTTGATGTTTTAGAAACAAGAGTACTTATGAAATGATGTGTGAATTGAGGATCATGGTTCATCTTCTGGGGTCAGTTCTGAAGTTCAGATTTGGAGCCAGGTGCACTTTTCAGACCATTTCCTAGGCACATGGGAAATATGATAATTGATAAAACAGTTAAGAAAACATAACAAGCAATCCCAAAAGGTCTTTTTCAGGTTTATTTGCTTTTTGAAAAATATCTTCAGACTGGGAGAACTCAGATTGGCCTGTGAAAAGTTTCTCTGCATTTAGAACCTATTCCAAATAAATGTTTGTGTAGGGAAGAAAAAGTATGGCTGGAATATTTGCTGCTATTGGAGAAATTCTGGGATTATGAAGTGGACCATTTAAGGCAATGTGTTTTATGCTGGAAAACGATGTGTGGCCTGATGGGCAAGGACTGTGGGAACTATTAAGGTAGTTTAAAGCAACCTTTGCCTGTTCAAATCCCAAAAGGAATTCAGCAACTTTTCATGAGCATGCTTGTAGTGCTAAGTAAAATCAAAGCAGGGAGGACACATAACACTGCATCCTCCTCACTTTCCCTGTCCCATTGCTAAGTCACCTCCAAACCCTGATTTGGGCCATTCCAACAAAAGAAATTTCTTTTGGAGTGGAACATGAGACTTGGCTTGGCAGTGAGAGACAAGCCCCTGGACTTCCTTTATGCAGTCATAAAGCCACAGTATCTCAACCAACTTGTAAACTCATCCAGTCCCATGTAACCTAAGCATATTTAAACAAAGAAACAAAAAATTATTCATTTAGAATACTTAAAACTATCAGTAAAACTGTAGTTTCATCATACACTTGAGCTGGTCTCTTTAGCTGAGTACTACCCATGGCGCAGAAAACTGGTAGAAACTGGTAAAAATACCAGATTACTTTGGAGAAGATGACCTCCATAAGGATGGGATGCCCTTGGTATATTCTCTCCAACCTCAACTATTTTGTGATTTAAATGTCTGTGAAAAACTATTTGTCCCAGAAAACTTTATACCTTGTGGTGTATGCTTGTCCATGCTATTCTAATTCTGCCCTGACAATTTCTGTTTCACAGCTGGAATGCCATGAACATAGAACCAAAATAATGAGGTAAACACCTTGCTGGGAGCCATTTCATATTCAAGAGATGTGCTATTTTTTGCCCAGATTATGTCCAAATCACAACTGACTCCTGGTATATATTTCTGGTATTGTTGACCACAGGATCATATTCTACAGTCAAAAATGGGAGCTGTAACTTTTCCTGGCAAAGTCAGTCAAGGCCCCAAAACAAAACAGCCAGCCTGCTTATCCTTATAAAATATCTTTGCTTTTCAGCTATGACCCAGTGTTCTAGATTTTCTGCTATGTTCAGCAGCAAATTTAACTAAAACTGACAATCTTCCCATTGCTGCCTCTTTCCGGCCACTGGACCTCAAGAACCTTTAGCTGTGTTCTGGTAAGGTGGACTGAGGGCTGGTATTTTCAAGACACAAGATTGTTTCCTCTAAACTTGTGGCCATGAATAGACATGTGCACACACCAGGAGGTCAAGCCTCACTGAAGAGAGAATAACACCAAAAGACATTCATATAATCATCAGTCTGTCTGAATTTTTAATAGACCCTTGCTTTTAGAAAAAGGAAAGGAGCTCTTCTGCAGGCAAAGCACATATTTAAATAAACCTGAAACTCAATAAGTTTGGGTTTGGAACAGAACAGGTTTGCTTCACAAAGAATCCTGGAATCCCTTGGGAGAAGGTGAAGTGAGATGACATGTCTTTATAGTCTTCTTTAATATAACTAAAAGGAAACATTTTTATGCTGCAATATAAAAACTTCGGAAAAAAAAATCAACAAAGAACTCAAGTGTGCATTGCAGGCTGGGGCTAAAACCTGCTTAAACTTTGGGATTTCCTTCACCTGGGATTTCCTAAAGATCCTGAACAATGATAATGCCAACGTGTTTCTGATCATGTCTATCAGCTTGCTAAGACTGTGTTTCCATGAGTTAATGCTTTGAAACCACCAGCAACATTTGTAGTATTGGCTGGTTGTGACCTGGATGCTGGTTGTCTGAAATTAGGCAAGACCAAATAACTCCCATGTGACCCAGCACAAGCGTGAAGAATGTCAGGAGAAAATATTACACTGGGATTTTGGAATAGTTATACTGGAGGCAGTTGCACATCAATGGTATAAATCGTATTTAGCACCGGCTAGCTGGAATGAGCCTATTTTGCACACTCTGCATTGTGAGAAGAATGGCTGGCTATTAACATTCACTACATCCCTTCTTTTTGTACTCTGAGTTATTTTATCATGAGATTCTTATATAATTTTATACATAAAAGTTGTTTTGTGGGTTTGTTGGTCAGTATGGCTTACATATAAATGATCTTTAAAAAAAATCTACTTATCTACTTTCCTCCCCTGCACAGGCTGGCTATTTGAGCTCACTGTTTGGTTGTACCTTTGAGTAATTGCTAGTTCAGGGTATTAACCATTTTATAGGAAGAACATGGACAGATTTTTCAGTCATGACAAAGAGTGTGTTATGCATATGATGTAGCCCAGACCCAGCAGCAGGGATGGCCACATCTTCAGCTAGGTGGAAAGTAACTTAGACCTCTAATAAATGGAGTGAAATAACCACCTAGCTAGCCCAGGCTATTTTTAGCAACAAAGAAACAAACAATTCCCCCCCCCAATAAAACCACCCCAAACAAACAAAAACCCCTAACCTAAAGCAAAAGAAGAAGAAAGATGTCTGAGGAGATGTCCGCCAGGACTCCTGATGGACTGTTCTTGTGTGAGCAAAAATATACCTGGAAAACCAGATGTGTTTAAAAGTAAGGTCAAAACAAAGAGAAAGCCCTTGCAGAGGCAGCCTGAAATCCCAGAAGGGAACTGCCTTCATTTGTGACAGATGACAAGCTAAGTTTAGAATTAGGAAGTTTACTTGAGAGGCAAGTAAGTAAATGACTCCTCCAAGTCATTAGCTAATTTAGATTAGGGAGAGAAATACTTTAAACTCCTGTCCTAGACACCAGCTGCAAGACCCACTAGGAGAAATTCAGCAAATTTTCTTGTTCCAAGAAGCAGTGCCACTGCACAAATCACATCTTTGGACTATGACTTAGGCATATGTTGCTAATTTGACACATGGCAAACAGAACATCATTTATGATCTTAAAGTGCCCAGCAGCAGATTCTCCAATCTAGATCCAAAATTCCAGCAAATCCTGAGGTTACTAGAGCTGTAAAATTATTTACCTCACAAGGCTAGTGGCAGTGGGAATTAATTTTCAAGTAAGGACAATTTGGGGTTTCTCCTTAGTTTTGATTTTGTTATGGGTATTGGTCTTTCAAAAAATACTTCATGTGCAGATTCTTTTGCAGCAAAAGCAAAACTCCCAAGTACTAACCAGACTGAACTGAAGAGTAGTTTGATTTCTCTTCTGCTTTTTAGTGGCCACTGGGATTGCTTTTACTTTTCAAGAGGCAAACTTGAGCAACTGTTGCAGAGTATTCATTCCCAGCAAGCAACCTGCTTTTAAAATTCAAGCAAACATGAGTCTCCCCCAGTGTCTGTGAATTCCAGACATCCAGCTGGGTGCTGCTGATAATGAAAAGGAACTGACAGCTATGTTCCAGCTGTCCCAACACAGAGTTAACTTCTCTGTTTCATAAAGAGAAAACCAGCCCCAAGTCTTGCCTGTATCCCAAAGTGGAGAGCGTTGATTGGACATTAGAAATGGGATCTGGCAAGGGTGAAAGTAGAATAACAAGTGGTAAAGTAAGAGAACTTTCACTTTTAGGAGCGAAAAAAAGCAGTAAGCGCTTTGATGTTGAGTGAAGTATGAAGCAATCCATCAATTTCACATGCAATATATTTCTTTCCACTTGCATCCCTGCCTGCTGTACTCTTCTGAACTAAAATACCAACAGTGGGGCTGGATGCACCATGGGGCATGATGATTTCTGGATGATTTCTGTGGACACAGAGTGATACCTCTCCAGCAGCAGCAGGCTCCAGCAGTAATGTGTATCCATGGGTGTCACTCTGGGCATGCACAAATGTGGTTCTTTGTTCCATCAGCTGCTCTGCATGTGACAGGGGGCTATTTCGGAAACAGCAGTTCCTTGTTTGTGCTGCCCTGAGGATGAATGGATATAGACTTACTAAGATATCCTCACATTGAAAGTCCAGCTTTTCAGCCATGAGGAGTTAAATTTGACATGGCCTTTCCAAAAGAGTTAGCAATTCTGGGGTTGTGTCCTTGTTCCCTCCCTCCCGTTTTAGAGAGTAGTACATGCCAGCCCTGATGTCCCTCAGTGCTTTTCATTTACCTCTGCATGGAAACAGCAGTGGTTTGGTATGGTGTGTGGTGCTGCCTGCTTTCTTCCTTGGCAACTGATTGCTGCTCTGAAGGTACACAGTGCAAACCTGCTAATCATAACCTTCCTGCATCAGCTGTTTCTATGAGTTAAGAGCTTACTGCTGGAGCTGCAGCATCCCTCAAGGATATTTGCAGCCTCAGTTTGCCATGCTGAATAATTTTTTTGTATCAATTAAGTCCTAATTTTTAAGCTTCTCAGAAGATCCTTTTTTTTGCATTTTCTCTCTCTAGCTGTGAGACCCCAGCAGAGACATTTTTGCATGGCCTGATTGCTTCTGCTTCCTAATAATTATTTAGTAATTACCTGTTGCTGATGAATGATTGCTAATAATTAGTGCAGTGTAACTAGAAGAACACTTCCTCCCTGTAAGCATGTAAGATATCTATAATAACCATGGAATAACATCTAGTGTATAGAAACTTTTTGAAGGAAATACTAATGCAAGTTAAGGGTGGTTTTAAATTATCTGCACATGGCTTTTTAAAAAGCAACTCGGCATACCTGCAATAAGGAAAAGAAGCTTTAGACCAAACCCTGAAATTTTCCATGTCCAATTTGGTAAATTTTGTCCTTCCTTGACAAATGACATTGTTTCCAGTCGTCTCTACAGCTTTGATGTTATTCTACCATTCTACCATGCCATTAGCATGTCCAGATGAATTAAAGCAAATCAATCCAATGGCACAGTATGTTCTAGAGGAACAGCTGACACTTTGGGAGATTTCCACAGGAAAAAAACACATCACTGACAGGCACAGAGAAACCTGGGGAAGACTGGCCAGGAGCCAAGGAATATGGTTATATGGCCAGCTCTCTTCCTACAGAGGTTGATGGCTGCATCATAACCCAGGATTAGTCCATGTGAGCTGCTCCTGCAAGGTGTGTAATGCAGTCTTGTCTGCTGGAGCACAGAGGAAGAAAGGAGGGGCAGAGGGCATTTAGGACAGGAGATCCACCCTCTGGGCATCAGTTTAGCCTATGTACACATTTTCCTACACAAAACCACTCTTTTGCAATTCTGCCTCACCATTGCAGATGCCTGGTTCCTGTGGGGCAGAGGGAGGAAGTAGGATTTACTGACTTGTGTCACAAACATGGTTAACTTTTGTAGCATTTTGTCTTTACTACCCAATGGTGCCCACTGATATCAGAGTGCATGCTTTCCCTTCTGTTTTACACACACTACCACAGGATGCAAGAAAACATCTCTGTGTTCCAGGCCTGTGCTTTTTTTCTCCTCCCCATAATCATTTAAAGCACCATACAATCTGTGGTACAGAAGTACATCTCCTAAGGTGCAGGATGTAGTACTCTGAATATGAACAGGCTGCCCAGGGAAGGGGTTGGGTCACCACAGGTGGAGGTATTTAAAAGATGTAGATGTGTTTAGGGACATAGTTTAGTGGTGGACTTGGCAATGTAAGCTTCACAGTTGGACTCAATGATCTTAAAGGTCTAATGAACTTAAATGGTTCTATGACCCTATTGATTCTATGTTGTGCACAGAACATGCACACGTAGATGCTGCCACTGCTGATATAGTCTCTTCAGATCTTTAAGCCTAAATTAAGACTGCAACTTCCATATATTTTGGTGATTTATTAACCATAATCTCATTTATCTTATTTTTCTTTCCATTGCCTTAGCAGTGCACCAGAGCTGAGGCATTGATATCAACACGCACCGAGGAGCAGATTTATGCCACAGAACATTTCCCAGGCAGCAGTGGCATAGTGGCTGAGGAGCACAGAGGAATGAAAAAAGCTACACTACAGTACGAAGATCTGAGCCTACCGTCACACTGATACCTACTTTCACTGAAGACTTTCTACAATACATCAAGAGAGGTGCAGACACAATCTGAGTGAGGAGGAAAAGAAACAAAGCATCACTATCCTGGGTTTGGCTCTCTGTTACAGCCAGGAGATATGTGGACATAGGTTACCAAAACATTGCACCAAGACAGAGTGGAGCATTTCTAGGGTCTCAGGTTAGTGTGGTTTGATGAAATCTGTGGGGCTGGCAGGACTGACCACAGGAAAGACTTAGAGGAGGACATCTTTTCACACAACTCGCTTTCTCCTATTTCCCATCAGCAGTATTGTGCCTTTGAACTAAAATACAATATACACTGGAATTTCAAAATGGGAAGAGCAGTAGGATCCTACAAGGATCCTACTTGTACCTACTCAGCCCTCAGCCCTTCTAACAATTCCACCTCTGATTCATTAGTATTGAAAGTAACCCATGGGAGGAAAGAAAAATTGAGATTATAGGTGATATTAAGCATCTGCCTGAGGATGCTTTACACAAGTAGGGTCAAGGTCACACTGGAAAAATAGTTCTTATATATGGCCTCTGTTGAAACACCAAGGTTAATAACCTTAGAGAGTATATAATGTATCCCTTAAGCAGGTGAAATAGACACAAACCCAGACATTGTTCAGATAAAACTTCTGTGCAAATATGGCCTCTTATTCAGAACGGTGTTTTGAAAACGATTATTCATTTAGACAAATATTTACAGTGCTAGTGAATTCTTCAAAGATCCTGTTGAACTAAAATCTACTTGTAGATTTGTTAATGAATAGCAAAATAAAAGTGGTTTTAGGCACTGCCTCAATTAATGAGCTGTCCTATTTCCGGTACTCAAATACCATATTGCTACATTCACCAAATGCATCGAGAGGGTAATAAAAGTGATTAATGAGCTATAGCAAGTGACTTATTAGAAGGAACTAAATATATCAGTCTTGCTGACTCTGAGGGAGCACCTGCAAATATTTATACAGGAAACTGTGAGTTCTTAAATCTGAGGTACTGCAGAGCAAAGGTTGTACCCACCAAAGAGCATCATTGAGGTTGACACGGTGTCTTCTGGATCATCACACCGGTACAAATGAATGACAATAGTGGGGCCAGACTTCAGTACAGATAAAGGAGCGGTTAACCTGGTGCCAGTTCAGGGATAAGGTGGTAAAGATGAGGGAAAAACCCCAGAAGTTTAACAGCAGAAAAAGTGTTCTTAAAGGAAAATTCTTGTTTTTGGGGTAAATAAAACAACTGGAAGGTTGTTGTCTGAACTGGATTGTAATGGCAAGCAGATGGTGAAAACTGCCAAATATTTGTTGATATCCTCTAGCTCTAACATGTTTACAATTCCACAACATTGCTGTGACATATAACAGTCAAGGCTACTTCATACAGGCATGCAGAACCTCAGCTTCAAAGTGATGCAAAAGTTATTAGAAGAGACTACACATTTTTTGTGGCTCATCTCTGTGGTTCCTCACCCTTCCCTGGACTATTGAGAGCCTGCAAAATGAAGGCTGAATTCAAACCTTTGAAAAATATCTAGGTCACTATCTAGCAAGTGCAACAAGGAGCTTCTGAAGAGAAGCTGTAAACTTTCTGCGTCAAGAATTTAAGCTGAAATAATAATGCAAAGAAATGTAAGCATGCCTGGAGATGGAAGGGTGAAGAGGGAAGAACTCATTCATTCTGTCTTACATTCTCCACTCTGAATTTTACATCCATAGGAGTCTCCTCCCATGTTCTTGCAAGTCATATTATTGCCTATCCCATAGCTACAGGCTGTGATGTCTCCTTCCTTCCTGTTCATTTTCAGCTGAAACAGGAAAGCAGGCAGAAGTATGAGGCTGGCACTCAAAGATGAGCAAGGGAACACATTTTTGTATTGTGCCCACAGCTTTTCATTAAAGCTCCATCAGGATTTTTCTGCTCAGGGACCGAGATTACCTCGTACAGAACTGAGAGGGTGGGACGTGGGGAATAATGACTCCTAAAACACACAAAACTGTATTCATGAAATCAATTTGGGCTACTGGGAGGCCAGGGAACTTTATGGAAATGAGGCGACCAGTAAAGCAATGTCTAAAGACTCCAGGAACAATGGGCTCCACTTTCACAATCCTGTCTGGGAGGCAAAAACCAAGCACAGGGCGTCAGTGCCTGTGGCTCCGGCAGCTCCCCTGTGCTCGCGCAGCAGCTGGCCCTGCACAAGAGGAGATCTCTGACCCACGGAGGCAATGTCTGCGTGACTGAGCGTGTACACTGCTGCTGGGGCTCTGGCAGTGCTTTTGGTGGGGGTTTTTTTTGGTTGTTTGGGGTGGGGTTTTTTGGCTTTTTTGGGTTTTGTGGTGCCACCACCCCGAATGGCTTTTGATTGCCAGGCTGAATAATTTCTGCCCCACCCCGCACCC